>NC_139230.1:167893295-169104869 GCF_977018435.1 Lepisma saccharinum | reverse complement strand
ATGGAGCCAGCAGAAAATACTCTATATAAGGTTAGTTCTCAGCTCAGGTTCTGCTATCTCGTGTGACAATGTCATGTGGCATCAGCAAAAAGTCTGGCAAAGTTTGTTTTTAATTCAACTCCAATTGCTTAGGAAATTGATCCTGGTATTCTTGTTCAGAAGGCTACAAAAATAATTGTGGGGTTGAATCACATTTGATTAAATCTCATTCTGTTTATGTAGTCTGTGTTAAACTTTTTTTTAAAAAAAGACTCCACAATTGTTTTCATTTTCATTTCGATAGATCAATTGACTACAACTGGAAATAGACAAGAAATCTGATCATACGTGAGAGATGCAGTTGAAAAATCATTCAGAATGAAGATTTAATTTATTCAAAGTCACGATTCAAAGAAAAGCAGCAGCAAGTTTCTCTTCACTTCGTAAAATTATATTCACAAATTTTCTTATGAATACTGAGAAAATTAAATTTTGAACTCTTTCCTTAACAACACATGTTAGAATTTTTTTAAGTGTATAACAACGTTCATTATTCGTTATTGATTTTTTTACTGGGTGTGCGCAAGCTCAGAATTGCTAGTAACAATTTCAACCAGTTTCGCCCAGTGACTGAAAGTTTACTTTTTAAAAGGAACCCAGTTACTTGATGAAAAATTGTAGTCAACTAGCTACTGATAGTGTAGCATCAAAAGACATCCCTATAAAGTGTCAACAATTCTGGCTCTGTCAGAATTGGGACAGAAAAATAAATAATGGACAATCTTTCGGCTGCTATCCTGTGAAAATCTCACAGGAAGAAGAAAATGAAAAACATAAGAGCAAAGACTTATAGTTCCTCTGCGTTAACCTACTTGTTAAAATATCTATGGAGAACGTATAAAGTGAACTTCCCATTTATTGCTGTTCTTTGAAAGGAATCATTGGAGCTCATTATATTCTCATAAAACTTTGCTATAAGGTGACTAGAGTTAAGTATCCAATGACGGCAAGAAATGTCACAAATTACTAATTTTGTGTTAAACTGACATTCTGTTTGTGTTTGCACTGGTTACATATAGTCTGCCGGAATTAGTTCACTCCAAATGTAATTTTCAGCTGACTAATTTTAGCTAGAATGGTCGATTCAGGTAGTGCAAACTGGTGTATCGCTTTAAGGTGCTATGTCAACCAAACTGACCACGATTATATCACTGCTGTCAGCACTTCGAATGTAACCGAACGTCGAGAGTCTCTTTAATATGTGCAACTAGGCACACCATATTGATCCCTTTGCTTTGGAATGAAATTGAGGGGCAGAAGCGAATTTGCATTAGATGCTGTTATTACATTTGAAGCAAACTGTTTGTATGCAAATTCCAACTCTCTTTTTCCATCCACGTTCTCGCCTTTGAATTTCGGTTACTTTATCATCTTTTTATCTACTAAGGTAATAGTAACGATAAAAATGAAAAAGACATAAGAACAATCATAAATTCAAACTTTGCTTTGAATTCGAAGTCAGGACCTCTGCTTTCTCAGCCCAGGGAACTTACTTTTTATGGAATCTGTGCCATTGACTCGTGTTCTGTAAAATTACTTGATATTGAAAAACGAGTGAAAAACTAAAAAAATAGTTGCTGACCTGTAAACCTGATTCGATTTAGTATATTTACGTCTCATTTGTGTCACCTAGGCTAATCGCGAAGATGGAATGAATGGTGATAAGATTAGATGGGTCGCTAACACATATGAATAGCACAACACAAGCCGGCCTCCGAGGCGGAATGGTTATCACATTGGGCTACGACGCCAGGGGTACCGGGTTCGAATCCCGGCCTGTGTATGGGTGTTTGTGAGTGTCTCTTCATCAATTTAATTGTATCATTACTCATCTTCATCTTCGCGATTAGCCAAAAGTGCAGAAAAGCGAAGTAAAATAAGCCAAATCAATCAATCAATCAATCAACGACACAACACACGCCCCACAGAGAATTATCCTGGCTGTGGGTCCAGACGCCAGAGCTTTGTCAGCCTGCAAAAATGCAGAATATAGTGTACTACGTGGAAAGAGGTTGACATTTGAGCAGGCCCGTACCCGGGGGAGCGACTATGCTCCCCCTCTCGAACTATGACATTTTTTAAATGTGAACCCATAAATACTTAAGAAAATAACATGGACAATTTTTTTGAAATTTTGCAAGAATTTCTATTTCATTCTTGCATAAATAAATGGGTTTGTTGTGAAGAGAGGCAGGCACCAGAAGTCCGCAGTGTGCAATATTTTGTAATTTTAGTTTTGTAACTATTGATGTAAGGCTACCGAACGTCCGATTTTGTTGGGACAGTCCATTCTTTTTATCCCTGTCCCGACTTTTTTAGATCTGCAGTTCTGATACGAAAATCTCTTTATTTGTTAACTCACATTTAGACATGTTCTTTATTTTAATAATCAATGCTAACACGTATCATTTAGCTTATAAATATATTATTTTTTAAAACATGGAATTATAATGGCACTTCAGTTGTCCTGGTGTAAGGAAAGAATGGAAATTTGAGAGCATTGTTAATCTACAGAACACAGTACTATGTGAACACTTCTAAGATCAATAAGCACCAAGCTGTACCCCATGTAAGCAAATATGTTGCTGATTTTCGGGTCGGGGGGTGGAATATCGGTCAGTAGAATTTTTTCCATTACTTTGGGCCGTAATATTGTAAATCTACAGTTTAACCGTTAGCTCTAGCTGCAATACAACCATAGCATTGGTGGTCGCATTAAATACTCGGTCGACCACCGTGGCAGAGTGGTTATCACAGCAGGCCAGGACTCCAGAGGTCGCGGGTTTGAATCAGGCTTTTGTGGGTGTCCTTTCATCAATTTCATCATGTTATCGCAACGCGATTAATCAAAAGTGGCAGAAAAGCAACGTAAAATAACCTAATTAAATCAATCCAATAGCATTTTGGATCTTTTATTTGTTTTCGGATCTGGCCTCCTTCTAAAAACAGAAAATCCTGGGCACGGGCCTGCATTTGAGTGTCTTCATACAGGGGATGGACAAAAATATGGAAACACCACACATCGGAACGGGTGATATCGACGCAATTTTTCCACTTGAAATCGGATGTGGTGCGACATTCTTTTGTTTTGCGCCATGAGATTGGACCCTGTCGGACTGGTAGGAGTCGACAGTTGCACTGTAGATGGCGTGCAGTGCAGTTGATACTGAATCGTGCCCGAGCTGACTGTTTCAAAGAGGACAAATTGTTGGTGCCTGCCTTGCAGGCGCCTCTGTTACCAAAGTAGCCATGTTATTTGGCGTATCGAGAGGGACTCTATCCAAGATCATGATGACATGATAGTGTGTCCGGAAAGACATCATCAGATAAAGACCTGCGTGGACGAAAATGTACACTGAGTGACAGAGACAGAAGGATTGTGACCATGTTTTGCATGAAGAATGGTGCAAGATTCACCATCCAGGACTTGTATTTGTCCATTCCTCAGAGACTGCAGGCCGTTTTGGAAGCTAAAGGCGGTCCAGCACCTTATTAGCTACAGCATTCCGGCTTTTCTTCGCAGATGTTTCCATATTGTTGTCCATCCCCTGTAGGTCACCCCTTACATCTCTTGCAAACCTGAGGAAGTGGAAAGTCCATTTAAAATGGAACCCATGGAAACTAAGTAAGGAATTCCTTTCATGCAAAATGGGTGAGGATAAATGAAGAATCAGTAAGTACTTTGCATTAACTAATATATACTAGAGCAGTGGTTCTCAAACTGTGGTACGCGTACCCTCAGGGGTACATGAACAACTTGAAGGGGGTATACGATCAGCTCGGAAGAGAAATGTCGAGAATGCCCACACAACATTATTTGCTGCAGGTATGCAGAGCAGAGTTCATAGCTTTAAGACTCAACAGAAAAGTAAGGCTGATTTTGTCACTGACACTCTTTATCTTCTTTCATATGTTTTGAAATAAAATACGCGTTAAAAATCAATAATAGACTAAATTTGGAGCCGAATCTCCGCTTGAAAATTTTAAGTGCAAAACCAGACATCAAGAAACTATGTCAGGCTATGCAGGCACATCCTTCTCAATAGAAACTCTGAGGATTTACAATAAAAACTGTAAAATTGTGTTTGACAGTTTGTTTACAAACTTATTTTTGTTATTTACTTTTTCAATAATTGTGAGAAAAATATCTGTGAAAATTAGAGTTTGTTATATACTTCTTAGCATACATGTGTTTCACATTTTTATTCTTGTAACTAATCATAAAGGTTGTAAACGTAGGAACACCCAATAAAATAATAAACGTAGGATTCTAATGTTTATTTGTTTACAATCTTTCCACATACAGCCAGAATGCCATTTTCCTCTAGTACAGATACACGCTTCCAACATATCAAAAACGCCCCACCAATCAGACAGAGCAAAAAAAAATCTCCAAAACCCACTATTCGGAGAAAACATACGGTGGGGGTACATTAAACGTTTAGTTACGACTAAAGGGTACAATGAGAAAAAAGTTTGAGAACCACTGTACTACACAATTGTGTGATGGAAGCTTCGAACTGCAGACCTTACGATTCCCGAGAAGAGCTTCCCTTCTCCACGATCGCTTCAGGAAACCTCAACGATCTGACGGCACTCGACAAAGCCACCGCGATTCAAGAAAATTGCTTACCTTGTTGGTTTGCCTACTTGAAATATCGAGCATGGTGAGTTCGATAAGGTTTACGTTGGAGTATGCAAACCGCGCGACCGGGATTCCATTTCTTGGGGGGCGCGCATTACTAATAGCTAGTTGCTGAATTGACTTAACGGAGGCGCATATTGACAATTTTCCCTCTTCGCTCTTCGCCAAGATTGGGTATCAGAGATCTGCGTGAAGGGAAGATTGAGAACTACCATAACGGAAGAGAAAACGAAAAGACTTTCTGTTGCTACTGAGGGGGAAGAAACTAAGGCTGAAGTCTCTTTAAGGTGATACTGTACAGTTTGACACCAACATTTCAATATTTTTTATTTTTTTTTAAAGTCTTTTTGTGTCAAAGTTTTCTGTGACACCGTCGACACTCACAGTTTATTTCTCGCTGCAGTCTTACATTTTCCATTCATATTTCTTCATGACTTCTCAAGAATTTGGCTATATTCATCCGAGGACAATGTTTCTTAATGAAGAAACAATAAATCTATATAAAAAAGTATTTGATTGCATTAAAATCTTGCAACAGTCCTGCCACAACACAAAAATGTTATTAAAACTATAGAACGAGAACCATAAAAATTATCCGTGCCTACATTAAGAGATCAGGCTATGAAGGGACACCAATCGAACATTTGATATCATTTTAAAAAGTAACAAAACCTCTGAATATAGTGGAAATAACTCGGCACGAATTTGAACTCAAATATTTTTAATATTATCGTTCCATTATTGTTCTTCATCTATTTCAGTCTATATAATATACAAGTAGATATACTGGACATTGTTAGGCTATATTCAAACTAACGAGGGATTATTTATTTGTGTAAATAAATAATTAGAATAAGAATTGAAAGAGCCAATAAGAATACTGAACAAAGATTCAGACAGATAGGCCAGCAGTTTGCTCTAATGTTTAAATTATCGTTACAAATATCAAAGATTGACAAATCACTTGTCCACCTCTGTAGTGGATTAACGTACTGATGTTCGATTGAGTTGGTGTTTTAAGTCCACTTTGTGCACAGTAAGGCTAATCGGGACTGGACATGCAGTTTAAAGTGAGATCCGAACCACTATGTGCCTCCACCGGGTATCGAACCCGTGAGCCCTCGATTACAAGGCGACGACGCTGGCACTGCGCCATCGGTGAGGCCCCTACTGATGTTCGAGAATTGTGAATATGACATGGGCATGTTTTTTTTGTTATTGTCAGTCATATTTTTCATACATTTATGACTCATTTTCATTCCTGCGATTAATTAACGTAAAGTAACCAAAATAGATATTGTAATAGACAAACCCCTTTACATTGCATGCAGTTTGCTGGTGCTGAATGTACACATGTGTTAATTCATCCATTTCGAATAATTTTGCTATCCGTTTGGCTTAATTGGTGATCTCATCAACGTGTAACGTTTGAATTGGCAGAACTATCATCGAAAGTTCATTGAGACGATAAACCTAATGATAATCCAAATTGTGTATAGAGGCGAATTCCAACCATTAGCTACAGTGCGAGTCTCTAGTAGAAATTAATCCTGAGACACTTTCATTACAATGTGTAAACATGAGCTATGTTGTTATTTGAAAGGCTCTGAATACTCATTTCTGACTGATCCATTCCACCCTAATAAATTTTGTTTTCTGGATTCACTTCATGGTCAGGTATGCTAATTGGGACTAGACCTACAATCGTAAGTAGTTATGTATGTGGGTCATTCTACTAAAAACGTACCTTTTCTTGTACATGGCAATTAAACCTTTTTACATGAATCAACAAGTTTTGCATTATGTTTAATGAATTGAGGTGTGTGTGTGTGTGTGTGTGTATGCATACCTCTGTTACATGTCCTAAAAGATGTCTCTTGCAACACTTTTCCAATATTATTATTTTATAAATTGTTAAATCGCTGATTTCTTTAAACATATAATTACCAAAATACAATTCAAACTCCAGTTTAACATAGAAATATTTTTAAAATAATTTCCTTTAAAGGAGCCTTATATCTATGTCACAAGCTCTTCCTGTATCCAATCTTTTTTAAAAAATCACTCCACATGGCAGCTTTGTTCAAAGAGAGAAACGCAAGCAAGAAGAGGAAGATATTGCGACTTTCCCATTGTGTCATTGCTAGTGATCTTGCTAGTCAAGATCGTCCGAATTTTAGTGTATCCTCCGTTCTCACCATAAAAAGCTAATTATAATTGAAATATAGTAACAAATTTATCAACTTTATGCAACAGTGTTATTTAACATCTGAGCAACACCACAAAGTAACAGTCTCTATTTTGCGAACATTTGCCTAACACAACGAATATGTATGCTATTTTAGTCACGATTTGGAATGGGCGTATGTATGTTTGTGTCTCTTATTGGGTTCTGTTTTATTTTTTATTATTTTTCATATATGTTTTTTCCAATTTGTTCATGTTAAATAATTTATTTTAGTGTCACAAATACATGTACAGTTTCTTGTACTTATCCAGAGTTACGTGGTAGAGCAGCCTAAGACTTTCCTATTCTATGTACAAAGCTATAACATTCTAACCTGTAAATGAACATGCACACAGAGCAAAACCTAGGAAAATGGATCTTTCGTAGTTGTATCCTCCATTACAATACGAATGTAACGGAGGATACAAAAATGTTCTTCAAATAACAAGGAAGAATAAGTGAAGTGGTGTTTTGATACCGATTCATTGTTGTAATAAAGTAGACAAGGCCACATATCTATTTTTGTAATTAATGTATAAGTCATTAGAAAATTAAACTGAGACATATTGGTTAATATTATATATTTTTAAGACTGCCTGCCATAAGGCACGTTTTCTGTTATTTCACATCGCATTTCTATCCCTTGGGGCTAATCGCGATGATGAAGATAACTACGTGAAACTGATAAAGTTACACAAATAACTCCCATGCCCAGACCGGGATTCAAACCCAGGAATTAGCGTGGCGAGAGAACACTTAACGCGCTCTGTCACCGAGCCGACCAGTTCAAAGTTAGATCCGAACCACCGTGCAATCGAAACGAGAAGGCAACAGCGTTATCACTACATCTTCCAAATGGTCCATTCCTTCGATTCCTTGAAGGAATCACTCCCGCGCGGAATCGAGGCTGATGTGAGCACGCAGTGGAAACAAAAGTTAAACAATTGCCACATGCCGTCAGGCTGTACATACTACAAGAGAGCTCTCCAAAGGAAGTGGGTAATCCTCGAAGGAATGAAGACGGAGAATGACGAGGAAACGCACACAATGGCATGTAACATTTCCAGGCACAGCACATCTTGAAGGGATTCCCCTGAGAAGCGCACAACCTCCGCACATGAAGATCGACGGTATGTAGTACAGCGATCTCCAGCATCTTCACTCGCACCTCTCACTAAAGGACACTATGCGGTGATGATAGGAGCTCACAAACACCGGTATACTCAGAGACGTTGTTGAAAATGTCCGCCATTGACTTCAAGACAAAGATGGCATCGGCGAAGCACTGATTGTCTAGTACGCGCAAATACCTCTGGCATATCACCAATTGTCCCACAAGTTGCACTAACACGAGCAACGAGGTCCTCAGCACTTTCCACAGGGTTTCATACACGAGCCTTTTCATTTCTCCCCACACAAAGAAATCCAGTGGTCTGAGGTCGGGGGAGCGAGGTGGCCACGGTAAAGGTCCACCCCTGCCAATCCAACGATCGCCGAAAATAACGTTGAGTAAGGCCCTGGCTCCCCGGTTGAAATGCGCGGGGGCGCCGTCGTGTTGAAACCAGATTCGTTGTCTACCTGCCAGTGGCACGTTTTCCAAAAGATCAGGTAATAGGTCATGTAGAAACACCCGATAATTCCCACCACACAAAGTAGAGGGCAAAATGTGCGGGCCTATCAAGTGGTCACCTACTACCCAACACCACACATTCACTGCGAACCTATGTTGATGATGGCGCACAATGATTGCATGCGGATTGTCCATATCCCAGACGTGGCTGTTGTGGCTATTGAAACATACCGTCCCTGGTGAATATTGCCTCATCGGTCCACAAAACTATTGTTGGGAAATCTGGAATGGCAAGAGTTTGTTGCACGTACCGTTGGCAGAAATCCATGCGTAGGGGAAAGTCCGTGGGCAGTATGTGGTGTACCTTATCCAATTTGTATGGGTGCAATCCCTCCTACTGAAGAACGCGGAAAACATTGCTATAGTGGGTTTGTCGCGTACGAGCAATGACACGTGTGCTGGTGCCAGGACAGTCTCGTATCGCGTCCAACACGTCCTCTTCAAATTGCACAGTGCGGGGTCTTCCACAATCCCACCTACGGGGTAGTAGAGATCCAGTTTCACGCAGTCGAGCATCAAGTCTTTGAAAGAGTGAATGTGCTGGTAACCGCATATTGGGAAAACTTTCGTGATACGAACGCCGTGCTTCACGGCTGTTTCGGTTTGCCTCTCCATAAACGATATCCATATCAGCAAGCTCGTGGGTAGAGTACTTCGCCATTGTCCTGTTCGAGAACTGACCAGCAAGCACTTTCCCTCCGAGTGACGGATCACGACTACCGTGATTAGCACCCACGTAATGTCACACAGGTGTCCACGCAGTTGTTGCAAACCGAGAAAGAACACTGTAATACGTACTCTACGTACAATACACTCCTTGGAGCAATTCAACCACACACACACGCCAGACTATACTCCTCGCTGCGACACGCAGAACAGACAGGAAGAACAACGGCCGACTACACTCTCTACGTAGTATCCACCAACGCTAATACGTAACAGGTGACCTACACTTCCAGCGCCTCTAGTGGGGCTTTCTGTATCACTTAGCTGAAATCAATCTCAGCGTAATCTGACGGCATAGCGTCATTTTCGGGTGAATGTCCTATTTCCCGAGTGTGGGACGGTGTCACAGCAGTAGCGGAACATGTGGACATACATTGTCATTTTTTACTAGCTACATTCCGATCTCAACATTATGTAGAAAATAGTAGTAAATTTCCTGTACTTTCCATCAGGGGATTCCCCACTTTCTTTGAGAGTCCCCTTGCGCAATTTACACTGGGCCTCAATTGCTGCACCATTGTATTCGTCAGGTACGACTTTTTTGTATTATTTTAATCCGACATTAATATCTTTCTTCCTTCTTGAGTTATTGTGCTTTAAACATAGTGTGAGGCGATTTTCGCACGCCTGTCACTCGAAAATGGTGCCGATTTCGACATATTTTCACATGGCATTTTTTCCTTGTTTTTACTTGTCGAATCACCTCCCAAGCGTTGTAACAGGTATTTTGCAACACTCTGTATATTTCTTACATCTAACCATAGAGTTTGCTAATAACACCTAAATACACTCTAAGGCCACATAACAATAATATGGAGTGGTCTTAATTGTAACAAATCATTTCACCTGTTTTTAAGGCATATTCGGTATTTTTGTATGAAGTCATGCACTCGGTGTAAAAGAAAAGTCTACAAGGAATAAGACAAACAGGGAGACTACAATTTCAGTAATTTTTGTACAGTTCCAACAAACTGGGCTTTGAGATCTAGCTGCTCAAGACTCCTGAGTATTTGTTCTGACGCTTTCATTCATTTCGTTGTCATCATCAACCAATCTCGGCTAATCATAGCCATAGAACTTCGCAATGAAAATACTCCAATTTTGTCAGAAAACAATGTCCAACTCTATCAAGAAAAGAGTGTTTCTCTCTTGATCAGCATCGACTGTTACTTCTTCGTTCGGCCAAGTAACGGTAAACACATTTTGACGTAAATTAATCAAGTTATTGAAAGTGGGAATGTCGGCGCTGCCACTGTAATTAAATCAATGTCGCCGTGCTGTATCAATTTCGCTTCAATCAAATAGGGGCAGTTCTTTGCAAACATCATCTCTTCTCAACATTGCATGGATTTCAGAGTAATGTGATTCTGGGATCTTCTAGCATGGGAAAATAATAATATTCTTTTTATCTTTTCTGATAAAATGTTAGCTTTATTAAACAAATGGTGCCTGTAGATCAGGTATATATACCTAGGTACTATAATGATTTTATAAACTGTAGCTGTAACTTCCTCAACTATTGAGGAATTTTTATATTGAACTGTTCGAAAAAAACATTCAGCTAAAGTCGACTATTTTTTCTTCGTAGTTATTTTAAATTGCTTTTCTACCTCTTGGTTAATTAAGAAGATAAAGATGAACTAAATTAGCACATATTCCAGGATTCGAACCTAGTACTTCTGGCTTGCTACGATATCTACACCACCGCAGAGACCGGCGACTTAATACAGCTGTGACTCAAATTGGTACTATTTAGTACCTGGAGTTGCACTCCAAGCTAGCGCACGTCTTTATAATGATACTTCTGTGTTCTTGTTTTAAATATCTTACTTCTCCATGCTTTTGCATTTTAGTAATACATAATCCTTCTTATCATATAATACTGATAAATTACAAGAATCTGAATTCCCTTCTATTAGCTTAAATGCTTTTAAAATTCGACCAAATGTTTCCTTATCACACGAGTTTTTCCTATTTTTATTTGTTTATTTTTTTTAACCGCCACCACCAATGTTCAATGACAATTTTCCTTTAATTTCCTATAGCATATATTTGGAGCAGGGACGTTAAACTTTTAACTCAACAATTATGGAAAGGCGAACTTTTCTGTTCTGAAAAAATATGATACTTTATGCAAATTTATCTCGTACCAAATCCGTAGCTAATAAAATAGTTTACAATGCTTTCCACGTTATGGAAAAACCATTTAACAACATATGCACTGAAGTTTTATAAAAATTAGTTTGAATATGAAAATATTCTGTTTTGTGGGAGCAGAAATCCGTAAACGTCACATGATAGACCAACGTGCTCCATAGAAGGTATGAGCATCTATGTTTTGAAAGCAAACCGAATTCCATCGCCATGCAAATGGGTTTCCTTTAAACAACGTCCGTTTGCAAATTGGAACCTGCCGGAATTTCGCTTGAAACTGGTCTATATCGAAACGTTAACTGACAAAGGAAGTTCATCTGGATATTATTAGTCACCTATACCACGATATTTTGTTACTCTAAAAAAACCTAAACTTTCTTATCCTTGAGAGTCAGTTAATAAGAAGTTACTGCAACTTTACATGTATAGAGAGCAAATTCATACGCGCAACATGGCAGTATTTACACTTGAAAGTGTAAAAATATTCAGTGGAATTTTATTTCCCCCCAATAACCTTGATTTGGTATTGTAAGTCCACTTTATGCACAGTAAGGCTAATTGGGACTGGACCTACAGTTTATTGTGGGATCCGAACCACTATGTGCCTCCACCGGATATCCACCTCGATTACAAAGCGACAACGCCCCCAATAGCATTTATAAAGCGGAAACTAGCGAGATATAAAAAGAATGAAAACGACGTGTTGTAGATTATTGTACTAATTGGGTGTACATGGTGTACATGGTTTTAGAAGGATAAAGCAAAGAGATCGTTTTCTTCTCATAGGTAAGTTAAACACCTGATCCAAAATAGATGAAAACCAATTTTTACAGTGTATGGAGTGGAAACTCCTAAAGTAATATGTTCTGTAAACTTAAGATTATACGGATATTAAAACGCATTAACGGTAATAAATTGTAATCATCATCGTTAAAAAAAAATCTTAAATGTGCTACTGCACATACATACATGCAAAATTAGATTTTGATCGTTTTGTTTGTTGCTAGGTTCAAATCTTTAAAAAATTGCGGAGATTATGATTGGCACTCTATTTTCTTTCATAAATGCATATATTCGTTGTAGCGGCATACCTTGACGTGGAAGTGTGTAGTACACAAATGTTGTGTTACAGCAACAATCCCCAACTTCAAGGTAATGGTTACTTTATACGAAAATACTCGATGCGTTAATAAGTACAGATAAACTTTCAAGTTAGTATAATCGTCTAAACACCATTATAACGTATAACGGATTTTTTCTAATTTTAAACATAATTCTATATTATATGAAATTATATTCGCCTTTATTATAATAATAAGTTAGTTCATTTTTCTCTATCCAAAGACAGTTCTCATAATGAACAATGATTTTACAGTATAATTTCTATGTAAGAAAAAAGGAATGAGAATCTTTAATAGATAAAGTGACTTGGTAGCAAGCTGTTTATATATCCTGATCAAGAGGATTTCTCGGAATTCCTATTACGTGAATTCTGAAAACATTTCCAAGCTTTAGAGAGCCAATGTCAATCATTTTGAGTTCGGAAACTTTTCCTTAACTCGCCTAATCCCTATTCCGAGTAAAGTTCCTCATCACTCACCCCCAGAAAAGCCTCAAGCAGCAATTTATTCGGTCACTCGGCTCAGGTGAAATTAAATTGGAAGGGTAATGTGTTGCAAACTTTAACTTGCAAACATATATATTCTTTTCTTTAAATAATCCTTGGAAAGTGACAGTGAAATTATCTTGGGAACACCAAGATGTAAGGGAAAGATGTAAGAGAATATAAAATTTTATAACAAATGTGTTACCAGTACTGTGTGAAGCACATTTTTACAAATGGATTATTGCGGGTTTGAAATTAGGATATCGTCTGAAAAGTCGAACTTTTACCTAAATAGGAATGATCTACTTCCTACAAACCGTCCTAAATTTGCATGCCAAGCATTGGATAAAACGTGATTTGTAACGTAATACCACAGCGAGTCTCTCACAGCTGTACCCAATATTGAATCAACAATGGTTTTCGTACCCAATATCTTCAAGGCTATGAAACTCACAGTTTCTTTGAAATGAATGTAGGCTATAAGAAGTTCAAAGAAATTGACATACATTTGGGGGAAAAAATGTGTCAAGTAAAACGGAGCGCAACTCTTTTACGGATACAACTTTAAACTTCAAATACTCTCTGATTAATCTTATCTAAGCATGAAGTGAACTTAAAACAAATTTGAAAAAAATCTGCAAAATAAACCCATTGTAAATTAGCATTGTTGGAGACGGCATATGCGTTACAAAGCCATATATGCGACATAAGGTCAACACTGGCTATGCAATAATAAATCTGTTAACTTAAAAACTTTTAGTGAAAGTTTGTCCATCCCCTTGTGGCTTATGGGTTAGCCAGATGTTCCCGTATATTTCGGTCAATTACTCGCTACTGAGTGAACTTCCTTCGCTGTTGTGCAGCTACTTAGAACAAGCTCTTCTGCACATGTGCTCCAAAACGCTTGTGTACGGAGATTAGGACCTAAGAAAATGTTGGCGACAATGAAGAGACTACTTAGCTAGCCCACAATGACAGCGTTAGAAAAAATACAGGTTGGAAGCAAGGAGGGGGAATATTTTATGGGGGTCAGTCATATTTGAACTATCCCTAAATACAAATGTATATTTGGGCTAAAAGAGCAATTATTTACCTACTATTATCTTCTTTGCTAAGGGTGCGGTAGGGGGCGGTCGGTTCGACTGGGGGAGCTTTCGCTCCCTCTACACTCTCACTGGCGCCGCCACTGCCGGCCGATAGCATGCTAAACACAATGAAAGTCGTGTGCAAAAAGGCTTTTCACAACAACGAAATTGAATTTGTGAACTTAATTTCATTTTCACTTCATGAGGAAACCCAGTCACCGTCTTCGGGATAACGAAGCTCTGGCACCTGACCTAATGTTATAACCATGTGCATTCTAAGAGTCCATTTACAGCTTCGGCTTTCGTCAAAGGCGCAGTCATTTGCGTTTCATGTGTTCTTGATAAGAAGTTAATCGCCTTCAGAGATCGTAACTCGCTAGGAGAGCCCGACGTCCCAGTTTCGAACGTTGGTTAAGCATTCATGCATCATTGTGTTTGTTCAAGCTTCTATTTCATCGGTTCATCTTTAAGGTCACGATTAACTCAAGATGTAGAAAAGGGGCCTGTAAGATAAGGAATTATTCTCCGAAATGTTCGTTCTCCGAATTTACTGACTCGAATTCATTTTTGCTGTTGTTTAGGAGCTTCTGCCCTCTTCTTTAAGTGAAGATTGGAAATTACCTTATTAATCAATCGTATTAATAATAAAACTATCCTTACTTTATGTATTTCTTTGTCGTAAGAATTCTCTTTATACACTACTTTAATTTTTTTATGACTTTAAATTTCAGACATTATATTCTTCCGTAATGCTGTATTTATTTTTACAAACTATTTTTTTCTCGTGTCTGTTTCTGTAAATATCCATGTTAGGCTAAATGTGTTTCGTTACTTATTTATTTATTTAACAAAGGATTCCAAATACATTTTACATTGAAATGTAATAACAAGAGAAAATAAGAACATAAGTAAAATTACGTGCGGTAAGGTTAATTAAAAATCTTTACATAACAGTTTTCAAAAATGTGCTTCATGCTTTATAAAATGTTTATTCGGTCTGGTAGATTATTCTATTGGCGCAGTAGTGTGAGGAACAGGGAACGCTGAATGAGGCATAATCTAGGCTTGTTGAGTGAGTACTTGGGGTAGTGGAAGATGGTACTAGAATGTGAGTTTCCTGGAGAAGGCGATCACTTCTGATGTTACCATTGGCTATACTTAGTCATTATGTGAAGTATACAGTCTGGGAGTATTTCTAATGTTTACCATGGGTTTAACTTTGAGCGGGGATTGAACTTCGAAAAAAGCTCCCATGAAAACCGCGTCAATGATTATTTCCTAAATAACTGTTACAATTGCGAAATCACAAATATTACTCTCTATTACTTTGCTCCTCAGGTCTCAGGAGGTTAGCAAACACGACTTTTTTTGGGGGGGGAGGTCAACTGCTCCCCTTGCCGCCGCTAAGTTATGCCTATGGTGTTTACCGTTATAATTTCTCATTGATTGAAAAATTGCCCTAAGGACGAAACAAATGTTCAGTTTTTGGTTTCAACTGCTGGATGTAATTACAAGAGTGCTTCAGGAGTCAACAAAAAAGCGGAAGGTGGAACTGGGCCGCGAAAATAGAAGAAATTGCTCAACTTTAGTGCTTGCAACTGTTCTCAGGAGACAGGGCTAGATGGAATTGTTTTCCTTCCATTCCATCCGCACGGCTCAGGCAGCTGTCTTAAAATATAGATGACCTGATAGGGTTTCAGCTCTGCATCGAGCTCGGTGAAGGCATTGGGCTGGAACGCGTTTTCACAGAGAATGATGCCTGTACGCAGTTTATAGGGGAAAGAGTGAGAATGCAGATGTTCAGATGCAGCGATCCACAATGGCAATTCCCTCTCTCAAAGCCGCTGTTCTGCGCCTGATTGTGCAAATAAAATGTCGATTTATGCGGCAACCGAGAATTTTCAGAGTAATTCCGGAAGCATGCGAATGCTCTGAATGACACTAAAACTTACAACAATATAAAAGGGAAAGAACTGAATATGTGTAGCAAACGGGTTGTAACTAATCTCTATGGAATGCTGGATAAAGAATAGAGAGAAAAAGCTACTGTAAAAATATTTCTCGATTGGGTATTTCCGAACTAGTCACCGTAGTACGCTATGAAGCTGGGATATTGGTTTCGAGTCCTAGATAATTGCGTCTCTTTCTTAATCTATTTTATCATCATCATCGTCGTGATTAACTTAGAACGGTAGAAAAGCGATGAAGAATAACAAAAAATACAAGGTGGTCCGCAAGTGCGGAACACGTCGTTTAAAGCAAATTCTTGATTTCAGTTATTTAGCGTCGTTTTCTACCACTTTCGGCTAATCGCAAAGATGGGGATGAGTGCTAATATGATGCAATTTATGAAGGGATACTCAAAAACAACGGTGGCCGCGGTGGCTCAGTCGGTAACGCGTCTGACTACCATGCTCAAGGTCCCGGGTTCGATCCCCGGCCGGTTCAAATCCGGGAACTTTTCTAACGTTGGAAGCGGCTCCGGCGCCCACCCAGCGTCGAATGACATGGGTACCTGGGGGAAAACCCTGGGGGTAATGGCGGTAAGGGGCGTGATGCCCCCACTCGCGACCGGATCAAGAAAGTGTGGTGCGTTACCCCCACACCCCCTATACGCCTTCATGGCGTGGTGCTATGCACGGGGGAGCACTTTACTTTTTACTTTTACTAAAAAAGAACACCCATGTCCAGGCCGAGATTCGAATCCGGAACCCCAGGTGTCGTAAAGCGCTGTGCTACCACTCCTCCACGGATGTGGACATTTAAAACAAATACAAGTGGAGAAACATGAATCAAACATCCTGATACATATTAGGATATGTTACTAACATGGCAGACATCTTCAAATCCGTCATCTTGGAGTCAACTTCCTTTCCTTAACCCTCCGAGTACCAACCGGGTCTCTGAGACCCATAACTTAATTCATATGTCTATACTTTTGCAAGGAATTTTGCAGGGACTATGAGGTCATGTGACTTTGTTGCAGTTTCGGTGAAGATTAAGTGCTGAGATTATCTTCGTGTTTGAGTTTGCCAGTAGACTTCTACAGAATATAATAGCAACTGGTACCAACTGGGTCTTTGAGACCCACTGATATTTTTCATTTGAATATGTAGATGGCGCTCGTTGCCCTGAAACTATTTTGCTATTTGTCACAACCAATGGACATGACCCTAATACCACAGTATTCGGGTTTCAAAAGGACGCAATGCTTGCATCCTACAGTCCCAAGAAGGGAAAAGTAGTTGTTGTTCTCAGCACCATGCACTCCAAAGGCAACATCGATGAGAGCAACTCATTGAGAAAGCCAGAGGTCATCCTCTCTTACAATAGCACCAAGGCAAGAGTCGATACTATGAACAAAATGGCTCGTTGCTATTCTGTGAAAAGAATGACAAGAAGATGGCCAATGGTGATCTTCTACAATATGATAGATATCAGTGCCCTCAACGCCTTTGTTGTGTGTGTGGATGTCACTGAATGGGGACTACTGCATTGGAAAATCACACAAGTTTCGACTGTTCCTTATCGAACAAGGGAAACAGCTTGCTGACATCGCTGGTGCTTCACCCTCGGCTGATCCGAATCCTGTTCCACCTCCAGCACTAGACAAGAAGTGAAGAAGATGCTCTATTTGCGAGTGGAAGGCAGATAGGAAAACCAATCACGTCTGCACAAAATGTAAGAAACCCGTATGCATGCAACATTCACATTTTGTTTGCGGGAAGTGCATAGATTTGTAAATAAATTGCCTACTGTGCAGTAGTTCTTGCACCAGTGTAATAAAACCAGAAACAAATAAAATTAAAACTAAAATTGTAATAAAACAAAATATAATGTTACAAAACTGAATAAATTGTAATAAAACATTTGAATATGTATGTAGCAAAACGGAAATAAATAAAATGCCTAATGATAATGTAATAAAACAGAATATAGTAGAATTGTAATTGTAACAAAATGTAATAAACTGCAATAAATGAATAAATCAAAACATAATCACATAAAATAAAGATTCTTAAATCAAAATCTGTTTATTGTTATACTTCTCCCAGGTAAATACCACAATTTTTAATTCTGGGTCTGAGAGACCCAGATGGTACCAGATGCTATATTTTTTTCTGTGGTACTCCTAGGGTTAAATGGAAAGGTTATCACGTGACATCAAAAAGGGCTAAAATTTTACGAGAATCACGTTTGTATGCGTAATTTCAACATTTCGAAAAAAAGTTACAATAACTATTGTTTTTTTTTTTTTAAAAAAAAAGTGTTAATTGACTATGGAAGTAACACAGGCAAATTTCATTATGAAAGAAAACAAGGCTGTGAAGCTGTACAAGTCTTGCAAATAATGTTCGGGAAGCAAATCCATGCAGATATGCCACAAACATTGAGGGACCGTTAAGAAGACTGTGAACTTCAGCACAGATACTGTGAATAAAAATATTAAAACCGATGACATAACTATTTCTTTTCTTGGGAAACCATAAGGGCTTATCACAACCTCTTATTTTGGTCCCAGTACCTTAGTTTTTTATCCTGAAAGAACGGTTATAAAAATTTGAAACTGAATCAGGCTTTTCGCAATCAACATTGAAGTTACTCTCAGCGCTGTATACCAAGTGGAAATTAACCTAATTTCGAACTGAGAGTGGTCCTCAGTTATCCGCAACAATCGAACCGTGTGTTGATGAAACCACTTAGTATGCAACGAGCTGTTGTCTCTAGGGACCTCAACTATGCCGAATAGCATCGACTGAAACCCAACTGTAAATGGTAAATATGAAGCTTTCCCTTGAGGAAACAAAGAAGGAAAAAATAATGATCTCATAATGACAACAAAGTGAAAAAGTTAATTTAGATTTCGAATAAAACCGACCTCTGTATTTTGCATAATTGTTTCATATTATCTTGTACATTTTTCCAAAAGTTACCTGACCGCCTTGAAATATTTTTAACTTCAGATATCTTTATAGAACTCAAGAGCCATGTAAGAGTATAGTCAAACCTTACGACAGGACCTTTTACCAGACTAAAGAAAACACGGTAAATAAATTTTACATGATATCAGATACTATAAACCAACATTATAACATAGATACAAACTGTATGTATATTGGCTTATATGTTGGTGAATGCGATGATAACGTGGTCGCATTGTAATCAAGTGGTTCCGGTTTCGATCATCAGGGTCACATAGTTGTTAGGAATCCACTTTAAACTGCAAGTCCAGTATCGATTAGCCTGTCTGTGCATAGTGTGAACTTAAAAGCAAACTCAACAATAAGGACAACTCAAATTGAAAGCAGATAAGTTTTAGTGAGGTTTGAAATATTGAATTGAGTAGTGCGTCACCTGGAGGATATCGCCTTGTAGTCTGAACACAGAGGGACATATTTACAAATAATTAACGCGAAATTTAATATATAATTGCTTGCAAAATACTATACAATCCGCAAGAAAATCATATTTTCCAATATCCTGCAGCGCAAATGTGATCAAAACGTAGATAAGTAGTTGCTTGCCCAATCACTTTGGTAGGGCTTTTAATACTCCAGTCGGTAGGGCGTGTCTGCCACGCAGAAGATGGGATCGATTCTCGGAGTGGATGATCTTAGGTTGATATTTCTCGGATAGTGTCCTTAATAAAGCGGATCTGTGGCTCACCCAACCTGTAATCAGTGGGTACCTGAAGGCAGCCCCGTGCGATAAAGGTGTCCGGGAACGTGTTGCTGATCACATCACATGTCCAGCATAGAGAGGGTGTGGGACTAAACTCCACACTCCCGATGTGCCTTCATGACACGATGCAATATGCAGGCGACACCTCTTCGATTTATAAATTTGAATACAGTTTTGCAAGTTAACTTTTAAAGTCCCCTTTCCAAAGCTCAATTGACGTCCAAAAGGATGTGAATAAGTAAATTTACGGCAACGTTAAGGAACAGGAACAAGTTTTAATTATATGTAGAATAAACTTTCCGTAAGTATGTAACGGGAACTAGTAGCAAATAGCTATGCAAGTATTATGACTAGGGAACGGAACTTTATGTGCTAAAAAACTCAGAAATATTTATTTTTTATGTGTCATAAATGTTGAAAATATGTGATAAAAACAGGAAAATATGTGACAAAAATAAAAACATTTGGTAACAAAAACAAACTATAACATGCATTTTAAACACCTGAAATTAGTTTCTAAATGATTACCTCTTAGCGAGCTATTTTTTGGAAGAGTTGCAGTGGATCACCATAGTTTTTTCCAAATTCTTATTGTAAATCTGTGACGATTATCTCTAAAAAGCATCTTATATTGTGAGAAAGATCGCTCCACGTCACAAGAAACAATTCTTGCATATTTGAAGCATGAAATGTCACTAACGCCGAAGTTTTCCAAAGCTTCCTCTTCCTCTACTTCACCTCACATGCAATTTGGCACATTGTTTGAAAACCTTGGTTTTTCCCCCAAAATTCTGTACATTTAGACATTTAGATCCAGTGAGTTCTTTCAGTTTCGTTTCTACTATACGGACTTCACCAATGGAAGCTGCCAAAGTGTTCGCGGACGATTCAAGCTTTCATATGGAATTAGAGAGAATGGACAGGTTTGTTGAAATGTATGCCAATTCGACTTTTAAGGAGGGCTCCATCAACAGTTCTTGCAGAATTCTTCTTTGTTGAGATCATTTACAACAGATACAATTTTTTTCAAAGTTCTGGGCATAACATCTGCATCGCGTAACTACAGGTGTAGGGGGAAGGAGAACCTCAGGACATTTTTGTTTAAAAATGTCTATTCTTCTAGGCGACTTGATAAAAACTTTCTTCCCATTTGAAACCAGTTTATCGACATCGGGATAAAGAGCTCTTATCTTTTCACATATTCTATGCAATGCATGCGCCACACATGTAATGTGCACCATTTTGGGGTAGCTAACGGCAAGACCACTGCATGTAAGCTGCAGCATCTGTCAAGAGAAGAACATTGTCAAATTTTATGCCTTCTGGCCACAATAGCTGCATTGCTTCATTAAAAAGCCTTGCTATCGTTACGTGTAGCCAGCCCCAGCTACTTACAGCTATTTTCTCCCAATAGGATCGTAGGCGAGGTGCCAGAAGTCTGCCAGCGAGGGTGTTCAAAGACAAAACAAACCTAGCACTCTCGATATGAAAGAGGTGCGGAGAATAAACATTTTTCCTTCGAGGATTTCGAGGTAGATGAAGTCAATGAGCGATTTTATGTATTTAAAATGAAAATTCGCAAAATATGTATTTACATACAGAAAACTGGAAAATATGTGTTTTTATGTAAAATAAAATTTGCTGTGTTGACATATAAGGCTATGATCAGAATTTCGGCAAAAATGAGGGTCTCTATCTCATCGCAGAAAAAACATTTATTTACTTAAAGTTCCTTTCCCTAATTATGACTCTTCGGCATGTAAAGTTAGTTCCAAGTTTCAACTACTACCTTAAAAATCTGAAAGAAAAGATTGTTAACAGTGTTCTGTTTCGTTCGTTGAAAGAACACATCCTATGCTTTAGGTTGTTGGCCTAATCCAATTAATAATTGAACAGTCTAAATTCGAGCACAATGAAATCTGTTATTGTACGTTATGTGTATTATTTCTGTAGATGTTGGATACTGAATATTATTCATACAATAATATTCAGATTTAAGCTTTTCTTCTCATATGGAAAGAAACAAGAATGCTTTCCAAGTAACTTTATTGCTTAAGAATTACCTACAACATGTTATAATAGTAATTATCGTCTGAAATAATTCATTACATCTGCTTTTTTAATTGTAAAATCAAATTATATCATAAAACGTAGACGATATGCATTCCTAACAAAAGTTACACGGATTCCTTACTTTCCTTGAAGCTTTGTAAGTCCTTTGTTGTTCTCATGGACCTAGGAACATGTTCGTTGACTGATACCATAACCGTGCTTTATTTTTGTAACAAATGAACATTCTTGAGTTCTCTGATTCAGGTGGGTGGGCAGAGTACACCTTTCTCCGATTCTCATCACCTTCCAGTTGAATGGCCATAGCATAGTTTAATTAGTGGTTCACAAGACCAACTTTAGTGGCTCCCCGATGGTGTAGTGGCAACGTCGTCGACTTGTAATTAAGGGATCTGTGGTTCGGTTGAGGCACATAGTACTTTGAATCCTGCTTTAAACTCTAGATCCAGCCCCGATCGAGCAACCTGTGCATAAAGTGGGCTTAAAAACTCAAAAAGAGACTTAGACGCAAGCATTTTACTTGTAATTTTAACGTAACATTTTGTGAAGCGCTCGAAATGCTACAGTAATGAAAAATCTACGCCATTCATACTTAAGAATATGTACCAGCATATAATTATTTTTGCGAATGTTGTCCTTATTCACCCTCTTCTCCAAAATAATATAATCTTAATACTAATAAGCCACTCAATGAACAAGGTTTATTTAATGTTTACACGTACTTTTAATATTATCACGTATTGTAAAATTATTGTACCGACAGTATATTTTATTGATTTTTAATTTGATAATCAATCAATAAACAGTCTCTTCCGTATTTTAACTAACTAACTAACTAACTCCCTAGCCTTCTTAAACCCTAAGGTTCATGGCTGCAGCAACACAGGCCTTCCATCTTTCCCTATCTTGAGCAAGTTCTATATACTCTTTTCCATCCCTACCGATTTCCCTTAGGTCCAGCTCAACGTTGTCCCTCCGTCTTCGCCTTGGCCTTCCTACAGGTATCTTACCATCAGGTTTCCCAACAAGAATCCTGTAAACTCCTCTTTCCTCTCCCATTCGTGCCACATGGCCTGCCCATCTAAGTCTTCTTGATTTAATTATTCTAATAATATCTGGACATGAATACAAATTATGTAGTTCTAAATTATGTAACCTTCTCCTCTCTTCCACGTAGCACACCATGGAATGGATTTTGCAGACTAGTGAGGCTCTGGCGCATTTACTTATTTATAATTCTCTGTGGGACACTGTTGTGTGCTGTAGAGTAAAGTTATTTTTAAAATTTTATTAAAGTAAAATCTTCCGTATTTTTATTGATCGATTTATTTTACTTTGCTTTTCCGTCACTTTTGGGTAATCGCAAAGGTGGGGATGAATAGCGTTAAGAAGAAGTGCATGAAAGGACGATCACAAACATTGAAGGACAACACACAATGGGCCTTCCCGATGGCGTAGTGGTAACGTCGTCGCCTTGTAATCAAGGGACCCCGGGTTCGATTACCGGCGGACGCACATTGCACAGTGGTTCAGATCTCACTTTAAACTGTAGGTCCAGTCCCGATTAGCCTATATGTGCATAAAGTGGTCTTCAAACAATAACTTTACTCGACAGCACACAACAGCGCCCCACAGAGAATTATAAATAAGTAAATGCGCCAGAGCCTCGCTAGTCTGCAAAATCCATTCCATGGTGTGCTACGTGGAAGAGAGGTTTACACTTGGGTGCATACCGGAAGTGTCACTCACCCTTTGCACCCCTTTCGTGTTTTAAAATTTATTCATTTTCAAATCAAAACTCGACCTGACTGTTCTGCCAAGTGAAATGCTTCCGTGTGAAGTGGTGGCTGTTCCGAGAATTGTTTTAAGATTTTCGAAAGCATTTACGTAGCAAAAATGCTGAAGGAAATAATTCAGCCTAAAGCTGGTCTTATTCATATTGCAGAGACAGACTGAAATTTACATTTTTAATAACCCATTCATACTGTGGCTTGCGCTTTCGTGAGATGCTTCTCTTTTATTGGCTAGAGAGAGGAAAATGCAATACCGTAGCATCTGGCGGTTATATCTTGTTCTGCACCATATTACAAGCTGGTTGGAGCTGTAGGAGAATCGATCCTCATTGTTGACCTCTCATGTTTTCTCACTACCCGCTCAGTGGAGGTAAAAGAAAATCGAAAATCTGAATGGTCTGGGGTTAGGTACAAAGAAAGGGCGAAAGGTTTGGCAGACGCCCAAACACAAGAAATTCCCCTGAGCAAACGACTTCTCTACGGCCAATGTTTGCGATTCTTTACGGCGATTGGGCTTCGAAGGGGAAGCATTAGTCACTTGAGGGCGTTTGCACCAAGATGAACCACATGTTGCTTGTTCTGCAAAATAAAGTTAATCGTCCTTGAGACCATTCTTGGTACACGAAATAAATAATGTATTGCTTAGAAGGTAAAGGTAGGCACCAAGCATGCCATTACTATTGAGGTATGTAACCATGTGTAATTCTTAACCCCCGAGGGATGCCCAATCTCTTGTTTCTGCGTACACGAAAGCTCATGAATATCTTTCTCTATTGCCTTTACTCTTAACTTATTTTCTATTTCTATTTTCCAATTGTCTTTAATATAGTATATTGAACAATCCAAATGCCTCGTGAGATAAACCTAATCAAAATTCAAGACGCTTTACAAAACCTACACATGCCTCTAGTTAGAACTGTCCAATATTGAATATCAGATACCGGCCTTATACCGGCCGTATCTGTTGCTTAATGAAAAATATCGACCTGCTGAAAATACAGTTTTTCCATCATATCAATGATTCAAGATTATGAATAACAAGCATCTTGGTATTATCAAATACCGATATGAGTTTCGGTATACCGATATTATCAACAGCCCTTACCCTTTTTTTTAGCCCTGGAGAAGTGTTCTCGAAAAGAAGGAATATTGTTACCATCATCTGCTGATGTAAATTTGAGAATCTTTACACTTACATTATAGCTTCTTAAGGTACAGGCAAGTTCACAGTCATGTGGGCTCGAATTGCCCATGGCTATTGTAGCTTACTTTTCTTTACACCCTGTACACTTGCACAGGATGGTTTTTCACTGAAAGATGTTACAGAGTATACCCTGAGGTTTTGTTTTTAAGTCCACTTTATGCACAGATAGGCAAGTCGGGACTGGACCTACAGTTCAAAGTGGGATCCGAACAACCACATGCCTCCACCGGGTAGAGAACCCGCGGCTCCTTGGCTACAAGTCGACAAATTACAACTGCGCCATCGGTGAGGTCCGCTTATAGGCCCCTCTGGTTTGTCAATATTTTTGTTTTCATTCGCGAACCTCACAATGCGTAAAACAAAGTAAATGTGGCGATGGGCAATTTGTGTACATGCATCAGTCAACTTGACCTTTCGTAGTGCAACTGCAATGATACGAAATAAAAATAACCAAAACGTAGCCTCTCTGAAATGAAAAGAGCTACTTTTTTAAATGTAACTAGTTACTTGCCCTATAAAGTAACAGAGTTACAGTTACAGTTAGTCGTTATAAAAAGTAACTCAACTACTTGTGCTTGAAAAGTAACTGTAAGCTACTTTTATAGTTACTTCATACTGAAAATTTTCTTCTAAGCATGTGTGTACAGTGTCTCTCAAAAGTTTTAGGACAACGACATTTTAAACTAGGCAACCCAATTTACACAAGGTGTTGGTGGGTTGCGTGTAGAGTTAGGCTCAATTTCAGGGTTGCCACATGCACAATAAATATTTATAAAATACGCGAAAGAAATAAAAACAAGTATTAGTGTATAAAAAGTATTAAACATATAAATATTATATCGCAAGTGACAAAATTCATTCTGAAAGAAAAATAATAGGTTTTCTAGCATTTCATCGCTGATGAGTCTACAGAAAGGAGAAGAGGTGAGAGAAAACGAGAGGTGACAAATGACAAGAGAAAGAGAAAGCGAGAGGAGAAGAGGAAAAGTAGAGGAGAGAAGAAAGAGAGGATAGACGAGGAGAGGAGATGTAGTGAGGAGAATGGAAAAATATTCTAGGAGAGATGAGAAAAATGGAGCAAAGAAGATAAAAGAGAAGGAAAACGAGATGAGAGAAGAATGGAGAGTGAGTAAAGGAGAGAAAAAGAGAAGAACGAAAAGAAGAGGAGAAAAGTGCGTGGAGTCGGAAATCTAAGACAGGAAAGGAGATACGAGGAGTGGAGATGAGTGGGATGGAGATAAGATGCGAGAAAAGTAGGGAAGGCGATATGAGATAAAAGCAGAGCAGAAGGAGGGGAGAGAAGAAGGAGAAGGAGAAGGAGAAGAGAAGAACAGAAGGGACTGAAGAGAAGAGGTAGTTGCAGAAAATATCGTCTCAGCGTCAAGAATTGATGCATTGGTCAAATTATCGACATGAAACATTCAATAACATTTTGAAATGTATTGGAGAATGTATTAAATCGGTGCGAAATGCCTTTTGGCTTAGTTCAGAGCAAGGTAAAATCTTCCATGTAAGATCTTTGATTATACCACTAAAAACATGAATGTAATTTTAATATTTATAAGAATTATCCAATTTTTGTCCAATTCTCGGTTCGTTGAAATGGAGATTTTGTAATTTAATATTTCCCCTCCCCCCCACCGTTAATTCCAAACTGAATCATTCCGTTTCACACGGGGTGAACAATGAACACAATGGGATAGGTCTAAAACTTACGAAAATTTTCTGCCACCGGAAGGGTTTGAACCTACGACCATCAGATTGACAGTCCTGAACGTTAAACACTACACTACAAGCTTTCGCTCCTGAAAGTAAGTAGAAGAAGCTGACCAATGTGAAATGTAGATGCAACTCTCCTCCTACATGTAATGTGCAAACAATACTTGTTTGTAACAAAGAAAACGAAGGTGATACGACTCGGAGAAAACATTTAATGGAGAATTGCACATGATGAGAACTTTTCATTCGATATTTGCGGAGGTATCCTTGCATTGAACTCGAGTGGGAAAAGGGGTAAAATTAGTATGTCCTGAATTGCCACAAATATAAATAGTTATTTCATTAATATTTGTCAATGTCTTTGAAGCAGTACACAATTATCGTTAAAGTATTATAATTCACGATCTTATACATGAAAATATCCCTATGAACGTGTGTCAATTCATTTATTTGTTTATTCTTTATAAATTCCATTTGCAGAACAATGTAGCTACTATACACTGCTATTACAATTAATGTTACCATGCTCTTGTTTGTAATAAAAGGAGAATTAAAAAAAGAACACCTAGTATGGAGGATCGAACCAGGGACCACAATCAATGCTTTCAAGAACTCTAACCAATACACTACGCCCTTTGCTTCCCTTGGAGAAACAGTTCTTAATTATTCTGTCGCGTCAATATTGTAAACGCTATCCTGCAAAAAGAAGTTCAATACTCTGATATAGCTCTGTACTTCTAGAATTACTCTATACACATGCATTTGAAAATTAACTCTGAATTTATTTCTTCGTTGTTAGTATATCTAAGCTTGTGAATATATTTTATTTGTAATTTTATAACGGTTACATGAACATCTAAGAAATAGTTCCTTATAATAACCTCAGGTTGACCAAGTTGCCAATAGAAACAAATGGAATTCAGATTGTCTTCGAGCTTAGATTGTTAAAAAGGAGCGGGTACGCGTATTACTATCCCAATACTTATTCAATAAGGGTTCTTGGTTGTCAGAAATTATCACTTAAATTATTGCATGTTGAACTAGTGCCCACCTGGCCGCCTCTGATGAAATCTATCATTCTTCAGATTCTCTTTAAAATTCGACTCTGGTCACTCGTAACTTGCTGGGTGCATCGACGGACAATGTTTTGCGATAAGAAGCGGCCTTGAATCAGGGAGTCGTAACGTACCCAATTTGCGTTACACGTTACGTTCCATTTTGTAGGAGGAAGAGTATGGTTCAGCTGCTGGTACCCATGTAACGTAACGAAATGCAATATGTTACAGACTGACGTTACAGAGAACGTAACAAAATGTATTATGGTAGATATTAACGTTATAAAGGAACGGAACGAAATGAGCACATTGGAACATAACGTAATATGCAATATGGTATATACTACCGTTACAAGGATACAAGGAACGTAGTAACGAAATGCATTGTGGTATATACTAGCGTTACAAAAAAACGTAACGAAATGCAACATGGTAGTAAATAACGGTACATAGGAACGTAATGAATGCAATCCTCCGTAACGGAACGAAGTGAAAGGCAATATGGTTAATTAACGTTACATAGGAATGTAACAAAATGTAAACCACTGTAGCGGAACGGAACAAAATGCAGTTGGGTACATACCATCTGCATAAGGAACGTAAATAAATTCAGTATGGTAGATGTTAACGTTACAAGGAAAGAACAATTCACAAATGTTTGCTAGTAACGTTATAGGTGCGTGACAAATATAATCTATTAAACATCAAGGAAGAAAAAGGAATAGCCCAAATCTCTTGCCATTCATTGGAACATTGCGAAAAATAACTCAGTATATTGTGTGGGATTAATGTTTCGTTAAAAATATGGTTGTTTGTAAATTAATGAATTTCCACCAGGGTTGTTAAAGGATCAGGAATTTTAAATCAATTCAATTCAGGTTCAGCAGGGAATATTAGCAAGCATAAATGGATCTGGACCGTAAAGAGCCTTTTTATGTTTAAGGTATTTAAATAAGTTCCAGGAACCTTTTTTCTGGATCAATTGAAATACGGCACAGGGTCCTTCGTTCCGGATCAATTTAAAGACGGTCTAAGTTCCATATTTGAAATGAAACAATACGCAACTTGGACCGAATTTACACTGTGATAGAACAGGTTCCGGTATTGTTGCGGAACCCAATAGAACCCATTAGTTGATGGGTTCGTGGACGTTTAAAAACCCTGATTTGAAAATTACACTTTTGGCTCGAAATTGAATAAACCTTCCATGTAGTGTAGAAATGAGTAGCCATAGGCGTGCGCACGAAGTCCAAAGGGGGGGTTAATGCCCCGCCCTAATCATGGACGTCTGCAGATATTTTCGACGGAGGGAGAAGCGAGGTATTTTTCCATGGGGCATATTACCCCGATAATAGTGTTGCCCCCTCAAGAAACACCACTTGAATTCGAAATTATCGCATTCCTGCATACCCATTATAATAATTAATGTAAATTACTATGACTGGAATCAAATTATACGTGTGAAATATATACTTTTAGCTGACATTCGTTTTCTAAAGGAGAGAGGTGGCCATCCGCACCCCCCTTTCAGATTTCCATGCCCCTATATTATTATACTTTAATCCAGAAAGTTAGGGGAGAGGAATTTTATCGCCGGTTATTAAACTATATTATGCTCTTGAAGAAAATGAAGTATTTTTAAGCCAATGAAAGTTCACAAAACAACTACGGCTAAAGAAGGTGCAGTGGCGCAACCACAGGGGGGGGGGGGAGATTGGGCCTCAACCTTGGACGGAAATCAATTCTAAGGGGTAAGGTTGCAAACATTGAACTATGGAAAGAAAGGTTGCAGAATCTAAGAGTTGCAGGACAAAACGATACTAAAGACGGATTTAGTTTTCACGTCTTTCGTGCATTATTTCTTCCAGACGGTCAAGAGCATCTGCAAGGAGGCACAGAAGGGCAATTGCCCCCTTTCGATTTATATCTTTATACAAATGTAAATAAAGTTATATAAAATTGTCTAGCTCGTTTCGCTCGCAATATCTGCTTTTCTTACAGTCTTGTCAATTTCAAACCCTTAGCTATAGTGGAACCATGAGCAAAACAACCTGCGCAGACCCACGACTCCTGTACACCATACTCCCGCTTGTAGGGGAGGGGGAGAGTGGACCATGCTTCCTTATGGCCCGAGGTGGAGGGAAGAAGGGAAAGCTGCGCGGGGACTTTTCGTCCCAAGGTTTTTTTCCTTGTGGTCGATGTATAGGGGACGGCGGCAGTCAGCCCTGGACGCCGAACGATGTAAATAGAAAAAAAAATGTAAAAGAGAATGTCATGGGCCTCCATGATTTTTTTGCGCCATATTAAATCAATATTGTTTTCAGTTTGCAAAAATTTGGATCTAAAAGTTTTCTTGATCGCTTCGCTAGCAATTTATTTTCTGTAATGCATTGTAAATTACCAGAGGGAGAAGTAACAAGAAGTAAGTACGTCAGACTATTACAAACAGTTGAGTCTTAAATGTATGAACAATTGTTTGGGGGAGAAGAAGCGCACACATTTCAGAGGCATATTTTTTGTTGTTTGTTGTGGGGCGAATGAATTCATTATGTAATGTATTAATATAGGCTATATAAATTGTGTACGTATAATAATAGTGCCATTATTACTACTATTATTAATAGTTTATCCAAGTACTCCCCCCGCAGACAAGAATTTGTGGTTACTCCTCTGAGGGGGTGCATCATTTTCTATGTAATTGAAAACTATCGCGCTTCGTTCTCTGGCAAATTTCTTAAAAATAAAAGTAAGGACATTTTGAACAGGACACTTAATAACATAATGGCGATGTCTTCCATTCCTAACTCCCAGGTGTGGGCAGACGTTGTAACATGCACTTTTAGTGACCATTGATTTCTACCATAAATTGCTACTACTAGATAGTGAACATAGAAGTGCATGTTTGGACACACGCCAGAGATTGTGCTTATGGCAATGGTCATCGTTAGTGCTCGAAAGTTGATGTGTGTGTGTGTTCAGTAGACTTTCAGCTATGCAATTGCGGGCGCGCACTTATGTGTGTGTAACAAATTTACTTTGTTTTTATATAGTCTTGTGCAACGTACGCATACTGTACTTTAGCGAGGACAAGAATTTACATGACCCCAACTCAGCCATGCAAAAATTAAACTTTGATAGTTATTGGAGCCCATTTTAATATTACAATTGTGGGTTCAGTATTTTTGAGGTATCGATAAGACATGTGGAACGACTGATTCTAACAAAATGAGTCAAGTTCAAAAGATATGTGGATGCTATTTGTCATCTCCATTTACATTCCATGCTGTTACACGGGATGATTTGGTAGTAGAGTGATTGACTATTCGGTTTCCATTCTTCAAAAACTCATTGTCCAGAACATTAGAAAGTAACATGCTGATTTGGATACACACACAGGCAGACACGTGCGTCCATCAAGGTAATTAATGTACATTAATTTGCATTTGCGTGCGTCTTTTGATAATTTATCAGATGCCATGCAATAATTACTTAGACAAGATAATGACAATGATGTTGCCATTTTTTGATATTTTATTAAGAGAATTTTATAACAAGAGAACTAAACTTAACCTTAGGAAGTAGCGTGTTTGAAAAACAAGAATTGATTTTAGGTTACATATTAGGAGGCTAACAGTAACGTCTGTTATTGAGTGGTGTTCCTGAGTAATGTGCTCTAAATGTTACATTTTGAGGTACATTCTAAAATGGCTGTCAAATTTATCATAAAAAATCTAAAAATTTACACTAATCTCTCACAAAGAAACAGATATCATGGGAATTAATACAATAAAAAAAAATTAGGATTTGTTCACCAACCAAGGAATAACAATATTTGCCATATATTCAACTCCCTACAACATCGAAGCTCAATTTTTTTTAAAAAAATGTAAATATACATATATTTAAAGTATGCATTCGTACTGTATAAGCATAAGAATAGAACGGAGGTTCTGAAAAGTATATATTGAAACAGTTTTTAAAATTTTGTTGAATATCTTTATTATTCTCTTAATCATTCCAAGGTAAATTCTAAAACAAGGAAAAAAAAGACCTTATTACTTAAAAAACTAGAGAAATTTTGTATCTTTCAAAACAAAGCAAATACACTGTCATTTCCTTCAGGTGTCAATTTAAAACTAAACAGAATTCCACAAATTTGACATGAATAAAAATATATTTCATACTCTTGTATAACATCAGTATATCTGTGCAATTTTGTGAACAGGTAAGACAGCTACTCAAAACTAAATTTATTAATTACTAGGAAACATTAAACAAGTACGAGCAAAATTGTTCTTTTAATTAAATTACTTCTTATGGAACCTCTGAAAAGATTTTCTTTGGTTACAGCTACTTATGTATAATGAACTATAAGATCACAAAAAAAATCAAGTAATTATATACATTATTAATCTAGACAGTAATATTCCCCACATTTTCAACATGTTGTACAAGATCTTTCTGTGGTGTATCATTGGATTCCACAAAGTTTGCTACAATGTTTGTAGTCAATTCTGTGCTGCTATTTCTGAGATTGCTTTTTAATGAAGATTTAGTTAGATTTTTTTTCATGAAAATATAATTATTTCTAATAACAAGTATGTCATCAATAATTTCGGTTGCCATATTACACCTGAGTGGGTTTAGTATGAATTTCAGAGATGAAAAGAGTCTCTCGACACTAACTTGTGTTGCAGGAGTAGAGAGAACAATACAAGCCAAAATGTACAATTCGGGACAACTTGATTTTCTAATTTCCCAGAAATTTAGAACATTTTCAGTCCTTTTCAGTCTTCGAGTTGAAACAAAGTAAGTGTCCAATAATGACGCAATATTAAACTTTGGTGCAGATATGGTATTCCGCCGCAATAAATCTTGTTTCTTTAAGTAGTTTGTGACATGGTCACTGTCATCATCTTCAGTGCTGGAATCTTCTTGTTTCTTTACCTCTCCACACACTGATAAGGATTTCACGTGTTCAAGTCTTAACCACAACTTCTGGAGATACACCTTCGCCACATGGATGTTTTCTTCACTTAAAACAGAAAAGTACCTGGGATCCATGTAAATAGAAGCAAGAAATCCTGGATACTCAAATAATGATGGAAGTCTCTCTTCGTTATTGACATATAATGCTTGTTTTTCTCGTTTGTCCATGCCCTCTACTATGTGGCGTGCAAGGTCTGTGTTGATTGTTGATGTTTTAAGGCGACACTCCAGCCATATCCCGTAGAAGTCGCCAAGTAGAATCTGTTCTTCTTGCAGCCTCTTTGTGGCTACTTTGGCTGGTTCCAGTGACGTCAAAATAGCCTCAATGTATATCCAGTCTTCTTGCTTTATTTTAACTTGCTCTTGATAGTAATCCCCTATGAACTTTTTAAGTGTAAAAAGTGACTGGAGCATATCATTTGTGCTGTTCCATCTTGTCGGGACATCAAGGGATGGTACCGGCAGTGATTCTGCATTCAATTGACGCCGTGCTGTAGGCGATCGTAAGACACGGCATGCTGCTTGACATGTCACAATAATATCCTTAACTTCAGGAATGGAATTGAGAGCATCATTTACGACTAAATGAAGAGTATGCGACGCGCAACGAACGGATTGGAGACGATAATCTTTACTCGTCAATTCCATTTCAATATCTTCATCTTCGTAAGTGTCTTGAGAAATATTAGACATCTGTGTTTCTTGATCTTCCCCAATAAGTTTCCCGGCTTTAATCATGTTTGCTCCAGTGTCTGTAGTTAAACTATATATATTCTCCACGGGCACATTATACTTATCCAGAATGTTCAACAATTCGTAACGCAAATTGCTACCTGTTTGAGACACAAATAACTCTTGAACTGACAAAGTACGCAATTGGAGAGCCCCATTTACAACAAACTGAACGTTGACACCAAAGAATGATCGTCCATTTTTCGAAGTAGAATCAACTTTTAGATGTATCAATTTTCCCTCCATTTCGCCGCGTATTGTTTCTCTGATCTGCTGGGCCTGACTGAATAGCATGTTCCGTACACCTTCCTTGTTCACGATAAACCTGCAGAGAATAAAATTTGCTTTCATCCTTAATTGATAAGTTGTTTCTTGATTTTTGAAATTTTCAAGACATTTGTTTCAAACCCAAAATAGAATTAAAATTCTTAAAAATATTTTTCAAATAGTATGAATTAATTATATTATCAAGCTTTCATCAACTAGGCAAATGCTACAAATATGAGAAAGCAGAACACTTTTTTGGTGAAAGTGAAAAAGATTGTTATTTAAAACCATAATAGGTTAACCTCTATCAGTGTGTCTAGAAACTAACGCAGCTTGCATGCAATAAACAGTGTTATTTGATGCAATCAACGCTCTTTAGTAAAGTTTGAACTAATGAGGAAGTTATAACACCACCCTCCCTGGTCACAGCACTGGGCTTTGGCAATAGGTCTTTTTGCTTCATTCAGATATACCTAAGGCTGTGAAAAGGATATATGTGACACCTATATTTTTTTTATTTTCTAAAATATATTAACAATAGTATATAGGGGATATCTAAATAAGTTGTACTGCATGCTCAGTTCCATCCAGCACTGGAAAGCTACAGAATGTTAGCATAACCTGTCTCTAGGCATATGGAGTACAGTGAGTTTGTTTTGTCTCTGCGCAGAGTTAGCACGTGATATGGGACAGATGCCGGCACTTTCGTCCCGTAACGTCTAGCATGCAGACAATTATACAGTATTTATATTACATATTCCGACCTAACCTGTGTTATAAGAGTTTAAAACGAACGCACTGTATATGTAACAACTTTGTAAAATTGAGGAAAATTTGACATAATATTTGAAAACTTTATATTAATTAGTTTTGTTTGAGTGTACAAAAGTGTGTTAAATATCATTTGATGAAAAAATGTGTCTCATACATATCAGTCTTCAGAAAATTACTTTTCCAGACAGTTATACTTAGTTTACTTATTCAAAGAGTAACTGTTGCAGTTGAAATTACTCATGATTATGTCAGTGAGTAACTAGTTTTACAGTTATTTGAAAAACTAACTTAACGTAATTGCATTCCTTCTAAACATTGTAAGGATATACAGAACTCTCTACCTTCATTACATGAGGCTGGATCAATAAAATCAATGTATTTGAAGTAACCTGAAATGAATTTCTAAGGAATTCTAACTAAAGAAGGTAGCTGTAACCGTAGCAGAGTTTCATTTTTGCAATAGATGTAACTTTATGACGTTACTTTTACTATTCTTTAAGACAAATTTTTAACTTTAAAATTTGTAGCGTTGGGGGAAAAAGTTAAATTTCGCAACACTGTTTCAACTATGGGCTCCCGCGTAGCCAAATTATTAGTGATTTAACATTTGGCGCTAGCGGTCCAGGGTTAAATTCCTGGTGGGAGCCCTCCAAAATTTCAGTCCTGCCCAGCTACGCGAGGACAGTAGTTGAGCTAGTTAAGGAGTGGGTTCTGTCTTGAAAGCCAGAAATAGCTGCGATGGACTATGCGCGGACCAAGCGTCATCCTTTGAAAAATCAGCTTCGAGTTGTTGGCATTTGAATAATTAGTCTTGTTTGTATACGTCAAATTGATTTAAGGGCCTTTCTCTTAGAGGGGTAGTTTAGCTTCCAACTATTTCTTTTCTGGACGCTTTTGTTTCCTTTTTTTTTTCGGAATCTCCTACTAAGGCAAGAAAGCTGGGCTTCATTCCATTTTGAATTTAGGACATCCACGCTTTGTTGCAATTCGTCATTTCTAGTTGCTCATTAAAACTTCAGTGTTTGGTTTAATCTTGATTGTTGTCATAATATTACAATGCGATGACATACCACAGACATAAAATCCAAAATAAAATTTCTTAAATATTTATTTTCTTGTAATTAATGATCATTGGGTGTGTTCAATTTTTCGCAATAAAATATCCAACAGAAAGTAACTGCAAAAGTAAGTTATTCTTAAATTGAGTAGCTGCACCGAACCTACTTTTTGAACCAAGCAACTGACTCTAGTAATTTTCCGAACACTGATTAAGACTGTCCGTTACTAACAATGAAAATAATTTCATTCGTATACAATGTGAACATACTAAGGAATACATGTAAAGGACAATCTGACGACATTGATGAAAATACGCACCTGTCAGAAGCTGGCATCGCTTCCAAAAGAGGATTCAGCCAGCTTCTGACAGGTGCGTATTTTCATCAATGTCGTCAGATTGTCCTTTACATGTATTCCTTAGTATGTTCACATTGTATACGAATGAAATTATTTTCATTGTTAGTAACGGACAGTCTTAATCAGTGTTCGGAAAGTTACTAGAGTCAGTTGCTTGGTTCAAAAAGTAGGTTCGGTGCAGCTACTCAATTTAAGAATAACTTACTTTTGCAGTTACTTTCTGTTGGATATTTTATTGCGAAAAATTGAACACACCCAATGATCATTAATTACAAGAAAATAAATATTTAAGAAATTTTATTTTGGATTTTATGTCTGTGGTATGTCATCGCATTGTAATATTATGACAACAATCAAGATTAAACCAAACACTGAAGTTTTAATGAGCAACTAGAAATGACGAATTGCAACAAAGCGTGGATGTCCTAAATTCAAAATGGAATGAAGCCCAGCTTTCTTGCCTTAGTAGGAGATTCCGAAAAAAAAAAGGAAACAAAAGCGTCCAGAAAAGAAATAGTTGGAAGCTAAACTACCCCTCTAAGAGAAAGGCCCTTAAATCAATTTGACGTATACAAACAAGACTAATTATTCAAATGCCAACAACTCGAAGCTGATTTTTCAAAGGATGACGCTTGGTCCGCGCATAGTCCATCGCAGCTATTTCTGGCTTTCAAGACAGAACCCACTCCTTAACTAGCTCAACTACTGTCCTCGCGTAGCTGGGCAGGACTGAAATTTTGGAGGGCTCCCACCAGGAATTTAACCCTGGACCGCTAGCGCCAAATGTTAAATCACTAATAATTTGGCTACGCGGGAGCCCATAGTTGAAACAGTGTTGCGAAATTTAACTTTTTCCCCCAACGCTACAAATTTTAAAGTTAAAAATTTGTCTTAAAGAATAGTAAAAGTAACGTCATAAAGTTACATCTATTGCAAAAATGAAACTCTGCTACGGTTACAGCTACCTTCTTTAGTTAGAATTCCTTAGAAATTCATTTCAGGTTACTTCAAATACATTGATTTTATTGATCCAGCCTCATGTAATGAAGGTAGAGAGTTCTGTATATCCTTACAATGTTTAGAAGGAATGCAATTACGTTAAGTTAGTTTTTCAAATAACTGTAAAACTAGTTACTCACTGACATAATCATGAGTAATTTCAACTGCAACAGTTACTCTTTGAATAAGTAAACTAAGTATAACTGTCTGGAAAAGTAATTTTCTGAAGACTGATATGTATGAGACACATTTTTTCATCAAATGATATTTAACACACTTTTGTACACTCAAACAAAACTAATTAATATAAAGTTTTCAAATATTATGTCAAATTTTCCTCAATTTTACAAAGTTGTTACATATACAGTGCGTTCGTTTTAAACTCTTATAACACAGGTTAGGTCGGAATATGTAATATAAATACTGTATAATTGTCTGCATGCTAGACGTTACGGGACGAAAGTGCCGGCATCTGTCCCATATCACGTGCTAACTCTGCGCAGAGACAAAACAAACTCACTGTACTCCATATGCCTAGAGACAGGTTATGCTAACATTCTGTAGCTTTCCAGTGCTGGATGGAACTGAGCATGCAGTACAACTTATTTAGATATCCCCTATATACTATTGTTAATATATTTTAGAAAATAAAAAAAATATAGGTGTCACATATATCCTTTTCACAGCCTTAGGTATATCTGAATGAAGCAAAAAGACCTATTGCCAAAGCCCAGTGCTGTGACCAGGGAGGGTGGTGTTATAACTTCCTCATTAGTTCAAACTTTACTAAAGAGCGTTGATTGCATCAAATAACACTGTTTATTGCATGCAAGCTGCGTTAGTTTCTAGACACACTGATAGAGGTTAACCTATTATGGTTTTAAATAACAATCTTTTTCACTTTCACCAAAAAAGTGTTCTGCTTTCTCATATTTGTAGCATTTGCCTAGTTGATGAAAGCTTGATAATATAATTAATTCATACTATTTGAAAAATATTTTTAAGAATTTTAATTCTATTTTGGGTTTGAAACAAATGTCTTGAAAATTTCAAAAATCAAGAAACAACTTATCAATTAAGGATGAAAGCAAATTTTATTCTCTGCAGGTTTATCGTGAACAAGGAAGGTGTACGGAACATGCTATTCAGTCAGGCCCAGCAGATCAGAGAAACAATACGCGGCGAAATGGAGGGAAAATTGATACATCTAAAAGTTGATTCTACTTCGAAAAATGGACGATCATTCTTTGGTGTCAACGTTCAGTTTGTTGTAAATGGGGCTCTCCAATTGCGTACTTTGTCAGTTCAAGAGTTATTTGTGTCTCAAACAGGTAGCAATTTGCGTTACGAATTGTTGAACATTCTGGATAAGTATAATGTGCCCGTGGAGAATATATATAGTTTAACTACAGACACTGGAGCAAACATGATTAAAGCCGGGAAACTTATTGGGGAAGATCAAGAAACACAGATGTCTAATATTTCTCAAGACACTTACGAAGATGAAGATATTGAAATGGAATTGACGAGTAAAGATTATCGTCTCCAATCCGTTCGTTGCGCGTCGCATACTCTTCATTTAGTCGTAAATGATGCTCTCAATTCCATTCCTGAAGTTAAGGATATTATTGTGACATGTCAAGCAGCATGCCGTGTCTTACGATCGCCTACAGCACGGCGTCAATTGAATGCAGAATCACTGCCGGTACCATCCCTTGATGTCCCGACAAGATGGAACAGCACAAATGATATGCTCCAGTCACTTTTTACACTTAAAAAGTTCATAGGGGATTACTATCAAGAGCAAGTTAAAATAAAGCAAGAAGACTGGATATACATTGAGGCTATTTTGACGTCACTGGAACCAGCCAAAGTAGCCACAAAGAGGCTGCAAGAAGAACAGATTCTACTTGGCGACTTCTACGGGATATGGCTGGAGTGTCGCCTTAAAACATCAACAATCAACACAGACCTTGCACGCCACATAGTAGAGGGCATGGACAAACGAGAAAAACAAGCATTATATGTCAATAACGAAGAGAGACTTCCATCATTATTTGAGTATCCAGGATTTCTTGCTTCTATTTACATGGATCCCAGGTACTTTTCTGTTTTAAGTGAAGAAAACATCCATGTGGCGAAGGTGTATCTCCAGAAGTTGTGGTTAAGACTTGAACACATGAAATCCTTATCAGTGTGTGGAGAGGTAAAGAAACAAGAAGATTCCAGCACTGAAGATGATGACAGTGACCATGTCACAAACTACTTAAAGAAACAAGATTTATTGCGGCGGAATACCATATCTGCACCAAAGTTTAATATTGCGTCATTATTGGACACTTACTTTGTTTCAACTCGAAGACTGAAAAGGACTGAAAATGTTCTAAATTTCTGGGAAATTAGAAAATCAAGTTGTCCCGAATTGTACATTTTGGCTTGTATTGTTCTCTCTACTCCTGCAACACAAGTTAGTGTCGAGAGACTCTTTTCATCTCTGAAATTCATACTAAACCCACTCAGGTGTAATATGGCAACCGAAATTATTGATGACATACTTGTTATTAGAAATAATTATATTTTCATGAAAAAAAATCTAACTAAATCTTCATTAAAAAGCAATCTCAGAAATAGCAGCACAGAATTGACTACAAACATTGTAGCAAACTTTGTGGAATCCAATGATACACCACAGAAAGATCTTGTACAACATGTTGAAAATGTGGGGAATATTACTGTCTAGATTAATAATGTATATAATTACTTGATTTTTTTTGTGATCTTATAGTTCATTATACATAAGTAGCTGTAACCAAAGAAAATCTTTTCAGAGGTTCCATAAGAAGTAATTTAATTAAAAGAACAATTTTGCTCGTACTTGTTTAATGTTTCCTAGTAATTAATAAATTTAGTTTTGAGTAGCTGTCTTACCTGTTCACAAAATTGCACAGATATACTGATGTTATACAAGAGTATGAAATATATTTTTATTCATGTCAAATTTGTGGAATTCTGTTTAGTTTTAAATTGACACCTGAAGGAAATGACAGTGTATTTGCTTTGTTTTGAAAGATACAAAATTTCTCTAGTTTTTTAAGTAATAAGGTCTTTTTTTTCCTTGTTTTAGAATTTACCTTGGAATGATTAAGAGAATAATAAAGATATTCAACAAAATTTTAAAAACTGTTTCAATATATACTTTTCAGAACCTCCGTTCTATTCTTATGCTTATACAGTACGAATGCATACTTTAAATATATGTATATTTACATTTTTTTAAAAAAAATTGAGCTTCGATGTTGTAGGGAGTTGAATATATGGCAAATATTGTTATTCCTTGGTTGGTGAACAAATCCTAATTTTTTTTTATTGTATTAATTCCCATGATATCTGTTTCTTTGTGAGAGATTAGTGTAAATTTTTAGATTTTTTATGATAAATTTGACAGCAGCTTATCTTGATGCCTCCGCTTGATATGTTTCTCTAGGTTACCACTATGATCTCCCTATAAAGAAAATAGTTTTATTCATACTGAAAGAATTAATATCAAAGTAAAATCTATGTGCGAGTTTGTGTATTCGTACAATATACCCATATACGTAAATATATGGAGACCACTAACTGTCATTATATAACAATATGCTTAATGTATGGAGATTAGTCACAAATTGGAATCCCAGCACTTTTTACGCCTGATTAAAATACTATAGAATACCCTACACATAGTGGATGGTAGTGAGCTCGCCCTGTTGAATAGGATGGGATTTCTGAGTGGAATGTTCAATGCAGCATATTGATCAAGATACAACAACTGAATTACGGCGAAGTAGGTTAGAAACCCTGCGTGCTCAAGAGCAGCTTTGATAAGGCACCTGAATTGTCTAGAGCTGAACAAGGAAATGGGCGATCTTTATTTCCCAAGGCCATTCCGCAAAACTAATGCCACAAGAAGTTTCCTGTGTGGATTTGTGAGCATGAAATTGTAGGTTGATGATAGTACTACAAGACGTCTAGTGGATTTTTTCCGTTTCGTTATTTTATATCGCTTTGCTACCTATAGAGTTTGAATAACTAATTAATCATTTGATGAGCAGACAAACACAAAGTAGCCGATCCCGTGGCAAATTAATTAGCGTAATACAATGCGAAGTCTAAAGTCTGATTAGAACCTGGACTAGAAGATATTGTCTTTATACCACTTCCATCATCTATCGCATCCTTTATCATCGCGATTAACAGTGGTAGACGCGAAATAAAAATAGAACCTTTGCAAGGACGTCCGAAAGAGGGGCAAGGGGTGGACGACCCCCCTGGAAAATGAAAGTCAACCAAAAATTATATATATATATATATATATATATATATATATATCACATATAATGTCATTTCAGCTACAATAATATATGTTAATTATTGCATGAACATAACTTCAAATTAAAGTAATGTTTTTTTTTAAAAGACAACACTTATGGTGTAGGACATGCACCTTGTTTCCCCCCCTGGAAAAAACTACCTTGCTTGCCCTTCCCTGAAAAAAAATGCGGGCGTCCATGAACCATTGGTATCTACTTCGGAGTATAAAGCGTTGTTTCTTCAATGTATAGCGCGGAAGTAGACCGCAACAGCCTCTTATTTGACAGGAAATAGCAACACGAGAATAGGGATTCCTCGTATTTTAGATTTTCTCAAACTAATTTCAAGTATGTGGTGGAAATTCCTTCTATATAGTATGCAAATCGAGGTTTGCAGTTTGAATGGGCGTATTCCTTTTCTCGGTTTTTCCTGGAGACGATATTTTCAATTACTTTGAAGCATTTTGTACCATTTTTTATTTTTATAAGCAATTTCATTAATTATACATATGATAGAATGATCTAAACATGAAACTCATTGTCTCTTCCAATGATTAACAGTTTTCCTTGCCTTTCATTACGCTAGGCCTCTCAGTCGCTATCTTTGTTGTGAACCTAGATTAAGTGTGGGGCTTATCCTCTATGCTTTCATCATACAGCATGGCTGTGGGCTACATGCTTGACATCTTAACACAACTCCTTTCAAATATTTCTCGGGAAACGTATTTCACCTATCGTCCTACGGGAATCAGACGAACGTAACTACAAAAATGCGGTTTTCAGTTTTGTTAAAAAAAAAATCCTCTGAAGGGTATTTGAAGTAAATCGACATTTTTCCACTTCTAATTCTTATCTGTAAGACTGAGTCACGTTTAACAGTCAGACTTTATGCACAGTAAGGCTAATCGGAACTGAACCTACAGTTTATAAAATTGGATCCGAACCACTGTGTGCCTCCACCGGGTATCGAACCCGGGACCCCTGGAATACAAGGCGACGACGCTACCACTGCGACATCGGGGAAGCCGACCTTCACTTCAAGTATCGCTATCACTTTTTAGTAGTCAAGGAGTATTGCATTCATTTCAATTTGGAGTAAGAGTTCAGCATTCACGTAAATCAGCAAACTTTGAGTTTTAGATACAATGTTCAATAACAACTTATATCGTCACGGCCAACAAAATAATGGCCATGAAAAAATTAGTATCAAGACACCATACTAAAATTGCTGCTTGAAGAACACCGTAAAGACTAAAGTCGTTGCCTGCTCCGTGACTGATCAGCTAAGCTGCTATTTGAAACCCTGGCTAAGGTATGGACGTACCATTGAGTTTGTCCCAATATCTATTCAACCTCAACATAGTAAATAACTGAAGAGGTAGGAAAGCTACGTAAAATTGCCGAAATAGGAAATAAAATACTCCTCTACCCCCCACACATGCATATGGAGCCGAGTTTTGAAATGCCGAAGCAACTATTGCCCACGGTCAGACTATATCAGTTGCTTTCAAACGTTAACATGATGAAATGAACGTTTCTATATGCACCTCCATGCAAATAATTTCATAGAATCCCAAATAAAGTTAAATTAATTAATGTATTGAAACTAGGCATTTGAATTTTCCCAAGGCAAACCTGCAGACATGAAAAGATCTGCCCATAGTCTTCAAGCACCTTTAAATACGCTGGCTCATAGCAGAATGTGATGTGTGAGCAAGAGTGCACTCGTGCACAATCCTACGTGTAATTTACAAACGTTAATTATTTTCCATTTCCTTTCGCCTGCATCCTAACATTTTTTTAATCCACGACAATCAGAGCAAAAAGTTTAGTTAGTTTTTTATGATAAGATTGAATTCCTGCAGAAATGAACAGAAACTACTGTGGGACCACAAGGATATAAACCTGAGCAGACTCGCGGCTCGCGTGCACCGTACTCTCGCGTGGAGGAGAGGGGCACAGTAAAGCATGCTTTCTTATGGCCAGAGCTGAATGGAAGAAGGAAAATCTGTGCGTACACTTTTCGGCGTTTTTTTTCCCCTTGTGGTCGCTCTATACGACGTATAACCCCATTGCACTCTAAACTAAGGCTCTCCGACATTTAGACGAGCTGTTTTCAGTTTCCTTTTTCGAGACCACGTTCTCTACGTTGACCCTCACTGGCAGAACAATTGAGAGGAAGAATGTAACTTATAAGATAGAAAACACTTATGATGTTTAAATAGTAATAACACGATCAAGGTGGCTTCGGTCTAGGACGGCTATGAGATTCGACAAGTTAAGATAAGTCCCATCCTGAAATCCTAAATAACGGAATTTACGGCGAGAACTGAAACATTTCAACCTGCCCGAAGATTGCACTTACCGCAACTTTCTTTCCGCAGCCCGGAATAAGACAGTGAGATTCTCGTCGTATGTCATCAAAGGAGAAAAACATGCGAACGGGATTTTTTCTCTTTCTTCCCTTGGATAGCGAAGAACCTTCTCCTTCCATTGTAACCAATCGTAAAAGACCGAGATTCCCATTCACGCTAGTTTTAAGGATCCCAATTTCTTCATCTACCTCCGCTGTAAAATGTAGTTCTAACCTCCTACCCCTCCCTTAAATCGAACACTGCGAATCTGATTGGCTCCATGTAGAAGCAGCTTGTGGCGTATTTGTACACTGCTGAAAAATGCAGAAGCAGAAATAGTTATTTCCGTGGGTTAAAGCAAGATATATATATATATATATATATATATATATATATATATATATATATATATCTTGCTTTAGTATATATATATACTAAAATGACAAAAAGGTAAGTAAAATAACCTAATTCAATTAATCATATACATATACACACCTGAACGATTATCGCCTGCACCATATTACTGAACAAATCCAAAATAAAACTTTATAATCACTCATTCCACTAAATGCCCTTGAGAACTGGAGATAGGTTGTCGTCGTCTTCTTTGTTTGGCACACACCGCCTATTAGCGATTTCTTGCCAGAGGTCCTATTTGGTAGTATTACACTTCTCTTAAGAAAAACACTTGAGGTGTTTTATCAAACTTTCTAGGGTGCACGCAGTGATTCTAATCCATTTCACCAAAAATATACTTTTGTCCCTATGGATTCATGTCTCACCATATGTACGCTTAGATTTATTTATTGATTTATTTATTTCAGATGTTACCCCTAATGAAGTTAAGGAGTTTTCATTTAATGCCCTTGCATTTTCTTTCTTGTGTCCCTCTGCTTTGATACCGAAATGCTCTTTTGTTGTAAAACACACCTACAAATACTTAAAAAAATAATAATTCTAAAACGTATTAGCTAAAAAATACATTTTTCTTGGACTTCTTTATTAGGCACAAATGTGTACACTAAATACATATTCAACAAATACAAAGTGAGATCACTTACCTTTAAGAAGCCGGGTTCGCATCCAGGATAAAACGTTCAATAAATGTTAGTATTAATATCTCCATTTCCTCTCTTCTTTTTCACTTAGAATTCCATCAAATAAACAGGCGTAATTCTGCAATTCCCCATCATTTGACATTTACAATCAGTGAATATGATAACAAAAGTGCTCACATGTCTACAAATGTCTTTATACTTCACTACCTTCGAGACGTTACGTTGTTCACGTCGCAAACAACAGAAAAACGCTTCGCTAAATAGGTAGACTCTCGAATATTTGGCCAGATAAGACGTTTTCATTTTAAGGCATGTCAGACACATTTTAAATGAAGGAACGTTAGAATTTTTTTTAAAAAAATATCTTCGGTATCGTAGATGTGTGATACAAAGTGGAACAATTTTGAAAAAATACAATTTAGTCAGATATTAAATTATGAACGTTGGACTTTACATAGCAGCAACATTAATATTCAGATACACTTAATAAAATAAGGAACAAAGGAAGTAGCTAAAAATGAGTACATAAAAAATATTACGTGGTAGAGTGGCACAGCACGCTACGACGCCAGGGGTTCCGGTTTCGAATCCCGACCTGTGCAGGAGTGTTCTTTGTGATTGTCCCTTCATCAGTTTCACCATTTCGTCGCTCATACTCATCGTTGCTTTCTTAACCGCCAGATTACCATTTCGGATGTACAGACGGGATAAAATGAAATGTACTTCCGTTTTCCTACCAACTCAGAAGCGAGTTGGAAACTCTTCATTGCTCCTGTATAGATAAGAAAGTGGGGGAGGGCAATAGCAGACAAGGCCAGCACGCAAACTTGTTTCCGGCAAAGCGTCTTGTTGGAGTCTTGGCAGTTTGTGGAAGGATTTTGTGTTCCTCCCCCACCCCAACCCCGCCTTTCTCTCTCTCCTTGAGTTTGTGTTTGTGTGTGTGTGTGTGTGTGTGTGCGCGCCGACACCTGTTTCATTTTAAGTTTGACGTATTTTTATTGCATCGACTAATTGCTGTCATGACTGGAAATGAAACAGGTTAGCAATGGAGACATAATGAGGGATCAAAAATACAAAAATTCCGGGCATGAGTACTTAGTAGTAGTAAAGGTAAGGTAAAGTTCGTCGTGCGTATAGAACCGTGCCATGAAGGCACATTTAAGGGTTTGTGGCAGTAGGGTGTCGCATATTCTCGAGTTCGGACATTTTGGAGGTCATATGACCAGCACCACGCTCCAGCCGTCTTTACTCCCCAAGGATGTAGAAGAAACGAGAAAATAAAAATGTTTTACATTCTGCGTATGTGACAAGTAATTTTTTGGATATTGTCTTTGAAGTATCTGTTAACATCCTAACCCGCAATTTTGTTTAAGGATAAAACTGGTTGAAGGCCGCGAGTGTTCCTGAGAAGTAATGAACATATCACAGAACGCGCAATAGTTTAGCTCGCGTTTTTCTGAAAAAAAGAAAGAATGATATACAAATCAATTCTACGAATGCTTACGTCATTGTGACCATGGAGTGCATTTTGCACACTAACGAGGATCTGGCGTCATGACATAAGGTCAGTATAATGGTCTGTGGGGTTTGGACTGTGTCCTATCCATTTACGTTTGTAGTTGTCCTTTCACAAATTTCATCTTAACACACCTTTCATACTTATCTTTGTGATTACCCAAAAGTGGAAGAAAAGCGAAATAAAATAAATAAACACATCGATTATTGTGTCCCTGCGTTTTTCAATCTTTCTTCATGACCGAAAATTTATGTTTCACTGATGTAATGCATCACTTTAATCATGTGAATTATTTTCCGTCATCGTTGTGTGCTTAATCATTCCTTAAAGCATAGACTCTAATGCTGTTGTCCTTAGTGTAATTGATCTTATTGTGTGGAAGTTTTGATGTGGACAAAATAATGGTGAAGAATAAATCTCAATTGATTGTTCGAAATTTAAAATATAATAACTCCGAGGTGACGCATATTAACTGTTCTTAGTTCGATGTCAAAGAACGATTTCTCCTATACATTAAGAAGGATTCCGGCCTCCGTGGTAGAGTGGTTAGCACAGCTTGCTTAAACACCGGCTTTGGCATTGTGTTCATTCGGTGTTCATTGTGAGTGTCCCTTCATTAATTTCATCATTTCATCGACCATCCTCATCGTCGCGTTTAGCCAAAAGTGGCACAAGAAGCGAATTAAAATAAAGCAAATCAATCAATCAATCGATCATAGGGTCTCCGGTTTCATAGAGCAGTATGCAAAGCACTTCGTCATGGATGCCCTCAAAATTCAAATAATAATTTGCAACAGAAAACCTGCTATTAGAGTATTTTAATAGTTTAGGCATATTAACAATTCACGTCAACCAACAATAAACAATTTATTGATTGATTTTCTTTTATTATACTTCGCTTTTTGTGCCACTTTTGGCTAATTTGCAAAGATCAAACATTCATGGCCAGGCCAGGATTCGAACCCGGAACCCCTGGTTCTGAGATTTCGGCCTGTGTATGGGGTTGGTGGCCATCCACCGTCGTGAGGAAATTGAGGAGCTACAAATTAGTAGCGTGACGCGGCCATGGAAACCTGCAAAGACTGAAGACCACAGATTAGCTGAAGACTTGTCTTGTTAACCACGCGTCACCCCATAATTCCAACCTCGGCAGGTGGAAGTGAAGCCGGCAGTCGGTAGGTAGGACGTGGCCCTCACGGACCGTTGCGTCACGGGTTATTATTATTATTATTATTATTATCATCATCTTCAATCAAATAAAGCTTTATCGTTATATATTACCGTATTTCATCGCATAATCGTCGCACCCTGTTTTTCAATCCAAAGAGAGAGAGGAGGGGGGGAAGGCAGAACACAAAATCCTTCCACAAACTGCCAAGACTCCAACATAAAGCTTGCTGGAAACAAGTTTCCGTGGTGGCCTTGTCTGCTACTGCCCTCCCCCACTTTCTTATCTATACAGGAGCAATGAAGAGTTTCCAACTCGCTTCTGAGTTGGTAGGAAAACGGAAGTACATTTCATTTTATCCCGTCTGTAAAGCAGTCCCAATGTCTGCTCCAAGTTGCACAGCTGCTTTCAGAGCCCTTGGTTTGAGAAGGGGGTGGGGGTGAGGAAAGGGTCTTGATTTTTCATACCGAAGCTCCTTCATTTCTTTCTCCCATTTATCTTGGTTGAATTTTCTGAGATACGGAATTTACCTCATTTTGCTTTTCATTACGTTTTATTGCGTTACCCACGGTACGCTTACATGTACTTAACATTTTCAATTTCCTTGCACGTACCGACACCCTTTGGTTAGATACGGCAAATATAAATAGCTGTCGTTCGTCAAATGTTGTTTTTTTGTTTTGTTACCCATTTTTCTCGTACTTCAGTCAGGGATCAATGCAGTTACTCATAACAGATGTAGTCAGGAAGTAGCATGAATTGTTCTTTCCCCGCATTGTAGTTGACCGGTAAAAAACTATGTAACAGTAACAGAAGGCTTTCAAGATTTGTCTGAATATTAAAGTGATCTTTTTTTTCACACCCAAATATAAATAACTAATTTCAGATTTGAAAACGTAACAGGGGTGTAAGGGGTGACCTTCCACGCAGTACATACACCCAATCGTCAAAATCAGTTCCACGTAGTACACCCTGGGCTGCCTTTTGCTGACTAACAAGTCTCTGGCGACTGGCCAGTATAATTCTGTATGTTCTCCTGCTTTTTGTCATGTGTGCTGAGTGCCCCTTTACAGCCTCAGCTTTTAACCTAAGTCAGAATATTTTCATATTTCAGTTATGCGACCTTACAGTTATGTTATTTGTTGTGGTAAGGGGCTGGACCCAGTATAACGTGGCGGGTGCAAAATAGCCTAAGTGCTGAAACACCCAAAATTAAACAAAAAAAGAAAAACGTAACAGGGAATATAGCTTTAATAAATGCGTATAAATATTTCACAATGGATTATATTTATGTACATGTTGTTAATTGTGAAATATTGTGAAGAAATGAAACAAAATGCTACGTTTCGGTTACTAATGTGAGCCACTGTATATGTAATGTTTTTATTTCATTAACAATGTACAATGGTCAAATACAACTTTGCAGACCTCCGTGGCGGAGCGGTTAGCACATCGCAATACGACGCCACAGGTCCCGAGTTCGTATCCCAGCCTATGCATCATTTTCATTTTTCTTTGTGATGTCCTTTCGTCAATTTTGTAATTTCATCACCCATCCTCGTCTTCGCGATTAGCCAAAAGTGGCAGAAAACCAAAGTTAAATATAACAAATCAAAATCAAACATTACTTGGCATGACAAGAATGGATAGGTTATTTTGAAGCTGCTGTTATTAAAAGCAAATTTTATGTAGCTTTCCTAGACAGAAGTTTCAAACACAGAAACTGATTGATTGGATAACGCCTGTGGATTCCTACTCGAGCAGAAAATGTATATGTTTCCATTTATTACTTACAACAATAGCAGACTGATTTCCCGCTAAATCAAAGAAAACTTGCATTCACAGTTACAAATTGACGTGTTGAATGATTTCTCTCACTCCAATTCTGCTTAATCGAACAGCACACCACAACGTGGGTCATTAAATATTTGCAACTTACTCTCGAGTTCCTCAACTAAAAATAAATTGACTGCGAAACAAGACCTCGTCTGCGATAACTATATACCACGTTATATGAAGAGTATACGCAAGTTGAAATTCCATCATAATAATTTGAATTCTTCTAGTAGCTACAAACATATTTTTTCATACATATTTTCTTAGCAAAATATGAAGTTCCTCACTTCAACAAGGATAACATATACACAGTATTCCACAAGAGTTTTTAGTTCGAGCTAGTCGTAATATGAATATACACGTCACTTCATTACTTAGTTTAAAAAAAGTGCCAGGCAATGTGAATTCGACGGCATGCCTGAAATTATTTGCAGTATCTCATGTATCAAGGGGGCTTTTTAAGTAAAATGAAGGACACATACCACATGCTTGGGTCAATTGAGAGTAGTAGAAACGTAATTATACTGCATGTTGCAACTGAAACAGTATCCTCGAAGCCGAAGTCGTTGAGTGATCCACTCATAAACTCTCTACCAAACATTTCAAGTTCGAGTAGACACCTGGGCATGAGCGTTTTCTTTGGTAACCATCCCTTCATAGATTTAATATGATCATCATTAATGTTCATAGTCGCGATTATCTACAAGTGGCAGAAAAGCGATACAAGAACAATACAAAAGTAGAAGAAACAAAAGAGGATAAAAGGATGAACTTAGTTAATGATAGGAAGTTTTATAAAATTACTGTTTCTTGAAGAATCTTGTCCTTTGTTCCGATTGTATTTCTCAGTCACACGTTGCTCAATGTCCATGTCGACTGTCGTTCTTACATTCTTGAAAATTACTTTAATGTCTGCCTATGCTCTTCTTTCAAACGTGGTAGGCGCTCTGTCTGTTTCTACACCACAAAGTTTAATTCATCTCCTGTCCAAAAAGGCACGAATTACTGAAAGTAATTTTCAAAATTGTAAGCAGATGAGGGCCCTTGTAAAATACGTGTACTGTCCTTTTATTCGCTTAGTTTTGAGAATCACTCTCCATACAATTGTTGCCTACTTCAGAGTCCAAAGGCCCTGTCTAGCTACAGACCAGTTGCGCAAACGCGGTTTCATTTGTTTCGTACACAAATTCCATCCTTTATACGTATTTTCTACTTGCTAAAAGCAGCGGCGGCTCAAGGGGGAGAGCCGCCGTGCCATGGCACTACCCTCAGAAGAAATGCATACCTAGCCCCTAGCCCAAGTATTGTTAAATTAATACATTGATAGTTTACAGACAATGAGATTCGAATCTTTCAATCGGTCAAGCTGACGTGACGACCGCCCCAACCACAGACTAGATATGAACCGCCCCAACCTCCTCACTGCATCGCCAGCTGTTTCGTATCCTCGGCGAGGCAGCGGTCGGCGCCACCCAAGAGCTGGCCTAACCAAGTTGAAACGCGTGCAGAGGGTTGGTGAAGTCTCAGCGAGTAACCTTTGCACCATAAGCCGGGAAGAAGGTGGCAGGGGGTGGTGTTAGCCAATGGGGTTAGCCCATAAGACACCAGCCGTGCCCGTTTAGCACAGCGAGGGAACTTTCTCAGTGTTGACACCGTTGCCATCTTCAGAGATAAGTCGCTAAATACGACGGATTTGTACGACCCGTTGGGGAAGTAATTCGTGAAAAAGGTACTATCTACTTTTCTGCCAACATTTGGAGAAACGAACCTAGTATTTTTCCGAAGTTAAATGAACATTTTGATAATAGATAGATGCGCCTAGAGGGCCATCCAGACTTTTTAAAAATATAAAAGTAAAAATTCCTTTGGCATTTCGACAATTTCTTTTTACATCAAATGTAGAATATTTTCAACGTCCAGTTGGAATACGTGTGCATGGGGGAGGAGAAGGTGAGAAGATTTGCTTTCCCTTCCTCTTGTAATTGTGTTTTTAGTGAAGTGTCCTGTAGTGTTTAAAGATAGGTTAGTGAGTGAAGATGAATCGTATTAGTGTGTTATTACTTAAACACACTGTTTTCCACGTTACCAAACAAGGATATACATCTTGGCCAGTGGGGCAACCTCAAGGAGGGGGGCCAAGGCATTGCGGAGGTTTTTTTTCTTCGATTTCTTGATCACGTTGACAGTACCCGCCGGCCGCCACTGGCTAAAAGTGCCTTTCATATCGCCTCAGGGCGTTGTCTACTCGGATGCTTCGTGATCGAAGGTCACGTGTACAAAGTTTCAGATTTTCCGATTTGCGTGGTGCTGCTGCTATCAGTTCGGTTCGCCTTCTCAAGGTCGCGCAGCAAGCAATTATTTTTCGTCTTCCGATAGGAAAAAGCTTGCCTCTCGCTTATGTGGACGAACGCGTGGCACGGATGACTTTTTGGCTCGACCATGGTTGGTCCTTTATGTTTCGTCCTTCAGCATTTTAATCTAAGAACGAATCATTCTCATCGAAAAACATAATGTATTTTTTTTTAATTGATGTAACACATGTAAACCGAGAGCGAGAGATAGATAGATAGATAGATAGAAACGTTTTCCTTCAACAAACGTTTGTTTTCCTATTGTATAAAGTGAACGCACATGTTAAAATTCATCTTGCATAGATATTCAAATTAGAACAAATTCACGTAAAGTGATTAAGTATGCAGAAAAGAAATATATTTGTGATAAATACATAGTTAGTCAGTAAATTCCGATAACCAGAATTCTGTCACGCCGAATGAAACGTTTTGTTTTACAATTTAATGTTTTCACTGACATCCAAAACGAAAATACGTATTATAACTTAATGACTTTCAAGGTGTCAAAATATTGTAATGTTACTATGCTGCCGATCACAATTATGAGAACGCTACGGGTCCCGGGTCCGAATCCCGGCCTGGGCGTGGATGTTTGTGAGTGTGCATTCATCAATTTCATATTGTTATCACCAATCACCATCTTCGAGAATTAGCCAAAAGTGGCAAAAAAAAAGCGAAGTCAAATACAGCAAATCAAAATCAAACAATTATGAGACTTCTTCGAAAACGCCTTCGATAACGGTATTTGCTATTCGTAACGGATATGTGTATCACTTTTTCGAAACAGACTTTTGTGGAGGAAAAGAACTGTAACGTTACAAAAGTAACGAGCACAATTATACGAGAGACCTATGTTATTCTCTCCGGAACACGGCATCGGACACGGTATTGCACATCGGAACGTCTGTATGATACCAGCTATAAATAACGTTGTTGCTTTGAAAAAAGGAGTGTAACGTTTTTTTCAGTAGTGACCTCAATTAAGTTACTGGTTAATTGTAACGTTACTATCACTTTCCACACACACTAAAGTTACTAGTCAATACGTGACGAACCTCTTTCTTACCCTGTAACGTTACTGGTTGCCGGCAATGGATGTAACGTTAAAGTGTCACGTGAAGACCTACTCCTTTAGAGATCAGTTATGGTTCGGTACCGTTATGCACACCTGTAACGTAATGTTCATATACCTGAGGTAACGTTTCTGTTCACGAAAAAAGTTATTCTGTTTCTGGTTGTAACGTAACGGAAACCGTAATTGAAAATACCGTTCCATTTCGTTACGTTACGACTCCCTGCCTTGAATAGCGTGAGTGAGTCACTTTGAACGCGAGCAAGCTACGCTACCAAGGTTGTCTGCCTTTGAAAACCAAGTCATTTTTTTTCACCGTTTTCGAACGCGATTGCTATTGTAGAAGTATATATTCTCACAAAAGAGCAAGAAAGAAAATTAGACCAATGTTCTCCCGTCATTTAAAACCAAATATTATCTATTAAACGAAAAGTTCACGTTTGTCAATAAACCTATCTGAGCACAAGGTGGATGTAAATAATAAATTTAATACAAAGATTCTCCAAAATTTCTCTCCCACTGTCTACGTCACTAACGTCAGGCCAGTATCCAGGGGGGGCCATGCCCCCCTCGAACCCTGAAATATTTAAATGTGAACCAATCAATAACTAAGAAAATAACATCGTCGATTTTAGAAATGTGTAAGCATTTCAATTTTGTTCTTAGATAAATGAATCTGTTTCTTGCGCAAAAGTCTTCAGGCTGCATAATGGATGGTTTTAGTTTTAAAATGCAAGGCTAGCAGACGTCCGATTCACCGATTTAGTCAGGACAGTGCGCTACTTTCAATCCCTGACCCGACTTTTTCGAACTGCAATCGTGATGCGATAATGTCTCTTTGTTATTGTTGTTTTCTTAACTCACAATTAGACATGTTCTTTATTGTAATAATAATTCCTAGTACGCAACATTTAATTTATAAATATATTATTTTCTAAACATAGAATTATCATGACTTTTGAATCGCGCTCGCACTATTTGAACTATTTTGTAATACCTGTCTCTCTCTCTCTCTCTCATACACACACACACACACACACACACCATCACACACACACACACACACACACACACACACATATTAGGGTCTGGCCACTCCCTCAAAGAAATCCTGCGTACTGGCCTGGTCTACGTCAATGACAGAAATGCAAGCAATACTTTTATTTATATTTAACCCAATGAAAGGAATGTGGAAGAATTTTAAAGAAATAAGAAAGAGTGGAACTACTGTTGCTCTACTATAAAAATTGTTGTCCTTCGAGGAAGAAAAATAAGAAGGATTTACTCCAGCACCTTAACACAGTGTCCCACGAGTCTCTCTTGACTAATACTGTCAAGTGTGAAAAATAAAATTTTCCGCCTGTTTACGTCTAACGTTGCGCAGATTTGGTAGTTCGCAAACGATGTAATTATTTCGTGTTACCTTACGCAACAGCAAATACATTTCATAAGACTGTTCTGAACACCAGACTTGCGTCAGTAAACAAGCATTTCGTCTGTTGCAGTATCACAGGAAAAGATCATCGTCCTGCAATGTTCAAGCCTATAGATATTTTTCATTAATAATGTTTAATCACAATAATAAGTTAGAAGAAATAACTCGCATTTTCACAACTACCAATATTCTCGTTTTTCTTCATCACTTCAAAAAATATTTCTCGAAGATATGTGCTATACTACAAGAAAGCAATCCAAAATTAAAGTAAAACTTCAACCACATGTATACCCAACTTCATTTACAATATTAGATAGACAGAATACTTAAAAATTGTTGTTTCAATCGAAAGTAAGGGCGTGATTTACTGGTTAGAGTTCTTGAAAGCATTGATTGTGGTCCCTGGTTCGATCCTCCATACTAGGTGTTCTTTTTTTAATTCTCCTTTTATTACAAACAAGAGCATGGTAACATTAATTGTAATAGCAGTGTATAGTAGCTACATTGTTCTGCAAATGGAATTTATAAAGAATAAACAAATAAATGAATTGACACACGTTCATAGGGATATTTTCATGTATAAGATCGTGAATTATAATACTTTAACGATAATTGTGTACTGCTTCAAAGACATTGACAAATATTAATGAAATAACTATTTATATTTGTGGCAATTCAGGACATACTAATTTTACCCCTTTTCCCACTCGAGTTCAATGCAAGGATACCTCCGCAAATATCGAATGAAAAGTTCTCATCATGTGCAATTCTCCATTAAATGTTTTCTCCGAGTCGTATCACCTTCGTTTTCTTTGTTACAAACAAGTATTGTTTGCACATTACATGTAGGAGGAGAGTTGCATCTACATTTCACATTGGTCAGCTTCTTCTACTTACTTTCAGGAGCGAAAGCTTGTAGTGTAGTGTTTAACGTTCAGGACTGTCAATCTGATGGTCGTAGGTTCAAACCCTTCCGGTGGCAGAAAATTTTCGTAAGTTTTAGACCTATCCCATTGTGTTCATTGTTCACCCCGTGTGAAACGGAATGATTCAGTTTGGAATTAACGGGGGGGGGAGGGGAAATATTAAATTACAAAATCTCCATTTCAACGAACCGAGAATTGGACAAAAAAAGGTAAAATCAAAGATCTTACATGGAAGATTTTACCTTGCTCTGAACTAAGCCAAAAGGCATTTCGCACCGATTTAATACATTCTCCAATACATTTCAAAATGTTATTGAATGTTTCATGTCGATAATTTGACCAATGCATCAATTCTTGACGCTGAGACGATATTTTCTGCAACTACCTCTTCTCTTCAGTCCCTTCTATTCTTCTCTTCTCCTTCTCCTTCTCCTTCTTCTCTCCCCTCCTTCTGCTCTGCTTTTATCTCATATCGCCTTCCCTACTTTTCTCGCATCTTATCTCCATCCCACTCATCTCCACTCCTCGTATCTCCTTTCCTGTCTTAGATTTCCGACTTCACGCACTTTTCTCTCTTCTTTTCGTTCTTCTCTTTTTCTCTCCTTTACTCACTCTCCATTCTTCTCTCATCTCGTTTTCCTTCTCTTTTATCTTCTTTGCTCCATTTTTCTCATCTCTCCTAGAATATTTTTCCATTCTCCTCACTACATCTCCTCTCCTCGTCTATCCTCTCTTTCTTCTCTCCTCTACTTTTCCTCTTCTCCTCTCGCTTTCTCTTTCTCTTGTCATTTGTCACCTCTCGTTTTCTCTCACCTCTTCTCCTTTCTGTAGACTCATCAGCGATGAAATGCTAGAAAACCTATTATTTTTCTTTCAGAATGAATTTTGTCACTTGCGATATAATATTTATATTTTTAATACTTTTTATACACTAATACTTGTTTTTATTTCTTTCGCGTATTTTATAAATATTTATTGTGCATGTGGCAACCCTGAAATTGAGCCTAACTCTACACGCAACCCACCAACACCTTGTGTAAATTGGGTTGCCTAGTTTAAAATGTCGTTGTCCTAAAACTTTTGAGAGACACTGTACAATTAATGATCATTAACTAGAATAAAATAATATGTGAAGACTTACATGCATTTTATTTATGCTTCTGGTTGGTACGTAATTCTTAATAAGTCTTAATTATATACTGTATATCTTCACATATTTATATTATTTAGTAGAGGCGGAAGGTGTTCCTGTAGGGAGGGGACAAATTACCAATTATTTCTCGTGGAGAGGGCGGGTTGAGTTTCAAATACGAAAACCACTTTTCAAATTCCCCAGAACAACAATAAACAACACACATTTCGAATGCTTTGATTGATTGATTGATTGAGTTGGTGTTTTAAGTCCACTTTATGCACAGTAAGGCTAATCGGGACTGGACCTACAGTTTAAAGTGGGATCCGAACCACTATGTGCCTCCACCGGGTATCGAACCCGGGACCCCTTGATTACAAGGCGACGACACTACCACTGCGCTATCGGGGAGGCCCTATTTCGAATGCAAAACACATCTCATATTTTAACTATACACACACGCACAGCTGATAGATAACCCATGGCTCGACAGCCCTCGAAGGGTCTTGGCCTATCCCCCGACTGACGGTCTCCCTCCCACAATCCTACCTTGAGGTGTAGAGATCTTCAGCCAGTAATGGGGTAAAGTGGGGTCAGCACGTCGAACACTCAGCTCAGCCGTTATAGAGATTTCTGAGACCACGTTACGCTACTCACTTCTAGCGCCCCGATTTCCTCACGATGGTGGGTTGCCACCGGTCCTATACACAGGCCGAAAACCCAGAGACTGAACCCAGGTGGGCTTGAACCCATGCTGTTCCGCAGTCGGTAATGCAAAAATGCACCATGTTTTCGATTAGCAATGTGGCCAATATTGACTTTTAGGACCGGATTATTATTAAATATGTTCTGTATGCTATTTATTAGTATTCGAGTAATTATTTATATTGCACAAATGTATAAAGAATGCAGAGTGAAATGAACGAAATGTTGTTCTATAAGTAAATATTATTAAATCAATTGTTCGCTATGTCATAATAATTTTCTTCAATAGGTATGTATACTACAAACTCATTGTAAATTCTTATTTGGAATTTCGGACTCTTATAAGCTGATATCGAGATGACACAAGACTTTGCATAGTCTCGGTCTCGTCTCTGGTTGCAAGCACCAGTCTCGATCTCGAGTCTCGTCTCAAGTCTGGAACATACACAGCATGTCAATGAACAAACTTTCACAGCATATAGATGACGAGACAAAGACATTTTCTTAACATCATTTTTGTTTGACACCACATTTCGACACTACGAACCCTCGAAAAGGGAGAATTTTTATCCTGAATTTATGAAACTGCTCTGCACAAGGCCATGGCTGCCACTGACGGATTAACTTTGCAATTGCGATAAATAAAATAAAGACATGACGAAATGCTCACGAAATGAGACACGATATGGGATAGGCCTTTTGAAATTCAAGACGAAACTGAATGCTTCTCTTGCAATACAAGACGGCTCGTTAAAAGTCTCCTCCCGTCTAGAAAGTCTTGATGGAATACAAGCAAAATATCGCTTGTCGCTTACGTGTCGCTCGGTCTGTTGGAATACGTGAAAATGCTTTCTTACTGATTGAAGGGGCCGTATCGTTTCTCGCTTCGGTATGAAATTCCCAAGTCTCTTGATGCTTTGCAGGCGACAAGCAATACGTGTCGCTCGAATATGAATCCTTAATAATACATGAAACCTTTCGAACTGAAGCGTGACGCTCGGACTGAATACAGTTTTGCCTCGGTTTGTTATTCGCGTGCAGATTGACTGAAGTGTCGCTTGTCGTTTCGGCGTGAAACTTCCGTGTCGCTTATTTCCTATCTCTTCGATATGAACGCTCCGTTAAGGGAAATTTTAGTTTGAAGCGACAAGCGACACAGGTCCTTCAGCCTATAAGTAAGCATACACCGCGCATAGGCGAACACCATTACTTTAAAGAGGAAATCGAAATAATAACGGAATGTTGACATACCTGTAGGTGTTGATATGTTATTTCGCGGATTTTGGTTTGAGAGTATTAGCTATTTACCACTGCAGAAAATCAGCAACAAAGCACTTGCATTCTCTATCGCTATCACAGATCAAATAAAAGGTCTCGTTGTTCTGAAGCTATCAACCGAGAGGGTCGGTTAGGTCGTATGAACTAGAGATCGGTTTGTTCATCGAACTCTCCAGCCTAATTATTGCCTATTTATGTGGGAGCAGAAAAAGGTTTATTATCCATTTGCCTTGACTCATCTCACCCAACAGGTCGCTAGGTGCCGGGGCTTTCTCCGAGTTGATATTTTCTTGGAGATGAGGCCTGCTCGAAAAGGTTTGTTATCCAAGCTATCAACCGAGTGGACCTGTTCCTTACCCCCTAGGCGACTTCCTGAAGCAGATTCCATTCTCAGTATGAGGAACATTGATATCTGGAAATCTTTGACAAGACAAGAGACCTGGCCCTGGGAAGGATTTAATGCGCTTCCCCACCCCCGCTCATTTAACAAGGAAACTAGGAGATAGTTGGCGTCTGTGCTTTCAGTCAGCCTTGAAATTTTGACTTAGGTGATTCCACGAAAATATTGAAAGTTGCCAAATTTATCTCAAATATTCAAGTTTGCAATTTAAGTGTCGTAAAGTAACTGTAAAAGTAACTGTTGAAACGTTACTTCTGCTAAAAAAGTAACTCTGTTACAGTTACAGCTACTTGATTTTAAAAGTAACTAGTTACAGTTACAATTCCTCAAGAAAAGTAACTGTTACTTGTAACTGAGTTACATGTAACTAGTTACTTCGAAACACTGGATTTTCTGTTAGATTCGGTATCTAGAGTATAACCTGAGAGCTTCTGAAATATGAGAACAGAAAAAGCAGAAATGGAATTAGGTGTAAACCATTCTATATTCGACGACAAGCGGACCTCCTGATTGCAAGGGTACATCATTATATTCATCATATATTTTAAATTTATATTTAATTAGCTATGTTTATTCGTGTGTGCAGAATCATTATTTTTTTTTTTAGCACGAGCCGTTACTGCGGTCTTGGCAAAGATATTCAGTACTTCGTCTGTTCTCTTCGAATTGCTGTCACAATTCACATACCAACTGTACTACATAATGAACAGAGCACATGTTTTATAGCAAGTCTGAGGACAGGATCGTAGGTGATATCTGAAATCTGTTAAGTGGTCCGAAAGTTTTTCTAGGTTTAGAGTTCTCTCTATATATAGTTACGCTCACTGTTATTTTTATATTTGTATATTTTATAATTTATGTGCTTTCTCTGCCTCTTGAGACTACGTGACGATGAAGATGCTCACAAATAACACCCCTGCTCGAAGTGGATCTCGAATTCAGAGGCAAGATCGTGAACCGATCATTGAACACGCTTGGCCGCCGGAATGACCACTGTTTGTTACAGACCATCATAAAATAGAGTTCGTGTTCTACACCAGCTCATCCCTGTAAGTGTGAGGTCAACTTCTCACAGGAATTTCATGCTGTAATGACATTTCATATAAACAATAATATATATATATGTATATTAAATATTACACCGCGTTGTAGACTTCTGGGAATCAGACTTTTGTAGTCGCTGCGTATCGATTCACACCAGCGACAATGTGTCTGTTCTCGTTGGCGATTCATCTTCATTATGTTCACGCACCATTTCCACAGTTTCTGTTCCAGTTTTTGCTGTCTTTAAAACAAAAAGCTGTAATCAATTGTTTGCTCTATTACGGCGCAGCTTAGCATATCTGAGCAGATAGTGGACTTTTTGCTGTATGAAAACATTTGTTCACGGCATGATGCGACAAGATACTCATCAATTATAACAATGGAAACTGGACAGAGTTAGTGGGCGAAGTGATTACCGTAGTGCGCCACGAAACCAGGGGTCGTGTGTTCTAATCCTGAATAAGGTATGGACGTTTCATTATTTCTGGATTCATCATCGTCATCCTAGCAATTAGCCTAGGGAGGTAGAAAATGCATGTACCTAGATTAAGTAGATGTTCACAAGAGTTAATCCTGAAAGTTTGAAGCAAGCTTGGGCAAGTCACGTGCACTGTGGAGATTGGCGAGCGTTCCGTGCACAGCGAGCTTCCCACCTGCACACTGCATCTCAAGACCTCCTGCCTCGCTTACTTCCTCCCCTCTTTTCCGCTCTCTTACAACGCTACATTAAATCTGCTGTGAGTTCCACGCGTGCATACGAGAGCGCTCTATCAAAAATAAGGCGAGTTGCCCAGCCTTGGTTTAAAGCAATGTGCTTTGAGATGTATCCTACTTTAGAAGAGATGCGATTTGTACGTTTCAGAGCAATATTTTCCTACAATAAATTTACGGGTTTATTTCCCAATATTGTCAAGATTATCTATGGATTTTTGATTTTATAAAGAAATGTTTCATTTACATGGAGCAATGAACAAATTTTTAATTCTGCCTGACATTGGAAAACTTGAAATATAAGCTTGCAACCCTTCTTCCCATTTCTCTTTCGTTCAATTTCCGAATAGCCGGCTGTGATTCATGTTCTAACGGACTAAGTTTATTTTGTTCCTGGGTGGTTCTCTGGGGACCGCAAAGGGGAAGGGTGGATCTCAGCATATTCTGTATATCACCCTCTATCCTTATGGGTTGTTGTAACACAGTAAACATCCTAACTTACCAACCATTTTCGTGTACGGTGAATATTGGGTTGGTGCAGACAAAATGTCTGGGAGGATACATGTGCACACAGTTAATAAAAGGAACCCTCCTCTTTCCATTCAGGCACAAATGCCAAGTTGTGCCCACGCTGAAAGAAGCGTGACTCGGTCATTCACTGAAACCTTGAACCCGCCACAAAGTGATCCAAGTGTCAAATTAGATGTAATAAGTTGGGGACAGATCTGGTTAGTAGGGAGGGTGAGGAAGAGACGATCAACAGCATCGAACCACTGGTGTGATCGGCGACGAACGCCGTGCAGAGCGCACTTTTCATCACTGGCGACAATTCGTTGCAAAATCTCTTCATGAAAGAGATGCACAATTAGAGGTGACGTGCCTTGTTCATTGGAGCAACAATTTTACCTTACCAATTGCTACCAAGCTACAAAACACATTGAAGGGATGGATATGTAGCCTCTCGTTTATAGCTTGGACATTTTCCGAGTATCAACTACCGTACTATGGTCTGCTTCAGAAGTTCGTATGAAAATGTTGTGGTTGATGTCCGCTCAGTTTATTTTCCAACGATGTGTCGCCTGTGCGGAAATTTCGCAAATCAGCGACGAATGGTGCGTTTATGAACCATATCCGGTCTGAATGCTGTGCTAATGTTTTCCGCCGCAACGGGAGTAGTATGACCCAGTTCGAACGTGGCTCTTTGATGGACCATTACTACACAAGAGCGCACATCACGATCGAGTGAGAAGCACGTTTATCACTCACCTGTCTGCCAAGTGCGTGACGCCACATCAATGGCTTTTTTGACTGATTCCTTTAAACCTCATGTTATCTTTCCCAATGCGTCGTGTGAACAAATATTTGAAATACACCAATCCAGTTTAGTTCGACACTGACAAAGAACCAGCTGATAAATCACTGTTTTCTTGTATTGTATTAAATTTTAGTTACATAATTATAGTCTGCCCTTACACTTCTTTGGATTAATCACAGTGAGGAAGCTGAATTGATAAAATTCATTAGTCGAATAATATCAATGCTTTCATCTGGATTCAAACCGGGACACCCGATTTCGTACACCGTCTCTACACGATGCAGATCAACCTTATGCTTGTCCTTCTTCAAGTCACGAATTTTTAAAAAAATATAACAAGTGAACTCTTTATGTAAATTCTTATTAGCCCATGTATCGAATTAACTGAGATAATATCACAGTTTTTAATTTTTAAAAAAAGCAGAGGGAATTGCCACAAGTGATATGCTGTAAACATGAGTCCATGTGTGCCCTGGATTAGGCTATTAGGTGTAATCTAGGTGTGTGTAGTAAGCGTAAAGTAATTATGCAGTTAAAATTATTTGCAACTATATTTACTGCGTAATCACTAGATGTCACGTGAGTGCTAATCAGAATCTGACTTGTCGATAATTCGTTAGTTATATACCTGAACAAACTAGCCAATGAGAATAATTTATGTCGTAATGAGACAATATTTGATAGATCTTTTAGCAAAGTAAAATAATAAAAAAAATAGGTAAATATTTTAGCCCACCAAATTTTATCATTGGCGTGTTTAGTAAACTACGGCCAACACAATCAAATTGATTGAGTGATATTTTATTGATCTTTCAATACGCAAATAATCCATATTTCACGATTTAGTCGCTACGATATCACTTGGTGAATCAGTTAAAATTTGCTAGTGAACGACGAGGCTTTAAGTGAACTACAAGTACTAATTTTAACTAATGCTTAAAATTGAAATCGGGGCGGGGCGTAAAGGATCCATTAGAAAGGGAAAGAGCAACGTTGTATTCTAATCCACTGCACTCGCTGCTCGATCAGCGTCATCGTTGCCACAACCAACATGGCTTGGCACCCAATGGAAGCCCCTATTCATGCAAGGGACACACGATATAAGAAGATTATTATTAACTATTAGATACCTACATAAGCTTAGTGGAGAGACTGTGAGACAATCTCGGATCTTTTCTTCTGTTTTTGTATATGCCAGTCACGATACCATACTTGATGCTCGCTGTTGCAGTTGACACACTTTGTACAAGATGAGCATAGGTCTGCGACATGAGTTCACACTTGCCACAAATGACAGTTTTACCCTTGCAAGAAGGCTGAGTGTATTCACAACGCTGGCACTTCTTGTTTGTTGTACTATCCAGCTTGTACCTCATCCGGTAGTGTTGAGACCGAAAGTTAGAAGCAGAGAAGCAGTTGGTGTAAGTTCTCCGGAATTCGTCGTCTTCATATGTTGCACCACTGTGACATGTTTGTCTGAAAGTTCTGTAGCATTCAACATACAAGGGTGTATGGCACCTTTATAACTGCTCAGCTGACAAAATCTGTGGTACAGCGTTGACAATAGTTTCCGGGCAAACGTTGTACCACGCAACCCAATTTACACAAGGCGTTGGTGAATTGCAGATAGAGTATGGCTTAATTTCAGGGTTTTTTAAGTGCGCAACAAATATGTATGAAATGCAATAGGAAGCAGTTAAACTAAACTACAAACAGTTTCATAGTATATCACAGATTACAAAATAATTCGTGAAGAGTAATGAAGGTCAAATTCTTTATAAAATATGTGATAATAATTTCATATTTTCTCATTGGCCTGATAAACATATATAGCTCCTTCTGCTAACTAACTTTCTTTTTTAAATGTACTGTACAAGAAGAAAGAAAGAATGAATGATGCAGCATATTCCACGATCTGTGAAGAAATGTAAGATAAATCATGAATTATCTTGATGATAAGAGTAGGCACATCACTTTAGTCCTGCTTCCTCTTCAAGTTTTCAGGGGACCTGGGTTCGAATCCCGGCCTGGGCATGGATGATATGATGCAATTGATGAATGTCCAGGCCGGGCTTCGAACCCAGAGCCCCTCGCGCTGTAGCGAGCTGTGCTAGCCACTCCGCCACGGAGATCGGCGTCTCCTAATGAAATAGAAGATAATAAAACGGTCTCCCTGAAAACCTTAATACATCGAACACCAACGGAAGCTCATTTGAGATTTATTAAATGTATGAGATACTTTTAAAATGTATCACTGCTTACTCATAAGTTAATTTGTAATCAATGCAGTCCAGATTTTTTTCAAATAATTGACAGTGTTTGTTTTTTGTTTCTACATCTAATTCAGAAACTCTAAAAAATAATTAAAATGAAAAGTAGAAGAGAAAAATTTGCCAGTTAAGTATAAGGATCTTAAAAGGATCAGTTTAAGGGCGTTTAGACAGTATTACTAACTGGTTTCTATCGTGAGCTCTCTGTGAGTGTGAGCATTCGTAAACTTCAATTAGAATATCATTGTTAGGTAATAATCTAAATTTATCAATAATCAATGCAAAGTCCCATCAAATTGGTGTGTATGAGTGGAGCATTCCAAAGTCCTCCATACATAATTATTTCCTTAGTACAGTTTTTTTATTATATAATGTATTTGAGTACGTAAATATTATACGTATCCAGACCAGTGAGTGCAAATTTCATGGAGCCGACACCCGTGGCGGAGTGGTTAGCGCAACGCTCTATGACTCCAGGCACCTCGGGTTCGAATCCCGGCCAGAGCCTGGTCGTTGTTTGTGAGTGTTCCCTCATCAATTTCATCATGTTATCACTCGTCTAATTTTTGCGATTAGCCGAAAGTGGCAGGAAAGCGAAGTAAAATTAACCAAATCAATAAATCTACAAATTTGATGCAGGGTCTCAGCATATTCATACTGTTATTCATATTCATACTGAGAAAATAAATAAATAAATTAAAGTTGGTAAAAATGCAGATGACTGTGGAGATATAAAGACAAATAAATATTATTCTGGTTGTTGCTGAATGTAAATTTTCTTAGTCATTCCTAAACTTTAATTATTTATTTATTATTATTATTATTATTTTGCAAACAAGCAAGAATCGCAGTACATTAATGAGGATATTATCGTTATTGCATGCTGCGAGTTAAACTCTATTCTAATGGCAATGTAGGGAAAATCCTCTTCAAGTTCTTAGGGTTTTACCCTTGAGCAAGCAGTTCGTAGTGTTTTGGGCCACTGCCAACTGAGAATTTCTTTCATGTTGTTCTTATTTTCCACCAAGGATTAGCTCTTTCCTTTTCAGGGGAAGGATTTGAAGCCGAGCAACTTTGACTGACATTAATGCCTTCTTTAAGAGTTAGGCTGTCGCACACATATGCGTTCTTGCCACATCTATAAAGTGCGCTTGAGTTCCACAAATTAAATAAATTTCAGTTCAAAGGGGACTCTCCCACAGCATATTGATTTCTTGGAAGAAAGAAATACGAGGAACTCAGTGATGCGGCTGAAAGGAAAATTGAATATTCGTATCATCAATCATACAGATGCTGGAATCTTGTCAACAACCACCGACTGTACATAATGCTTGTACCCTGTCGGCTCCGGAAAGAAGGAAAATAAATCTGAAAATAAAAGAATTATGTTTGAGGATAATTGGAAAGATTTAGTCGATTAGTGAAGTTCCTGTTTTATGAATTTTCATTTCCTTGCCCATTCCATTTTCAAATATTATTTTCTGTGGAAGAGTATCATCTCCCTTTTGAATTTCTATTTCATTTGTTCACTCGACAGACAGTTTTCCCTTGCTCATGTGCTTGGAAACTACAAAGCCAATGTTGCAGATATGCCTTTGTGGATTACAAGCCAAGAAAACCTTTGCTTTTTCAGTTCTGTAAACAATGTATACTGCATATACTTTTTATTTTTTTGGTTAATTGCATTGTTCGGAAATTTACTTTTAAGAAGTAATGTAGTTACAGTTACTTGGTTCAAAAAGTAACTGAGTTACAGTCACGTAAAAAACTATCTTAGTTACAGTAACTGGTACCTGAAAAGCAACTGTAAGTTACTTTTACTATTACTTTCTGCTGGAAACTTTCATGCAAACAAATTACACACAATCAATGATCATTAAGTGTAATAAATATATGAAGACTTACATGTGCTTTATTTATGTTTCTAGTACATAATGTAAGTCTTCATATATTAATAATATAGCAACAAATAAAAATTTGATTCAACAATGAATCAGCTTTGCTTGAATGATCATTCATTTTATTTTACTCTGTATATTCGTATACCCTAAACGCATTCTCTAGCTCGATAGCTATGTTCCAAATGAATCCAGTGTTACACCTAAAACACTGAAATATTCGCGTGCAATTAGATATGACGAATTGCAACAAAGCGTAGATGTTCTAAATTTAGCATGCAACGAAGCCTAGCTTCCTTGCGTTAAGCGATTCCATAAAAGTCCTTTCACCTTAGCATCCAGTGAAGACATATAGTTGGAAAACGATATGCCACATTTTTCTCTTTCTCCACTTTACACATTTTCAACTTAACAATTTAAGTGGCGTACAATAACTCTAAAAGTAACTGTTGATAACGTTACTTCTATTGCAAAAAGTTACTTTGTTACAGTTACGGATACTAACTTTTAAAAGTTGTTGCTTGTAACTGCGTTACAAATAACTAGTTACTTCCAAATACTTGTAATTAAGGATCAAAAATATGCTGGTGTGTTTTAAATAATTTCAATATATTGCAAATAATATAGTGAAAATGTCTCCTAATTTGAGACTTTGATATAAGTTGCTTTGTTAACTGCAAATACAATCTTGCCTGGTGTGTAGGATTTTGTTAGTCATACTATTGATTGTTCACATATAATCTGTTTCGATGAATTACTGTGTAGCCTACAACTAAGATATCATTAGCTATTCGTGTAGCAAACCCGTCTTCGCCTTGTAATCAAGGGGTCCCGGGTTCGATAGTCGGTGGAGGCACATAGTGGTTTGGATCTCACTTAAAACTGTATGTCCATAACTGTGCATAAAATGGACTTAAAACAACAAATCAATCAATTAATCAATCTGGTAGCAAACTGCCAAAAAAGTGATTTAAACTTATCCTGATATCTGTACCATCACTCTGGATTTAAAGAACATTTATTCATAATAAATTGCTTCACAAAATTATTAAGATATGCTGATTATATATAGTGCATTATATGTGTACTTTGAAGAGCAAACTGCGTTTGTGTCAACCTGCCACCTATCCCGCGCCCAACAGTTTCTGTGCCAATCGCAAACGACAATGTCGTCATGCAGGGTAGCGAGAGGCGAATGGGAAGCAATGAAGCAGCGCTTACGCACGTGGTGTTGTCACTTTCTAGGTTATTCCTCACTTTCTTTTATATCATTCAAGAAGTTCATTTTGCACAATAATCGTGGTAGTTGTTAGTGTGCTCTATATACATTTCTGCATTCTCGTGTAGCATATTTGCAGACTATCTCCTTCCAACACAGGAGTTTGACAGTAGAAGCTGCAACGCCGCGTGGCTTCTGCTAGAAAAGTCAACGTTCGGCGAGCGCGGGAACGCTGCCACCTTACGCCAAGCACGGTTTAGTTTAGGCCGAGATTCCACCATTGGTTTCAAATGGTATGTAAATATTTTCTAAAATAAATTAAGATAGGAGTAAATAATAACCAGGGAGTATATTTAATTTATTCGAATAAACAAAATGCCTTAGTAAACTAATCTCAATAAGATGATGATCCTATGTTTCATGTAACAATCTGACGGTTTTGTTTATATCGTATATACTATACGTTATTTAAATACACATATGTTAATACTACAAGGCAAAAATAATTACCATAGCTATTTTACGTTGAGAAAAGACAAGCTCCAGAATTAATTATCATATCATTTATTTTCAAATATAAATTCCTATTATATCCGGCCTCCGCCAGAAGTCCTGGGTTTCCTTCCTATCATTATGTTTGCTCCATCATACATTTCATGAGTTCATCATTCATCTTTATCGTCTCGATTAACCTAAACGGTAGAGAAGCGACGTAAAATTACCGAAATAAAAAAAGGGAGACATTTCCATTACACACGCTTCTTATATCATTTACATATCAGTATATGTATTTAAAACTTCCTCTAACGTTTTACTCAAAATACCTTTGCATCAGTGAACGTGACAAAGAGTTAAGAAATCAAAAGTAAAAGCATTGCGAATCTTCCGGTTGAAAGAGGAAGTGAGTTGTGAAACAACCGTAATTCTTGTTGCTAAGCAACAGGATGTTCCACTTTCTCATCTTGTTGATTTCAACGCTTTCGAGCGAGATATTGAGATGTAAATATTGAAGCAATTATTGTTGTTTGCTGTGTTCAATCCATTGTCGCTTAACACGTTTTGTAATCATGAATGTTGTAATAAGAACTAGGAACGATTTAAAGGAGTCCCGCTTGAATACACCACACAAAATTGGTTCCGCAATTTGGAGGAAAGTTGAAAAATACCAGGAATAGTTCTCTCATTCCTTTGAACCTACTATCCCCCTCTCCATGGAAGGAGCCACTCCAACTTTTTAAACTGTACGTTTGTTATTAACTACTTTCAATATTCTTTATGTTATTATAATTGTACTTGCTGTAAGGTTCATAGATAGTTATTTGCTGTTATGTTGGGGTGTTCACATTCTGATAAGATTGTATTGGTTATTTTACGTCCATTTTCCACCACTTTAGGCTAACGTCGAACTTGATTGATTGATTGATTTGCCTTATTTCACTTCGCTTTTTGTGCCACTTTTGGCAAATTTGCGAAGATGGGGATGAGTGATGATATGATGAAATTGATGAATGGACACTCTCAAACATCCATACCCAGGCCATGATTCGAACCCGGGACCCCTGCCGTCGTAGCGCGATGTGCTAACCACTCCGCCATGGGGGCCGGGAACGTCGAACACGAGAACGAATAATGAGTTGGTACCATGAATGAGAGGAGAACCATTCATCCATGTCACGTCTCTGAAGGTTATGGGTTCGAATCGCGGAGAAAGCATTTTCAAAGTTTTGGACGTGTTCTTTAGTCTTTTTCATTTAGCATCTTCATCGTCTCAATTAACGTGAAGAGTTGGAAAAGCGATGTAAACTAACCAGGGTACCAATTTAAGGCATATTATCCAAGAACGTCTGATTTTTCCGAGTTTTGCTAACCACTACACGCAGGTGGCTTGTTGGGAGATGTACTACATCATCTGCGCCTTCTCCCATTTCACGTTTGCTTTCTTGGTATACGATTTATGTCGCTTTCTTGGCAAATTCCTTTTGCGATGGTAAAGAAAATCCTGATCACGTCCCCTGTTAATTTTCCAAAAATCTCCCCATTCTGTTCACGTCCGTTTTTCCACAACTCGGACTTATTCCCTAATTGCTCGATTTCCTCGTCGTCCCAATTAGCAATTCTTGTATATAATGAGGCAATTCTTCATAGTTATTGTTTTCTTTCTGAGCCACTCATGCAGAGTGAAAGCCTCTTTTGAGCCCGTTCGCACACTTACAGCAACATGGAATTAATGGTTATATGAATGTTATTGTCCATGGGTTTATATGATCTGTTGTCTATTTTTTACTCCTTATCACCTCCTCTTTTGTCTTAGAGTGAACCATAACTTCTTGTTTGATTGCAGATGATGGGTATCGAACCTATGGGACGGCTTGTGAATCCAGACATCGAGTAAGAGTGACGAACAGTAGGAGTCTAGCATTCAATTTTTGCGTGTCTGTTTAACTTCCTATGCTTCCTGACTTGAGTCATCTTTATTGTTATCGTTGAGACCATCTGAGTTTTAGTTTTTGATTAAAGTCCACTTTATGCACACACAGGCTAATCGAGACTGTACCTGCAGTTTAAATTGGGATTCGAACCACTACCCTCGATTACAAGGCAACAACGTTACCGCTACGTCATCGTGGAGGTACTTGAGACCATCTAAGCATGTCAAATCGAACGAACAGAAATTGGTCGATATATATATATATATATATTATCATTATCTCCTTATTATACTTACTGTAAAGTTCCTAGATTGTAATTTGCTGGTATGTACACATTCCAATAAGATTGCATTAGTTATATTATAATATATATACCATGTTCCATGGGACCGGTTTCGATACCCGATGGAGGCACATTGCACAATTCTTATATCCTACTTTATAGTATACATTGAGCCCCAATTGGTCTTTTCGCGCTACGACGCCAGGGGTCCCGGGATCGAATCCTCGCTTGGGCATGGATGTTTGTGAGTATCCATTCATCAATTTCATCATATCATCACTCACCCATGTCTTCGCAAATTAGCTAAAAGTGGCACAAAAAGCGAAGTTAAATAAAGCAAAACCAATTGGCCTTTATGTGCATGTGCAGAAAGTGGACTTAAGAACAAACTCAAGCCCATATATCCAGGTCGCGTGTAGAAATACATGCATACATACATACATACATATGAAGAATTGTAGCAATAAGCTGCTTTTGTATGAATGCTTTCATTTGTTTCTCCATGTTTAAAAAATACCTCCAAGAAGCGAGTAGCTCCTATTTCGGTTTGCGAGCTAGCTCCCTTAGATGGAGTGTTTTTCTTAGTTTCCGCTACAGTCAACGATACCTTTGTTTCTCTCGCTCATTTCACGATGCAGAAACTGCGCTGCGCTCACAAAGAGACGCTAATGAAGGCTGCTGAATGCTCAAGAACACTGAACTCGACCAAGGGAACCCGTCGTTAAATCTGACAGGCTTCTTGGGGATTCCCGGCGGCGCGCTCGTCTCCCTTTGCGAAACACTGAATCGTGGCTATGAAGGCTCAACAAGCTTCATTATCTAGAGGGAAGCACTTAGGCTTAAGTTGTCTACAGACATCAACACCCTATTCTGGCTTGTTTCTTTTCACTGTAGTGCTGTCCTTTGTCAGAAACTTGTCTTTGAATTTGTGATTACTCTTTTTCTCCAATTAAAGCAATAAAATTATTTAATGTAATGAAAGATTTTAGTATTTGAATAAACCTGGTTTAACTTCTGGGAAGAGTCTTGTACAGTCACGAGCAGAAGTGCGTTGAGGCTTGGAACTTGGATTGGTCGCCACGCCCTTTGGTTGGTTGATTGATTTGGCTTTTCTGCCACTTTTGGCTAATAGTGAAGATTAAGATGAGTGATGATATAATGAAATTGATAAATGGACTCTCACAAAGAACACTCCTGACGTCGTAGCGCGCTATGCTAACCACTCACCCATGGACCACACACCCATTAAGTCAGGCAACCTGAGTCACAAAACAAATTGGAAGATTGCATACATTTCAGGATTTCGATTCAATAAGTGGCGTCATAGCGTTTGGGCTTACAGTAGAGATGGCGGGGTACTCGATTTAGGTGTGAATACTCTAATTTGTTTCCAAGCGTTTTAAAATTAAACTTGAAGCACTAGGCCGTAGCATGTGAGTTTGATGTTTCAGGTTCCTCAGACACACGTGGCTTGCTACGTGGAAAAAATCGTGTTCACCAGGAAATCGAGCTAATCTTGTCTTCGACCACTTATCCATTATTTGGAGGTTACTTACGGCTACGAAGAAATACGAGCAGGACACTTCACTCTTGAAGAGTAAAAGGAGAGGAACTGGAATTCATATCATCAGAACTTGAGTCGCATTAACCGGCGTGTCTCTCCCTTTTGAACTTTGACGACATCCGGTTGACCTGTTGCAACAGTAATATATGGATAAAGAAGCTGACGTGATTTGTCTGGACGTCGAATCGTTTTCTGCAAGTGAGAACCGGCATTTGGAATACCCAGTCGAACATTGATATCCTTTAAACTTGACTATATTGCTATGTGATTGGTTGCGGGTTTTAAAATTTCCCTGGTATATCAGACATGCAATTCCAAGTAAACATCGTATACTGATCTAAGCTATGAAGAATAGTTTTATTTTGGTTAAAGAAGATATATTTTTAGCTGGATTTTTTTCTAAGGTTTCAATTTTGGAAGTATTAAATATGTCTTTCAAATCCCTTTCGGAAGAACCAAAATGACCGAATCTGAACCCATGATGAGAATGTGCAAGTTATTTAACTCAATTTCTAAGAATGACCCAAGCATATACTTATTTAAATGTAATTGTAACTTTAGATCTAATCTTTGATTTTTTATATATTTTGTTGTGTTCATAGAATTTCAGTTTTCAATTAGCTTGTAAGGTCATATCCCACCATTTAGTTTCATTATTATTGTATTACCTCTGAGTTTTTGTCTCTATAATCTAATAATTAAATTATTTGAACGAATGTTATTTAATGCAAATTGTATGTTACGTCATTCATATTTCTTGTGAACTATCTTTATTATGATCTTGGTAATGTAATGGTGGCATATAATATTGAACACTGTAAATGGGCATGCGCCTGTTGTGTTTCAATTAAATAAATAAATGTCTTTTTTTAATTTCGTAGTATTTATTTTGTTGTGAATTTCTATATCCATAGGCATGGTAGTCATAAAAAATTTCTCATAACATTTCTAGGAATAGCTACGGATCTCGCCAACGAAGATCCCGGGCTCGCGTCCGGAACTAGTCATAGGTGTTCTCCGTGAGTGTAACTTCATCAATTTTATCTAGTCATACATAACAGAACAATAAGCGTACCCCTGAAAGTATTGGGGGCCTCCCTGATGGCGCAGTATTAGCGTCGTCGCCTTGTAATCAAGGGGGTCCCGTGTTCGATACCCAGTGGAGGCACATAGTGGTTGGGATTCCACTTTAAACTGTAGGTCCAGTCCAGAGTGCATAAAGTGGACTTAAGACACCAAATCAATCAATCAATCAAACCCTGAAAGTATTGTGGGTGGAGACGGGTTATTTTCAGGGGTTCCCCCCTTTAAAAAGGAAATCATCACTTATCGGTCCCGGGTTCGAATCCCAATCTGGGCGTGGGTGTTCTTTGTGAGTGTCCTTTCATCAATTTTATCATATCATCAATCATCCACATCTTCGCGATTAGCATTATCGCGATTAGCCAAGATGGCAGAAAAGCGACGATTCTCAGGGTGGCTGATTTCATGTAGGAATATTTTCTGAAATGTACCTGTGTGGCTCACGCAGCCTCTAAAAATGAACGAATGTGAAGGGCACTAACTCCAAACACCCTAATATGCCTTCGTATAGCAAGGGGGTAGCTTTACCTTATACATACACACACACACACACACACCACTATTGTATATAGTGTTATTAATATCTAGCTATTGTGGAGTGTAAGGGGTGACCTTTTCCGAAGACACCCAAATGTGAATCTCACCCGCGTAGTTCATTTTCAGACTAACGCGGCTGTGGCGTGTTGTCCCTTCATACATTTAATCTTATCACCATTCATCCCCATCTTTCCGATTAGCCAAAATTGGCAGAAAACATAAGTAAAATAACCTATATCAATAAATATAGTTATTGTGGCCTTGTGAGATATACAGGGTGTCCACAAAGTCCTGCTACCGTTACAATGAAACTTAACTCCTAAACTATATGAGATAAAGACATGCAGTTTTTTTGCAACGTATTCTACAGCTCTCAGAGTTTTATTTACAATTACAACACTTGCACATGCGCCCCGTTAGTTGCCCTCAGGAGGTCGAGACGATATTCGATCTCCATCCATACACGCTGCAGCATCAACCTGTTCGAGAACTTCTGCAATCCGTGTACGAAGTGTGACAAGATCTGGAACAGGGGTTTCGTAGACACGATCCTTGACGTACCCCTGGAGGAAAAAATCAAGGGGGTGATATCAGGGGAGCGCGGTGGCCAGGAGATTGGTCCATCGCGGCCAATGCATGTCCCAGGGGAATGTCTATCCAAAAGGTCCCTCATATTTAGAGACCAATGAGGAGGCTCTCCATGTTGCTGGAAGATTATGTTTAGCTGCAGTTCCAACACCTGAGGGAGTAGGTATTCATGAATCATGTCGTAGTAATTAATTAGCCCCTGTAACCGTGTCCTCATCAAAGATATATGGACCGATTATCATGCATAAGAGCACACCAAATGTTCAGTTTTGGGATAGCTCAAACATGTTCACGAATGACGTGAGGATTTTCACAACCCCATATCCGAACGTTATGGCGGTTAACATGTCCAGACACATGGAAAGTGGCTTCATCAGAGAACATCACCCTTTGCTGTCGTCATTGTCGCTTACAACATAATCTGCAAAAAAATAATAAAAATTAAAATAATAATAATAAAATACCACTACTTATTAAAACTTTGAGTGCTGTAGAACACGTTGCAAAAAACCGCATGTCTTTATCTCATATAGTTTAGGAGCTATGTTTCATTGTAATGGTAGCAGGACTTTGTGGACACCCTGTATAGTATATATTCTGCTAGACATTTTACGTAATATTTAATCAATAGTTTTCCTTACTTATTTGGATAATAGCATCATTACCTTTCAAATCATCAACCCAAATCTCACGTGCAGAAATAATTTCGTTTCCTATTTATTTGTAGGTAGCAAATAAAAGATTTAGTGGAACGTGACAGCTTTTTATTTATTTTATGTTGGCCTGAACCAATGTTTTGTTTTTATACGTGTGAAACGAAGAGTAATACTACTTTTAAGTATACTACGATCTGTTGCATGATCTGGATAATTTAATTGCCTTAAAGGTGGGGCGAGGGGGCATACAAACCATATTTTGTTAAAAATGTAGGTAATGAAAGTGGAAAACCGATTCAGATTACTTATCGAACATGAACTTTGTCTCAGGTTATATTAACGTACTTTCTAAAAGAAACCTATCTAAATTATATTTGAAAGTTCGCTATCGTATGCGGCACTAAATAACAATTCCTCTTTAATGGTATTTATGGTTCGTTTTAGCAAGAGACCGATGATTGGTTTCAGAAAACCCAAGGAAACAAACAACTCTAATTAGAAAATGAATATAATGGGAGTCGAGATCACATTCCAAGTTAATGAGCACTCGTTAAGAGAATAAGGTTAATAAGAACGTCTAGAAATAATATCCTAGGAAGCGGAAGTCGTTCTCTTGAGAAAAAAGGGATTATTATCTCTTCTTTTCAACTTACCAAACATCAAAACAAAAATTTATCTCCTGTATGTACGAGAAAATATGATTTTCTCCCATTAGAACTAACTAGAATGTGTGTGACCCATGCACACATAAAGGATTATGAAATAAAGTCAAAAGATTCGAACCTTTCTTCTTGCAATTAGAATCGTTTAATGCTATAAGTATATAAAGTTCGAAGATTGCTCAACAGATATTTATTTATCTTCCCCTCCTCTACCGTTCAAAGTAATTTACGATGGATTGTAAAGCCTCTTCATCTTGTTCTATCTCTCCAGAATTCTTCGTCTTTTTTCTATATTCTCATCATTCTTCACATTATTCTCTCACCCATTCTTCATCTTTTTTCTTTATCTTCACGAGCCTTCATCTTTTCTATGTCTTCGTCACATTTTATCGTACTTAATATATACGTTATTCTGTATCTCATCCATTTTCGTCGTATTCAATCTCTCCACCATTCACCATCTTTCATTAATTTCGAAGCCCAGTAGTTCACGTAAAACCGTAATTTGTCTGTGGCTGTTAGCCTTCAAATATGCTTCGCGAAGTGAAAGACGCAGTGAGATTGAAACTGAAGTGGATGACTCAGTCATCATCTCCATGTTAAAATGTAATTTAGTCTATCTTACCTATACATAGCAATATATGAAAATGGATAGATTACACTGGTCTACGTCCATTTTGCTGACTGGAGGCTGATGGTTGTTCTTTAGTAATTCGAGGGTGGTAAATCCAAAACCAAAATCCGTTTTTTTCTATCACGTCAGGTTTCGGAGGAAAATAGAAAATTATCTAAGATTAGGGATGTATATTTAGAGCAGTGAAACAATGTAGTCCGTAAAGAGGTCACAAGATGGCAGCACATGGAATATTATAATGAATATTATTTCAATCAGTTATTCGAGCATTGTTAACCCCAAAACAAAGGACAAATATTACTGACTTTGTAAGGAAAGCATATAGTGCATATTTCGGAATTAAATTGGGTGACCAAGATAAATCCGGGGCACCTCATAAAGTATGCAGGACCTGTGTAGACTAAAGGAAAGAAATATGTAAGCGTCTGGAACAACCTTCATGTGTCGGGACAGAGAGAGAGGCATCTAAGATATTTTCAAAGGGACGAAGAACTTGTCTATTGTACAGATGTGAAGGGACTAATTGAAGCTATGGGATGTACGTATAATGCAGAAGAATGGAGGATTTTTATTGATAGCTCGAAGAGGAGTTTGAAGTGTGTGTTGATGCATAATGGCAATAAGTTAGTATCTATTCCTGTTGACCACTCCGTACATTTGAAGGAAAGCTACGAAACAATGAAACTGCTTCGAGAGATAAAGTATGCAAATGACAGTTGGCTTGTGTGCGGAGATCTCAAGGTCATTTCAATGTTACTTGGTGAACAAGCAGGTTTCACGAAATATCCATGCTTTTTGTGTTTATGGGACAGTCGAGCAAGGAACGAACATTGGGTATGAATACTGTGTCCCTCCAGGAAAATCTTTGAAGTCGGGGCTAAAAACATCCAGAACAAGCCGCTTGTTGATCCTAAGAAAGTGTTACTTCCTCCACTGCACATTAAGTTGGTATTAATGAAGCAGTATGTAAAAGCTCTGGATAAGAATGGGGCTTGCTTTAAATACATTTGCTCAAAATTGCCTGCATTGACGAATGAGAAAGTAAAAGCAGGTATTTTTGATGGTCCTCAGATAAGGATGCTAATGAAAGATGAAGAATTCTTACAAACAATGAACCGCACAGAGAAAGATGCATGTGTGCCTTTTCTGATGTCATTACAAACTTTTTTGGAAACTTCAGGGCGCTCAACTACGAGGTTCTAGTTGAAAATCTGTTGGTGACGTTTCAAAAGTTAGGAGTAAATATGAGTGCCAAGCTTCACTTCCTGCACAGCCAGTTAGATATATTTCCGTCCAATCTTGGTTCCGTAAGTGAAGAAGAGGGCGAACGCTTCCACCAAAACATAAAAAACATGGAGCACCGATATCAGGAGAGATGGAATGTAAACATGATGGCCGACTATTTCTGGTGCTTGCAGAGTGACGTTCCTGAGTCCAACTACTCCAGAAAATCAAAGAAACATTTTTTTTTTGCCTAAGTAGGTATGCATGTTGTGCTATTCTGTGGTGTATGTTAAGTTTAGCATAGGTACAGGCATCAGGTGTTGACTGTATGTGCTCGTGAAACAAATTGATCAATTTGCCGGAATTGCCTAAAACTTTTTGTCCATTAAGAACTCCCTATTGAGAAAATAGAAACGTATGTTTGTAAACAACGTGATGTGATACTCTGCATGGACATCTGACTACGACGCAATCTCTTTGCCAGTGCTGTTGGAATGTAGCCGGATATAATTTTCTGAAAATTTGGAAATGTGACTTGTGAAACAATGCAACTTAATACCTGTTATCAGCTACGCCACCTATGTTTGCAGTCTTATAATTATGGAAAATTGTTGGCGTTTAGCCCAGTATTATTGTAAAAATTTTCAAATTTGATTTGTGAAAAATTGTGATGTGATACACTTTTTCTGACTACATATTTGGAATCAGCGACCTCAAATTATATAGAATCAGTTAAAATATCTAAATCAGCAGAAAAAAATATTTCATTATGTACAGATATCTATATGGAAAATTGTTGGAGTTTAGCCCAGTATTATAATATTGTGAAAATTTTCAAATGTGATTTGTGAAAAATTGTGACGTGATACACTTTTTCTGACTACATATTTGAAATCAGCGACCTCAAATTATATAGAATCAGTTAAAATATCTAAGTCAGCAGAAAAAAATATTTCATATGTAGACCAGTGTTATTATGGGCTGAAACTACCAGCACGAACTTGATATTTGTACGTACAATTTTCGTCACATTGAAATGATATTTGATATTCTATATATTCGAGCAAATCTCGCTCGAGCCTGGGAAATTCGATCGAGTTTGAGCTAGCGAAAGTGGTTGAATGCAGTACTCAACTGTCTACCGTCTGGTCTCTTATTTTCTACTATGTTCTTCACACCCTCGGTTACTCTTGTTTCATTCTTCATACATGTCCATTATTCTCGTCCTTTCTGTTGCTACGAAGAATAATATTTTAAGAAAATATCACGAGGGCGTTCCATGCTGCTTCTTCAATTTTTTGTCACTGAACGTCAATTTTCTACCCCATGGTTCAATTATGACCATGAGGATGAACAATGAACTGATGAAATGCGTACATGAACAAACATATGCTGTACCCAGGATACGAGCCAAGGGCCCTTGACTTCGTGGATGTTACGTGAAATTTGTAAGAATGTGCGTATATTTAAAAGTAAGATACGTTTTCATAACACATGTTGTGGACTATTCTTGTTCTGTACTTCCTGCCTAAACCGCTTATTGGTCCATAAGAGCCTCGCTCCTCAGCAATCATATCTTCCCTAGTAAAAGTGCGAAAAGCCAAAGAAGACTGTGTATGTACAGTCACCGGCAATAAAAAGATGGGACACAAAGATCCTGAAATATATGCTTCCCTGCAAGGCGTCATGTGTGTTGCCTAACTCTTCGGCGGTGGTAGAAGTAGCCATTAAAAATTTGCTATTAAAATCCACTCAACTCCGTAGCGTTAATCAACACACATAACGTCTTGCGGGGAAGCGAGTATTTCAGGATCTAGGTGTCCCATTTTTATTGCCGGTGACTGTACATCAGACTGTACTGTTCGCTACGAAGAGCCATCGTTTGCGAGTTCCTCGTAATGGGGGACGTATTTGAGAGGTCGTGGTGTCAAATCCCTACACTCCATTCTTGTAACAGGTTTTCTCAGTAATTGCGTGCGAGCGCTGAGACGTAGAGACATCTCACATTAACTGAACTTCAAATAAGCCTTCATGTTAGTAGTACTATTTAATATGATGTCAATACTTTCATTTGATGTAACAACGTTTACTCTTTTCCAACTTTCTTCATGCTCATTCAATGCTCCTTCAGCTAAATTTCCGACATTAGTTTCATCTTATCATGATTCATCATTGAAATGTAGTCATTGCCTAAAAATGATATTTGAACCTACCTAAAATTGCCACTTGAACCAGTTTCCTGGTTTAAAATGGACACTTGAACCAGTTTCCTGGTTTAAAATGGACACTTGAACCAGTTTCCTGGTTTAAAATGGACACTTGAACCAGTTTCCTGGTTTAAAATGGACACTTGAACCAGTTTATTCGCATTAAAATATACATTTGGACCAGTTTCCTTGTCTGAAATAGACATTGGAACCAGTCTGCTTGCCTAGAATAGACACTTGAGCCTGGAATTTTCGTAGCTGAGTTTCTCGAAACAAACTGTTTCCGTCACGTGCTCTCGTTAAAATCAACAGAAATTTACATTTCTTGGAATGCTTTTGTATTTTGTATTTGCATTGTTGTTATTTATCGTCTTTTTCTGATTGTTTTGGCTAATCACAACTGTTAGGCTGAGTGCTGATTTGATGAAGTTGTTGAGAGGAGACTTACACAGACCACCTATGTCTACTCCGAGATTTGAACCCAGAAATGTTGGTGTAGAGATCGAAAGTCGACGACTTAAGGCTCTCGGCCACCGAGCCGACTGTTATTGGAATTACCATGCCTATGCAATTGTATTCGGTACCCAACGGCAAAAGTAATAGTAGGCGAATTGCCCATCATTATTTTCATTCAGTCTGTTTTGCAAAATGTGGTGATCATGAATTGGAGTAAAAAGCAGAGCACAACATTTGATTCGCATCAAAAGAATTCCATTTCTTGAAAAGTTTAATAAAAGGATGAAAATAGGGATGGACAATTTACTTATTATTATCTTTGTCATTGACTGCGACATTGCTACGAATGCGAGAACACCTAATACCACGTCCTGAAAAGTTTATACGCCTTTTTTGAGTTTCAATATCTCGCGTCTGGCATCAGCACCTGAATACGAAGAGGAAAGACTCACAGGTGCTCAAAACTGATGAATATTTCATGTTCCTTTTCCTCCCTGAGTAGCGGCTTTCCCTTCACCCGAGATAAGATTTCCGTTTTGGGAAAATGTATGGTAGTGTGTTCGAACAAGATGCCAGTCAATGTCATCGGATCTCGCAGCGTTATATATTTTCTTGCCCGTTCAAGTTTATTGCTGCATATACTGTGTTAACAAAATTGAGTGCAAGAAGATTAGTGTTGCCCACGAGACGGGACAGGCTTTTTAAAATTCGAGACGGGACGAGACTGACCACCTGTCTCGTCTCGTTTTCGAGACGAGACACGATACGGCTCCTGAAAAGTCTCGTCTCGTCTCGAAAAAAATATAAACAAAATAACTAATCAATTGCAAATATTTATTTATTCCGAATAAAGTATTTTCTTTAGAAACCCAAAACAGCTTCTATTACAGGAATAGAGATCTGTAAGACTCCCCCTCGAAAAATCCTAATTCGTCACACGTTGTCCGTAACGAATTTGCCCAGACTTTAGCCTCGTGTCCCTGTATCTTCCTACTGAAATTTCCTCAGAATACCTTAAATCTGGCAACTATCTGCTAGCCCAAGAGCTCTCTTCCATTCATCCTTCCGCAAAACGATCCTTAGGTAGTCACTGCCATTGTTTTCTACGGACCTGTTCCAGCCATACTGGCGACAATCGTCATAAAATTTCTCGCCCAAACAGACCCTTCTTTCATTTCCGACCCTCTTCTCAAAATTCACAGCAGCCTCGAGTGCTGGTTGCAAACTTCAAAGATTTCGCACTAAAAACCTAGGTAAAGGTAAAGTTCCAAGTGCATATAACACAGTGCCATGAAGAGACATTTACGGGATGTGGGGGCAATTATGCGGGGACAATGCGGAATAATTCCGACCTTTATTCACCCACTCCGGGATTCGAACCCGGGTCTCCCGCTTCGCAGTCAGACGCCCTAATAACTACACCACCGCGACTCTAAAAAGCTAGTGCAATTAGATACTCTGCTTTGACGTAACGAACACAAAATTGCCTGAAGTCATAGGAGTAATAAGCGACATGCGACAGCAACAAGTGTCACTAGAAAATGAACCCACAGTAATAAATGCAACCTTCCGAACGGAAGCGAATAGACCAGCAAGCGGCACGTGTTGCTTTGTCGCTTGCGTGTTGTTCGGACTGGGCCGTTTTTTAATAGCTTGCATTGTGTCGCCTCTGTCTGTTTGTAGTGAATTCACAGTGAAAGCTTGCTTATAGACTAAGGGAGATTTCACATCGAAGCGACACGCGACCCGTAACACGTGTCGCTTCAGGATTTCACCAATCGAACGCAGGTTTGTGCTGCCTGCCATGCTCCTACGCTGTGAAACATTGCTGTTGATTGGCTCGTTCCAAAGCAACATGTGCTCCGGTCTGAAATCTCCCTAAAGGAGCGTGTCGCTCGTTGCATTGGTGTGAAAACCCTGTGTCGATTGTCGCCTGTCGCTTCAACCTGAAAGCTATCTTGTGGAAATTTCACACCGAAGCGACAAGCGACACGTATAATTTACACCCAAGCGACAAGCGACACAATCCTCTTCAGTCTGAAGGAAAACATTCACCCCGCATCCGTGAACAACGGACCGAGGCTACAAGAGACACGTGCCACTTTTCGTGTGTCTTCTGTTCGAAAGGTTGCATTGACTACTGAAAGTTCGCTTCCAAGCGACTCGTGTCGCTTGTCGCCTGTAACTTTGGTGTGAAGAAATCTTGCTCACAGCAAACTCTTTGAACCGAAGCTGCACGTCTCGCTTGTCGCTTGCTTGTTGTTCTGCTTAGGCCGTTTTCTGGATACCGTATAGACAGTATAGTCGCGAGGGTTGTTATCCGTGCATGCGCGATGAATGCTTGCTTATAAACTGAAGTGTCCCTGTCGTTCGTTGCTTCAGTTTGATATATCCGTGTCGCTTGTCACATTGAACAAGCCACAGGAGAGAAGCGACAATCAACATGTTTCGCTTGGATACGAACCCTCAGTAAACGTAACCTTCCGAACCGAAGCACCACGTGTCTCTTGTCGCTTGCGTGTCGCTCAAATTGGGTCGTTTTCTTAATATCGAGCGTAGAACCGCCTCGATCTGTTGGTACTGCCCGTGCGGTGAATACTTTTATCATAGACGGAACGGAAGGGGATCCTGTCGCTTGTAACTTCAGTGTAAACCCCCGTGTGGCTTGTCTCCTGTCGCGTGTTCCTTCTGTCTGAAAGCTCCCTGCGTGTACGATGGATAAAGAGTGGATGGGAGCTAGGAAAGCAAGGCAGATTCTATACATTATCTAGCTATTAATAATCAACAAACTTTATTTGATATACTCATATTCTTATGATTAAGGAGACATATTTACGCGTATTCTCACTATAGCTACAGTGAGCAAAGTGATTACAGGTTTAACCAATTTTCGAGAATAATATTTGTGATGTCTCCCAGTTATAACTTTTGTTGGCATAATATCCTGGATTACTTTCACGAGACGAGACGAGACAAAACGAGACGATACGAGACAGAACCCTTCGAGACGAGACACAAGACGGGACAAACTAATATTTTCGAAACGAGACACGAGACGAGACAGCATTTTCACGAGACGAGACGAGACAGACCAAAGTCTCGTCTCGTCTCGTCTCGTGGGCAACACTAAAGAAGATTCGATTAAGTATTTGCATTTTTGTATTTTCGTATTTTGCGCCGCTTTTATATCTCTTTAGGAAAGCGCGACGATGAAACTGATTGGATGACACTTAGAAGGGATCACCCACGACTACGCAGGATGCCTTGTACTAAACGCGCTTCGGCCACGCAAGTGGTATATATGTGTCTGTGTCCTGCAATGCCATATATGCCAGCGGTTTGGTCACGGACAGACACACACACCCTTTTTTTCGGCTGTGGAGTCGGAACTTGTGTGTTCCAGCATATTGTTTATTTTGAAACATTAACTACAGTCGGAAATGTTTACAATACTGTTACAGAGTTAAATTATGACATCAACATTTTAAAAAGTCCTCACGCAACTGTCGCGTCAGGGGAAATGGATACAATGTTCCCTGGAAAAAAATCATTAAGTGGGCGTTGGTTGCTCTGCCATCTTCTGCCTTCGAGCTGATGAAGGACGATCGCTGGGATGTTTTTGGCGATGCATCGAGCCGATTTTCCGATACAGGGGGCAACCCCTGTAGTTGGCTGTATGTTGACCGGAACAATTTGCGCATAGGGCTGGTACTTGCGGGGAACGTCGAGGACATCTGTCAATTCCAAGTTCTCCTGCACATTTGACACAGCGTCGTTTGGCTTCGCAGTAGGTCTGTTCGTGACCAAACCGCTGGCATTTATGGCATTGCAGGACAGTTCGCGGTCTGAGTTTTTATCCTCTAATCTTAAAGTTGATCAGAGTGTCCAAGCGTAATATTTCCGTAGCAGGACGATTGCGGATGCTACCGGGTCGAAACTCTTCACGTGAGACTTTTACGTAGACGAGCGGGTAGACACATTGTTGGCTTTCCCAATATCCAGTGTGAGCCGAAATCTTCTTTGGAGAAGTGAGCTGTCTTGTACTGAGACGTCGAACTGTACTAGCATAGAAACCAAGTTTCCTGAGAGCATCTCCTATATCCAAGGGGTTGATGTCCGGAGGAATGTGCCGAATAACCACTTTGAGGCATTGGTGTGCGTCAGAACCAATGGCAAACTGCAATTGCTTGCCGATTTTACCATCATGTAGTGCTTTCCGAATCGCGAAATGGTTGTAGATTGACGAACAGGAAACTTTCAGACAGTTTCCCTTATAGGAGACGATTGGTGCTTGTCGAATCAGAGAAGTTATCTTCTCTGATATAGTCACACCGTTGTCGGTGTAAATCAAAGTTTGAGGTGGTTTTTCCCATCGTCGAGTAGGGACAGTATTCTGTCTCGATTCAGAAATTGTTGAAGAGTCGAACCTCTTGACGACGTAGCCGTTTCGTAACGTGGAGTGCGTCGAATGACAACCGTTCTCTCCGGAACTAGGGCAGGGAGTGATACACACACACACACACACCCACACACACACACACACATTTATATAGGGCAACCCGGGTGAGAACGGAGAACCCTGCCTTAAACCTCTGGTAGATGCCGCATCATGTGGAGACTGATCATGGGAATTCATGAATCACATTGCAAAGTCGTTCGTTTACGAGAATCGTGCTTTTCGCATCCTTTGTGTGGATTTTTATAATTTTGGAGAATATTTCCTTGCAAGCAAGCCAACTTGTGTTAATACCAAATATTTAACAATTGCAGGAGGTAAATTTTAATGCTGGGGATTGTACGTGCTGACCACACGTCACCTCATTACTGGTTGAAGATCTCCACACCTCTAGGTAGGATTGTGGGAGGAAGACTAGTAGTCGAGAGATAGGCCTAGGCCCTTACAGGCTGTAGAGCCACGGGTTATTATTTATTATAAATCCCAATAGCTTAAGCTCTATATTATGATAAATAGTCCTTATCATTAAGCGTAAGTTATTACTGTTTTTTTTGTTACCACAGCCAAACAACAACAGTCGGGGCAGAACGCGATAGGAATGTAAGAATATGAAAGAAGGGAAAATAAAAAACTTTTCCAAGAACCAAAATATAGACCAATTGGAAAGATGATGAAGGAGATTTTCTGTGGAGACTTGTAGTCAGTCCACTTTGACGAAAGGCTGGGTGTCGTGTCTTCTATGTAAAAGTGGTCAAACAATTCGTGTGCTTCTATGCTGCTATAGTAGATGACGACGAAGGGGTACTAACTTATGAATTGTGTGCATCATAAAACTGCCTTTTTACAGGTTATCCCATTCTACCACGCTCAAAAAGCAAATCCTAATTATAGCCTACATGAGCATAAAATGGACTTAGTAACAAACTTTACAAATTTGCAAATAAACTTTAGCAACAGCTGTGCATGCATATCCGCGAGGTTTTTTTTTCCAGAGAGGGCAGGAAGGAGTGTTTCCAGAGGAAATGGGACAAACAATTTTTTTATATATAAAATAGTGGCGCATATTTCTGCCATGAGTTGTATCAGTCTTGTAATTTTAACCCTTTTGTAATAATTATCGCAAATTACTGTGACTGAAATGAAATTATATATGTGGAATGCATAATTTTAGATTTACTAATGTTTTTCTTGGAGGAGAGCCACTGTCTCCCCTTCTCCCCCTTGTGGACATCTCTCGAGAGCACCTTTGTTGTTATTTCTTTGTTGTGACAAAATAATGAAAACATCCTTCAAAAATTTGTTATATTACTTACGGAAAGAAATATGTAAATTGGACAAAATGGGCCCCCGTATGTGGTACATTTTACATTGTTTCGTTCATATAGTGAAGCTCCTGCTGCACATGTTTAGAAAGTATTTTGTCCACAGAAACTGGGTACATTCCATGTCCAGAACCGGCCTTAGGGAGGCAACTCTGGCACTCGTCCGGGGCCCCGCGCTTAATGGGGTTGCGCTCAGAGGTCAGCACGAGACCCGGAAGAAACCCGTCTACAAGGTGTCGCGCCTAAAATATTATGCAACATGCACGTCAAGCAAGGTGTTGGGCATTACCTGAACGAGAATCCACAGGCCTCGAGTCCTGCCAGGATTTTCTCTTTACCCAGGAACTAAGAAGTCACGTGAAACGCGATTGAGTTCCTTCAGTCCGACGCAATCACTACTGCCAGTGTTGTCAACGTCAATTTAATTTCACTGCGCATGGAGTCATTTGAATTAACGTTAGTTGCAGGGACCATGAAGTTCAATAACTGTTAGATTTTGTAATTTGTCAAATTAATATTTTTCCATAAGAATGTTTCATTATTATGTCAAACCGACGACATTGCTTTGAGGGTCTTGAAATAATAGGTTTGTGTGTTTTGTTCATTTTTATCACTTTCCTGATCTTGAAATTGCAAATCTGCTCGGTTTCATTTTTACGTCGTTTGTTTTGTTGAAATGTGTGGGCCAACACTGCCTGCTATTTCACTCGTCTCAAGATATTAACAATTATTTTACATCGTGTTACTATCCTTGCGGTCTGTAGAACTAGATAACTCGCACTGAAATAGATGATAATATACAAAAACGTCTTGTAGTGTAAATACTGATTTTATATCTTTTATGGACCCCTTTGCCTTAGTGATCAGTATCACGTGATGTCACAAATGTAATCGTTGCATAAGTACTACATTGCACCTAAATTGAAGATAAAATTCCCTTCAGAATGAAATTTGGCCTTCTGCACTATCAGCCTCCAAGCATCTCGGTCCAATATCTTCTCCCTCCATCCATGGACTCCCATTCTTTGTAGATCTTGTACGACACTATCCCGCCATCTTATGGGTCTGCCTCTTCTTCTTGTGGAATACATTCTCTCATACATGATTCTTCGCGACATTCTATTCTTATTCATACGTTCTATGTGACCCATCCAACTAAATATTCTGGCTTTAATAAATCTTACTATATCCTTTTGGTTTAAGATGGAATTTATCTCTTCATTGTTTCGACTTCTCCAAAAATCTCCATCCTTGATTGGTCCATATATTTTTCTGATTATTCTTCTTTCTGTTTTCCTTAATTCTTGTTCATCTTCTAAACTCATTGTCCATACCTCAGCACTGTAAATTATTACCGGTCTTATAAGTGTTTTGTAAATAAATAGTTTTGTATACCTGCTAATTGACTTGTTTTTAGTAATTGTATTTGGCATAATATGCCTTGTTCCCTACGTTTATTCTTTCTCTAATTGTATCATCCATATTATTTTGGTTATTTATCGTCATTCCAAGATACTTTGTACAAGAAGTTTGTTACTGCTTCGAATTTCTTGTCATCTATTGTAAATTGGTGGTAACGTTTTTTTTTTACCTTGTTTTGGTGTCAGTAGTATGAATTTGGTTTTGTTCATGTTTGTCTGTAACCCAATTTTATTTGCTTATTCTTCTAATATCCTGTATGTTATCTTTAATTCTTCTTCTGTTCTGGATATTATAACTACGTCGTCGGCATATAGCCTACGTTAATTTGGCTAAGTTTCGTAAATATTGTTCCTCTTTTGTCTATTTTGCTTAATATTCCATGTAGTGCTATGTTAAATAAGCACGTAGATAGTCCATCTCCTTGTTTTACTCCTGTGTTATATTCTGTTAATTCACCCATATCGCTCAATATTTTGACCTTGAAATATGTGCGTTGCAGTGTCATGTTTGATAATTTAATCAATTTCTTAGGTATTTGTAATTATGTCATAGTTTGCATTAATTTATGCCTTTTAATACTATCAAAAGCAGTACGAAAGTCTATGAATAACATGTAGAGATTTGTATTATGTTCATAATGCTTTTCCATTATTTGTCTTATTGTGAATAATTGATCTATGGTGCTTCTTCCTTGTCTAAAGCCTGCTTGGTCCTCTGCTATTATGTTTTCTGTTATTGCTGTTAATCTTATATGTATAATGCTAGTCAATATTTTGTAAGTTGTATTAAGTAACATGATACCTCTATAATTACTACATTCTGTTTTATCACTTTTCTTGTATATTGGGCACAATATTCCATTATTCCATGCTTCTGGTATGTGTTATTCTTGCCAGATTTGTTTTATCAGTTTGTATATTTCGTCTATCATATTTGGTCCAGAATATTTTAGTATTTCTGCTGTTATTTCATCTTCTCCTGGTGATTTATTGTTTTTTAGATCTTTTATTATCTTCTCAACTTCTTCTCTTGTTGGTGTTCCTTCTGTGTTTTGTTCGTCGTTATCTTCTGTTTGTTCTTCTCCATACATTTCATTGTATAGTTGTTCTTGGAAGTGTTCTGTCCATCTTTCTAGTACGCTTTCTTTGTCTCATATTATCTTCCCATCTCTCTTTTTACATCCTATCTCTTTGGGTTGATATCCCTTATTTACTCTCTTTATTGCTGCATTGTACTTTCTAATCTCTGACTGGCGACTAAGTTCTTTCATTTCTTGGATATTCTTTCTTATCCATTCTTTTTTCTTTTTCTCACACAAATTATTTGCCTGTTGCCTTATTTTTTGGATTTGTTACAATTACTTCTTGTTTCTCTTTCCAGCATCTTCATTTTTGCAGCATTTTTTTTGGTTAATAATTTGCTGACATTCTTTATCAAACCACTCTTTCTTCCTTGATGTTTTCTCTTTGCCTATTACTTCTTCTGCAGCTTCTGTTAACATTTTTTAAATTCTTTTCCACTTCCCTTCTATTGTTTCTTCCTGAGTATTTCGTTGTAACTTATTTTTAATTGCTGTTTGGTATTTCATCTTATTTTCTTGATTGTCAAGTTTTGTGTAGTTTCATTTTGTTCTTCGTATGTTCTGTTTGGTTGGGTTATTGCTTAATCTTGCTCTTAGTTTAATTTCTACAAGAAAATTGTCTGAATCAAAATTTGGTCCTCTCTGGCTTCTTACATCTATAATTGAGGACTAAAAGTGGTAAACGTTGTAAGTGCCAAAAGTGAAAGTGTTGGAAAATCGCATCGTTCCGCAAATCAGCCCGTAAGAAAATGCACACTAGTGACCTCTTTACACACCCTTTGAACTACTTAGAGAGCTACCAGCCACATTTCACGTTTACCACATTATAAAGCATGGCACATTTCACAGTTTAACGTGGAAAACGGTGTTTGAATTATTGTGGCACTTACAGCGTTTACCAATTTTAGTCTTCAATTGTTGAGGAGTGTCTCTTATCTATTAAAACATGATCTATTTGATTTACTGTATCATCGTCTGGTGATTTCCATGTGCCCAAATGTATCTTCTTATGTGGAAAGTAGGCGGTTTTAATTATCAACCTATTTCTTATTGCGAATTGTGTTAGAAGTAAGCCATTTTCATTACTGCTTTTGTGTAGGGAATGGTTACCAATTATATTTGTGTCACTACTTCTCACTCCTATTTTTGCGTTGTAATCACCTGCAATTATTATGATATTATATTTTGCTTTATTTTCTATTGTTCTTTCTAGTTGATCATAAAAGTGTTCTTTTTCTACGTCTTCTTTTTCATTAGTTGGAGCATGTACTGACAGTATACTAATATTTTGGAATTTACACTTGATTCTTATTTTACATATCCTCTCATTAATTGGTTCGAATGATAAAACTCTCTCTCTTAGTTTTTTTGTTGTTATAAACCCTGTTCCATATTGTCCTGTTTTCACTGTTGTTCTGTTATAGTATACACTGTAATCTTTCTTGTCTGTTTTACCATGCCCTTGCCATCTGATCTCTTGCAGTGCTACAATATCAATTTTGCATTGTGTGATTACATTGGCTATTTCTTGCATTTTACCTGTTCGGACGTTCCATGTTGCTATGGGCCAATCGTATACCTTGTTCTTGCCTGGTTCGTCATCTGTGTTTTCCATCCTTATCCGAGGCTGATGTGCAGGTTTCTTAACAAGTTCCCTTTTTACGAGTTGAGGTTGTCAGCCTAACGCTCAACCATTTTTACCCTTGGCGGGGTTGTTGGGCTTTACTCCCCTAGATGTCATTTGATTCGGGTTTCCGTCCCTTAGACCAATTGCTTTCACCACAGCTCTTGAGCCTGGTCCGTCCTTCTTTTGTTAGTTTTGGCCCGCCCCGGTTATCCAGTACCCTCCATATCTGGAGGGCGTTCCCTTATCTAGGGAGGCGCCCGACGAGGGACTAGCAACCGCGCACGGGCGCACGGGAGAAGTGTTATACCACCCTTGTGAAATACTTACACACGTTTTTGCATACATAATGAAGTTTAATATATTGGCAACCCAAGATTTGATCACCTTTCACTGATAAAATAATGAGCTATGACAGAGTTATACGTATTTCATAATTTTTTTAACACGAATTTTTTTACAAATTTCAAATATTTCGGAAATTATCCACCTAATCACGAGAAGCGCGATGTTATTGTGCAGTATGCAATTCAGCATTCGATAACCTGACAAAATCACTCAAAACATAGAAATACCGATCTACAATATCAACACTATTGTCGATTTGCAAAAATTTTCGTAAAAACTTTATTATTTTATTATTAATAAACAAGGAGAATAATAACATTGGCGTGCACCAAAGAAGCCGATCCAACTACCACATGGAGGAAATCAGTTGTAATCTATCTAGCTGTGGCCTCCCCGATGGCGCAGTGGTAGCGTCGTCGCCTTGTAATCAAGGGGTCCAGGGTTCGATTCCCGGTGGAGGCACATAGTGGTTCAGATCCCACTTTAAACTGTAGGTCCATACCCGATTAGCCTTACTGTGCATAAAGTGGACTTAAAACAAGAAATCAATCAATCCAATAATCTATCTAGCTGTTGTTTATTACTAATGACAGAATGATCAAACCAAGCAAATCAACCGAAATCAAGAGAATAATAAATGTTAAAGCAAATAAAAGTACTCACTAAGTTCACACTGCCCTGCTTCGTAATAGTACTTCGAATTTTCCTTCTCTTCCGCCGTATCCATATATTACTGCAGTTGCTACAGGTTTTGTAGCTAACTTCCCTCCAAAAATTCCATAACGTTAAGTCTGCTTTCGCTATGTACAGTTTCTATATTCATCATGAAATCAAACACTTTGCACTGAAACAGGAACGAGCTTTTGACAGCGTTAAATAATTTTGTAACGAGTAACAGCCACACAATGCAAAACAGCTGACTATTTGATGCACGCTCCCTACCCGCAGGTTGATAATTCGGCTACTGCGCCACAGAGGCCGTTTATTTTGACCAAGATGCACGAAGCAATGGCATGCTTAAAACACCCGTTTTGGTTTGAGTTGCCCTCCCTCTCCTCCTTTTCTTCTCCTGTTATGCTCGGGACAATATACCATCGAAATTTCCCTTTCATAAAAAAAATGGGTTGCATCGACTGCGTCACACGATCTCCAATGGAATGGGTTTGCAATACTACATTTCCTTGCACACAGATCGCTGTGTTCACAGCCTTGCTAAGTGATGCAATCTCCCCTCGCACAGTGCTCAAGCCAAAACACCCAATCAGCGTCCTCTACGCGACTGCTGCAACAGCCTCATAGCGAGCGAAAGTATCATTGTGTTCCAGCCCCGATCTCGGCCTGGTTTACGCGGGTTGATATCACGGATCGCAGACTTCTCCACCATCTCTCTTGGTGGAGCGGCGTGGGAACACGTGATGTTTCGAAGCAGATAGAGTTCAATAAATAAGTATAATAATAATGATTTGCATTACAGATTTATTTGAGTGTTCACTTGCGAATGTGCGAATAGGCAGAAGCCGCTACTAGGTGTCAGTAATACAAATGTTTTCTACTACGGAATAAATCTCTGCAATTTCAAATTGATTAAACTTGATGAACATTTCAAGTGCTGCTTGAACAGTTTAGAATATAAAAGTTGGCAACAGTGACTGAATGACTCATGTATCTGGAGACAGTGCACAGCAGGAATGAGCGTTCGATGTAGATAAGCAAGCTGAGTCTTCGGAAGGTTACAAGGCCCACCAGTTATCCGTGTGATTTCGACGCTTGGAACTTCAAAAACTAGGCAGACATTTCTTACTCTCTGACTCGCTAGGCGGGAGGAGGAAAACTCGGCTCGGCGACCAGGTGGGCATAGTAAGCGAAACTGATCCGCTGTGCAAGGCTCTGGTCCCGCTGCAGATAAACATAAATGTTCGTGTAAGGTTTATTGCAACTGCTTCCAATGTAATCAAATTATTTGATTTTTCATGACTTGAAGGATTGTTTTGGCATACTTAAAAATATTTAAAATCACTTAAATCATATTCTAAACAAAGTACCACATGAAAATCGTGTTAAAATATTTCAGTGAAAAATAGTTAATATAAAATATTCCCTTCATTATAGAATTAATTCATTTTATATTGAATATAATTTCACTGCAATGTCAAAATTTAATGAAAAGGAAACAAAACAGAATTATAATAGAGAATGTAATTGGATATGATTAAAAATTGCTACTTTGATAGATATTGCACATACCCAGTTTTGTAATTAAATGTAAATATTGAACATTCCCAAAGTTGTAATACAATATAAATGTAATGAACGACACATCAATGGCATATAGGAAATGAAACACCAATTTAGAAACTTTATTAGCTTACCATAATTATTAGTTTTTGACCTTCAACATGTTTTGCTTATACGAAATATGTAAATTATTGTTTATTAATTGTAATAATCCTTAAATTGTGATCGTATAGGACACCTGTATTCAGACTAAGAAACAAAAATCTCTGATTTTTTTCAGACCTCTGAAAAAATTTGGTCATATTGTATGCCCCAGGCTCCGCACCCACCTAGGGCCGGTCGTGCCCATGACTACAATTTTGGCGGAATAGCATCCTACTCTCATTGGCCTGCGGCTAAAAATGATTGTCATTCAATGCAGCATCTCGGTCCAGATTTCGATGTAGATTGCTCCGTCATTCGCCTCGTGGCGGGAACAATTTGCCCCTGGTGCGTGATCGGGTGAAACAATGGACAGAGTTAATAGACGAAGTACGCACTTCGCAAACAACCCGTTAAACGTCCCACAAAGCATTTTTTCCCGCGAAGAATAAAACAATTTTTCTTTCACTAGATTGTTTCTCTTTTTTTCGTCCATTCGTTTCCTTTTTCGAGGGTTGAGGGAAGAGGACATGTGGCTTCGACCGAGAGCATTCACCAGATGCGACGCACTGATGCATCCAGCTTTATTTGACGCGACACTGGTTGCCATGGGAACTGCGACCGACTTTCTGCGGCAATCTCCAGAATGGATCTGCTCTTGCCTGGAGAGGGAAGTGGTGAGGAGGGTAGGAGGGGTTGCGTTTCTTGGTGCGAATCCGGGAGGGTGGGAATGTTAAGCTAATTGAAAATGACCCGAGCTGGTTCGGCTCCTGTGATTATCGAGGCACAAGCGATGCTCACCATGTCGGTCGACGAATGGCCTTAGAGGAACCCTGGTCGCTTATATTGAAAAGCATCCCTTGTGGGCCTTGAGTTATTTGATCTCGTAAATCGACTGTGAAAAACCGAGAATGTGTGATGTTCGTGGTCTGCGCTAAGGGTAATATCACAGTAGAGTTGCTTTAAATATTATGGAACAAAGGATTGTGTGAAAGTAACTAAACGCACGGTCATGAAAGTAGGCGGATGGGAGAATTGCGCTGTTGCCACATGTGGGAAAAGCAAAGCGAGAGCGGAACAAAGTCGCTGCTTCCGGCGCGCTGTGTGGCAACGTCAACCGGGCTGCGTTGCTTAGTTCGAGCGTCATACCGACCTCTCTCCGGAGCACTTTCGAGTTCCATTGGACACAGAGCTGGTGACCGTATGAATTAAAAGTTCGTTACAGGCCCCATAAATGGAGTCCCTCTTTCATTCTCTTAAACCTCCGAACACACTTGATTGTGCTCCGACCTGGCAACAGAGCGAACTTCTGCCACCCGCCTAATTTCAATGCGGCGCGGTTAGTTACTTCTAAGTTACTTTTTCGGGGAATTCTAATTGGCTACTTCAGAAAGAAATAGTTGTAACTTCTTCGCAATAGGGGTAACGATATTTGATTTGATTTTTGTTATTTAGCCTTGCTTTTCTGACACTTTTGGCTAATCGCGACGATGAGGATGAGAGGTGATATGTTAAAATTGATGAAGGTCCATTCACAAATAACAATACGGCAATAAGTGGATTTAATAGTAAATTTTCAATGGCAACTTCTACCACCGCTGGAGAGTTAGGCAACACACATAACTCCTTGCAGAGAAGCGAGTATTTTAGGATCTAGGTGTCCCATTTTTTTGCCGGTGACTGTACGTCTTCATTTATTTATTTATGTAATTACAATTAATAGATTGTGTCCAATTTGTTTGCAAGATAATTTCCAGCAGAAAGTGGCTATAAAAGTAACTTTCAGTTACTTTTCAATTATTTTTCAAAATGAATAACTGAAACTCAGTTATTTTTGTACCAAGTAACTGTAGGTCAGCTACTTTTAATAAGTAACTTGTCGGACAGTGGAATGAAACAAAAGACTTCTAAGTTTATTTTGATGGTCGATGAACTTTCAAGGTATAACGTATCGTCATATAGTTGCTGGAAAATATTTATTTAACTTTTGGACGTTATTTAGAAACAATTTAACAGCATGTGCGCCAGAGTTGAGAGTGATACAAGCGAGTCTGTTCTTGTTATTACTTTTAAACACTTTGTTATTTTGGACTCCGCTCTACAATGCCTTCCTGACCCATCTTGTACTATTGTTCATTGGTGCTCCAGTTGCTATACAGTGAAGGTGTGTGTGTTTTGGGTGTCCTTTATTAATCTGATTCATCTTCCTGTTTATTTTTAATGCGCGAGTAAATAATGGCATTTTGTTTAGCATTGAAGTTTTTAATTTAGAAAAGTGTGAAGATTTCAAACCTGTCCACAACTTACCTTTGACCATGAAGGGTTTGAAAATCGAGCTGCATTTCATTTGACGGTCGGGTAAAGCTGAGATGCAAAAGCAATATTACTCCGTATATTGTACAGACATGGAACATTAAATATAGGACATGCTTCAACGCAAGTTATTTTTGGAGTTATGTATTAAATTAATACATTGCAAGATGTTTTCTCACATTTGTGAATGGTTTCAGAAAAAAATGTTTGAAACATAATATAAATAATAAAAGAAGAACAAGCTAATAGCATAAGAAGTAAGAATGTGTGGAAATACAGTAACAGAGGTCACTGCACGTCCTCGACACTATCCTGTAAGGCAACTGATTATCTGATAAAAGGACAAGGTCACAATATCAGACCATTGAACCGACAAAAGTATAAAAATACTAAGAAGGCTGATAATACAGATTTCAAGGAGTTGTTCCAGCTTCCTTTTCAACCGTTAGACCGGTTGGGTATTTAGTAGATAGGCAGACACCCAAATGAAGACAGGCAGAAGATTTTTTCCTGTTTCTAGTCCCTCCACTGCTTTACCAGCCAGGCTACTGCTGCAGTACTGCAAAGGCTGTGTTTTCTACTTCAGTCAATCACCATTTTGATTTGAACGGAAAAAGTTACCTCGACGCATTTTCAATTCGTCTGAGGGATCCAGAGGAGAGATTATACAATCATTATAGAATCTAGACCACACATTTTACCATTTAAGAAATAATAAAGTTACTGCTTGACATGCACTATAACTTTTACTTTTTTTTTTAAAAAAAAACTTTTGTTTTCGTGAGTTCTAATATGTCATATGACCATGTAATATAAAGAATTCCAACTCTAAATTTATGTTTATATTTACATACAAAAACTTAACCTCCACATTAAAAACAGTTAATTATGTGATGATAGAGATCGAAAATAGGGCCAAACAGGATGTTATCATGGAAGAACTACATTATTTTCACTAATTGCATCCTCTGAATTAATAACACTTGTAAAGTTTAAAATATAGACACATCTGATTACAAAATATTCATTAATGTTTTATAAACAATACACTTAGATTTAACAAGAGAACACTCACTTAAAACTGTTTCCTTCTGGCTCTCTTGGCAGCAAACTGATGAACAGAGATGATTTGTTTTTGCAAAATATACAAACACAGTAAATCAATGCGAAATGATACACTATAATTGCATACAAGAGCAATTGCACGTATATGATTTAAGAAATGAAAAATAAAGTTATGTAACATGGAAGTAATGGCATCAGTGGCGAAGATATAGTACAAGCCATGTAAGCACTGCTTGCACTATTAAAATATCATTTAATGTACTGAATGTTGAGTGCCTTATTTAGTTTCTATTGCACTCGATTTCGCGAAATTTTACGTCCGCAATCTCTCTCAGCAGCCCGTTGGTAAGCAACCTCTCTGCTTGCAGCCACTGAGCGGGAAACTAACACTCCTGAAGTATCATATGGCGAAAAGTAGATGCTGGTGAAGGCACAGCCCCCAAATCATTAATAAAAGCTCTGCTTTTCGGGCGTTACTCCCACACCCCCTATACGCCTTCATGGCGTGGTGCTATGCACAGGGGAACACTTTACCTTCTTTATCTGCTTTTCGGTTTCTCGAAAACAGCCGAGCCAAGCGGAAAGCAGACACTACTAGCAGAAAGCACATAAGCACAGAGATGATAATTATCTTCTCTGTGATATAAGTGTTAATACGATGTGGACGATGAATATTTGCTTTATTATAAACACAGAATTATTGAAAGAAATCATTATAACTGTTACAAATTCCATGTAGACAAACTTTAAAGCATTACTTTAAGTTTCACGATTTGTAAAACGTGTCAATGATGTCGACCTTCAGTTTATGTATGTATGTATGTGTATATATATATATATATATATATATATATATATATATATATATATAAGACAAACATCAAACATGGTGTCCCCTGCACTGGAGAGCGCTGGAATCTGCAGAACAGCTGGCTGTTGACCGCTTCATGCCTCAATCATCTTAATTCACGCCAGTGTTGACAACTACCAAATAATTTACACAATATTTATCGTGAGTTTCCATACAAACAAATTCAATAAACTGATGTTTTTTTTCGATAAAACTTATGTGAACAAAGCCACTGGCGTAGCAAGGGGTGGGCGAAGTGGGCAACCGCCCGGGGCCTCGCGTCCCATGGGGTTCATACGAAAAATGTAGTAAATACAAGTGAGAAAAGAATATGGAAAAGGCTAACTTTTATGGGCAATAAAATTAAAACATTCTGTTTTTATCGGGTTCTAAATTCTAGTTAAGCGTTATAATTTGAATGAATACGTCAAATCAGGGGTGAAACATACAGGCAGGCGGGCCCTAACCCTAAGGGGGCCCGAAAAATGTAAAAATTACCGTCGTATTTCTCATGTGAAACATTTACGCAAAAAATCATGATATCTCCCGATTTCTATAAGTTAACACCAAAGCACGAAGCAAGTGTGAGGGATTTAAAAGCTTGCGTTGTTTCCTTCCTTCCTACAGCAGCCATGTACCCAGGATTTCTTTAAGGGTGGGGGGAGCAGATCGGAAAATGTGGAACAAAGGGAAGATCTGAAATCCTGTTGAATTGATTGAGTTAGGTTATTTTACGTCGATTTTCTTACACTTTTGGCTAATCGCGACGATGAGGATGAGTGATGATAGACTGAAATTGATAAAGGAACACTAAAAAATAACACTTATGCACAGCACGGGATTTGAACCCGGGACCCATGGGGTCATAGCGTGCTGTGCTAACCACTCCGTCACGGTGGTCGGCGAATTGCTGCTGTTGGAGTATTAGGTGTGACCACTAATGTTATGGTAGCATTGCAGCTAGTGCTAAGTGTACACCCCGGCAAGCGTAATATGTCCATTACTATTTTCACTCAGTCTGTTTCCCACAGTGTGATGATAATGGGTTGAAATGAAAAGGCCACTAAGCAGATGTCAACATCAGCTTCGCATCAGCAGAATTCCATCCCTCAGAGCAACACAAGATGTAGAGTAAAAACAGAATGAAAATAGTGATTAATAATTTGCTTACTATTATTTTTGCTATTTTCTGTACAATTGTAGAGTTGCTATGTTATGTTCCAAAGCAACACAAAAAATAATTTTACAGCTTGGTGTTTATTGTTTACATTCAAATCTAAGAAGTTTTCGAATTATACTGTGTTTTGCAAATTAACATTGTTTTCATTTTTTAGAAATTCTTATACCAGCACCATTGAACAGCCATGATAATATCTACGGTTATAAAAGAATGGTGGCGATTTGGTAACAAAACTAGGGAGCAAGATTAATTTATTTTCCCTTCTTAGATAAGGTATAGCATAGTGCGGGGGGGGGGGAAGTTGTAAAAAATAATATATTTATAAATTAAATGGTACGTATTAGCAATGATTATTAAAATAAAAAAAACATGTATAAATGTTATTTAACAAAAAAGGAACATTTTTGTAACGCGACTGCAGTTTGAAAAAAGTCGAGACAGGGATTGAAAAGAATTGACTGTCCTGACTAAATCGGGACGGGGTACCTTGCAGGCTTCCATCAATGGTTTTAAAACAAAAATTACTCAATATTGCAGACTGCTGACTTCTGGAGCCTGCCTCTCTCCCCAAACAACCCATTCATATGCAAGGACTTAATCAAAATTCTTGCACAATCTGAAAAATCGTCAATGATATTTTCTTAGGTTTTTATATCTTCAGTTCGAGATGAAGTCCCTCATTGCCCCTCCCGTGGGTACGGGCCTGTCTTACAGTTTCAGATTTCAGCTCCCGAAAAACAGAGAAAGCTATTTTTATGAAGAGTGAATTATTAAATATAATTTTTGTGAGTAATTTATTATTATTATTTAAATATGATAAATTGCTGACGTATCACTGAAGATTTTGTATCGATTCACATTGAGATTTCAAATTTAAAGAACGGATGGGGGCCTCGCATTCTAATCTCGCCCAGGGCCTCGCGATATGTTGCTACGCCACTGAAGAAAGCAATGAAACTCTCTTCTGAGACCTGCAAATAGCAAAATCGTTAAGTCCTAAATGCTATCAAACTCGAAATACTATTTTTATTAATATGATACATTAACACGCCCACTCAATAATGGGGATTCTATTCTATTATTATTAAAAAAAGAATCGGCGCATGTTATTCCTGTTGTAATGACCTATTATTCCAGAGCTTAATTAATTTTAAGCTTCAAGTCAGATATTTTACTCTCCAGTAAACAATAATTTTTACAACGAGGTTGGTAATCACTTTTTTGTTAGTTTCGGAGCTTTTCGGAACATTTTTCCATTTCTGTGGGAAGAACGAGTGGTTGAAGTGAATTTTCTCTTTTGTTTGGTGTGTTGTGAATTTACCAAAACAAACATGGAAATTTCAAATTGTGTAATGGAAGCTGAAAATAATAGCAAGTATTTTATTATATCAATAACGTGACCAATAATTTTTAACTAAGAAGCATGGCCGTTGAGAGAGGAGTTGTGTGATATAATATTATTATTTAAAATGTCCTTTCTTTCCTAGAAAAACTGGGGCAATGGGCTGTATAATTTACCCCTTCCCCCTGGTTTTCGGAGTACTGCATTGCTTGCCTTCTTCTTAAGACCACGCTTCGCCACTGAATGGTATAAAAATGTTAACTGTGTAAATATCCAAAGAAACACAATGAAACAATGTGTTCATCATTTAAAAGTGAAGGTTTTTTGTTGTTTGTTTGGGGGAAAGTCATAATCCCAACACTGATTAACCCTCCAAAAGTAGTCACACATCATTGAACAGACATCTGATTGTATGCTGTGAAGGCACATAGTGGTTCGGATCCCACTTTATACTGTACGTCCAGTCCTGATTAGCCTTACTGTGCATAAAGTGCACTTAAAACACCAAATCAATCAATCAAATATTTTGGAAAATATCTGCTTGTATGGTCTGGATATCTTTGAGGAAGCAAAGTCTGCCTATCTCTCTCTCTATCTCTGGAAGTCTATCACAAGAAATCCAAGGAGGAATTAAGTATGTGCAAATTCCGACATTCTGCAGATTTATATCAAAGGGTCCCGGGTTCGATACATGGTGGAGGCACATAGTGGTTCGGATCCCACTTTAAACTGTAGGTCCAGTCCCGATTAGCCTTACTGTGCATAAAGTGGACTTAAAACACCAAACCAATCCAATCCATGCAGGTTTATATCGTTCAAAGAATGTTTCCGCCACTCCATTATCTTCCTGACTCCTGTTGTGCACAAGAGAAATAAAGACAGCACTATTTGAAATGTCTCCGAGGTTCCTTATTTTTTTTTTATGAAATCATTATTTTCTTCAGTTGATTACGCAGTATCATTTGTATCTGAAGTTCTGCAAAATTATCGAGAAACTAGGAAACATCTGCAACACTTGCCAGTCCAATTTGATACACAGTGTTGGCACAGAATAATATCTGTAATTATGACATTGTGTGTTCCTGGGACCAGCTCTCTTCTTTCGGGACCCACGGCTTATCGTGCTTTTTGCTCGGCTATCCCAGAAACGGAGAAGTCATGTCGGCCCGGGACTTTATGTCCTATAAAAGTGTAAAATATGTATGTAAATATGTCAGAAAAAATTTAAAATATGCCTTAAAAATTGAAAAATATGTCAGAAAAATGAAAAAAACAGTGAATCCCAAATATATGGAAAGCAGAACTTCCTTTTTTTATTTACAATTCAATTCTGGGTTTTCCACGCAATATCAACAAAGTTCGGATGATGTATTAAATGAAATTAGAATCTCTTTCATGTAGAATGCGTGGAGAAACATTGGAAAAATCCTCAGTTGCATATACTATTCTGCCACATTTTACCTATTTGTTGGAAGTGTAATTTTCGAATTTATGTGCAAGAAAAGGCAGAGTTTTATGAAAAAAATACTGTATTCAATCTGCATACATAATCTTTGTTAAAACGTACGTAGGCATATAAACGAAGAAAGTTCACACAATTTTTAATTTTTATTAACTTCAAGCATTGCAGCGAGAAACGAAAATTCTCTTCAGGTTCTCTACCGTGAAACTTCGCCTGTTATCTACCAGCAGCGCTTTGTAGCGTGAGAATGTATGTTCCACGGAGCACGATGTAACTGGAGCAAACGTAAAAAATGCTACATCTGCAGGTGTCAAATCTTCCTCAACACTTTCCAGAGTTGATCTTCCGTCACCGCACACGACACCGGCGATGGTGGTGAAAGTGCTGAATCCAGGATTGTTGTTCAAGATGGTTCTGAATTCCTCTCTAACCAAATCTGCTGTTTGACCCCTCACTATCGACAATTTTACGTCTTCTATAATTTGAAGTGAGTCATGCACACTTACACCATTTCTCTCCAATTGCTCAATGCACAACACGAGGAACGCGAAATTCGCAGAAATGTAAGCAATATCGTTTTTCAGTTCTGTATTTTGAAGTAATTGCTGAACAACACTAAGCCCCGGTCCACACGGGCGGAAAGAATGCTTAAAGAGTGCTTGGCGTTTCAGCACTCTTTAAGCATTGGTTGTTATGGCTGAAGGAAGTAATAGGATCGGCCACACGGACTGACTAGCCTGCGGATGCTGAACGTCTGCCGCATTCTGTAAGCATCGCCCATAGCCAACAAAGTGCGGAACGAAGACTGGGCTGACTGCTATTTCTATTGCGTCTTATGGTATCGTCCACACGAGCGGAACGTCTGCTAGGCTGAATGATCACGTCACGCGCTTTGCGCATTGTTTCACACCACGTGGTGCTGAGTTCTAGCGTTGTGTTTCTGATAAACATAGAACAATTTAAATACGGTCCACGAAACTTTTTTCAGCTTTCAGATGCAGAGAGGAAATCGGTTTGTTGGAAAGTCATGACTCATGTACGAGAGCTTATTCATAACACACGGCATACAAACACATTAATCCTGATGAGTAATTTTAAAAAAAGGTTACTAGTAAATATCTCAAAATACACTGACATAAAAGCCATCCTCACCTCCCAAAAAGGAAAGAGGCTCAACTTCTTTGTTTTGGTGAAAATATCATTTTTTAAATGTTTACATTCCTCACCAAAATATAATTGGCTGTCACTTGAATAAAAGTTACGTATTTTCAGTTTCGGCCGAGTGTCAGCATTTTCTCTGCATTACCTTACGGACACAATGCGGAAGAATGCTTAGACATTAAGCACTTTTTCAGCATTCTTTCCGCCCGTGTGGACCGGGTGTAACAGATGTGGCACCTTCACTTTCAAAACCAGTAACTACTTCGGAAAGAATGTTAAGATTGGTGCAGTAATATTGAACTGCTGAGAGCCATGTTCCCCACCGCGTCACCACCGGCTGTGGTGGCGAAGGAATATCTGGTACAGCTTCCTTTAGCGCTTGGCGTCGTGATGGGCACTTCAAGATGATTTTTTTCATGTTTGACACAAATCGATCTACGTTGGGATACCTTGATCGAATTTCTTCGCATGGTCTATGAAGTCCGTGTGCCAGGCAGGTTAAGTAGACCATTTTCAGTTATAGAACCCGTAAGGCTTTTCCTGCCTTCAGCATATACCTAGCTGCATCGGTTACAAGTAACATAATCCTATCGCGCGGAATACCTAGTATCTGCATTGAGTTTTCAATGAAACTAGCGATTGTTGAATGGTTTATCTTCTCCAGCTGATCAACATGCACATGGAATATTTCTCCTGCCTGTTCCGTTTCTAAAACACCCACCACAAGATTTGCCATGTAACGCCCGCAACAGTCTATCGTTTCGTCCACTGATAGCCACAAGTTTTTGTTTTTCACTTTGTCCCGGATGACGCGTATAGTGTCACTGTATATATTTTCCACGTAGGCCTTCCTTAGCGTGGATTCGTGAGGAATTTCCCTGTCGCAGTACTTCTGAAGAAACTTACGAAGTGTTTGTTCTTACAACTTCCACAGAGGAATACCAGATGCGATGAATGCTCTGCACAGTTCCTGGGTGAAAGAAGACTGCCGACTGCCCTGGACTGACACCGCATGTGGAAGCAATACCTGAGCTACGTTCGTTTTCTTCCTTTGCAAGTTTCTTATGTGCTTCGCCGTGTCTAGATGCTGCAACACTGAAGACCTCTTTGAATATCCAACAGAAACAAAACAAAATCTTGTCATCTGTCGAGAAAACATCACTACCGAATTATTTAACGTAACCTCTCAATTTGACCGAATCTGATTCCTTTACAGGAGGCATCGTTCTGATACTATTGCGCCTCTCAATCGACCACTGATTCGAGATTGCCTCGTCAAACCATATTCACTTGGCTTGAAAGAGAAGCCGCTGCGTTAACCAACACTCGTTCGAAGCATTGTTCTTACTTCTTATCGACAAACACAAACGTCCAGGGTGGGCCTCCCCCATGGCGCAGTGGTAGCGTCATTGCCTTGTAATCAAGAGGTCCCGGGTTCGATACCCGGTGGAGGCACAAGTGGTTCGGATCCCACTTTAAACTGTAGGTCCAGTCCCGATTTAGCCTTACTATGCATAAAGTGGACTTAAAACAGCAACTCAAACCAAACAAACGTCCAGGTTCTTTTCTTGACGTCGGCCTCTTTTTCGCATTATTGGTAAAATCAAAGTCTGGCGACTTTAGCACGTAACTGTCAGTTTTTTTAATTGTTGTAAAATGGAAAAAAATAAGGTCATACAACAGTTCAAATTCGTTTCGTTTCTCGCTGGCGATTCTCGTGAATGCGTACAACAATGAAGGGCAAAGTTCGTTCACATCATGCAAGCTCAGACAATAATGCAGATGCATGGGCGCCCGGAGGGGTTCAAGGGGTCGCTTTCCCTCCTCCAGGAAAAAATCCTGCCGGCGTGTCTGCGCAGAGGTGTCATGGATGTTTTCAGTTTCGAGTCTCAAAATAAGTGGATAATAAAGATCCGGATATATGTTAAATAATTATTTGTATGTAGGAAAATTAGGAAATTATAGATAGCTAAATATGTCATCTTGCCTGAAAAGGGAATAAATATGTTGTAAAAACAAAAAAATCGTAAAATACGTATGTCAAATTACGTCTTATCAAATTTGCTAATTTCAGTTTATTATTACCAGATACGTCGAGATCTCACTCGGGAATTCGTTCCCATTATATATAAAAAATATGAAAAATATATTATAACATAAAGTCCCGGGCCCTAGTCATGAGTATTTCGTTTACTCACTCTGTTAATCGAGAAGAAATCCAAGCATTTTAAAATTATCGAATGTATCGCACTGGTGACTTTCCTACTGAATTTTTCCAACACCAGCTTCACAATTTGGTAACTTTCCTTTAGGTAGACATAGTATATGGCATAGTATGTGACATAGTATGAGTACGAGACAACTACTATGAATGAGGTCTGTCACACTCCTGTTTTCATTTTGTACTGTAAACTAGTTGTTTTGCTATTTTCAATTTCTGATGCGTTTCATGTGACTTGACACGGTTATAGAAAATATTGTAAAGCAGTTTTCAATTATTGTTGTTTAGTAGAAAAAAACACAACGTAATTTACGCAAAGAGGAAGAAAATCAGTCAAAAATTGTAACAATGGCTCCTTTATTTTTTGAAATTTCAAATTCTTAAAATTTCTACATTTTTATGTTGTCAGAGAGGTAGTTCAAAGTTATATGTAATCTTTTGCTGAAATTGAAAATGAGTAATGAGCCATTTGAAGGACAACGTAACAAAAACCACACGTAAATATTATGGTACGTCTGTCAGACCTCTCGCCGAAAATAAAATTCAATAAGATTTGAACAAACAAAGGCAAGACCTCGTGATCTCGACGGCATGGAGGCAGCACCCTAAGTAAAAGGTATGGACAAGGGTTCACTTGTGGTTGGAGGAGTGTGGGAAATGAAATGAAAGATAAATTCAGCGCGGTTGGAGAGGCTGTTCATAGTAGTTAAGGGCTAATTTCGAGAGGTAGCCGAAAATGAGACAGTCGCCTCATCATCGCAATTAGCCAAGTTGGTAGAAAAGCGACGTAAAGTTAAAAAAAAATGCAAAACACAGTCTTGTAAAATTCAAGACAAGAACGAGGCTAGGCTCTTCGAGACTTACTTGCAGCGCGCTACGACGCCAGAAGTCCCCGTTCGAATCCCTTCTTGACATGGCTGTTCCTTGCGTTCTCATAAATTTAATCATATCATCACACATCCTCATCGTCGCGATTAGCCAAAAGTGGCAGAAACGCTACGTAAAAATAACCTAATTCAATCAATCAATCATCGAGACTTTCCGAGACGAGACCAAGAAGGAGATAGATATCTGTCAAATCGAGACGAGACAAGTTTTAGCATCCGAGACTCTGCGTCTCTTTCGACACTTTTCTAAGCTATGATATATATTTGAAAACCTAAATTACTTTACTATGCGACTTTTTCAGACATAATAAGCTGATATCCGCCTGATTATTTATTGATAGTTCATATACTGTGTTCATCGGAATTACAAAGTTAAATCAAGTTTGGAAACTGTGAACTTGTGCAGCCTGATTGCGTCATTTAACATAAAATCCCATTTTTTCGTAGCGTTGAAATGGGGCATCAAATATTATTAAGGGAAGTTGTATCGCATAATATGCTCTAAATACTGTCAAAGTTTGTGCAGTGACAAGCTGTTTATACTGTGCATTTCGAGACTCCAGATGAAACAGAGACGTGCCCTGTTCGAGATCAAGACGAGAACGAGACAGTTGTTTATAAATCGGGACAAGACAGAACGAGACAGACTTATTCACACACGATCATCTCGTCTTGACCCCATCCCTATGACACACTGGAATAGCAAGCTACATTCATCCTCTAGCGCAACACACTGTTTCAATCGAGCCTGCATGTTTCTGCAACCGTACTTCCAGAGTTCCCTCAATGTAGCGGTAGGAATGAGAAGCATTCGACCTTATACAGGGAGCTTGATTCCTCATGCAACCGCCGCCAGTGCTGCAAGTTCGCGGCAGACCTTGCGGAGCCTTCCGGGTCTGCGAGTTCGCAGTTGTGCGTGGAAACAAACGCCATTTATGACTAATGAGTACGTTTTTTTTCCAGAATAGTAATTGTGCATATACTGTATCACAATCACATTGCAAATAGTAATGCTACTCGATATTACTTGTACTGGAAACGCTGAGAATAGATCTCTTGTGTAACGTTGTTTCACTTGTTGTAACCATACTAGAGCTTACACTGACCGAGAGCTGCAATAATCCTGGGCTCACTGCTGTGACAAATCACTGTTGTTCCCGTGATGCAGCCTCGCTCACTGCAAATCGCTTGTAACGTGGTCTTGAAATTCATGAGCTATTGCAGATCCCGGAGAGCTAATTTGCCCTGTCACAATTTGACCACTCAATTCATATTGGTTGGAAGCCGGTTGGTCCTTTTCCCTACAGAAACAGAGCAATAGAAGCGGATGTTAAATGTCCCAGTGTGGCAATTGCTTTAAACCATAACAGGTAATGAGCGTGTTTTAAAGCAGATAAACTCTACTTCACCTCTGGGAATTTTGTGATGTCGTAAGGTCGAGTTCTGAGTATGGCATGGATGTTTCGTTGTATTACCATTCATCCTTATCACATCAGTTAATCTACCAAAAAAACAAGTAAAATAGCCAAACTGTATATACAGTATATATCAGCGTTGCTAAAGGTCCAGGAATTTTAAATTTTAAATAAATTCAATTCCGGTCCAGGAGAGAAAATCAGCAAACGTACATTGGTTCTGGACCATAAAGAACCTTTTTATCAGTAAAGTATTTCAATTCCGTCCAGAAACATTTTTTCCGGATCAATTTAAATGCGGTCAGGAACCTTTTATGCGGATCAGTTTAAATAGGTTCCAAGGAATTTAAATTGTGCGAGAATAATGGTTCCGATCCTGTTACGGAACCCATTAGAATGTATGGGTTCTAAACCGTAAATGGGTTCGGATGAATTTAAATACGGTTAAGGAACTTTTTTCTTGATCAATTTAAATACGGTCAAGGAAACTTTTTTTTTGAATTTGAATACGGTCCAGGATTATTTTTTCCGGATCAACTTGGACCGAATTTAAATTGTACGAGAGGAAAGGTTTCGGTCCTGTTGGGGAACCCAATAGAACCCATTAGAATCCATGGGTTCCTGGAGGATCTTCAACAACCATGCTTAAAACAAACTGACTTCAACATTGCAAGCTGTAAATAAAGTGTACACTGGAAGAAATGAAAAGGGAGTAGATCTATCAGATTTTCTGTACCGTTCGACCCACGTCTAGGGTGTATATACACCTAATTTCAGGGAAAACAGCTGCGAAGTCTCGAAAGTGGCTCCTGGTAATAGCCGTGAACGTCGCTTAAATAGTTCCCAAGTTTGTAGGAAGTTTTCTCATTTTCTGCCACATGATCTTTCCACACCCGTGCTATCTTCGCATCGCTGGCTTCCCTTGGACCCGGAATTTAAATATAAATGTGCAGCGTTACATGATGCTTTGCGCTCAAATTTTCTCTTCTGCATAAATAGTTTTTTAAGTCTTTCACATAAGCACTTGGAACGTGCCTACATTGACAAGTTAGTATTTTGTATTCATCTTTGTCGACATGAAAGAGGAGTACTTTTATGTAATTCTAAACTGTAAGAACATTTTATAAGTTTGGTTTTCTAAACAGTATACTCCAAGTTCCTGATGTTTTAGTTAGTATTATTTACTTTACTTTACTTTGGCATTTCAGCGGTGTGGTGCACCCCCAAATTGTATGTTATTCAGTTGACAAAGTTACGGTTATTTAATTACTTTTAAGCTGACATATCATTATAATTGTTTCGTTCATCGTGACTACATTTAAGATTTTTTTTATATATACGAGGGTTATTCGAAAATTTCAATATTCCCTATTCTACGAAGGTCTTCGTGATTATTGAAATCACGTACATTTTCTTCATCGCTTGTATAGCAATATCCTGTTTATTTCCTCTATTCCCATATTCTATGTCGACGGGTTAACTCGTTACAAATTGTGTACATTAAAAAATCTAATTGCTAGAAATTGCTTATTGCAACTACACTACGTTAAGCAAAGTGCTTTGTTCAACTTCACACCTTTCATTCTACAGCGTGTGTTTTTCCACGTTTAAGTAGGACCTCCCCGATGGCGCAGTGCTAGCGTCGTCGCCTAGTAATCAAGGTGTTCCGGGTTCGATATCAAGTGGAGGCACATGGTGGTTCGGATCCAACTTTAAACTGTAGGTCCAGTTCCGATTTGCCTTAATGTGCACAAAGTGGACTTAGAACACTAACTCATTCAAACCATGTTTAAATATCTTTGCATCTCCTCACACACACCCAAAAAAAGATTCAGAAATGTTTAGGGTTGGTCAACCTCTTAATATCAAAACTTACTCAATGGGTATGGTATTATTATTATTGCATGTAACGACACTAAACGTTTAAATATGTTGGGTAGATGGTGAAAGAAAACATTACCCAACAGTAACTTCGTTAATAGCACTTGTAAATAATTTCATCTGCATATAAATATCTTTGTTTAAATGATATTGATGATTGAGTTTATTTAAAATCGCATTTCTCAACTTTTGCATAATCGCGACGATGGGGATTAATGATAAGATGAAGTGAATGACGGAATACTCCCAAAAATATATAGACAACCCTGGTTTCTAGGGTGAACTAAAAGTTGACATTTTGGTGCCTTACGAAAATGTTACGCTTCCATTTCAATGTTGATATCAAGTTGCTACAATGAATGATAAATATGTACAATTTATGACGTTAACACAGCTCGCTACGGCGCCAGGTGTCTCGGAATTAAATCCTGGCCTAGACATTGGTGTCATTTGTTATTTCATCATATCATCCTCATCTTCGCGATTACCCAAAGGTGGCAGAAAAGCGAATTAAAATAAACCAAATCAATGGAGATATTTTAGAATGAGTAATCTTGAATTTCATTCTGCCCATTATTTGTCTTGGTCAGTTTATAAATGCTGTCAATGCTTCTCACAACATCGAAAGTATCATTAATGTTTTGGATTTTGCTCAGGCAAGACTCCCAAGTTGTTGTTTTCAAGTCGTCTCTCTTAACGAGGAACGCTAGTAACAACCCTGCCACGCGCCCCTGGTAGTTATGTCAGAGCAAGCGTTTGCTGTGTTGGGTTGCATACGTACAGGATAGACTTTAAGCGCTTATAGCACAGAAACTAAGCGCTTTCGAGGTAAACTTTATAGGGAAAAGTTACTTGTTTTTATTAGTGGCCGCGGTGGCTCAGTCGGTAACGCGTCTGACTACCATGCTAAAGGTCCCGGGTTCGATCCCCGGCCGGTTCAAATCCGGGAACTTTTCTAACGATGGAAGCGGCCCCGGCGCCCACCCAGCGTCGAATAACATGGGTACCTGGGGGAAACCCTGGGGGGTAAAGGCGGTCAGGGGCGTGATGCTGATCACATCACCCCCACTCACGACCGGATCAAGAAAGTGTGGGGCGTTACCCCCACACCCCCTATACGCCTTCATGGCGTGGTGCTAAGCACAGGGGAACACTTTACTTTACTTTACTTTTTACTTGTTTTTATGATATCTACCAGCTCCCAAGCGTTGTTGAAAGAGTTTTGCGACACCCTGTATATATATATATATATATATATGTACGCACACATACACACACACACACACACACACACATAATAGTAATCAATTCATATCCTTGTACGTATTTGTCTTATTTTTATATATTCATTATTTTATATTGTATTGTATTGCATAACTTTATTGAATGTATTGTATTGTATCAGTTAAGTTTATTATAATTATTGTGATTGAGAACAATGCCAGATTTATAGAACACTGTAATTGGGCATCTGCCTGTTGTGTTCTCAATAAATAAATAAATGCTGAGCCTGTAAAGGGGCACTCAGCACGTGTTGGGACAAACACAGGATAGCACGACACAGGTCCAGGCGCCAGAGCGTCGTTGGCCTGCAAGACTGCATCTACTTGGAAGTAATGTTGACTTTTTAGTATAAATATGAGTTGCTTAAATAAACAGTATGCGAGTAAATAAATTGGTACGGAACTTTTTAATGTAAAGGAAGCGTAGATTGTTTGTTGCTTGTTTTTGCATAACTTGAGTTGTTTACTCTTGAAGCATTCTAAATATGCCACGCAAGGACGCTCCCGAGCGTTGACTGCGTTGAACCTGAGAGATCTTGGCAGGGTAAATCAATACCTTCAATCAGCTGTTCTCTCTAACTACATCACTTGTTCCCTCTTTTCAGGCAGCCATGTCATCAGAGCTCGAAGTTGATCTCTCGCTCAACAGATGGCGACGGTGGAGGCGCTCTATGTTCGGGAGGTCGTCCTCCGCCCCGACAAATCGCAAAGCGACTGCTCTTGGAGACTTCGCGAAACAGCACAAGTTGGAAGAGATTTTGCAGGTATGGGCTGTCATAACTTCCGGTGTCTGGAACTTTATTTATGTTTTTTCCCCCCTGGAATTTAATCACATCAAGTTGTAACTAGAAAGTTATTTTTTTTTGTTTATAGTACAAACAAAAACAAACATCATCATAAATGAGTTGTATGAATCAGTCTTTGGAGAGTTACAATATAATATAAACTCAGTCAGTTTGCTCAAAAATGTAACTCAGAGTTGTAGTTATTTATTTTGAAATGTAACTCAGTTACAGTTATATTTCTTTAACCAAAAACTCTATATGCTGACCAAGGCAGAATTTATTTTATTTTAAAACATAAACTAAACGTTATCTTTCAACCTTCTAGCAAGGTCTTCTTCAGACTCTGTACCAAGCACAAATGAAACAAGGTACAAAACAGGAAGAAAAATCACTAACCTCCAGACACAAGATTATTAGAAAGTGTTTATCTGGAACGTTCCTTTCCAGGTGTTCCAGCAGGTGGCCTTCTCCTGTCAACTGTTGTTTCACCTGACAGGCGATTTAGATGAACATTTCATTTCATCTGGAACGTGGTTGGACTCCTTATCTCACACTCTTTTTCCTTAACCTTTCTTTCTTCATTCCTCTTCCTTCTTCTCTCCTCCTTAGCTCTTGTCCTTTCCACTCTTTGTAACACCTTCTTCCATTCTTTGTTTATCTTTAGTCCCCCATTCCAGTTCATTGTGTCTTCTTCTCTATTTCCTTGGCTTCCTTCCATTTTCTCACTAGTACTCTCTTCTCCCTTCCTATCGTGTCATTCTAAAGAATGAGGTACGCTATCTGCTTAGCCTCATCCCACTCTATGACATGTTCTGTTTCTCTTGTGTGCTTAAATATCGCATTGCTATCTCTCTTAAGTCGTACATCATCCCTATGTTCTTTCAACATATCTTTCAGCCTATATTTTTTGTTTCTCCTATGTATACACACTCTGACATTCCTTACACTTCACTTCGTAGATAATCCTTTCTTTGTTGATTGCGTTCTTCGCTATTCTTAATATGCTTCGTCCTCCCTTCCTGTAAGTTTTAATGCCCGCTTTTAAAATAAAATAAAATAAAATAAATTCTGCCTTGGTCAGCATACTGAGTTTTTGTTTATCATGGAAACAAGGCTTAATGGTGTTATTATTTTTTTAAGAAGTAACTAACAACGAGCATAAGTTGCACTGATTGTAATTTCTAGGACTCGGAAGTTGATGACAAATCATCCATTCTTCTGAGCTTTGAAAACAATGATAAACCTGATGTCAGTCCGTTTCCCTTCAGTTACAACCAGAAAACATTGTTTTTATTTTGCATTTTTTTGTATTTTCGTTTTTTGTTTTTAGGTCATTTTCAGTATTTTTTGCCGTTTTTATTGCATTTTCTTTATTTTTAGGCTTCTTTTTGTTGCTTCGTAGATTTTAAATGCATAACTTACATATTTAAATTTCCTGACATGGTCCTTTTAGCAACTTTGCCATTAATCGAAAATACGGTCAATGGAAATGTACAATATTAATTTAACTAAAATGTTTGGCAATGCATTAAATAATTTATTGTGATAAATTTATTTTTCTTCCATTAAACTTAAAATACTTTGTGTGAAGCCAACTTTAAGGTTCCCTTGGTGGCCTTTATTTTCGCTTTATTCTGTGGTTTTAAAGTAAAATTAGTTACGAATTTTTTAAATAAACATATAGACCCTAATCTGGTGTAAGCGAAACACAACAATATTTTCAGGTGCTGGCCGAAGAAGGATCTACATTAACAATTAATTGCTTTTATCCCTTAGCTTCAGTACTTTAAAACACCAAAGAACGGGTCTTATCGAAGTATTAAGCTACTCTCTTGTAATTTATGGAAATAAATTAAGCTTTTATTTTCAGAGCGGAAATTAGTTTTTGGTAATTTTTTTAAGATTTTTAAGGTAATTTTTTGACATTTTTTAGGTCATCATCTGCCGATCCCTAATTATTTCGTTCTAGATAAGATGCAACATGATGCGTTCATGAACTGGATGCTGATTTATTTTTACTGGTGTGTGTGCGTGTGTGTGTGTGGGGGGGGGTTGCGAGCATCTAAAATTAACATTAATTATAATACATATATGAAAAATAGAAATAGGTATTCCTCACGCTTGAAAAAATTACATGACATGAAACATTTGTTCGAGGAATATACTAGAATTGTATTTACAATTTTTTAGCAAACCATAATTTTGTTGGAAACGTGCAAGAAAGTAAGCTCGATAACTAACGAAAAGTATGACTTACAGCTGCTTTTAACTGCGTGTAGATATTGTAATTACGGAATATACCGGGTGAGTTTTTTAACTTGACACAATGAAATATCTCGAGAAGTACGCATCTGATCAAAAAAAGTTTTTGAATGAAATTTGTTCGTCCAATGATGCCAAACTCCACCCCCACCCCACTTCCTCGGGGTGGGGCAAGGGGCAACTTTAAAATCTCAAATGGGAACCCCCATTTTGTATTGCAGATTCGGATTCTCCAGACAAAAATACGTAGGTTTTGTCTTAAACGTGTTTGTGGATCTGTGATAGATGGCGCTGTAATCGCAAAAATGAAATTGCGGAAATGGTAAAAAATGCACTTTAAAAATGACGTGAGGCATGTGGAATTTTTATAAGAAACTGTATTTAGCATAACCCAGGAACAACAACGTGGACGTAGCAGTATTTTGTTCCCATCGGGGTGCTTTTTTAAGGTGAGTCCCCTCGCCTCTCACCATTGGGGTGCTTATTTTCGGTGATTTCCCTCGCCTCTCACCATCGGGGTGATTGTTTTAGGTGAGTCCCCTCGCCTCTCACCATTGGGGTGCTTGTTTTAGGTGATTTCCCTCGCCTCTCACCATCGGGGTGATTGTTTTAGGTGAGTTCCCTCTCCTCTCACCATCGGGGTGCTTGTTTTAGGTGATTTCCCTCGCCTCTCACCATCGGGGTGATTGTTTTAGGTGAGTTCCCTCTCCTCTCACCATCGGGGTGCTTGTTTTAGGTGATTTCCCTCGCCTCTCACCATCGGGGTGATTGTTTTAGGTGAGTTCCCTCTCCTCTCACCATCGGGGTGCTTGTTTTAGGTGAGTCCCCTCGCCTCTCACCATTGGGGTGCTTGTTTTAGGTGATTTCCCTCGCCTCTCACCATCGGGGTGATTGTTTTAGGTGAGTTCCCTCTCCTCTCACCATCGGGGTGATTGTTTTAGGTGAGTCCCCTCGCCTCTCACCATTGGGGTGCTTGTTTTAGGTGATTTCCCTCGCCTCTCACCATCGGGGTGATTGTTTTAGGTGAGTTCCCTCTCCTCTCACCATCGGGGTGCTTGTTTTAGGTGATTTCCCTCGCCTCTCACCATCGGGGTGATTGTTTTAGGTGAGTTCCCTCTCCTCTCACCATCGGGGTGCTTGTTTTAGGTGAGTCCCCTCGCCTCTCACCATTGGGGTGCTTGTTTTAGGTGATTTCCCTCGCCTCTCACCATCGGGGTGATTGTTTTAGGTGAGTTCCCTCTCCTCTCACCATCGGGGTGATTGTTTTAGGTGAGTCCCCTCGCCTCTCACCATTGGGGTGCTTGTTTTAGGTGATTTCCCTCGCCTCTCACCATCGGGGTGATTGTTTTAGGTGAGTTCCCTCTCCTCTCACCATCGGGGTGCTTGTTTTAGGTGATTTCCCTCGCCTCTCACCATCGGGGTGATTGTTTTAGGTGAGTTCCCTCTCCTCTCACCATCGGGGTGCTTGTTTTAGGTGAGTCCCCTCGCCTCTCACCATTGGGGTGCTTATTTTCGGTGATTTCCCTCGCCTCTCACCATCGGGGTGATTGTTTTAGGTGAGTCCCCTCGCCTCTCACCATTGGGGTGCTTGTTTTAGGTGATTTCCCTCGCCTCTCACCATCGGGGTGATTGTTTTAGGTGAGTTCCCTCTCCTCTCACCATCGGGGTGCTTGTTTTAGGTGAGTCCCCTCGCCTCTCACCATTGGGGTGCTTGTTTTAGGTGATTTCCCTCGCCTCTCACCATCGGGGTGCTTGTTTGAGGTGAGTCCCTTCGCCTCTCACCATCGGGGTGCTTGTTTTTAATAAAGCACCCCAGACCATAACGCCACCACCTCCATGTTTAACTGTGGCCAAGAGATTTCGAGACTCAAGCTCAGTATTGGGCTTTCTCCACACCAAAATTCTACCATCACTATGGATAATATTAAATTTACTCTCGTCCGTAAACAACACTTTATCCCAGAAGTCCAAACTTTTACTCACATACTACTTTACAAATGTTAATCTGGCATTCTTGTTCTTCTTACTGATGTATGGCTTCCTTCTAGGTACCCTAGCTCTGTACCCTGCTCGGTTGAAAAGCCGTCTAATACTTCTTGAGGACACTTGTTTTCCCAGGTGTTCGTGAACATGTGCCGACACTGCTGACGATGTTAATTTTGGGTTTTTCTTGATCATTCTCAACAGTCCTTGTTTCTCTCTCGAGGTAAGTTTCTGAGCACGCCCAACCCTTTCCCTATTTATCAGTACTTTTGTGTCATTATATCGTTTGATGACACTTTGCACAGTCGCACGACTTCTCCCAACTATGTCTGCGATATCAGAATATGATTTCTTATTGTGGTATAATGATATCATAATTCTCCTCTCTTCGATTGTGGTTTCCTTCCCTTTGCGGCCCATTTGACTTCCTACAGCGCGCCAACACCAAACCAACCACTTCCTTACACAGGTGTAAGTGTAGTAAACAAATATCTGGCACTGAATGATGGAAAAGGTTGTTTCACGAACTTATTTCGGGGTTTATAACCTGGCGTATGAATACTTATGACCATCCAGAAAGCAGTTTATCTAAGGATTACCCACATTTCTCACGACAATTTCAATTGTATGCACACAATTGCTTTGCGTTTCTATTCTTGCCATTCCAATGGAGCATATGTGCTACAGACTTGACTTGCCTTTACGGTCTTCTTTGTATAATAACATGTTTCATTCAGACAATGCCTTTCTATGAATACTTATGTCCATGACTGTATATACTTTGTTAGATTGGTTGCCTGCTGGCAGTTCCCAGATACTTTCATAATGGGCAAACCATAAAGTTTGTCTATTATGTTTGGTAATGCGAAGCTGGACTTTGGAAAGACGGAGCCTGGAACTGTAGTTTTCTGGAAACTACATTAATTCATGAACTTGTCACAGCTATTTTAAAAATTTGGTCTTGCAGTTATTAAAGTTCCCGGTCCAAATTTAAAATATTCAAATGAAATATTTATTAGAGTAAGGTAAGGACGGGGCAAATGGACACTGGGCGGGCAAACGGACATCCACTAAGAAAAGTACGAATATTTTCAGTTTGAAGTTAACAATAGTGCAGCAGTTGGAGTTGTATACGAACCTGAACGTATGCGAGTAGGTGTTTTGAGCATCGGAAGAAATCGTAAAGAAGAAACACCAATCCAGCTAAAAACCTGGCCAGGTAAGCATAAAATGTACATACAAAACCCTGAATACTAAGAAAATGTGTTGCGAACACAAGGATTGCATAGATTACTATGGTCCCACCGAAGTTGTGATTTGAAGTGTGGTGAAGGCAGTGATAACTTAATAGATACACACGTGTTGCCAACATTGTGCTGCCATCTGGTGGACTTTCTCGGAATGTAAGGCCAAAGGCTACAAGTGGGGCAGATGGACAGGTTGCCGCTGCACAGTGGGATAAAATTCGAAAAAGGTGGTCATCATCAAATAACTCGAGACAGAATTGAAAAATCGTGACAATAATCGTTACTCGGGGGTTTTTGGGGTCGCTGATTACGAATCTGACAATATTTTTACCACAAACAAAATGGCGGATCCAAGATGGCGGCCAAAAATTCACAAATATTGATAAATATTAACGAAAATCGTTACCCGGGGGTTTCGGGGCGCTGTATTTTTGTGGAAATGTAGTCCTCCACGAATGGAAAAGTTTTTTGGAGTTCTTCGTTCAAATGGTCTTTTAAGAGTATAAAAAGTTCACCTCTTGTTAAAGATATAACTTCCTCTGTGTTCATGTCTGAAAATAAAAATTGATATTAGTATTTATTATGATAGTATTTGTAAAAGTTATAAATTTTTGTCACCAATTAACTTAACAAAATTGTATTTATGTTATTCACTTAATTTAATCGTCATAAACGATATCAGCATTAATATTTATTTTTAAATAATGTAATTAGTCCAAACGTTCCCTTCAGTAAATTTGAATATAATTATTTCAATTTATTATTTGATTATAAATAATTATAATCAAAATTAATATTTATCAACATTTGTGAATTTTTGGCCGCCATATTGGATCCGCCATTTTGTTTTTGGGAAAAATATTGTCAGATTCGTAATCAGCGGTCACGAAAACCCCCGGGTTACAATTTTCGTTAATATTTATCAACATTTGTGAATTTTTGGCCGCCATATTGGATCCGCCATTTTGTTTTTGGGGAAAATATTGTCAGATTCGTAATCAGCGGTCCCGAAAACCCCCGGGTAACGATTTTCGTTAATATTTATCAACATTTGTGAATTTTTGGCCGCCATATTGGATCCGCCATTTTGTTTTGGGGAAAAATATTGTCAGATTCGTAATCAGCGACCTCAAAAACCCCCGAGTATCCATTTTCAACAACATTCATTAATATCTAACAGATTTTCCACCCACGTACGTTCTCTTTATATTTTGTTTATGACTGCACATTGTTTCAACAATTAGTCTTAATACTAGGGTAGCAGGTTGTAGCAGCCAATTTTTTTAAATATCGAAAGTTAAGGGTTCAACAAACATTTTCCAGTGAGAATCATCGATCGAGTGAAGTCGAGTGGTTAACTTTTTGCTCAATGTTTATAAAAATGTTCTCAATAAAATGAAAAAAAAACATGAGTGTCTTTAATTATTAATAACTAATTTACAGTTAATTATGAATAAACTTGGATTTAATTATCGTATTACACATACCTTGCAGAAAAGAATCCGAAACAATTTATACTAATATCATATATTATGCCGATAATAGCGCACTATTTCTCCGGCACTTTATATACACGCTGTATTTTTGTTAGACGCGTCCGCTTGCACGTTGAACTTTGAAATGACCTGACTCACTGCTGAGTGGCATCAAACACGTGAAAACCGGTTTTCCTTGTGTTTTGGGGTTCCAACTAACGGTCGGTACACAAGGCAACGTTAAACTGGGACTTTCGATTTTTCCCCAATGGCCAGCTTTCTTCGATTTTATCCCACTGTGCGCTGGGGCAAACGGACATAGATGAAATGTATTGCATTTAACTATTGTTAGGTACTTTTTGATTGAGATACTAATGTATACTTGACTCAGTAATGGAAATGGCAAGTGTGAATTACATGTAATGCATTTTGTACCCTTCAAATGTTTGTGATTTTACGAGTAATACAATGTGCCCTTGTTACAGGATGGTGAGACATCGAGAATGAACAACAGACAGATATTCGTTATATGCAGTGGAAACAATTTACCCACTTCATGGACCATTTCATTGATACGAAACCCTCTCTTTTCATATAGTTCTAATTGTCGATGGGCATGGATCACACTGTTCAGACCTTCCAACCTTGGAGAAGGCAGTAGCCAACGATTTTCACCTTCTGTGCTTACCACCACAGCACACATAAGCTTCAGCCTCTGGATGTGTCTTTCTTTGGCCCACTAAAAACATTTTACAATGATGCCTGTAGAGGTTACGTGCGAAGAAATGCGGGAAAAGGCATCAATAAAGTGGTCTTTGGTGGCATTCTTGCTGAAGCCTGGAATCGTGCAGCCACTGTGGGGAATGTTGTAAATGAGTTCAATGCTTGTGGAATATTTCCCTTTAATCCACAACGCCTGCCTGAGCATGTATTTGTTCCTTCAACTGTCCATGTTCAAGATGAGCGATCATCAGAGCTTACGGCAAGAGAAGAGGATGTGTCATGTCGTGGAAGTTTTGAGAAGCTGAACCCGTTGCCATCAACTTCTGGGACCTGCAGCAGGAAACGCAAAACTGGGCAATCATATGTATTGACGGATCCTTCCTTCATCGCTTGCCTCAAAGACAAAGAACTGAAAGCTGCAGCAAAAAATCAAAGAAGTTTAAACGCACTACAAGTGATGAGTGCCGTGTATGCAAGGATGTGTACGTACAAGCAGGGTCAAAATTGGGTGCAGTACTTAGTGTGTTCTCTCTGGTTCCATGTAAATTGTGTTGCAAACGGAAATTACCCACATTTTGTGTGTTGTTATTGTGAGAGTGATGATAGTTCATAAATCATCACTTGTCTATCTGCCCCGATCAAATGTCCGTCTGCCCCGAACGTGCGTGGTAAACGGACACTGCCGCATCCGGGGACTGATCAGACTATTTTGAGACAAATGTTCATTTTCTTGCATACTACTCGTATGTGCTATCATGCGTTAACTGAACGTTCACACCTTCTATGCCAAAAGTTGTTTTCATTTTTCAATAAAATGTTTCATAGTTATTTTTAAAATTGTGCTTAGGGTGTCCGTTTTCCCCGTCCTTACCCTATATGCGTGGTATAGTATAGGAACATGTAGTAACGTACTTGGGCTAAAACTTCAGGATTCGTCTCGATGGATCAGCTCGATGAGTGATTGATTCATGACGCAAGATCCGAAGTTCGAGTCCCGACTGGGAATACTATATGAGTAGTAGTATTGGTGATAGAACCAGGACCGGAAAGTATGAGTAGTGGTATTTGTGGTACTATAAACTCACGAAAGGAAGAGCACCTCTCAAGCAGATTTGCTATACTTAAAACAGGCTCAACATGCCCATATGAGTTTTTTGCTCAAGTGTGGAACTCTTGCCTAATCCAAGATTTTTGTAAAAAAGCCCTCAAGAATTTTTCGGAAAGGAAGAGCTTTTTCGGAAAGGAAGAGCCTCCTTGTCTATACTTACAAAAGGCACTTCTGTGAGATTGTTGTCCATAAACTTGTCAAAAAAATGCCCCTCTTGACCACACTTAAAACTAGGCCACCCACACCCATACACACACCCATACACACCCACACCCACCCACACCCACCCACACCTACCCATACATATTTACTTCCGGTCTACTTCCGGTCCACTTCCGGTCCACTTCCGGTTCACTTCCGGTCCACTTCCGGTCCACTTCCGGTCTACTTCCGGTTTACTTCCGGTTTACTTCCGGTCCACTTCCGGTTTGCCTACTTCCGGCCCACTTGTGACCTACTTCTGATTTATTTCTATTGCATCATGTTTTGCAACAAATTATTAGACATGTGTTGTTTTCTGATTGGTTGCTTATGACATAATGTAATGATGTGTTATATTCTGATTGGCTTATTGTTTCAGATGTTTTCAATGCGGTCCGTGCTTAGGGTATATAAAGAGATTTTGCATTGCATATCAGCCAGTATTGAAAAAGTTGTTGAAGAGAAAGGGTGTGTTGTTGCAGTGCTGCTCATATTTTTTAAACACAAAAATATTGCAGATTTGTATAAATTGAATTACAAATCTATTTGATTTAATATACAGAATTTTTGACAACCTGTCATAGGTTTATTAAGTATAAAGTTTTGATTTGGACCCCAAGAAATTTTATATAAATACCAAAGCCAAAAAATATTAACACACATACACACATACATACATACACACACACATACAAATCACACAGCTGAACCCAACTGATATTTTTTATTCAGTATAAAGTTTTGAATTGAAACCCAGGAAATTGTATATAATAAACAACAACAAAAATGCCGAATCAAAAATATTGTAATCAGTGCAATAAAAATATATTTAGCTCTAATTGGGCCAGACACCAAAAAATTTGTAATCCAGACAAATGCAGAACTCCCACAAAAATATGCCCCAAATGCAATAGAAAATACAGCATGCAATACTTCACATATACACATAAAGATACTTGCTCTGCACAACCATCTACATCTGGTCTGAAAAGAAAGCACGAAGCACCTCTTAATGCCAGAGCAGCAAAGCAGCCACGCCATGAACCTATCCGTAGCAGTTTTAACGGCCAATTAAGGGATCACCGGTTTGTATCAGAGCCAAGATGTGGCATTGAGAATTTCTTGAACAGTATAAATCCTAAAGTGCAGGCAATTCTAAATGCACAAAATGGCTCTTATAAGCTCTTCCTCAAATTGTTTGTACAATATAAGAAGCCAAACGCTACAAAATTTACACACCCCCACATAACAGAAACTGTACCGGTATATTCAAATGCAAATTTAGACACAATAATAAGCAGCTTGATGGATCAATTGAATATTAAACACTCTGAATTTGCGGCAAAAGAATCAGGATGGAGCCTATGCGGCTCTCCGCACAAGTTATATGTTAATATTTCTGAATTCAACCCATTACAAGGATCTACATATCTGCCATTACCTGCCAATATCAAAAACAAAAGAGCCGTGGTCAATATTGAAAATACCGACCAGAAATGCTTTTTGTGGTGTATATTAGCTGCTTTGTATCCAGTTTCAAGGAATCCTCAGAGAATAAGTTATTACAAGCAACATGAACACGATTTTGACGATGCAATGGAGGGTTTGGAATATCCAATGTCAGTTCAGAATATTGACAAATTTGAAAAAAGAGCCAGGCACATCAATGGCAAACAATTATCTATTAATGTATTTACTTGTTCCACTGGCAATTGCTTGATAGATCCTCTCAGAATCAGTACACTTGATGATGAATCTGCAATTCCGATTGATCTGCTCTTAATTGAAAAGGATGGTACATATCATTACACTCTGATACATAATCTTGAAGCTTTGGTGAGAACACAACTAGACAAAACTCATACAATATTCAAGTTGTGCAGAAGATGTTTAACTGAATTTGATGGTAGAAAAATGGTGAAGGGGGTTCGGGAAGAGAATGCAGAAATTGCTAAAAACAAGTTAATTGAGCATCTGAAATACTGTGGGAACCATAAACCTGTTCATATGGTGATGCCCAATCCAAGTGAAAATTGCAAATTCAAAAAGAATGAAGCCTTGTTGGAACACCCAGCATATATTGTCTGGGATTCTGAATCGAACCTCAAATCTCTTGCATTCTGTAGCCCAGATCCAGAAGAATCTTCAATTACATCATACCAGCAACATGAACCTTCCAGCTTTTGTTATATGGTTATACGGGATGGTGTTGTTATTAAAGAATATTCATACAAGGGACCAAATGCCATCAAAATATTTGCACATAGAATAGAAAATGAGTGCCGTGACATAGCATATAACATCTTATTAAAATCAAAACCCATGTTGCCTTTAACAGAGAAACAGATTGAAGATTTCAACAATGCAGAAAAATGCCCGGTATGCGATTCTGAATTTTCAGATGCAAATATCAAGGTTCATCACCATTCTCATACAGATGGTAAATTCTTAATGGCCCTGTGTAATAGCTGTAATATTAAGATCAAGAGACCAAGATTTGTCCCCATATTTTGCCATGGAGCATCCAATTATGATTTCCATCATCTGATCAGGTACGAGGGGTTTGAGAAGCAGAATTTAAATATTTTAGCTGAAAATGATGAGAAATATATATCTATTAGCAAGATAATTAAAGTTGATGGTGTTCCTATTCACATAAGATTTCTTGATTCTTACAGATTTTTATCTGCTAGCCTGGCTATACTGGCCACTCAATTATCTGATAATCAATTAAAAATCACACGTGCATTGTTTCCAAATCAGGACCTGAAATTAATTAGGCGGAAGGGTGTATATCCATATGACTATGTTACAGATTTTTCTAAATTTGATGAGTGTTCCCTGCCACCACAAGAAGAGTTTTACAGCAGAATCAGAGGATCTGGAATCACTGATGAAGATTATCACCATGCCCAGTTGATGTGGAACAATTTAAAATGCCAGACATTTGGTGATTATCACATGGCATATTTGAAACTTGACGTCACCCTCTTAGCTGATATATTGCAGGCATTCAGAAAATCTTCCATGCAAAATTATAAACTGGACCCAGTGTATTTTTACAGTGCCCCGAGCCTAGCATGGTCTGCAACATTTTTGAACACTAAAATGCAATTGGATCTGATCCACGATCAAGATATGTATCTGTTTATGGAGAAATGTATAAGAGGAGGGATGGTGCAATGTTCCCAGAGATATGCCAGAGCAAATAACAAGCATATGCCTGATTATGATCCAGCACGGCCATCAAATTATATACTGCATGTAGATGCCAACAACCTCTATGGTCATGCCATGATGGATAAATTGCCATATGCAGGGCTTGAATGGGTCGAAGATTTCAATATTGAGGATCTTCAGGATTTTGATGACAGTGAATATGGCCTCTTCTTAGAGGTTGATCTGATAATTCCAGATCATTTGCACAACAAATTTTCTGATCTGTCCCCAATTCCCGAGGTTCAGTGCTCACCTGGTTCTAAACAGAAGAAGCTCATGATGACCCTGGAGCCGAAACAGGATTATGTTATATATTACAAAAACCTCCAGTTCCTGATGAAACATGGTGTTCAAGTGACCAAAATTGGCAAAGTCTTAAGGTTCAGGCACTCAGAATGGTTGAAACCATATATTGATACAAACACGGAGCTTCGAACATCTGCAAAGAGTCAATTTGATAAGAGCTTGTTTAAATTGATGGTGAATTCAGTGTATGGCAAAACTATTGAAAATGTCAGAAAACATACCGATGTTAAAATAATTACTGACCCCAGCCTGAGCAAAAAATTGGTTGCAAAGCCCAACTTCAATTATAGAAGAATTTATGATGAGCACATGGCACTTTTCAACATGATGAAAACAAAGATTAAGTTTGATAAACCTATTTATGTAGGGGCTGCGATATTGGAATTGTCCAAATTACATATGTTAACATTGTATTATGATGTGCTGAAACCTTTTTATGGTGATCGTGTAAAATTATTGTACATGGACACGGATAGTTTTATTCTTGATATTCAAACAGAAGATGTTTATCAAGATATGTCACAGCCTGAATTGTTTCAATACTTTGATACCAGTGAACATACAAGAATTCAACCCCACAACAAAAAGGTGCCTGGCAAGTTAAAAGATGAGACATGTGGTGATGTTATTGTGGAATTTGCTGGGTTAAGTGCCAAGGTGTACAGTTTTAAAACATGTAGTGCTGTTGTCAAAAAAGCCAAGGGTATTGGCAGAGTTACTGTGGAAAAAGATCTTGTATTTGAAGATTATAAAAATTGCATCAAATCACAGAGTTCAATTAGAACATCAGAAAATAGAATTCAGAGTGTGGATCACTTGCTGACTAGCAATATTGTAAGAAAAGTGGCCCTGGACCCACATGATGATAAGAGATGCATTTTATCATGTTGCATACATACTCTACCTTGGGGGCATTGTGATTTGAAAAGTGGCAAAGAATGCCCAATTACAGAGCATGATTTGAAATAAATAAACATGCCTATGAACTTATTTGGGTTCAAAAAACAGGCTATTATGGACCTGCCAACACCACAACCCTCTTCTGATATGCTGTCTAAACTGAGCGGCTTGTTAATTATTCATCTGAACAGCATACTTACAGATAATAATGATGAAACAGGCAAAACATTGTACATATTTAACAATAATTTAAATTATTACCAATTACCTGTAGGTGGTCAATTGCAATTTATTACAACCCCTGAGGGTGATGTCAAAATTTCAGTAGGGAGAAATATTTATAGAATTAAGCACTCAAACATGATTTCTGGCACTGTATATACTGTTTCTGCTGGTGACTGCTTATATATTGAGGTCCCTGGGTCATATGACAAGCTTATACCCTTTTTTATAGAATTAAGAATCAGATACTCTATAATAAATAACCATTAAAATAAAAATGCCTAATGATATATTTGGCCATACAAGACATGAAGATCACAGTGATGAGATTCTGATGCTTGATGTCAGAGTCAAGAAATTAAGAAGTGATTTACAAGCTTTACAGACCACACTCAATGCCAGTCTTCAATTAGAAATTACAAATTTGCAATCACAATGCATGGACCCTCTTCTTAAAATTGATTCTGAACTCAAAGTGCTGCTTCAGAAATATACTGACCTGGCAACATTAGATAATTTTCAAAGTTTAGAAGAAGCTGTAGCAGCTCTTCAAGCCAAATTTAAGACCCAGGCCACCAACTCCGAGCAATTGAAACAACAATTAGAAGAGCAGATAAATAATGTCCAGGCACAGCTCCAAACAATTGTCAAAAGCATAAAGTCACAAGAAGATTTTGATCTAGTGATTTCCACTCTGAAAGAACAGATTCAGTCACTCCAGATACCTAATCTGGATCCTCTGCACAATGCCATAGCCGAGGTTAAAGAAAAAATTGAAACACTTGAAAATTTTATGAACAATTTGCCATCTTCCGATGCTTTGAATGCAATAACTCGGAGTGTAGCAAATATTAAGCTGCAACTTGAAACATATGAAGATTTTGGAAAAATTCAAAGTACCATAACCCATCTTGAAGGTACAATAGCAGCAGTGCAAAGTGATTTGGCAAATGTACTAGAATCCCGATTGCCTGGAATTGTAGACACACTTGTCAGTGTCCAGCACCAAATCACAAAGCTTGAAAACCTCAACACTGAATCTGAACTATCTCATTTTCATCATTTCATCGATGATATCCAAACAAAGCTTGAAATTTTACAGCAATCAACACCCACTCAGGCAGATATAGCCCTGCTCCAAAATGCTATGCAAAATGTGGCTGATGCATCTGAATTAAACAATGTAAAATTGGCACTTGAATTTTTGCAAAATACAGTATCAAATCTGCCTACATCACAGGAACTTAAAAATATTAAGAGGGCAGTGAATAGGATATTGAAATCAGAAGATATCAAGAATATCCAGGCAGAGATCAAACATCTCACACAGACAGTGGCCACTCTACCAACGAATCAACATATTAATGAATTGCATGCCCTGTTTGAGGATATCAGAAGACAGGTCCATGATCTTACTGCTCAAAATTCAAAATTGGCAGTTGTTGAAAATTTGCAACAAATTGTAGCTAATATCAAGCAACAGCTAGGGACCATGGAATCCAATCAAGCAAATGCTCTGTCTGTTTTTGCCACCCAGCTTCAAGAGATTGTGCAACAATACAAGAAACTTGTTGTGGACATAAAAATCAAGCCAGGCCATGATGATGTTGTTAGGACTATCAATGAGCACCTTGAATCTGTAACAAGCAGATTGCTTACAGCAGAAAAGGAAATAACAGGCATAATCGAGAATCCAAAACATTCAGTAATTCTTGAATTGTACAGCATCCCCAACAAAGAATATGATTCACCATTTACACCAGGTGGCAAAATATATATGCTGTCCCCTGCACAATTTTATTACCAGTTTTTTGTTGGGGGTACATTGAGACCAATCAAGATCAAATATTGGCATCAGCCACAGGCACACCACTACCCCACCTTATCAATAACAAATGCTGACAACAAACCAAAAATCACCAGTGTAGAATTAGAGGATTTTACAGACCCCAATACATTAGAAACAGCCTATACTGAAGATGATGGCTCTTTGGAATTTAAAATACAAATAGGGGACAAATTATATTTAGAAAATCCTGTAGTATCAGCTGCTGAACACCCCATAGTTGCAATATTCTTGTTTACATATTATGTCTAGACAAATTATTGTTGATGAATTACACAGACAAGCCAGACATAATTATAAGAGACTGCCAGTAGTCACAAAGGGCATAGATGATTTATGGCAGAGCGACTTGATTGAGTTGTCAAGTGGGCAGTTGAAAAATTTAGACAAAATCAACAAGGGCTACAAGTATCTACTCACTGTAATAGACACATTTTCAAAATTTGCCTGGGCTGTGCCACTCAAATCCAAGACTGGAAAATGTGTTACAGAAGCCATCAGGACAATCATCAATCAGAGTGGAAGATCACCGCGCTATTTGCAAACAGATAATGGCAAAGAATTTTATAATTCAGTGTTCCAACAATTTATTAAAAGCCAGGCAATAAAACATTACTCGAGTTACAGTGATCTCAAAGCCTCAATTGTAGAGAGATTCAACAGAACCTTAAAAAATCTTATGTATAAACAATTTACCCTTCAAGGTAATTATAAATGGCTTAATATTCTTCCAGAACTTCTACATAAATATAACAACTCGGTCCATTCCACAATCAACATGAAACCCTCTGAAGTAACTTCATCTGATGAGCAAAAATTGATCAGGACTGTTTATTATCCTAGATACCAGCCAACAACAAGAAGGGCCAAATACAGGGTGGGCGATCAAGTAAGAATCAGCAAATATAAGCACTTATTCAAGAGAGGCTTTACAAGAAACTGGAGCACTGAATTATTTACAGTGGTTCAAGTTAAACCCGGGGCCCTTAACACATATATAATAAAAGATCATCGAGGAGAAATTCTCAAAGGCCGATTCTATGAACAAGAGCTCAGCAAAACTAAACAGCCTGACACATATCTCATAGAAAAAATCATCCGCAGAAAAGGCAACAAGTTACTTGTTAAATGGTTGGGTCATCCGGAAAACAGCTGGATCGATGCAGACAAAATAATAATATGAGCACCTGGGATGTTATAAAAAGGCTGCCAGAACCTGAACAACAAAATAAGAGAAATGGCAAGTTGCTGCCTGAAAATATTAGATGTCTTATTGTTGGGCCATCTGCTTGTGGTAAAACTACACTAATGGTTGATAATTTTTTATTGGCACCCAACTGGTTAGACTGGAAAAACAGGCACTTGTATGTATTCTCTAAGAGCTTGGAACAATTAAAATATCAGCAGCTGATGAAGCTATATGATGGACTGGATATAGCCACTTTTGAACCAGATGTTAAGCCACTTCATGAATGTCTCGATAATTCTGTTGTTGTGTTTGATGACATTATACTGGATAATCAAAACAAGGTTAGACATTTCTTTACACAGGGCCGACACAAAAACATTGATTGCTTCTACCTGGCACAGACTTTTTCTAAAATACCGAAGCAGCTGATCCGGGACAACAGCAATTTTATATGTGTGTTTCATCAAGATCATACCAACCTCAAACACATACATGATGAATATGTAGGTGGGGACCTGAGCTACAATGATTTTTCCAAGTTTTGCAGCAGGTGCTGGAACCAGGACAGTTATGGGTTTGTCACTATTGATATGACAAGAACACCTAATACTGGCAAATACAGAAACAAAATCAACGATTTTCTAGACGTTGAGACATAAATAAACAACCATGAAACGACCAATCATTGACGATCTTAAATTAAGAGATTATCTTGTAAAAAGATTTAAGGGATGGAAATCAGAGAACCGTGGAATTTATGAAAAACACAAACAAACAGAACAGCCTGTAATTGATGCTATTAATAATTTAGGTAAGAATATCAAAACTGTTACAGAGCAGAATCAAAATTTGATCACAGAGCTTGTACCTGTAGCTGCAAGGAACATATTAGATTATCCATTCACCCCACTTTCCAGCATTCATACACCTAGTCCTGTTGCTCCTAGAAGAATTGAAGCTACTCAGGATCCTATTGAATTGGGTCTTCTTGCTCAAAAATATTTAACCACACCTAAAGACAACAAAGATGAGGTCTTTGGCTTATATGCTGACACAGAGCTTGATGGCAGTATCATACATAGAATTGGCAATTTCAGAGTAACTTTTATGGGAGATGATATAATTGTTTATTCAGAATCTCGTCTCGGAGAAAAAGGTGCTTTTGTTAAGTACCCCGGCACACCTGGATTGTGGGAACTGATGACTAGGAAAAGGCCTGGCAGCTATACAGATCAAGATTATGAGGATTACAAAGAAATATTAATAAAATCAGATGCTCTATACCAGAACAATGATCCCACACAAAAAAGAGTCAAGTCTAGCAGTGGAGCAAAATACAACAATTTAATCAAGCCCATATGGTCACAGATCAAGACAGGTAGTGGAATCAAACAATACAACACCCTGCCTAAAGAATTTGTCTGGGTTGATGATGTCAGGAAACTTGTAGATAGGTTATTGGTGATAGCTGGGGAGGAAAATGCTGGGAACCACAATTTTTACAATGAAAAAGTTGGAATTATGGACATGATAAGCACCAAATTATCTAATTTTATAGTGAATGACCCTAAGGGGATTGGATATCTCATAAAAATTATTAATACTCTACCACCTAAATTTTGGAATGTTTCTGAGGGTCGGGGCCTTGTTAATGACATTATAAACAAGCTGCCATTTGAACTACATATTCCAGGCTATCAGTATTGTGGTCCAGGCACAAAATTGGACCATAGATTAAACAGAGGTGATCCCGGTGTTAATCCCCTAGATGCTGCTTGTAGAGACCATGACATAGCATACAACACACATTCTGATCTTGACAAGAGACATGTTGCAGACAAGAAATTAGAAGAGGCTGCATTTGGTAGATTTGTAAGCAAAGATGCTTCTTTAAGTGAAAGAATAGCAGCATTGGGAACCACCATAGCTATGAGCACCAAACAAAAACTGGGGTGGGGGCTGTGAATATGTATATAATAAACCTACAATGAAGGCCAAGGGTGTTATGTATCAAATACCTTATGCAGGTCTCAAATCTCTTAAAACTATTGACAGTCTTTTAACCAAAAAGCAGCGCAAGAAAAAAAGCTCTTGTCTTGCAAAGGGGCATGGTATGAAATTGTTGCTTAGCACACCCCAATTAAAAAAATTACAGCAATCCAGGAAAAAATCACATGTGGGGGGTTTCATATTTACCATCCCTGCCATCTTAGCTGCTCTCGGGGCTGTGGGGAGCTTGGCCGGGGGATCAGCTGCCATAGCAAAAACAGTAATAGATGCCAAGAAGAATAGGGCAGAATTAGATGAGCAGAAGCGCCATAACCTCGCCATGGAGAAAAAAGGCAAAGGTGTTAAGAGAGCCATGAATAAGTTTAAAAAAAACAAGAGCCGCTTACAAACCAAGATATTGAAGCTTTAATCAAGCCACTGGGCATCAAACATTTTAGGGGTGTGTACATGTCTGATTCTTTACCGGAACAACCACTCAACAAAGAGTGTGGCATTGTTAATTTGGATGAGTACAAAAATCAGGGCACTCACTGGATCTGTTATCTTAAATATTTAAAAAATGAGGCATTTGTGTTTGATTCATTTGGAGGTGATCCACCTGAAAATTTAATAAAATATCTAAAATCACCTAATCTTTATTACAATAGTGCCCGTGTTCAAAACTTCAAAGATGTTAATTGCGGACATTTGTGTTTATCTGTTCTCAGATATATGTCTCAAATAAATAAACCATCAATTGAAAATTTTCAAAAAGCCTTGTGGTATTTGAAACATCATGGGGGTATTCCATCTCACCAGCCAAAATTCAATATTGAAACTCAAATTGCATGATGACATAGTGTATCCCAAAACAATAGCTCTCAGAGCATTTTACGGCATGTACTTGATCCCTAATATTACACACCACAACAACACAATTGCAGTAGGTGATCAAAATATTGTCATCACTCCAGGGCAGTATAATCTGTCCACTCTAAATGCTCAATTACCCAGAGGTATAGTTTTAAGTCAAAATTCTGTCACTCACAGAGTAGAGATTGTATCTGCTACAGAAACAGTGGATCTGGGTACTATAGGAGAGCTGCTAGGCTTTGAGAACAACACAAAACTTGAACCGGCCATCAAACACACTGCTATGAATATACCTAAATTCTTAGCCATAGAGACTCTGAATATTCACTGTAATGTGGCCGAGGGTATGATCACCAAATCAAATGGCACAGGCACTCACAAACAAACCGGCATCATTGCAACATTCAAACCTAATTCCGAATTCATGGAGCCCATCATCTACAATCCATCCCCAACATTATATTTTCCTGTGTGCCATAATAGAATAGATTACATTGAATTGATGGTCACTAATGAAAAAGAAGAATTAGTTGATTTTGCTGGAGCCACAACAACTGCTATCATAGAGATTAACATTTAAATAAAAATACATACAATGGAAAATATTGAGAGTTATGAGCTACAATCATTCCCCCCAAACAGGAGGACATTTGCAAATTTAAATCAACCCAACACAGAAATCGAGGTTGATCTTGATGTAGGGGATGGATTTATACACCCTCACAGAGCAGATCTATACATCAAATTTGATGTTGTAAAGCTCGATGGAACAGATTATCCGGCAAATTCAAACATAAGATTGGTGGACAATTTTGTGCCACATCTGTTCTCTGAAATTGAGATCAGAAAGCATGGTGTTGTTATAAACAGAGTGGATTATCCCGGCATTACCTCAACAGCTTTGGCCACACTAAAATTATCCAAAACCGAGGCTTCTTACTACAAAATAGGCGGATTTGAAGCTGGTGATAAGATATTATCTAAAAACCACACAGTGCTGTTCCCTATGCGCCTGTTGCCAGGATTCTTCTCGGATTACAAAGAAATTATGTGGAAGGGCGGGTTAAGAATTACATTTAGAAGAGCTGCAAATGATAATAATGCATTGATGAGGTACAGTACATTAAATTCTACAGGGGAAGCTTTGCCTAATACCTTACCAGATGCAGGCAAATGCATTATTCAGACTATGGAGCTAAGAATCCCGGTTGTTGAATATGAGGCCAGTTATGCTCTTAAATACAAAGCTGATATCCTAAAAAATCCACACATTCCTCTGCAATTTTACACATATCAATGCGTACAGAAGCCCGCATCTGGCACATATTATGAGTTTGATGCTACAAATTCATTCTCCAGTATTCAATTTGACATGCCTGATTTTGTGGTGGTACTGTTTCAGACTGGGAGACACAACAATCAGGAAAAAAATTCAAGTAAATTTGATAGCTGCAACATCAAGAACATATATCTTAAAAATGGCAGAAATGAGGTATTTCCTAGAGAAAATTACAATTTAGACATGTCCAAGGATGATTTTCTTAAATTATATGAGGCTTTTTCTTCCTTCAAGCGCGTCACTACTGGCAATACTGACATGTATTACACACCAGATGAATTCAAAGCACGGAGGCCCATGTTTGTAATTAACACCTCAAAAAGGAAACAGGTTGTGGTTAATGACAGGACAAATATTAAAATTATCTGTGAATTCCACGAGGCTTTACCAGATGACACCATATGTAGTGTCATTCTCATAGGCGAAAAATCATATGTTTATGATGTAAGAAATGAGAGAGTCACGGAGCAATTCTAGAAGAATTACATTATCTTAATACTAGATATACAAATTGAAGCTGGTATCCAATTAAACTTAAACCGGAAGTAAACCGGAAGTAAACCGGAAGTGGACCGGAAGTGGACCGGAAGTGGACCGGAAGTGGACCGGAAGTAGACCGGAAGTGGATATGTGTAGGTGGGTGTGGGTAGGTGTGGGTGGGTGTGGGTGTGTATGGGTGTGTGTATGGGTGTGGGTGGCCTAGTTTTAAGTGTGGTCAAGAGGGGCATTTTTTTGACAAGTTTATGGACAACAATCTCACAGAAGTGCCTTTTGTAAGTATAGACAAGGAGGCTCTTCCTTTCCGAAAAAGCTCTTCCTTTCCGAAAAATTCTTGAGGGCTTTTTTACAAAAATCTTGGATTAGGCAAGAGTTCCACACTTGAGCAAAAAACTCATTTGGGCATGTTGAGCCTGTTTTAAGTATAGCAAATCTGCTTGAGAGGTGCTCTTCCTTTCGTGAGTTTATAGTACCACAAATACCACTACTAGTATGAACCCCCCTCTGGCAGATTTGTCTACACTTAAAACTTGCTCAACATGCCTATATGAGCTTTTTGCTCAAGTGTGGAACCCTGTCTAATCTAAGATTTTTGTAAAAATTCCCTCGGGAATTTCCTGAGAAAGTATGACCCCCCTCAGATTGTTTTGCATACACTTATAAAAGGCACTTCTGTGAGATTGTTGTCCATAAACCTGTCAAAAATATGCCCCTCTTCATATTTTTTTTTGGCTACACCTAAAACTACGCCAAACGTATTAACACACACACACCCACACACACACACACATATTTACTTCCGGTCCACTTCTGGCTTATTTCTGGCCATTTCTGCCCACTTCCGGTCCACTTCCGGTCTATTTTTGGCCATTTCTACCCATTTCTGCCCACTTCCGGTCTATTTTTGGCCATTTCTACCCATTTCTGCCCACTTCCGGTCCACTTCCGGTCTATTTTCGGCCATTTCTACCCATTTCTGCCCACTTCCGGTCCACTTCCGGTCTATTTTCGGCCATTTCTACCCATTTCTGCCCACTTGTGGCCTATTTCTGGTTTATTTATATTGCATTATGTTTTGCAACAAATTATTACCTAATATTATGCATTAGACATGTGTTGTTTTCTGATTGGTTGCTTATGACATAATGTAATGATGTGGTGTTTTCTGATTGGTTTAAATAAGCAGGGTTTCTATTGGCTCTATAAATCTATATAAGCCAGAGCACAGTGCAGATTCTTCACCATTGCTGGATCGGCAGTGGAACCCACATCGCGGGGGATAGAACCTGAACAGGCTCCACCAAAGTATAGGAGACTTAAAGCATATAATTTGGCGGAATAACCCAAGTAAGGTCATAGAAACAATATACACTGATACAATAAAAGCCAATTTTTGGCAGGGGGGCCAAAGTGGTTCCTAAATACAAAATAATTAATATCTCAAGAACTAATTGACATAGAGCTATGCAGTTTTTTTGTCTGCACTGAACCCAACTGATATTTTTTATTAAGCATAGAATTTTGATTTGAACCCCAAGAAATTTTATATAATAAACAAACAACAAAAATACCAAAGCCAAAAATATTAATACACACACATACACATACACACATACAAATCACACTGCTGAACCCAACTGATATTTTTTATTAAGCATAGAATTTTGATTTGAATCCCAAGAAATTGTATATAATAAACAACAACAAAAATGCCAAATCAAAAACATTGTAATCAATGCAATAAGAATATATCCAGCCCCAATTGGGCTAAGCACCAAAAGATTTGTAATCCAGACAAAAGCAGAACTCCCACAAAAATTTGCCCTAAATGCCATAGAAAATATAGCATGCAATACTTCACATATACACATAAAGATACTTGCTCTGCACAGTTATCAACATTGCCCCCTCAACCATCTACATCTGGTCTAAAAAGGAAGCATGAAACACCTGTTAATGCTGGACCGGCAAAGCAGCCACGCTATGAACCCATCCATAGCAGTTTTAACGGCCAATTAAGGGATCACCGGTTTGTATCAGAGCCAAGATGTGACATTAAGAATTTTTTGAAGAGTATAAATCCAGATGTGCAGGCAATTCTAAATGCACAAAATGGGTCTTATAAGCTGTCCCTCAAATTGTTTACACAATATAAGAAGCCAAATGGCACAAAATTTACACAGCCCCACATAACAGAAACTGTACCGGTATATTCAAATGCAAATTCAGACAAAATAATAAGCAGTTTGATAGATCAATTGAATATTAAACACTCTGAATTTGCTGCAAAAGAGTCTGGATGGAGCCTATGCGGTTCTCCACACAAGTTATATGTTAATATTTCTGAATTCAGCCCATTACAAGGTTCCACTTATGTGCCATTACCTGCCAATATCAAAAACAAAACAGCCGTGGTTAATATAAAAAATAATGACCAGAAATGCTTTTTGTGGTGTATTTTAGCTGCTTTGTATCCAGTTTCAAGGCATCCTGAGAGAATAACTTATTATAAACAACATGAAAATGATTTTGATGAGGCAATGGAGGGTTTAGAATATCCAATGCTTGTTCAGAATATTGATAAATTTGAAAAAAAGGCCAGGCACATCAATGGCAAACAATTATCTATTAATGTATTTACTTGTTCTACTGGCCGTGACAATTGCTTGATAGATCCTCTCAGAATCAGTACACTTGATGATGAATCTGCTATTCCGATTGATCTGCTCTTAATTAAAGGGGATGGCACAAATCATTACACTCTGATACACAGTCTTGAAGCTTTAGTGAGAACACAACTAGACAAATTTAATAGAATATTTAAGTTGTGCAGAAGATGTTTAACTGTTTTTGATGGTAGAAAAATGGTGAATGGGGTTCGGGAAGAAAATGCAGAAATTGCTAAAAACAAGTTAATTGAGCATCTGAAATACTGTGGCAACCATAAACCTGTTCATATGGTGATGCCAATGCCAAGTGAAAATGCAAAATTCCAAAAGTTTCAAGCCTTGTTGGAACACCCAGCATATATAGTGTGTGATTTTGAATCAAATCTCAAACCTCTTGCTTTCTGTAGCCCAGACCCTGAGGAATCTTCATTTACACCATATCAGCTACATGAACCTTCCAGCTTTTATTATGTGGTTGTACAGGGTGGTGTGGTTAGTAAAGAATATTTATACATGGGAGCAGATGCCATCAAAGAATTTGCACAAAGAATAGAAAATGAGTGCCATGACATAGCATCTAATATCTTATTAAAATCAAAACCTATGTTGCCTTTAACAGAGAAACAGATTGAAGATTTCAACAATGCAGAAAAATGCCCGGTATGTGATTCTGAATTTTCAGATGCAAATATCAAGGTGAAACACCATTCTCATACAGATGGTAAATTCTTAATGGCTCTGTGTGATAACTGTAATATTAAGATCAAGAGACCAAAATTTGTCCCCATATTTTGCCATGGAGCATCCAATTATGATTTTCATCATTTGATCAGGTACGAGGGGTTTGACAAGCAGAATTTAAATATTGTAGCAGAAAATGATGAGAAATATATAGCTATTAGCAAGAAAATTGAAGTTAATGGTGTTTCTATTCACTTAAGATTTCTTGATTCATACAGAATTTTATCGGCTAGCCTGGCTACACTGGCCACTCAATTATCTGATGATCAATTCAAAATCACATGTGCCTTGTTTCCAAATCAGGAATATATTTGTTATTTGCTCTGGCATATCTCTGAGAACATTGCACCATGCCTCCTCTTATACATTGTTCCATAAACAGATACATATCTTGATCCTGGATCAGATCCAATTGCATTTTAGTGTTTAAAAACATTGCAGACCATGCTAGGCCCGGAGCACTGTAAAAATACATTGGATCCAGTTTATAATTTTGCATGGAAGATTTTCTGAATGCCTGCAGTATATCAGCCAGTGTGGCCAGTGTAGCCAGGCTAGCCGATAAAATTCAGTATGAATCAAGAAATCTTAAGTGAATAGAAACACCATTAACTTCAATTTTCTTGCTAATAGCTATATATTTCTCATCATTTTCTGCTACAATATTTAAATTCTGCTTGTCAAACCCTTCGTACCTGATCAAATGATGAAAATCATAATTGGATGCTCCATGGCAAAATATGGGGACAAATTTTGGTCTCTTGATCTTAATATTACAGTTATCACACAGAGCCATTAAGAATTTACCATCTGTATGAGAATGGTGTTTCACCTTGATATTTGCATCTGAAAATTCAGAATCACATACCGGGCATTTTTCTGCATTGTTGAAATCTTCAATCTGTTTCTCTGTTAAAGGCAACATAGGTTTTGATTTTAATAAGATATTAGATGCTATGTCATGGCACTCATTTTCTATTCTTTGTGCAAATTCTTTGATGGCATCTGCTCCCATGTATAAATATTCTTTACTAACCACACCACCCTGTACAACCACATAATAAAAGCTGGAAGGTTCATGTAGCTGATATGGTGTAAATGAAGATTCCTCAGGGTCTGGGCTACAGAAAGCAAGAGGTTTGAGATTTGATTCAAAATCACACACTATATATGCTGGGTGTTCCAACAAGGCTTGAAACTTTTGGAATTTTGCATTTTCACTTGGCATTGGCATCACCATATGAACAGGTTTATGGTTGCCACAGTATTTCAGATGCTCAATTAACTTGTTTTTAGCAATTTCTGCATTTTCTTCCCGAACCCCATTCACCATTTTTCTACCATCAAAAACAGTTAAACATCTTCTGCACAACTTAAATATTCTATTAAATTTGTCTAGTTGTGTTCTCACTAAAGCTTCAAGACTGTGTATCAGAGTGTAATGATTTGTGCCATCCCCTTTAATTAAGAGCAGATCAATCGGAATAGCAGATTCATCATCAAGTGTACTGATTCTGAGAGGATCTATCAAGCAATTGTCACGGCCAGTAGAACAAGTAAATACATTAATAGATAATTGTTTGCCATTGATGTGCCTGGCCTTTTTTTCAAATTTATCAATATTCTGAACAAGCATTGGATATTCTAAACCCTCCATTGCCTCATCAAAATCATTTTCATGTTGTTTATAATAAGTTATTCTCTCAGGATGCCTTGAAACTGGATACAAAGCAGCTAAAATACACCACAAAAAGCATTTCTGGTCATTATTTTTTATATTAACCACGACTGTTTTGTTTTTGATATTGGCAGGTAATGGCACATAAGTGGAACCTTGTAATGGGCTGAATTCAGAAATATTAACATATAACTTGTGTGGAGAACCGCATAGGCTCCATCCAGACTCTTTTGCAGCAAATTCAGAGTGTTTAATATTCAATTGATCTATCAAACTGCTTATTATTTTGTCTGAATTTGCATTTGAATATACCGGTACAGTTTCTGTTATGTGGGGCTGTGTAAATTTTGTGCCATTTGGCTTCTTATATTGTGTAAACAATTTGAGGGACAGCTTATAAGACCCATTTTGTGCATTTAGAATTGCCTGCACATCTGGATTTATACTCTTCAAAAAATTCTTAATGTCACATCTTGGCTCTGATACAAACCGGTGATCCCTTAATTGGCCGTTAAAACTGCTATGGATGGGTTCATAGCGTGGCTGCTTTGCCGGTCCAGCATTAACAGGTGTTTCATGCTTCCTTTTTAGACCAGATGTAGATGGTTGAGGGGGCAATGTTGATAACTGTGCAGAGCAAGTATCTTTATGTGTATATGTGAAGTATTGCATGCTATATTTTCTATGGCATTTAGGGCAAATTTTTGTGGGAGTTCTGCTTTTGTCTGGATTACAAATCTTTTGGTGCTTAGCCCAATTGGGGCTGGATATATTCTTATTGCATTGATTACAATGTTTTTGATTTGGCATTTTTGTTGTTGTTTATTATATACAATTTCTTGGGATTCAAATCAAAATTCTATGCTTAATAAAAAATATCAGTTGGGTTCAGCAGTGTGATTTGTATGTGTGTATGTGTATGTGTGTGTATTAATATTTTTGGCTTTGGTATTTTTGTTGTTTGTTTATTATATAAAATTTCTTGGGGTTCAAATCAAAATTCTATGCTTAATAAAAAATATCAGTTGGGTTCAGTGCAGACAAAAAACTGCATAGCTCTATGTCAATTAGTTCTTGAGATATTAATTATTTTGTATTTAGGAACCACTTTGGCCCCCCTGCCAAAAATTGGCTTTTATTGTATCAGTGTATATTGTTTCTATGACCTTACTTGGGTTATTCCGCCAAATTATATGCTTTAAGTCTCCTATACTTTGGTGGAGCCTGTTCAGGTTCTATCCCCCGCGATGTGGGTTCCACTGCCGATCCAGCAATGGTGAAGAATCTGCACTGTGCTCTGGCTTATATAGATTTATAGAGCCAATAGAAACCCTGCTTATTTAAACCAATCAGAAAACACCACATCATTACATTATGTCATAAGCAACCAATCAGAAAACACCACATCATTACATTATGTCATAAGCAACCAATCAGAAAACAACACATGTCTAATGCATAATATTAGGTAATAATTTGTTGCAAAACATAATGCAATATAAATAAACCAGAAATAGGCCACAAGTGGGCAGAAATGGGTAGAAATGGCCGAAAATAGACCGGAAGTGGACCGGAAGTGGACCGGAAGTGGGCAGAAATGGGTAGAAATGGCCGAAAATAGACCGGAAGTGGACCGGAAGTGGGCAGAAATGGGTAGAAATGGCCAAAAATAGACCGGAAGTGGGCAGAAATGGGTAGAAATGGCCAAAAATAGACCGGAAGTGGACCGGAAGTGGGCAGAAATGGCCAGAAATAAGCCAGAAGTGGACCGGAAGTAAATATGTGTGTGTGTGTGTGGGTGTGTGTGTGTTAATACGTTTGGCGTAGTTTTAGGTGTAGCCAAAAAAAATATCAAGAGGGGCATATTTTTGACAGGTTTATGGACAACAATCTCACAGAAGTGCCTTTTATAAGTGTATGCAAAACAATCTGAGGGGGGTCATACTTTCTCAGGAAATTCCCGAGGGAATTTTTACAAAAATCTTAGATTAGACAGGGTTCCACACTTGAGCAAAAAGCTCATATAGGCATGTTGAGCAAGTTTTAAGTGTAGACAAATCTGCCAGAGGGGGGTTCATACTTTCCGGTCCTGGTTCTATCACCAATACTACTACTTGTATGTGTTGCGTTGTGGGTGTCCCCTTCATCAGTTTGATGTAATTACATTCATATTCATAGTCGTGATTAACCTTAAACGCCAAAAAACTACGGTGAAATAAGGAATACAAAATTCACAATTATAAGGGAAAACAGCCGTGTTAGCAGATAAATACTGTCCCTAAAAGAATTACGTTTTTGTAAATGTATGAACTTCTGACAAATCTCTCCCACAGGGGGCCGAAAACTAGCTTCAGGTGTTTCACAAGATTGTCTTGAAAGTTTCGATAGCCCCCCAAAATCAGAGGATACTCAGGAAATACGCAACATTCCATTGAAGAAACATACGTAATGTACCGGTTGGTGGGTGTCCACTGTCCACCCAAGTCAACCGACGAAAAAAAAATCTCCATACTCCAGCTTTCGTACAGAACAGTACCTATGGACGGAAATTAGTAAGAGACATAAATTGAAAGAAAGTAATTCTCTCCTATCTCCCCCCTCTCTCTCTCCTTTCTCCTTCTCTCGTCTCCCTCTCTCACACTCTCATGGAAACAAAAAAAGGAATACAAAGAGAGAAAAAGCAAGTGATTTCTTTCAAGAAGGAAGAAATGGAGAAACAGTGTCTAGAGACTGTGCATGTGTGTGTGTGAGAGAGAGGGCAGGCGTTCCTCTGAGTTTTTATCTCTCTGAGAGAGCTCTCTGTTCCTCTCCCTCTATCTTTTTCTCACATAGAAATAGTAGGATTAAAGAAAAGAGGAGTAAGGAAAAGAAAGAGAACAAGAGAGAGAGAGAGAGAGAAAGAAGCAAAAATAAAAAGGAAAGAAAAGCAGATAGAGAGAAAGACCAAGAAAGAGAAAAATTAGAGAGACAAAGAGGTTAGATACAGGTAAAGGTGAAGGAAGGAACGTAAGATACAGAGAGAGAGAGAGAGAGAGAGAGAGAGAGAGAGAGAGAGAGAAAGGAAGAAAGAAAGAGGTAGAGAAAGAGTTCACAAACTTCACTTTTTTTCTATCTCTCTCAAAGAGAATGAGAGAAAAACCTCTCACTGAAATAGAAGATCGCCCACATTTCTTTATTTTCGTAATTCTTTCAGAAAGAAAGAAAAAGAGAAACAGCTCTGGCGGCTGGTAGTCTGGCTTTATGGGTGTGCACTTCAGCCTCGAGTCCAGAAGAAGTGTTATCACCCCCTTCAATTACCCACACCCGTTCTTGCGTACATATTAATGCTAAATATATTGGTAACCCAAGTTATGATCACATTTCGCTGAGAATGAGTCTATGGCGGAGTTGTATTTCATGAATTTTTTTTTGAAAAATATAATTCTTTACAAATTTGAAATACCTAGGTGAGTTTTTCCGTCGATCACGAGAAGGGCGATGCTATTGGGTTCGTGACCTGCAGATAATTTAGCATTCGATGACCTGACAAAATCACTCAAAATGTTTGGTAAATAGGCGTAACTCGGAGTTTAGCTTTTGATGGGCATATTAGGTCTATTAATTTTGTCGTTCCATAAGTCCTGTAGTGAAGAGTGTGAAGCAAGAGAACCTAGATGGAGAGGAAGAGGAAACCTAACGGAGAAGGAGAAGAATGGCAGTGAGAGAGTATTCAAGGGCAGTGGAAAAGAGAGATAGAGAGACTAAGTGTACAGTGAAGGAGAAAAACATAGTGAGAGAGGAAAAGAATGAGCGAGAAACATAGGGTTGAGGAAAGGAAGGGACCTCTTGAGAAAAGGGAGAAAATTTAACGGGAGGGGATTAGAGAGAGACTCTATGGAGAAGAAAAAATCTGAGAGAAAAAGGAGAAAGAATGAGTTAGTGGGGATGGACCGAGAGAGAGAAAGCTTAAAGACGGGGCATGGGCGTTGCCAGAAATGTTTGTAGGGGGTTCAGGCTATTGATAAAATGTTGATTAGTAGAAATAATAATAATTATTATTATTACCTTTGTTATAATTTATTACAATAATAATAACTATTATAAACTAATAAAGAAACAATTTTATTACAAATTTTCGTTGTAGTAGGGTAAGAACAACGAAACCTGGTTCCTGTTAATAAAACATTAAAATGCTTACCAAGGCAAAATTTATTGTGTCAGAAATATACACGAGAAACGTCAAGTTTCCACCCTCTGACAGGGTCTTCTTCAGATGAAGATTCACAATAAATTAATATTTCGTCTGAAGAAGAGCCTGTTAGAGGGTTTAAACGTTTTTCGTGTATATTTTTTATACAATAAATTTTTGCCTTGGTCATTATTTGAATGTTTTACTAACATGGAAACAAGGCTTAACAGTGTTACCACTGGTTCCTGTATTTTACACTTTTCGATCTAACGTATTTGGTTATTTTAACATATCTGTTGTTTACTATGAAAATTACAAGCTTTCTGCTCTTTTGTAACTTGAAATGAACGATGCCAATTTCCAGAGAGCGGGTCGACGGATCTGTCGATAGCGTGAAGTTAAAAAGAGAGAGACAGATGCAAGGAAAGAGATATGGAGAGAGACTAAGAGGAGAGAGAATTTTTGGTTGTTTATATTTTATTTGTTAGGTGAAATTTTTAATATAATTTGTTCTTAATTTTTATTAATTCTATAAAGGTGGTATATTAGACTAGGATTAGATACCTTATTATGATCATTCAGTGTTATGCTTTATTTATAAGCTATATAAACACACATAAATTATTAATAAAATTACTATTAAAAATGAAAATATAAAATAAATATTAAAATAATTAGAATGTATTAGTTGAATATTCAGAGAACCACTACTTATATATTTATACACTCCTTGTCCACCAACCAATTCACTCCATCCATAATCAATAGACTTAATTAAGGGGAAAGGGAAAAAGAGACCTTCGAAGGAGGAAGAGAGAAGTGGGATGAATATCCTAAGTAGAGTAGCCGAGAGAGATAATCTAAGAAGAGATAGAGAAAACATCATGAGAGGGAAATATAGAGAACCTAAAGGGCAAGTGAGATATACAGATGCTAAGGGGAGAGCGAAAGAGAGAGACATCGAAGTGGTGAAGGCAAGTGAAAAAGAGAGGTAGAACGTAAGGTATGAGAAAGTGCGAATCTAAGTGAAGGGAGTGAACTGGAGGAGAAAGAGAGAACAAGGGAAAGTTAGTGAGAGACTGAGGCATCGAATATAAACGGAGATTGATTGAGAGAAAGAAAGAAGTTAAAGAGGTGGGAGAGGGAGAAAGAGAAAATATATGGAAACAAATCGAAAAAACAGAGGTAGAGAATAAAGGGAAAGTGTGTGAGAGAGAGATTGAGACACCTATTCTAAGCGGAGGAGAGAATGAGAGAGAGCATAGGAACCTAAGAGGGAGCAAGAGCGAGAGAGAGAAAATTTAAAGGGCGAGAAAGCGAGAATTTAAGTTCAACGAGAGAATCTGGGGGAAATAGAAAATAAGATGATCCTTAAGGGAGAGGGAAAGAGTGATACGGAGAAGTGTAAAATAATTGTTGAAAATTTAGATATATTTCTATTTTTGTTATTTTCGTTTATTGTCTGTCATTTTTGGATAATAGGATGATTAGCCAAAAATGAGAAAGCTGAGGATGAGTGATGATTATAGAAATTGATGAAAAGACACTCACGAGTAACACTCATGCCCAAGCCTGAACTCGAACCCGAGAAATTCGGTGGCGATATCGAAAGTCGACCACTTAACACGGTCGGTCAACGAGCCGGTGAAAACTTAGATAAAGAAAAGAAGCAGAGAATGGCAAGTGATATGGAAGAATGAATAGCATATAGTTGAAGAATAAGGTGTGTGAGAGGGTGGAAATCTAGAGAAACAAGAAGAATCACACACGGATACAGAAATGAATATTGAAAGACAGAGAAATGGAGAAAATTTCACACTTGACCTTTTGGTATATAAATACGTGATGTAAGCACACACGAATAAATATTATAATATCAAATGTTTCTTTTTATTTGGAATCACTGATTTGTGCATTATAATATTTCCCCCTTGCGTGTAGGAAACCCGGTTAGTTTTACATAACATCATTTTAGTGAAGTAGTGGCAAGAATATATAATCGTTAGGAGAATATCGTATACGTATTCTACGGTTATATAAATGTTTCTCCGTCTATACCGTAAATCAGCGCCCACTGTACAATGTTACAGGATATAGTTTCTAATATTTTTAAATAAATTCGCAGGCATGTAAGAACATAAAAGCATCCAGCCAGACTTGGTGCTTGACCCTAGTGCAAACTTCCCGATCCACGGATTTTCCACCTTTGAAAATACATGGCGAGCGAACAAGGGTGGATATTTTATTATTATTTCTTGCTTCATAAAACCTTAAGTGTAACAAATTATTCTACTTTTTGTCGCGTTAAATCTGTTTGAAAGAAATTTATTTTTAGAATATTGTAGATCTTCACATGTACTACAGGGTGAGCATAAAGTCTTTCCCTGATTATGAATATTTATATCTCAACTTCCACGGTACATAGGCAAATAAAACCTATGGCAATAAGTAGTGCAATGCATTAAGGTTTTTTTTCCATTTCTTTGTTTTGTCTGATTCTTATTCTGATTCCCATATCATGGCCACCGCTTTCGCCGGACATAACCCCCTCTTGACTTTCTTTTATGGAGTTACGTTAAGGACACAGTGTTTAGTTCACCAGTTACTGATATGCAAACTCTTCAGACACGAATACGGGATGCTATAGAGACGGTGACGGAAGAGATGTTGCCAAAGACATGGAGAGAAATTGAGTATCGCCTCGACGTTCTAAGGGCAACAAAAGGAGCACATGTCGAACTGTACTGAAGCGTACTGATAACATTATGAGTTAAGCTACCATTTCCAACAAACCGCATATCTGTATCTAGCATACTCTGTAGTTTTTTAGCAATAAAAGTTTGTAATCAGGGAAAGACTTTATGCTCACCCTATAGTTTCTGAGATAATGACAATATTACAGTGACGTGCACTGAGGAGTAGCTAGTCTAGCAGAGATAGATCAATCAATCTCACATCTCGAATTATATTCAAATCACAATATTTATTGTCTTGGTAAAGCCATAGTTCATATGCAACACTTTCTTTTCCACACGCTTCTCGTCTATCGGTGTGATCCGCGGGCAAAGCTGGCTGGATACCCTAGCTCGCTCTTCTTCCGCCTGACCAGTTTCCAGGTAGAAACGGCCGCCCGAAGGAAAGAGGAAGATTTCTACCTCTACCTCCCTTGCCCCGTCGCTCCCCGCTGCAATGGTTGAAAGCCAAGGCTTTCAGGTCCCCCAGTCTATCTCCTATAGGACAGATAGAGGATTGGTTTCTCATAGATTTTTTTGTAAATCCTCTAAAGAATTCAGGGTAAAATGTTCTGCAGTACTTATGTTCTCTGTATTTACACAACCTTTTACACGTTGTACAATATGTATGTATAATATGGATGTAGTTTTATTATTTATGAAATGGGAACGTGTTATGTGCAGACAATAATGTTATGCTTTCTTTCTTTTTTTTCAATTATGGAATTTAATGATTAAATTACAAATATGTGCTCAGGCTCTCTCTCACTCTCGTTTTAGTAGTGTTTTATTTAAATATACTACTCTTGGCCTCTAACAGTCATAAATACGGATGTATTTATTTGGGCAAGAGAACGCGTTTTCATATTGTTGTTGGTTTGGTTTATTTTACTTCGCTTTTCTGCCACATTTGGTTATCGCAAAAATGAGGATGAGTATGATATTATGAAATTGATGAACAATCCAGGCCAGGATTCGAACCCGTGATGAGTGCGCATTCTTATTCTATGTGTTGTACTCTGCAGAGAATAATGAAATAATTTGGAACGAAAAATGTATCTCAGAACTCAAAAAGCCAAATTAATATTATTGAAGAAACTACAAAATAGTGTGTTTTGTTACATGTTTTGTTTCTGTGCATAAAATGTACTTAAAACACCAAATCAACCAACCGTGGGGGAGTGGTTATCACAGCGCGCTACGACAACAGGAGTTCCGGATTCGAACCCCGACCTGGCATGGGTGTTCTTTGTGTTTGTCCCTTCATTAATTTTATCGCATCATCTTCGCAATTAACCAAATGTGACATAAAAGCGACGCTAAGTAACAAAAATGAAATCAAATTATTGATTGATTGCTCGATTTGGTTTATTTTACTTCGCATTTCCGCCACTTTTGACTAATCGCGAAGATGATACGATAAAATTAATGAAGGGCAAGGGCCACACACAAAGAATACCCATGGTCAAGCCGAGATTCGAACCCAGGATCTCTGGCTTAGTAGTCAAATCGTTTTTTATTTCGAATGTGGGTGGGGGTTTCGTGTACTTTATTTTAGTACTCATTCATCATTTTGCAATCTTTTCCTGTTATTGACATTCTTTTTTTTTTTTTTTTTGGAATACTGGGCTCTAAAGGGGGGAGAGGTGTGACCCCCCCCCCCTGAGTACGCTACTCACTGCAACCCTAAGTGTCGAGTTCACCTCACGTCACTGCAATATTACTTTAGACTGGTTGTTGTCTCTCACGTCAGACATCGCGATCGAGTTAATTTATGTTGTCTTGATGCATACCATTTGGTAGGTCTATCAGTCTATCAACAGTTATCTTTATAGGTCTGGTGGCCCCTGGGATACCGGTAGTTTACACGGTTGGTCAGACATCACAGAACCATAGAGATCCTTTTTTTTTCATCTTTGCTGATTAGTAACCTAAAACTCGTTATTTTCATTGGTGATCGTCACTGTCAAATTTTAGTTGAGCGTTGAGATTGATTGAAAGATATTGGAAGATAATGCTTCTCAAAATACTGACTGGGCTGTCATCTGCTGTAGGAATGTATTCAGTATGAAGATGTGATGTTGCAGAAGATTCCCTCAAGATCGCTACCATTATCTGTGGAGCCACCATCATGAGGCACTGAAAAATGTCTTCGGCAGCTACCGGTAGCTCGCGATCATTGGTTTGGCGATCCCTGGCCTAGTGCAAATGATCCGCAGGCGTTTAAAAATAGAAGTCCATCCATAGGAATCAGAATGAAGAGCTTTGTCGAATTTCTTGATATTTATATTTTAATCACATATAATACGATATATACCGTGTCCGTTCTCTTGGACTGTTTTAAATAACTATTTATATTTCAAGTCATTAAACCTTGTACACGTTTCTAACTCAAATATATCTAAGCTTTATTATTTTTCTCTTCTCTCCGCTTAGCGCCATCTATAATTCTCATTAGAGCTATTCTCATCTTGCGTTAGAGCCGAAGTCCTTGGCGGAGTGGTTAGCACAACGCGCTACGATGCCTGGGGTGCCGGGTTTGAATCCTGGCCTGGGCATGGATGTTTTTTGTGAGTGTCGCTTAACCGGTTTCTTCATATCATCACTCATCCTCATCTTCGCGATTAGCCAAAAGTGGCAGAAAAGCGACGCTAAATAAAATAAATGAAATCTTCTGAGCGACACAAATAAATAATACCTGTATCAATCGTTTTCGACTCAATGCTATTGTAGTTTTCTGAAGAGAAATTTTCTGTACATTTACTTCCTTCAGTTCCAGCATAAGAAACTACTGAATCACAAATAACCATCGAACTCTAAGACGCAGTGAAGAGATATTCTTAAATTCATGCAACAGGTGAAGAAGATTCAGGGGCTACGTCCTCATGCAGTAGGCATTAAAACCATGCGAGGATTGATTTTCCAGTTTCCAGACGCATAAATTACTCACAATGTATGCAGAAGGACTGGGTGTCGTATTTGATGCATAGCTTTATGTGGCATGTGGGATTTGGATTGGCTGCAACGTCTATTGACGTACAAAAGGATCCGTTTAATTATTCATGATCGTGGCCGCGGTAAGCTCGTGTTTTTAAATTTTGGAACCCAATTTCTGCAGAAACCTCTCTGTCTCTGATTGTGTTGAATTTCATCTCTGAGCTTCCAAATATCCATCTCTATAGATTTATGATTGGTTTCTATCCTCTTACGGGCTTCTCATTTTTTGATCAGTGAGTACATCATTATTATAGGGTTTACAAAATGTGTTATATTATTTTGTTTATTTTGCTTACGCACACAGACATGCACATAATCAAGGGGTCCTGAGTTCAACACCCAGTGGAGGCACATAGTGGTTCGGATCCCGATTAATCTTTCTGTGCATAAAGTGGACTTAAAACAAACATATCACCAGTAACCCTATTTCTACCACACAAACCACAAAAGCGTAACGTTTTAAATAGCGAAATTTTATCTGGTTAGACGAGCTCCTTAAATCTCCATACCCCTACAAATGACTTTACTTTCCACTGATTGAAAATTCCTTATAAATGGTAGCCAAAGTAGACCCTTTTTTATTCCAAAAAATGAAAAGGTAGAATATTGTTATATTTCTTATAACATTGATAGTGCAATAGTGCATTAGGAATTGATTAAATATTAGAAAACACCATAGTTGGTTCATTCAGTTATCTATTTCCCTATCTTGCATGGCAATGGTTTATTCTCTCACCCGATAAACCAACTTTTTCATCTGTATAGAAATTGACGGAGAATCTGAAGTTGTCGGACTTCTGTTTTTGTTTTACTTGCATGCCTGTATTCATGTTTTGTTTCTATTATATCTAATTAATGTATAATAAATATTAAAATACAAGAAATTATAATTGTTGCGGTAATCCAGGTCAAATTTCTAGAATGCACCACTGTTGCATGGATTCTTTGTTCTAGTAGGTAAATCTCGATATTCTCCACCTTAAATCGCATCCTCTAATCAGATATTACACTATCCAACTATCTTATGTGCGAATATGAACGCACTTTCCTGTCCCTGCTTTATAACAAATTCTATTCATCAAATTTGAGGAAAGATACTTTGTACTTACATGAAGTAATATTGCAATAAAATTTTACATAACACTAAAAGTGCATTATGTATTGATTAAATGTTCCATATCATAATAGCTTGTTCAATTATAGAATTGATGAGAAATAACGTGATAATTTGAACCCAGAGATTTGACCATTACACGGTTTATTGTTCTTAGGAATTTGATTGATAATGTTTAGATTTTTTAGAAATTGTAAATCTAAGCGTATAAACATGTTAGCTAATTCCTGTTTTATTAGATAATTGGTTTAGTTTCAGTTGATGTTTTAAGTCCACTTTGTGCACAGTAAGGCTAATTGGGACTGGACCTACAGTTTAAAGTGGAATCCGAACCACTTTGTGCTTCTACCGGGTATCGAACCCGGGAAACCTTGATTACAAGGCGGCGACGCTACCACTGCGCCATCGGGGAGGCCTTTATTAGATAATGTATGATCTTTTAGCTTTAGGAAGATAAATGAATAAACAATTGAATCTTTATCCATTATTTTAATTAACAGATTTACCCATCCGACATGCCGCTTATAAAATTCGCTGTTGTGACAGAAGTGGATCTCGAGCACACGTGCGATGCTTCAATGAAGAAACGGATCATGAAAGCCGTCAGCATAGCCAAGAAGCAGATGGCGGAAGAGGTAAGTGTAGGAAACTCTTAGAAATAAACGAATGTGTGGCATTTGGAATGTGAATACAAATTAAGAATCACCTGCAAAAGATTTAACTCATGAATAGCGGAGGAACAAGGTTGTATTAACGAAGAGAGTGAGGAGCTTCTCTCCTTCGTAGACGCCTAAAGCTAGTAGACCTTCAGTTAACATTAGAGTAAAAAACCATCGCTCTCCTTAATATCTAAAATTGAGTGATTGCCTTCCCTACCAACAGCCATTTGTCAGTGGCAATAAGATTAATTGATAATCGTCTCCTCATTGACGTCTAAAATAAAGGTGATAACCTCGTAAACAACTAATACAAAGAGTAAATTTTCGCGACTACAGGATCCACGTATGCATCCAGGAAATTATTCACGGACTTTCCTCGTATCCTGGTAGTTGCCTAGAATCTGTATAGGGAACCTTACAGTTACACACGCTTCTGTGTTGTAAGGATCCCATTGAAAGTCAGTGAGATTGTTGCAATCCAGAAGTATCCGTGACTGTACAGTACATTGTATTGATACCATTATTGAATTTTCCATAGGAAATTACAATATTGTAGACCAACCTCGAAGAGGAAATTTCTAGGTGCGGTATGTTTCAAAGAGCTTCGGGCTTAAGTGTGGGAGATTCTTGGATGGTTCAACATGATGGCAATGAAGCAGGGGTCATGTCTACTCAAATTATCCAGTTGGGGGGGTACAACGAAAATTTTAAATGCGAAAGGAGTCGAGTAACTTCTTGTTGAAGATTTTTTTATATGGGCAACAGTATTCGAATTGATGGCTAATTGAAATTTGTAGGAATTTGGACATTGGAAGTAATATTTTTTAACCAGTTACGAAGTCACAAACTCACCATATAGATTATAGTGCGTTGTCTACCCATCATCAATTTTATGACTACGATAATTTTCGTAAATTTAGAGCGATTTAGCTGAAATTCGCACTCAGTCCCGGCTACCTCTGGAACAAGGCCGCGCAAAGCGGCAGAGAAGGGGAGGAATCGAGTGGGCAGAGCGAAGCAGTGCACGTTGCCTCGAAGGGTAGTAAGTGCAGTCGCTTTCCCCCTCCACACAATACCATTCCCTCTCACGTGTTCATTGGTGGAGCCGTCCTGTGTCGCTACTTGCGCAGAGACTTGTTTTCGTTCGCTTGCTCCAGAGATAACCGGGACAAGGTATAGGACTCGAGCGATATTTGAGCTAAATCTGACCACGCGTTTCAAAATGCGGACAAGTAAACCGATTATCCCTATGTTTTGTGCGTTACACCTCATTTAAGATTTATTTCAAAACTCTGAAACTGAAGTCACATTAATGTAAGATTATTTTTAGAGACACAATTTTGCAATAAAGCACTTCAAATATAGTGCGTAGTTTTGGAAGTGAATTGGTGCCAAATTTCAAATACTGTTATTTCTATAACTGCGTAAATGTAAAGCTTGCGAGGTGAAATTTTTACAGATCCTATGTACCTTGGAGGATTTTTTATTTTAGTCATCATTTACCAAAGGGGTAGAAAAGCGACGTAAATTACTGAAATAAAAATAAATACAGTTTGCATTTTTTTTATAAATGATCATTGCGTTTCAAGATAGCAGACGATAAACTGATTTTCCTATTTTGCGAAAATTTCAAAATCTGCCCTATTTGTTTAGACTACGTTTCCGCACACTTAGAAATAAAACTATCAGCAAGTTTAGAGCATCAGCTGTACTGCGATTCCATAATAAACACAATCATATACTACAGTATGTAATTGGGATCATTAATAATGTGACGACGATAACTACCATAATTTATAGGATTATAGCTGACGTTCACATATTGTACTCAGATGACGTTTTATTTTTTGTATTGAGCGAAACAAAGATACACTTGACGCACTGTGTATGTGTGTGTGTGTGTATGTATATTGATTGATTGACGCTACCACTGCGCCATCGGGGAGGCCCTGTGTATATTATACAGGTATATAGTCTACATAGGTGATATGCTCAGAAATATTCAGTGAGGTGATATTACCATATGGGGTAGGTTATTGTTTCTTTTTCTGTAATCATTGCTATATTTTCTCATTATATCTGATGAAGATTATATTAAAAATGGCCTAAAAATGCGTTGCACGTAGCCCCTTTACCCCTCGCCCTCTGGGAACACCACTTACAGTGTTCCATCTTGGTAATTCGTGCTCGTTCATTTATGAGCTTGAATTAGTATTTTCGATTATTTGCATTGTTGATATAATTTTAATAACAACAATGTTAAGTGGCTGTCTCAAAATATATATAGTTTAACACAAGGGATGGGTACTAGCTACCTCATTTAGTAATCAGTAAAATATTTTCTCATACTTTTACGAATCAAGACCCACGTAAGTCATAGGGTTTATAATCATCTTGAACCCAGCCTTGGGAATGGCCCTAGTACAGTGTTCTGCTTGTGATATATGGATAATAACATTTCTTATGGATACAAACATACCCACATTTTATTTTTAATTTGTTATTCTTAGTAGATAGATGGAACAGAAACACATGGAAGAGTGTTACTTATGTTATACTCATTAATCCAGTATGGTTGCCAAAACAGCAGCTTTGCAATTTCATTCTTACAAGGACAAATAGCTGAATAATTTAGGCCGAGTTTACATTAATGCTTATTCGTAAATACAACACAAAGAAATACAAAATATTAAAGCCGTCCTTCGTGGCAAAGTTGTTAGTACAGCGCGCTATGATACCACAGGGATCCTGGGTTCGAATTCCTGTCTTGGCCAGGGGTGCCCACAGGGAGGGGGGGGGTTTCATGACGCGCCTGCGTCATGGGAATTTTTTGGGGGGGACAAAATTTTATACCAATTCTATATATCTTCACACAAAAATGGGGGGATCGTATCGTTTGACTGACTTGTTATTGATTTTTAGTTTTGGTTATTATGTTTAGTTTTTCTAACTACCTGTGGGTGATCGCGGCGATAGGGTTGAAATGAAACACCACCTCTTATGCCTCTAGAATCGGTTTGGATGGAGAAGGGGGGCGTTGTATTCGCATTACTACAAGGTTAGTCGAGCAGACAAACTGTGCAGAATAAGGTTGACTAACAATGGCAGTGAGCCTACAGTATCTGAAGTAAACATATAGGATATTGCTTAAATATGTCTGTATTATACAGAGACGTAACCACAGGTGAAGCAGGGGTCATTGCCCCCCTCAACCTTCGAGGGAAGTCAATTCTAGGGTAGGAAGGGGGAACAAACATTGACGGCCAAGGGCACCTGCAGGGGGAGGGCACAGAGGAGCAATTACCCCTTCGATTTCAAATCTTATGCAAATAAAAATTCATTTTGTAAAATTTTCTTGCTTGCTTTGCTTGCATTATCTGCTTTTCTCGTTTTTGTCAAGTTTTTTTTTATTTTTATTTGATTTTGAATTTAAAATTTTGGGTGCGTCAGCACTAAGGCTATTTTGAACCCGTCACACTATACGGGGTCGAGTCCCTTACCATAACTAAAATGGTAATGCCGTGTTGTAACTAAAATCTTTAAAATTTTCTGACTTGTTAAAAGCTGAGGCTGCAAAGAGGCACTCAGCACATATAGCGACAAAACAGGACAACACACAGAATTATACTGGCCATAGGGCCAGTCGCCAGAGCCTCGTTAGTCTGCAGTCCAAGGTATACTACGTGGAAGTGATGTTGACATTTTGGTGTACTACGAGGAAGGTCACCCCTTACATCCTGTTTTTGTCAAGTTCAGAGCTGTAGCTAGGGACGGCGGGAGTCGGCCATGGGCGCCGAATGATCTAAAAAGACGTTGTTAAAGAGAGAACGCCATGGCGACTGTGAAATTATTTGGGAACGACTGAAGATGACAGGACACCTCTCCGATTTTCTTCATATTTGGCATACTCACTAATTGAGGCCTCCTAATCACGAATCTGAAGTTAAAAGTTGTCGGAAGCGTCTAGAAATTGCAAAATAAGCGAAAACAAGGCGTTAGTTTTCGGAATGGAAACCGTCATTTTCGCGAAATTTTAACTATGTTTGCCTAACCTAACCGAAACTAACCTAACCACACGTCAATGGTTCGTGGGGCTAGCGTCAATGGTTCGCAATTATTTTGCAATTTCTAGACGTTTCCGACAAATTTTAACTTCAGATTCGTCATTAGCAGGCCTCAATTAGTAAGTATGCCAAATATGAAGAAAATCGGAGAGGGATCCGGTCATCTTCAGTCATACCATTATTTGCGCCCTATTAAATCAATATTGTTTTCAATTGCAAAAATTGGATCTAAACATTTTCTTGCTCGCTTCGTTCGCATTCTACATTTTTTCTGTAATGTAATGTATTTAAATAATATGTGTTGTATATTTGTATTGAATAAGCTTTGAATATGTACACAACTTAGTGTTAGCTTGTTGCATACGTATTTTCTATTTTATGTTGCTCCAAGTTGCATATGTGTGAAACAGGGGAGAGTCGTACAGTACGGCCGTCCTACAGTATCGGCCAATTGCTAGTTCGGACATTTGACGCTACATAGCAGTAGTTCACGGAAGTAGGAGGGAAGGGTATGTATTCGTGTGCGCTGTAGTTCGGGATCACGCAGTATTGTGAGAGCTGTGCCTGTGTTACTATGAAGAGTCAAGTGGCTGCGTGAGAGAAGTTATTTCTAGGGCCCTGGTATTCATGTTCGAGGTAAATGTTTGATTTTATAGTCAGATTCTGTTTATCGGTATTCTATAAGGATACGAAAACCTGTAAATAGTTTAGCAAATTGATTATAAACAACGTGTAATTGGAACCTTTGATACCACCTAATAATCGTACAGTATCGGCCAGTGAAGTGTCGTCCAGTATCGGCCACACAGAATTTTGTACGCACCTACTACAGTTCTGCTTGCTTTTGTTTTCGGAGTAAGATGGCACACGAGGAGGGCAACAAAAGAGGTAAATGGACTGAAGAGGCCATGAAAGCGGCGGTAAATGAGGTAATGACAAACAAAGTGACAGCAAGACAAGCAGCTAGTATATTTTGTTTACCAAGAAGCACGTTAGGAGATAGATTGAGAGCAATTCAACGTGGTATGGATGTGGACCTGACACCTCAGATGGGCTGATTTAAGAAGACGTTTGATGACGAAATGGAAAAACAATTACTTTCGTATATGAAAGACTTGGACAATACGTTTATGTACCTCGGTAAATAAGAAGGCAAAGAAGACAGCTGCAGAAACTGCATGCACAATGCATAATTTGTCTAGAGTCCTTTGAGGAAGATTGGGTTCAGTGTACCGATGTGGAGTTTGTCACATGTTGAATGCGTAGACGAAGAAAATATTTTGTGTTTTTGTGACTATTGTAAAAATGTGATTTCAAATCCGCTTTAACGGACTTTATTTCCACATTTGTTACCTACCACACCTTTATACACATAGTTTACAGTTTATTCATAAAGCTGAAGCATTTATCAATAGTTACCACCACCTAAAATTAAAATATTGACTGGCCGATACTGGACGACAATTTTTCCACTCACTGAAAATTCAGCTTTTCGTTTTTTGTATATATCTTGTAGTTCTGAAAACATTTCAGAGAAATTAATCCCGTGTTCCTTAAAGTATGCATTGAGGTATCATATTACTATGTTCAATCCGACTATCTCCTAATCCTTTATCAGTTATAATCAATAAGCTTAAGGTGGCCGGTACTGTACGACTCTCCCCTACGTTGTACATGAAAGTTACACATGTATCTTTGGAATGAATTTTTCATTCATTTTCTGCCATTCAAAAATACAGTTTGTGTGCTTGATTTCCATTATTAGCTAATGTGAAATTGACGGTGTTGAGAAAATATTTTAATTCGTTTGTTCCAAACAAATGCTTTAGCACAGACTTCTACCCCTTTTTGCGTAATTTATGAGGATAATAACGTCTTTGATACTACTACTACTACTACTGGCAGTAGTAGCAGTAATAATAATAATAATAATAAAACCATTATTAATGTTACTTTATTATTATTATTATTATTGGTACGTTTATCCTGGTACATTCCTCCCCCCAGACAAAAATTCGTGGTTGCACCTCCAAATGGATCAACAAAATATGGAATTATAAAATGGCTGCTAGTTCTAGCTATATTGGAACTTTATAACTAATGTCATCTAAAACAAATAAAACTCTCAAACACATTATAGTCACAATTAAAAAATGCAAGAAATTACAAATGGACTGTTGAAATAGAGGTTATATTTCTTTATAACAGTCATGATATTGGATATAGACAACGAAAATATTTTGACACAATAATCAATACTGACTTTAATGTCTCAAGCACCGTACCGTAACAAAATAACTTAATCGAAGTTCTTTGGTAGTTAATAAAATGGACAACAAAAATCATGATTTCACACCGAAATCTGGTGATACTTATTGACGTGGAAGATCGGTCTGCGTGTGAAGAGGTCAACTAAATTTAACGAGCGACAACTAGAGAAAAGTCATCCTCCTGCAACAAGAGAAGGTTGTTGATGCGATTGCTGAGGAAGATTATGGGGATGAGGGGCAATTTCGCACCAGTTTTTCGCACCACAATGTTTGAAAAATATGATGAATAAGAATTTTCAGAAACCCATGTATTCATTATGGGTAATCAACTTCAACTTAGAGTTACGGCTAATCAAATGTAAGTTTCGACATTTCCGCCTGTCAATTACTACTTCAGTATGTCCTTTTCCCGTTGATATATTTTTCTATGCCATCGGAAGTTTGATATTCCCAAGAGAACAAATTAAATAATACTTCCATAAGAGCAATATATTTCTTCTTGCCTTCTACGGCCATCCTAGCAGTGTTGCCAAACCTGATGCACATAAAAGAGCTAAATTACACCGTACACGGAGTAAAAACTTTCAAGGAGCTAGATTTACGAAACTGGATAAAGTGCCTCCTGGGGTAATTTTAGGTGTCAAATGAGTGGGGGTGTGGGTGAGGGGACGCTACTATTGCCGTTAGCTATAAAGTTTATTGTTAGTTTTCACCGTCTAGCTCGGGCGGCATCACCCATCTCAATAATCATCCACCCATGGTCGTATGAAATCGAAAATAAAGTATTCCCGGATAACAATATTACGTCCCCTTCAGGTCAGCCAAGGCGCTATAAAGAAAAGTAGCTGGTGCAAAATGTGTACTTATGACAGAAGTTGTCTATGTAAGCCGAGTAGATGTTGTCCCCGCCAGTGGATGTTGCTAATTAATACTCGCAATTCATTTGCACGGGTTTTAATTAATTTGCACGTACTTAGAATTTATTTGCATGTACTTAGAATACTTTACATTTATGTATTTGCATGTTTATAACTTTTTATGAATATATAATTATTTATTTTATGCAAAATATGTATATAGAAGGTAATTAGAGGTACTAAACGCTATGCATATGGTTTTATATTCATTACTGCAAAGTATGTAATGTATAAATCGATAATAATTAATGTTTATAATATTGAAAATAAGTTTTTATGGTTCATGAACCGCTATGAACGGTGGTAATGGTACGAAAGAAGACGGTCCCGGTACTCGAACCCGCAATATGTAACGGTAATAATTAGTACTATGTAATAATGTATGTTATTATTGTATTAAAGACGGTGGTACGAGATGCCAGACAGAATACCGTCTCCGAATCTGAACTCCGCTCTGATGCCAGACAGAGAGAATGAATTAATATTCCGCGCAGGTAGAGGAGAAAGGAATTTGGGGAGTGTGCGTTCAAGGTCAAATGACGTCAGAACGTCAGAACAAAGAAGGAACCTGATTCACCAATCAGAGAACGCGTCGGTAGATTTTCAGAACCGGTTTTTCCAAGGTTAACCAGTACGCAATAACAGGGGAAAGCTATGCAATACTGTAGGGCGGCAGGGGAGGGATTCAACCAGACAACAAAGGATGTCTGGAATGCGCAGCAAGGGTCAAATCTCTGAAGCTATGCGTCGCTTGTAGAACTGGTTTCCGCCGCCAATTAATATTCCTCTCAGGGTTGCCCCAAGGCACAGGACGCTTTAGCGCAGGTTTTTTTTATCTGTACTATGAAGAAAGGAGAGCTATCAGGGACGGGGCCTACAGTTTTCACCATTTGCTTTTATCACGGGGTAACGAACCTAGGACCCTTTGATTATTGATTTAGGTAGTAAATGTATGTTACTGTGTGCTATTTAACTTAATTTTGAGTTAATTTTTTACCAAACTTTGACTTTATGTCAAACATTTTCACAGCTTATCCTTATTTTTACAAAAATAACACTATTTGTACTATTCAGGCAACATTCTTTATTAAATTTTGGACTCGCAAAGACATTTTTTCAACTTTTAATTTATTATTTTACAACTTTATGTTAATTTTTTACCAAAATAACACTATTTGTACTATTCAAGCAACATTGTTTATTAAATTTTGGACTCACAAAAACATTTTTCAACTTTTAACTTATTATTTTACAACTTTATGTTAATTTTTTACCAAAATAACACTATTTGTACTATTCAGGCAACATTTTTTATTAAATGTTGGACTCACAAAAACATTTTTTACCGAACTTTGACTTTATGTCAAATCTTTTACAACTTTATGTTAATTTTTACCAAAATAACACTATTTGTACTATTCAAGCAACATTTTTTATTAAATTTTGGACTCACAAAAACATTTTTCAACTTTTAACTTATTATTTTACAACTTTATGTTAATTTTTTACCAAAATAACACTATTTGTACTAGTCAGGCAACATTTTTTATTAAATTTTGGACTCACAAAGACATTTTTTTTTACCAAACTTTGACTTTATGTCAAACATTTTCCCAGCTTATCCTTATTTTTATCAAAATAATACAATTCAATCTGTTCAGGAAAGACTTTTAGTTATATTTTCGACACACAAAGTGTGTGATCTCAACTTCTATCTGTTTATTTCACAAGTTTAGGCTTATTATTACCAAAATAATACAATTCAATCTGTTCAGGAAAGACTTTGTTGCATTTTCGACACACAAAGTGTGTGTTCTCAACTTCTATCTGTTTATTTTACAAGTTTAGGCTTATTATTACTCAAATAACACAATTTAATCTGTTCAGGAAAGATTTTGAGTTACATTTTGGACTCACAAAGACATTTTTTCAACTTTTAACTTATTATTTTACAACTTTATGTTGTTTTTTTTTACCAAAATAACACTATTAATGCTATTTAGGAAATACTTTTAATTATATTTTCGACACACAAAGTGTGTGTGCTCAACTTTTATTTGTTTATTTCACAAGTTTAGCCTAATATTTAGTCAAATAGCATGATTTGAACGTGTTTTTTATTACATTTTGGACACACACGCACTCATACACACACACACATCCACACACACACACGCACACACACACACAGAGAGAGAGAGAGAGAGAGAGAGAGAGAGAGAGAGATATTTTCCAAGTTTACAGGATTATTCTCTAGTTTACTCATATAACACAATTTAGATGTGGTTTGAATTAAATTTTGTACACATGAAGTGTGTTTCGTCAAGTTTTACTCTTTTCTTTTACAAGTTTAGGCTTAATATTACTCAAATAACACAATTTAATCCAGTCAGGAAGGATTTGTTATTATATTTTGGAAGCACAAAGAGATGTTTTCAACTTTTTTACTGATTTTTTGGCAGGGTATGTATTAATTTTTATTTATTTTGTTTTGTATCATATATACATTTACAAATTTTTAACTTAAAGTTTAGTATTTATTTAAATCTTTTCAAAAACACTAAAGAAAAAGTACTTTTAGCTAAAATGTAAGCCACAGAATATATTATTATTATTATTATTATTATTAGGGTTTACTGATTTCCACTATGCTATTTTTGGTTCTGTATTTCTATATGTATTTATTTAGGTCAGGTTACGCCTGCTACGTAGGAAAGTTTGTTTATTTTAGAGTTTGCTGAGTATTTTGTTACTCTTATACTAGGTAAAGTTTCCTAAATATATCAGGTAGGGCTCCATCCATATACTTTTGTTTTTGCTGTTTGGAGATGATGTGGTCAGCATCACTCTCCATCTGCTTTTTATTTTATGTACCCAATATTATTTTGAAGCTTAGTGAATTCTAGATCCTATTTATGCAGGAGAGAGGGCTTGAAAATTTTGATCTCAGATAACCCACAACTATTTGTCAGAGTATTTTAAAGGATATTTTATATTTATTATGTGCCACTATAATATCAAAGCTTGCTTAATTTTTATGTCTGTAACGCTGTTATTGTATTTCTATCTAAGGCTTACTGGATAAAGTACACGAAATGTTTATCATTTCGACTATTTACCTTTATACGAGGCCAAATTTTTAGTGTAACGAAAATTATTGTGTCTCTATAAAGACCGAAATTCCTTTATCGATGGGTCCATAACTGGACGCTTACCAACATTGTTCCTTTTTTTTAAAAAAAATATAATCATTTATCAATATATTGACAATTCACAGGACCAGACGAAGTTCACAGACGACTGACTATATGGACCATAGGTCCACTTGCTAAACTTTTTTCTATGCTAGAAGAATAGCCTTTTTCAAGGTATACCTTGAAGTATTACTGGTTTTTTGGGTGCATCAACACTTGGGTTATTTCCATTTGGTTTATTATACGAGGCTACAATCACTATCTGAACACTGAAATTCTCTGATTGAAACTAAAAGCTTAGGCTGTAACTAGGGATTTAGTATGTATATCGACAATTTATAGGACAACACGAACCTTACAAAGGATTATAGGTGACGTAGGATCACACGCCAGAGCTTTGTTAATCTGCAAGAAGCACTTACAGTTAGTATTACGAGGAAATGACTTTGATTTTTACTGTTTCACAAGAATGCTATCTTTTATACACCCAATATTTGCTTTTTCAAGTAACTACTTGTACCAGAAGCACTTACAGGCCAACTCTAACTAGACTTCGACTTATTCTATATCAGGTGCTAAATTTATAAAGAACTATGATTGTGTATATTTCTGAGGAAGTACGCAAAAGCAGATTACCCGATTAAAGTATCTGAAAAACAGATTTTTCTATGTAAGTATATTTTTATTGACTGGATTATTTAACAGATCAAACAGGAAGACTGCAAAATTCATTAAATGTAGTTCTATAGTATAGGTGGTTTCAGAGATATAAAAAGAACAAATATAAGATTTCGCTTTTTTTGCTTCTGAGGCTAATCGCGACGCTAAGAGTAAATGGCGATGAAATGTAACGGAGGAGAAACAGTTCCAAAAGTTATGGGCTGCATGTAAGTTAATACCACAGAGATATTACAGTAGGTGTAGGTTCTACCACCAGAACATTTCTATTATAATAATACTGGTTATGCTGTACTGTTAGCTAAAGATGCTGATATTTGAGAAACTTAGAAGCTTATTTGCAAAATTTTAGATAAATAATAATCTGTTAGACTGTAAACATATTTTATATCCATTCTGCAAAAGATCCGATGACAAAATTTAAAAATTGTAATCGCCCAGACAGGGACTCGAACCCTGGACAGATAGGTTAAAAGCCTAACGCTATACCAACTAAGCTATTTGGGCACAAGGTATTCTTTTTTTGAAAAGTTAGTTATGTTAAGAAATATATTGAAACACTTGAGAACACTCTTGGTCTGGTTCGACAGAGAAGGAGACAACATTTCCAAATTTTTACAGATTGGTTTTTATTTTTCCACTATAGAGGCCTTCACTATATGCAATTCGAAACACTAAAGTTCAGCTAGCTTCCAAAATTGTGGTAAAGATTGTGTTTGGCGAGATTAACAAGTTACAATTATATCCAGTTACAGACAAATATAGCTAAAACTCTCAGATTTACTGTACTAGCCAAGTTTTAGTAACATTTTCTTCACTTTAGTACAAATACCAAAGAAATAGGTATATTTTATTTATAATTTGACAAAATGTACTAGTATTTAATTCACAAAGTTAGGTAAAAAAACAGTATTTTTAAAAATATTGTTACTGCCTTCAAATTTTATGTTATTTACCCACTAACAACTGGTTTACACTGTTTGGCATCCTTTAAATAGGAAAAGAAGGAATTATTTGTTTAGTATTTTTACTACTTTATATTTATTTAAGAAAACAATTCTACAGTTTAACTTAATTTTATCAAATTGTTACTAATTTATATATCAAAGTTATGTTATTTAGGGTGTATGAAGGCGTATAAAGTTAATATTTGTACTTATCAATTCAACTAACAATTATATTTTACACACAAAAGATAATGTTTACAGTTAAATAACTTGAATCAGATAATAATATTTTACAGGAATTGATACATTCAGCACTAGTCAGTACTTTTATGCATCAGAAAGTTTTCTTAATTTTCTATTACGCATGCTATTTTGGGCTATTCTTAAAATGTATTTCTAGGGCAAACTGGTTTAATTTTCTGCTTATAATGCAAAGTTGACAGTTTTCGCACAACGAATTGCACATTTGTTATATTCTCTACTTACAATCCAAATATTATGCTTATTTAATGTATAACTAACTAACTCTCTAGCCTTCTTAAACCCGAATGTTCATGGCTGCAGCAACATATGCCTTTCATCTGTCCCTGTCCTGAGCAAGATCTATATACTTCTTTCCTTCCCTACCAATTTCCTTTAGGTCCATCCCTACATTATCCCTCCACCTTTGTTTTGGTCTTCCTATTGGTCTTTTACCATCAGGTTTCCCAACAAGAATCCTGTATACTCTTATTTCCTCTCCCATTCGTACCACATGATCTACACACCTAAGTCTTCTTGATTTAATCATTCTAATAATATCTGGACATGAATACAAATTATGTACTTCTAAATGATGTAACCTTCTCCACTCATCTGTCTCCTCATCTGTTTTAGGCCCAAATATTTTCCTGAGGATCTTATTTTCAAATACTCTCAATTTATGTTCCTTTTTCAATGTAAGGGACTAGGTTTATTTACTGTATTTAACTTTTATTTTTTTTTATTAACAAAAATTAAAAGCTTTATCTATCACCCTATTTTCAAATTAATATTATTAGGTATAGTCTTTGATTTATAACTATATTGCTTTTTTATCAATTTATCTAAGAGTACACGCAGACAAACACATGTGTACACACTTTTATGTAAATAGATATGCCTCTTTTCAATATTTTAGTATGAAGATTGCACTTTAGCTATTTAAGCAAGGGTAGGAAAGGTAGGATTTCTGAGAATTTGTTGCAGGATTTTGTTGTCCAAGTATAGATGAGAACTGAGCTGGGAGACTGTTTTGAACCTTTTCCTGAGAGTTTGCATGTGAACTGTATGCAAATTGAGCACTGTTGACTGTGCATGCTTCGAAGTTTTGCTGTTATTTCACATCAACTCTGTGAGACTGTAGACAGTTTTCCCATTTCAAGTAGTTTTTATTGATTGTATTTGCATATGTTTTGGGGACTTAGCAGTTTTATGTTATGAGGCAGTTTGTTGTAGAATATTTTTTACCGGATTGTTTTGAGATATTGAGTGTCTGCTGTTTTACTTGTAATTATTTTCCTTTTTGTGTTGTGTATTGGACTATATTTTGTCCAAGTTCGTAGTATTTAGAATAATTGTTATTGACTTGTAGATGTAGGGAGTAATAATCCTTTGCAAGATGCCCTATACTTTAGTCTGAACATTATTCTTAGTGTGCACTTTTGAAGCCTTAGTATTCTGGTAGTATTATTAATGTAGAGGTAAATCAGGCTGAAATGTAGGCATTTTTCTGATAAATTATACTTACTTAGTTGTTTCAGCAGGTAGAAGTTGCATGATGGTTTACTGCTGATCATGTTAATTTGCTCTTCTTATGTACTACGTATGATGTAGCTTACTTGAGTAATTGGAATTTTCTACTGAAAAAAGGATTGCTTGTCTATTTTATTCCTATGTTGTTGAGTTTGTCCATAAGCAAGCCATGTTTTTACTCTATCCTATGCCTTGGAAGAATCTAGATATATTGTGTTTGCAGTTTTATGTTTCCCTAAGGTTTCAGCTATGTAGTTTTTTAAACTGTGCTATGGGTGTGACTACTGATTTCTCTTTCTGGATGTCATGTTGGGTTCTGTGTATTCCTTTTGCTGCTTGAATTTGATTTAGGATGTTTGCTTTTTTTCTTACAACTTTATTTGTTTATTTGTTCAGTACTTCGTCTTGTCCTGTGAATTGTCAATATATTGATAAATGGTTATATTTTTTTTAAAAAAAAGGAACAATGTTGGTAAGCGTCCAGTTATGGACCCATCGATAAAGGAATTTCGGTCTTTATAGAGACACAATAATTTTCGTTACACTAAAAATTTGGCCTCGTATAAAGGTAAATAGTCGAAATGATAAACATTTCGTGTACTTTATCCAGTAAGCCTTAGTTAGAAATACAATAACAGCGTTACAGACATAAAAATTAAGCAAGCTTTGATATTATAGTGGCACATAATAAATATAAAATATCCTTTAAAATACTCTGACAAATAGTTGTGGGTTATCTGAGATCAAAATTTTCAAGCCCTCTCTCCTGCATAAATAGGATCTAGACTTCACTATGCTTCAAAATAATATTGGGTACATAAAATAAAAAGCAGATGGAGAGTGATGCTGACCACATCATCTCCAAACAGCAAAAACAAAAGTATATGGATGGAGCCCTACCTGATATATTTAGGAAACTTTACCTAGTATAAGAGTAACAAAATACTCAGCAAACTCTAAAATAAACAAACTTTCCTACGTAGCAGGCGTAACCTGACCTAAATAAATACATATAGAAATACAGAACCAAAAATAGCATAGTGGAAATCAGTAAACCCTAATAATAATAATAATAATAATAATAATAATATATTCTGTGGCTTACATTTTAGCTAAAAGTACTTTTTCTTTAGTGTTTTTGAAAAGATTTAAATAAATACTAAACTTTAAGTTAAAAATTTGTAAATGTATATATGATACAAAACAAAATAAATAAAAATTAATACATACCCTGCCAAAAAATCAGTAAAAAAGTTGAAAACATCTCTTTGTGCTTCCAAAATATAATAACAAATCCTTCCTGACTGGATTAAATTGTGTTATTTGAGTAATATTAAGCCTAAACTTGTAAAAGAAAAGAGTAAAACTTGACGAAACACACTTCATGTGTACAAAATTTAATTCAAACCACATCTAAATTGTGTTATTTGAGTAAACTAGAGAATAATCCTGTAAACTTGGAAAAAATCTCTCTCTCTCTCTCTCTCTCTCTCTCTCTCTCTCTCTCTCTCTCTCTCTCTCTCTGTGTGTGTGCGTGTGTGTGTGTATGAGTGCGTGTGTGTCCAAAATGTAATAAAAAACACGTTCAAATCATGCTATTTGACTAAATATTAGGCTAAACTTGTGAAATAAACAAATAAAAGTTGAGAACACACACTTTGTGTGTCGAAAATATAACTAAAAGTTTTTCCTAAATAGCATTAATAGTGTTATTTTGGTAAAAAAAAAAAAACATAAAGTTGTAAAATAATAAGTTAAAAGTTGAAAAAATGTCTTTGTGAGTCCAAAATGTAACTCAAAATCTTTCCTGAACAGATTAAATTGTGTTATTTGAGTAATAATAAGCCTAAACTTGTAAAATAAACAGATAGAAGTTGAGAACACACACTTTGTGTGTCGAAAATGCAACAAAGTCTTTCCTGAACAGATTGAATTGTATTATTTTGGTAATAATAAGCCTAAACTTGTGAAATAAACAGATAGAAGTTGAGATCACACACTTTGTGTGTCGAAAATATAACTAAAAGTCTTTCCTGAACAGATTGAATTGTATTATTTTGATAAAAATAAGGATAAGCTGGGAAAATGTTTGACATAAAGTCAAAGTTTGGTAAAAAAAAATGTCTTTGTGAGTCCAAAATTTAATAAAAAATGTTGCCTGAATAGTACAAATAGTGTTATTTTGGTAAAAAATTAACATAAAGTTGTAAAATAATAAGTTAAAAGTTGAAAAATGTTTTTGTGAGTCCAAAATTTAATAAAAAATGTTGCTTGAATAGTACAAATAGTGTTACTTTGGTAAAAAATTAACATAAAGTTGTAAAAGATTTGACATAAAGTCAAAGTTCGGTAAAAAATGTTTTTGTGAGTCCAACATTTAATAAAAAATGTTGCCTGAATAGTACAAATAGTGTTATTTTGGTAAAAAATTAACATAAAGTTGTAAAATAATAAGTTAAAAGTTGAAAAATGTTTTTGTGAGTCCAAAATTTAATAAAAAATGTTGCTTGAATAGTACAAATAGTGTTATTTTGGTAAAAAATTAACATAAAGTTGTAAAATAATAAATTAAAAGTTGAAAAAATGTCTTTGCGAGTCCAAAATTTAATAAAGAATGTTGCCTGAATAGTACAAATAGTGTTATTTTTGTAAAAATAAGGATAAGCTGTGAAAATGTTTGACATAAAGTCAAAGTTTGGTAAAAAATTAACTCAAAATTAAGTTAAATAGCACACAGTAACATACATTTACTACCTAAATCAATAATCAAAGGGTCCTAGGTTCGTTACCCCGTGATAAAAGCAAATGGTGAAAACTGTAGGCCCCGTCCCTGATAGCTCTCCTTTCTTCATAGTACAGATAAAAAAAACCTGCGCTAAAGCGTCCTGTGCCTTGGGGCAACCCTGAGAGGAATATTAATTGGCGGCGGAAACCAGTTCTACAAGCGACGCATAGCTTCAGAGATTTGACCCTTGCTGCGCATTCCAGACATCCTTTGTTGTCTGGTTGAATCCCTCCCCTGCCGCCCTACAGTATTGCATAGCTTTCCCCTGTTATTGCGTACTGGTTAACCTTGGAAAAACCGGTTCTGAAAATCTACCGACGCGTTCTCTGATTGGTGAATCAGGTTCCTTCTTTGTTCTGACGTTCTGACGTCATTTGACCTTGAACGCACACTCCCCAAATTCCTTTCTCCTCTACCTGCGCGGAATATTAATTCATTCTCTCTGTCTGGCATCAGAGCGGAGTTCAGATTCGGAGACGGTATTCTGTCTGGCATCTCGTACCACCGTCTTTAATACAATAATAACATACATTATTACATAGTACTAATTATTACCGTTACATATTGCGGGTTCGAGTACCGGGACCGTCTTCTTTCGTACCATTACCACCGTTCATAGCGGTTCATAAACCATAAAAACTTATTTTCAATATTATAAACATTAATTATTATCGATTTATACATTACATACTTTGCAGTAATGAATATAAAACCATATGCATAGCGTTTAGTACCTCTAATTACCTTCTATATACATATTTTTCATAAAATAAATAATTATATATTCATAAAAAGTTATAAACATGCAAATACATAAATGTAAAGTATTCTAAGTACATGCAAATAAATTCTAAGTACGTGCAAATTAATTAAAACCCGTGCAAATGAATTGCGAATATTAATTAGCAACATCCACTGGCGGGCACAACATCTACTAAGCCGGACCCAGTGATGGTATCATAGTGGGGCAGGGGGTGGGTGCCATAGTTCACAGCCAAACGAGTGCACGAAAGAGCCAGATCTGGTTCCAAAAGAGCGAAGCTGGCAACAGTGATCGGCAGCTGCCAAAGAGAGAAGGACCAACAGGAAATTGTCCCTCTCTCCCTTAATGTGCAGTGGATTCGTTTCAAGATATCCATAATCTTACCAAGAACAAATAATATATTGCTGTGAAATGTCACTAATAAGAACAAGTTGCTGGATCTGCATCCAATAAAAAAATAGAAAATAAACCACATCCTACATAAATACTTTTGAAATAATAATACTAATAAACCTGTTGCCTAATTCATTTATTTTATATCACAATATTTGAATCGTTAAGCTGTCTCATTCTTGGCTACAAATGAAAGAGATGCACTGTGGTGTAAGGAACGAACAGCACTGTGTTTCACGAGAACATTCTTCAACTTTGAACACACTCAAGGAATAATATTGCTCGATAATGTTCACCATCCCTCTCATACAACTATGTTTAATTTTACCATTTTCATACTTTGCGTCGCTCTTATGCCACTTTTGGCAAATTTCCACGTGAAGTGACAATCGTAGAGAAACACTCTCAACTAACTTGACTACTATTCGAACCCGAAACCTTCTTTGTCGAGAAGTTTATAATTTAACAACACTGTAAAAACCCCAGAATTTTCCTTTTGGGCACACCCTTGCATATGAATATAGTTAACTTTGAATTCTGCTGTTATTCAAAACATTTGAAAGCTTAAAATTGTAACATTTTCAAAAATACTTCAAAATTTCATATTGAAACTTGAAACTGCTCGAGTGAATTAGAATATCTGACTTTGCATTATTGTACGAGCTTAAGCTTTTGAAAATATCTCAATATTTTTCCGTGTTGATTATAACTTACGTTAAAGAAATATAAAAGTGTAAGGTACACTGGAAGAATGTTATTGGTAGCTACAGTGAGGTATTGTTTTTTTTCTTACAAAGTTCAGGCTTGTCATAAGATAATATATGCAGGCATTCGGTGGTAAATGAATATTACATGAGCTTTCTATGTTGAAACTGACAGTATGTAAGCAGAATTTTCCTAAAAGTCTGCGATCAATAGACATGGCCATTAATTTGAACTAGAAGCGTCAAAGCCTGTCGAACAACGCCTCGTCTCCTCTGGTAAAATGAAAAGGTCGTTCAGATGAACCAGGAACTTCTGATCGAAACTATTAATATGATTCCCTAGTGTATACATTTAATTGATTACCAATGTTTTCTGAAGGTTGAAAGAGTTGAAAGTACACAGCAAAGTTTTTGCATTATATTAAAGAAACATGTTACTTGTTTACAAGTTCTGCATATTTCATTGTATTTCCAAATTGTCACAGGCCTCAGGTCATAGCTCTTGTCACCTTGTAATCAAAGGGGCCCAGGTTTTTTCCCGATGGAGTTACATTGCACAATGTTTTCGATTCCACTTAAACTGTAGGCCCACTCCCGATTAGCCTATCTGAGCATAAGGCGGACTTAAACAAGCCAAAAAGTACCTAATATATGCATGAGGTCACTCGCTATCATGGTTTCATGCTATTAACATATGAGTCCAAAAGTACACCAGCCTTGGCTATTTGCCAGTCTTTTCGTGAAATACTTCTGTTTATATAAGTTATGGTAGTTGCAGTTTGTAGTATTTGTAGTGATAGAGGACTCTCTACCTGCATTCTTAGTAGGATCTTGATTCGAATAAAATCTTTCTTGATGTACGATAAAATTAAATCTCTAAAAACGTAGATTTTATTGTTTTCACTTTTTTATTTAGCCGAACGGGTTGATTGTTGGTAGTTTTGTCACCACAGACAATTTTAAGTTCGAGTCCTGGCGTGGGCATAGGTCTTTGAGTGTCTCTTCATCTACTCATCATTCATACTCATCATCTCGATGAGTAACTCGATTATCCTAAAGTGGCAGAAAAGCGTCGTAAAATAAGAAACAGTAGCAAAAATTACCTCTGCCACATTGCACAAAAACAAAAACAATAATAATAATAATAATTATTATTATTATTATTATTATCATCATCATCATCATTTCCAGACACATGTAACAACGCTGCAAATAAGACCCTTTTGAATCCCTGAAACACGACACATATGTAGAGTGAGGTGCTTAAGTCCTACGAGAAAAGCTTCCCGCACCAGGTTCATTTACTCGGTTTGTCTTGGTCTAAAAGCCTTTTAAAAGGTTAATTATTATACGAAGTATTTTTTGTAATTACATTTAGTATCAACTGCTTTTAGAACATTAATTGCCCTTCTCTTTAGCAACGTTAAGTTATTTTGTGATTCGTAAACAATAAACGCTCGTGATTACAATATCACTCGTTTACATAGACATTTGCTTCTAGGCACCTTTGCATGTGGCACCAACAATTTTCAAATTCCTCTAACTTTTCTACCCTAAACGTTCCTCGCATCAGATAAAACATTTTTACTTTTTTTTTACTGGAGTCATGGATACTGTTGTGATTTACATGGTAGAGCCCAGTCAGTTTGACTGCTGGGCGGGAGACCTGGGTTCGATTCTAAGAGTGGGTGATTATTATTATTATTACTTATTTTCCATTAGTAACTCTGGAACTTACTCAGCCTCTCGTCAATTGAACAGCTGATTGGAAGAAGGACAACGTTCAATCTACCTCAGTTTTAGGAAAAGGAAAACTATTCTTCCCAAATAGTAAGTTATATTTTTTAAAAAAAAATCATCATTAACTAATTGCAGTGCTATACTCTGTCCCAGGAATCTGTGGAGCAAGCGAACGAAAGCGAGTCTTCTGCGCAAGTAGTGACTCAAGAGCGCTCGGGCAATGAACTCGTGGGAGGGAAAGGTGGAGCATGTAAGGAGCAACGCGTCAGCCATTTTCAACAGCGAGCACTGCTTTGCTCCGCCTACTCGCTTTATCCCCGTTTCTACCGTTATGCGCGGCTTTGTTCCAGAGATTCGTGGGACAGAGTATAGTAGTATATCGTTATGTCTCTCAAATTTGCTATAATTATAATTCATTCTTAACGATTCAAAACACTAGAACATTACCCCTCCTCCACTTATTTCCACTTAGTAAAACAGTAGTCGAGATAATTGTATGCACACTTTATTAAGAAACAATACATTTTGGATATTCTTAGACACATTCATTACATTTCTCACAGTTATGGTAGCTATAATAAATTGTTTAAAGCCAGTTTGCTCTTAAATGTCGCCAATATTGGCTGTGTTCGATGTAGTTCAATTGGTATCTACAATGCACTTGGATAAGGTGGAAGGAGCTAAAGGTAGCTAGAGCTAGGGCTAGTCAAATTAACTAGATCGATGCAATGTCACAGGATGCTGTAAATGAACTTTACAGAATTTCAAATACATCTAAATTATATTAGAAAGAAGAATATTTTTAGTAAGGAATATAAATGAGCCATAGGTTCTGTGTCGCACAATAACAATAGCCTATAAAGATGATCAAAGTGACTAGCGATAAGAATATAAACATGCGGATGAAAGCGGAAATTCAAAAGAGAACAACGGGAGGTTGTCTACACACTTACCATTGGTGTCTCAAGTTTTCATTTTGCCCTGCCTTAATCGTTGATATCATTTTGCAACCAACAAATAAAAGTATGAGTGGAATACCGGAATTTGTCATGAAATGTGTTCAATACTTTTAAACTGTGTTCTAGTCTGAACCTCAACACCTACTAAAATAGTCTATCATTCAGTTTTTCATGCACACTTCTCGCAACCCCTAACAAAATCTCTAATTTTTCCGACAATTTGTTTCTTGACGTTTTAATTTATGGTCATTTTGGTGTTAAATTTACCTTGTCATCCCTCTAGAAAAGTCCTTACATACCTTCAGGTTGAAAATTCTGTATATACCCAGGGACTCTGTTCGCAAGTCAAGGGCCTCCTCGATGGCGCACTGGTAGCGTCATCGCCTTGTAATCAACGGGTGCCGGGTTCGATACCCGGTGGAGGCACATAGTGGTTCGGTCCCACTTTAAACTGTAGGTCTAGTCCAAATTAGTCTTACTGTGCATAAAGTGGACTTAAAACACCAACTCAATCCAAAGCAATGCTCACAAGTCAAGTCTTCAGGTTCTTCTACTTATTGATTTTAGCCTCAATATACTTAATTGTATTAGGGAGAAGACTGAAAATAGCTTCAGTGTTGACGTAACCATTACAATAATCAGTAAATCCCCTTTCTTCTCATTAAATATATCAAAAGTTTTTCTCTCTCGATTTACGTTCTCAGTAATCCTTCCGTCTGTCTCAAAATACAATTTCTCGAATTCCTTTTCCTTTCTTTAATTCTTTCAAATACTAGTTATTTTGTCCCCTCAATTCTCACCATTCTCCATCAAATCTACATCACAAACATATCCTTAAAAATCTCCAAAAGTCAACCTCACTTCCACGTAGTACACCCTGGACTGCATTTTGCAGACAAACAAGGCTCTGGCGACTATAGCCAGTATAATTCTGTGTGTTTTGTCCTGTTTTTCTGTCCTTGTGTGTGCTGAGTGCCCCTTTACAGCCTCAGCTTTTAACCAAACTCAGAAAATTTTAAGATTTTAGTTGTACGGCATTACAGTTATACCACTTTAGTTATGGTAAGGGGCTGGACCCCGTATAGTGTGACGGGTGCAATATAGCCTTAGTGCTGACACACCCAAAATTTTAAATTCAAATTCAAATTTAAAAAAAAAATCTCCTTACACCTTCGCATGTGACCACATTACGTCCATCCATCATGGCTCGGATCAAGGCTCTATGGATTCCTACTTGCACATCCTCTATGAATCCTCACAGTTAAAGTTCCGTCGTTTTTTTCATTTTACTTCTCTACGTTTCTTGTAGCTTGTGACAATCACTTTGCACCATCAAGAACACGATATTACTATGTATTGATTCCCAGATGTTCAGTGTATCGATATTATCGACATGCAGCAAATAATGAAGCCCAGAATCCCCATGACCTGAATTTCTTGTAAGTTTTCTTAATTTTAAATTACAGATCTCGTTAAGTAATGTTCATTTTTTTAGTGTTCTCTGCCTCTCACTTCATTACCATTTAATTTTGAATCGCAGGCTTCCCTGATGGCGTAGTGGTAATGTCGTGGCCTTGTAAGCAAGGGGTTCAATACCTGGTGGAAGTTTTTAGTGGTTCGGGTCCCACTTTGAACTGTAGGTCCTGACCCGATAAGCCTATCTGTGCATAAAGTGACTTAAAACAAAACAAGAAGTCTAACACATTTTGAATCATCTCTACAGTTTAGTTTTCTGTAGCCAGTGACGTATGTGTGAAAACTTGAGGTACAAATTTTCCGTTTCTTTCACCGAGTGGTATAGAATAATGTAACATGGCTTGAAAATAAATTATCGACTTATGAGTTCTTAATTTTTAAAGTAGCAACACAAAATATTTAGCCCGCGCCCGGCAAAATGAAGTAATAAATACGGCAGTGGTGGCAGTTATATATAACTTAGGCAAGTATTGGTAGAAGCTGAAACCTAGCACAAGTTCTTACCAACTATCGACACATTAATCGACTATTTGTTAGTGGAATTACTCTCAAACGACCCATTTGACATCCGAGAATTTATTTCTAACTTTGGCGTAATCGTGTAATTCGGACCACCCAGGGAAAAGTGTCAGGTTAGATCCAGGGTTCTATCCGAGATTAGGCTCCGTATCTCTGAGTTCCGGTGCGGGAATTCCACCTGCGCCTTGGCGGGGATTGCACTTCCGCCTCCGATATCCGAGTCTTCCGCCGTGTCAGAGTTAGCTTCGTTCGATATGGAGAGCTTCTGCAGTTTGTAGCTCTAAGTTCGAATGATTCTGTAATTAATGTTTCCAGAGGGAATTTGATTTAACCTCGTCTTTCAAAGTAGCTTAATTTTCAAGACATGTTAGCAGTTTACTCTCAGAGATTCGTTGCGCAGCTTCTATTCGGCATTTGAGAAGTCATGCGATTTCTGCAAAGTCCGTAACATTAATTTGATTGCTTCGCATTTTGTTATTAAAGAACCTTCCCGATGGAGTTGTGGGGTTTTGGGTTCGATCGTCGGAATGTGCATATTGCAAAATGGTTCGGATTCCCGATTGGCCTATCTGGATATCAAGTAGAAAACAACTTTCGACAAAACTAAAATTTATACAGGGGGAGCATTTTGTGCTACATACTTTAAAAAAAACACACACACACACTCACAAACAAAAGAACTCCCATTTAATTTTACTACTGTAATACATAATTTGTACATTCGGATTAGTATTACCTGCATTACCTACACTGTGTGTGTGGAAAATAATATCTAGCTAATGCCCACCTTCGCTAGCAATACATTGCGCAAGATGGTCTCGGACGCTTTGCATGCCACACACAAGCATTTCAGGAATTATGTTCCGCAATTTGATTCTTGGCTTCAATTCTCCAACATTTTCCACTCTGGCTGCAGACACGTTGTCCTTCAAATAATCGCAGAGGAAGATAACTGAGGCAGTTAAATCTGGTGACCTCGGGGGCCAAGAAATGTCACAAAAATGCGAAATGATGTGTCCTGGAAAGAATTTCTTCAGTGTGACCTCCTTGCTGAGACGCACGTATGCATGCTCCGTGGCTTCATCCTGTTGGTGCCAAATTGATTCCAGTTGACACTGACGATTTTGCAGCTCTCAGAAATCTCGCTCTATTTGTGAATAGCGTTCTCTATTCACTGTGGTTCGCCGGCCGCGGGCTATTTAAAGAAACTGTTCTACACAAAATATGGGTTGCTGCACGGAGCAGCTCCATTGCTATTGAAATCCAAGGTAACAAAGCACTCAACGCAAGCCTTTCTTCTTCACCTACTTTTTCTGCTGCACAGTGTTTCTAACTCAAAACTAGGTAGCCGAAAATGCTCCACCCTGATCCTATATTATTTGGTGCATGTGTAATCGCCACATGCATTGGGTCCATTTGGGAGTATTCTTGGTATTTCCCGTTAATTTGCACACGAACTACATGTTAAGAATATAATTTTCGCAGAATAATTACCAGGCGACAACACTATGGCTATTTTTTTTATCTTCCTCCCTCGTGTAGTCTCCAAATAATCGATTTAAAAATGTAAAAATACTCTACATAAAACAAATGAAAAACATAAGTTTTACACACTTAAAAAATTTTGAATTAGACGGAATTTTAATATTCTAACTTACTTAAGCCCTGGACGAGATGTGATACCCTCTGACAGTAAGTCTCGGTAATGTCCCAAGCGTAAACCTCTCTTCCACCCTGTACTGTAATTTGTAGACAACGAGGTTCTGGCGTTTAAACTCACACTCAATATAATACTCTGTGGAATTTGTGTTGTGTGCTGTCCATGTGTTATTACGATATTTCTTCATCAATTTTCTTATTACCATTCATCGCCATTTTTCGTGATTAACCAAAAGTGGCAGAAAACCGAAGTAAAATAAAGTAAATCAAATCTTGGTATTGTCTCGATTTATACAGGCGTCTGTCTCGTTCTCGTTTCGGCAAATTCTTATAGGTTTTTAAGTCCACTTTATCCACAGATATGCTAATCAGGACTGGACCTACAGTTTAAAGTAAGATCCGCACCATCGTGTGCCTCCACCAGGTATGAAACCCGGTACCCGTTGAAATAGAAACTGGATTCGCCTTGCTTTCTTTCTAGAAATATTCAGAAATTCTTTATGAATAGTTCGTTGTGTTTTTGTACTTTTCACAGCGGACAATTGGCTCTCCTTTACACGTCAAAAGGCACCATAAAAAATAAATCAACATGACAGCACGTGAATTGTCATGGTCAGATTCCGACTTCGGGAAACGGTTTCCGACTTTTTGGTATCCAGAACACACTAGAATTTCCAAAGGGCCGTATTTATAACTATATATGTATTGGTACTTTTTGCATGTCAAGTGTCTGAAATTTCTTGAAATTTGCAGTTGTGATTTATTCCAAAAGTGCAAAAACAATCACTTGAAAAGGAAATAGTGTGTAGAATTCGAGGTTTCCAAATTTCCCGATCTGGCTAGGTTTCTTCAGTCCAGAAAGGCCGAATTGGCAGCCAACATGATTCTAAATGGTAAAATTCTGGTAAAAATGTTCTATCGTTATTTTGTTGGACATGATAGTTAATACTGCAACTTATAGCCTGTAAACCACAGAAATCAATATTATTTGTAATGAAATATCGCTACAGTATCACCAGTCGAATTACATGAACTTTTGCCACATATCTCATGGGGGGGGGGAGTTTCCTCTCTAGCCTTCCCTTGCGGGCACCCTTTGGTCTGGTTGGTTGATTTAAATTCACTTTATGCACATTAAGGCTAATCGGGACTGGCCCTACAGTTTAAAGTGGGGTCCGAATCACTATATATCGAACCCGGGACCTCTTGATTACAAGGCGACGACGCTACCATTGAGCCATCAGGGAGGCACTACCCTTGGGCCTGTTCTCGTCCACGGTACCATACCGAGGAGATGAGTTTGGGTTTTGTAATTCCTAAAATATCTGTAGTTGGTAGGAGAGGTGAAGTGTCGCTTGAAGAAGTAACTCTTTCTCAGAAAGTTTGATTCCTTTCAACCACATCTCCTTCCCATTCAGAGTGCAAAACGGAACGCAGCAGGAGAGAAACCTTGGCTAGCCATACATCAGCATTCATCACGGGCATAATAACCGAAGTTAACCAGGCACTGATAAAATTGGCAGTCGCGGCTTTAGCGCGCTCTTTCCAGAGTTGATAAAGAGTGCGCAGGCCTCGTGGCAAGGCAGGCGCGAAGAGAAGAACGGCCGAACGAGGAGGTAGTCTGTACCCGCTTGCAGGATGTGATCCTTCAACAGGTCCCTTTCTGTGCAGAGTGATGGATGAGCGAGCTCCGGAGTAGGACCACCATGACAACAAGGCGCCATGAGTCTGTTACTTTCGAGGAAGACATTCCGGTCATCGTCAGGCGACGTGGGAGCACCCTTACCGTCAGAATCGTCAGCATTGATGATGATGAAGATGATGAAGAGCCGTTTCAAGCTCCGAAGAGTGCCATCGTTCTGCCAACTTTCCACAAGGTAACTTCTTGACTTTCTATGTTGCATTTCTTTAGAATGGTATTGCCACTTACTTATGCTCTCAGACTTTTTCTACCTCGCATCTCATCGTGGTAAAGCATCTAGAATATAATGTCCAGTTAACACTACATGCTAATGTAAAACCATTGTCACTAACATTCAGAGAATTATTAAACTTGGTCAAGTCTAATCATTGTTCACACGAATGTAAAAATACGTTGTTGTTCATCTCTATTCTTAACTATACTTTAAGTTGCTATGTTGCATCTTACAGTACACTGTTAAAAATGATGTAGTCAAAATTGACTAAATTGATATGTTCAGGGCCTCCCCGATGGCGTACTGGTTACGTCGTCGCATTGTAATCAAGGGGTCCCGGGTTCAATACCTGGTTGAGGCACATGGCACAGTGGTTCGGATCCCACTTTAAACTTTAAGTCCAGTCCCGATTAACTTTTCTGTGCATAAAGTGGACTTAAAACAACAAATCAATTAATCAATCTAAATTGGTATATTCACTTGCTGTTTACTCATGTTCGAATACTCGTTTCGGACTTTAATCTGTATGTCCAGTCCCGATTAGCCTTACTGTGCATAAAGTGGACTTAAAACACCAAATCAATCAATCAATTGTTTCGGAATGTTATCTCTTTTGTCAATATTATTTTGTATTCAGTTTTGATAAAATCGTATTAAGGGTGTAGCCTCTTACCAATTCTTTTGTGATATCCACGTCTATAATTGATGTTCGTTAAGAAACATTTTCACCATACGGAATTTGTTACTGGGTTTAGAAGAGCAAACATTTGTATCATATATATATATACATAAATATTCTGTATTTCTGGAAACATATTGTTTCTCCAGGATTTTTGCAGAATTCCAGAATTTGCATGCGCTAACGTGTTAGAGCGTACTCTATGTTACGTTGTCCTTCATGCAAATTCGATGTTTCTGAAAAAAATCCAAGCACAGAATTATTTGAGGAATAATATGAGCCGAAACAAATATGTTTCGAGAAACAGATAATTTGTGAGCACTCATGTTTGTTTACACTCAAGTTCAGAATTAAATCCACAACATTAACCGTAAGCAATTCCGTACTGGAAATTATCATTAAGACAGTTTACCACGCCAAAAGATAATGCTTGATAATCGCTTGTTTATAATCGCAACACATTACATCATAACTTGTTTTACTTTATACTTCATTTTACTCAATTTACATATATGTGGTGTGTACGTTGAGGTATATTTTTCTCGTTTCTTAGATAGTTGTAACCCATGTTTCTGCTGTGAAAATACGATACACCCACTTTTATTCGCCGAAAAATTCTTTTGCTGCACGCAATTTTTCACTCACTGCTGTATTGATGTTACAGAAATCAATAATTGCCTAAATTTAAAACTGTATTATTTCCAATGAATTTCTTCAAAACCTCAGATGCTTGGTTCACAATTGCACAAAAACTTTAGAAGTGTCATTCGGAAAACTTTAAATTATTGTCCTTGTTCACGGACAAAAAAATAATTAATAATTCAATTGGAAATGTATTCGCTTGGGTTTCATATAAGTCCCCAAATGTCAATGGCCTTGAGTAATTATTAACTAATTCTGATCATCCATCCCATTTATAACACTCATAATGATATTTACTACATTGATGAAATCAAGGAGAACGTTATGGGAGATTCATTGCAATCTTCTCGTAAGCGACGAGTGAAGTTGTAGAAAATGGCCATACTAGGTAGAGTGGCTCTCTCCAACGTAATTGGCAATTAAAGATGCAGTCGTGTTTGCTGTGACAAACTAATTCCCCACATCAAATTGTGGAAATTTGCATTTGGGAATCCAAGATATAGACACACAAGCACAATTCTTGGACACATCCTACAGAATTTCATTTGTACTTTATTAATGTGCTTATGAAGTATATATATATATATATATATATATATATATATATATATATGTGTGTGTATGTATGTACGTGTGTGTGTGTGTGTGTGTGTGTGTATGTATGTATATGTGTGGGAGGGGCAGGATTGTGTAAATGTGCTTGTGTGTTTGTGGGCGGGTGAGGGTGTGCAGATATGAAAGTAAGTAGAAAGCTTTACAGCGCTACCGACACATACATACGCCAAGCGTATTTTAATGTTAATAGTTTACATATTGTTTGAATGTTTTTAAATGTTATTTTCACACGTCCAGTTAGTTTGGTAGAGCCAAATCTTACAGCGGCAAATTTACTATCACTTACCTAAACCGATTCGTATTTATGTTGCATTTTAACCCCTTTTTACGCAATTTTATTCTTGAGCGAAACCAATCACACATTTCATCTACCCTAAGCCTAATTTCTTACCTACATAACATTTGTTATCAGAAACTGTATTAGGAGTACCTCCCCTTCTGGTTTTCATTTATGTTGAATTTTACAAATTAAACTCCGATAAAATTATAACTTATAATGTAGGTTAACGTTCTTTTCGATCCTATGTACCCCACATGATAATTCCGCGGTCCTTTATAATGAGGCTTGATAACTACACAGTCAGTTATCCATTTTGCGTGCAATCAAAAGGTTCTCGCGCCTCTCAGATACGCAGTCTTTGCATCCGTCTTCTCACATCCTGAGAGAACTTCCTGGCTTCTACTATCCATGTCATATTCGATATATACGTATGTAAAAAGAAGGAAAGCTATTTCAATCGGATAATTACCCATCTTTTATGATCTTACTTATTTATTTATTCCAAGTTTCAGATACATCGTTTGAACCAGTTTCCAAATTCAAATACTTAGGAGTAATATTAACAAATGAAAATTATATTGAAGAGGAAATAAAAAGTAGGCTTAATTCAGGAAATGCATGTTACTTCTCTCTTCATAAACTTTTGTCTTCTCGTTTAATATCTAAGAATCTAAAAGTTAAAATATACAAAACAGTAATTTTGCCTGTAGTATTATATGGATGTGAAACTTGGTCCCTTACATTGAAAGAGGAACATAAATTGAGAGTATTTGAAAATAAGATCCTTAGGAAAATCTTTGGACCTAAAAGGGATGAGGAGACAGGTGAGTGGAGAAGGTTACATAATTTAGAACTACATAATTTGTATTCATGTCCAGATATTATTAGAATAATTAAATCAAGAAGACTTAGGTGAGCAGGCCATGTGGCACGAATGGGAGAGGAAAGAGGAGTTTACAGGATTCTTGTTGGGAAACCTGATGGTAAGAGACCTGTAGGAAGGCCAAGACGAAGATGGAGGGACAACGTTGAGATGGACCTAAGGGAAATCGGTAGGGATGGAAAAGAGTATATAGATCTTGCTCAAGATAGGGAAAGATGGAAGGCCTGTGTTGCTGCAGCCATGAACCTTCGGGTTTAAAAAGGCTAGAGAGTTAGTTAAGTTTCAGATACAGCACTTGTGAGGCCATTTTACACTGAAAACTATAATATATTACAAGAACTATTCAAGATGGTTTTAGGTAAAAACAATAAAGGTAAATACAAACATGATAAGACATAAACAAAGAAACAAACAAAAGATTTACGTATTCATTCTTAGAGAAAATCGGAAAATACTTTCAGTGGCAAAAATGTCGATGTTTGTGGGTAGTTTATTATAGAACTGGGCCAGCCTGTGGAACAGGTAGCGCTGTATAAGGGAAAGCCTAGCGGTACAGTTGTGGAACAGTGTAGCGTTTCATGTCGATCGAGAGGGCACTCTGAAATTGAATTCTGTAAGTAGAAGTCCTGATCTTAATTTTCCATTATCATCCTTCATATTTTAAGTAGTTGTGTGATGACCCTTTCAGGTAAGAACTTGGGATAGAAATGTTGCCACAACAATAAAATTTGGTAATATGTCATGATGTTATAAGAAAATTTAAATAAAAAATGTTAAGAAAGCATTATAGAAATGTTTTCACGCAAGAACAAAAGCTCTGTATCGAAATATTTCACCAATACTCATACCCTTGCATTAATCTGCTTATCTATTGAAAGTGTAACGTATTTGTATTTTCGACCACTTTTACCAAATAGCGACGTTGAGGATGAGAGATGATTAGGTTAAACCGATGATCAAGGGACATTCATAAAGAGCACCCACTGTAAAGCCGGAATTCCAACCCGGGAACTTTGGTGGCGAGATCGAACTTAACACGCTTTTTTTATTATTTAAAGAGAAGACTTCTAAGCCAGTGGCGTATAGTGAGTCCAAGATATGGGCTATCTCACTATGTCACGTGGTCCTAGGCTATGAATAGAAATAAATTTACTAACTCCTAAGAAATCAGGTTGCCAACTCATAAGAAATCAAGTTGCCAACTCATAAGAAATCAGTTTGTCAACTCATAGGAAATCAATCAGGTTGCCAACCCATAAAAAATCAGGTTGCCAACTCATAGGAAATCAGGTTACCAACTTATAAGAAATCAGGTTGCAAACTCCAGAATCAGCATCAGCATCTCACTGACATTAATAACAATATTTACAATTTCTGCTCGATTTTTCTCCTGGATTTTATTCTCTAGACTTCAGGCTTCGCAGATAGCGTAGCTAACATAGAAAATACGCTCCTGCCCTACGCGGCAGCTTTCCCCACACTTCAAATTCATAAATGTCAATGTCTTTCAATTCTAATTTTTCATCAGGACAGACGAACACAAGCATCTATGTCCGAGCCGGGATTCGAACCCGGCGTGCTGTGCTGACCATTCCGCCACGGAGGTCGACAGCTCGGCCACAAACGGACAACGGAGCTACAGCCGTGACGAGAAAAATATGATGTGTAACGAAGCAATGAAGTTTGTTGCTGTCTCACATTGCTCTTGTGAGGACTGACGTGCGTCACCAATGTGCATGGTGTCGCAGTAAAACACCGACACACTTTCACAGCGTGAAAGGGGCATGAGGTGAACAACATTTCTTAATAACGCCTTGCTCCCTTAGGTTTCTTTTCAAAACATCAGCTTTAAAATAATTGTACTGTATGTATGCAACAACGCGTTACAACGGGGTTTTATGAGTATTTTACTGACGTCGGGTTCTCTAAGATGGCCCAGGGTTTCAAGGTTGTGCCACATAGTACAAAAGAATTCCTTGTCGATTTCGGGAGGAGATTTTGAAGCATTCATTCCTAAATGTGTAATTCGAAGCCCATTTCAAACAACGGGGGAGATGGATAGTAGTCACAGTGCTGACTACTTTGAAATATATCTTTCAATGCCTATTAACATTATTCGTGAAGAAAAATTAAATATTTTTGGAAGGTATATTTTTCAAGATGTAAACTATGGTATGGCATGAAATATGTGAAAAGAAGAATCGCATTGATCCCTTTTCTTTGGTAGAAGCTTTCATATAATTACAAAGCTTTTATACTATTACAGAGAACTTCCTTTTTTAACTTGTTAGAATTATGCAATTTGAGTTCAAATTCTGAAACAATTTTTGTAGAAAATTCTATACGGCGTACGTTTTTAGAAGCGATATCGGGCGGGGCCACGCAGAGCGTGTCCTTGGCGACCAACCTATGGCAGGAGTGCAACGTTGTACAGTTAGGAAACTGCGGCGCGCAAGTTAAACGCCGTGTTTTGTATTCTTCTTGAGCGCAAGAAGTTTTCATAAAAATCGCCACTTTAAGGTTCATCATAAGATGGGGCGCGACATTTTGAACCTGACTGTCCAAGTCCCATGAATTTCCGTCTCCTACAGCCGGAGTTATCGTTTCTTAAAGAAACACGGGGAATAGCACGTCTATAAACGATACACACACAACCATTTCATTTTCCTTCGTCTGTTGACGCCGCTGAGTTGTATCTTCAAAAAGTTGTGGGTGTTCAATTCGGCTGAATATACACAATGACCCTCGAGCTGGTGACAAATTTTTGAAATTGCGCCAAGGCTAAATTCTGGCTTTTTTTTTTTTTTAGATTTTCTGGTGTAAATTCTGGTGCGATAAATTGCATGTGAATTTTCAAATTGTAATGAGTTTTAAATTATTTATTGTTCATGACAGCTTCGTCGGGGAAATACTCATGCCGGGAAACTGTCTCGAGATCCCCACGGGGCCGCGTCAGACGTCACGAAGTCGTACCCCACTCCAGGGATGCTAATTTGGAGCTTTTTACATCAGATCTGGTGTTTTGAAACGTGGGACTGGTGTCAACTTTTTAATATTTGCGTAAAGGCGCAATTCAGGTGTTTAATTTATTTTACTATTTTCTAGATTTTCTCGTGTAAATTCTGGTGCGAACAATCTCACAGTTTTATTTAATTTGTAATGAGTTATAGCTTCACTGGGGAATTAAAAATCTACATGAATGCAATGTAATTTATTTGTAACGACTCATTTCAGATACACTGGAACGGATATTATTACCATTCCATACTGACAACGATATACACTTAATTAGGGGTGTGCGGGACAGAATTGTTTGGGTCGGGATGGGAAATTTTTTAAATCCCGACATTCGGGACGGAAAGAATTCGCAATTTCCTGACAAAGTCGGGAAATTTTTGGGACGGGGAATGTTCAAAATTTCCAGAAGCTCTGGAAATCTCGAATTCTACACGTCATTTTCTACTTTAAGTGATTGTTTTCGCATTTCTGGTACAAAAACGAACAATTTTCGATAAGTTACAGACATTTACAATGCAGAAAACGTCGTGAATTAACGACCTTTAAAAATGACCATTTGGTCATTGCAATGCAATTCACAAGTTTCGGAATTGATGAACGAACTATCCACGGGCCAAAATTCTCATAAAGAAGACGTTTTCTTTGTCAGATGATGATGATGCTTTATAAACGAAAATATACTATTGTATGCTATGGCCGTGTCCGAAAGGTGCAAGACCGTACTTGAAGCGAGCATCCTCCGAGTATGGTCTTGGAGTGCGGTCTTCAAGTCGTGGACTGGAAGTGAAAGTCTTCCGAATTGCACTTCGACTGCAGCACCAAATACGGTCAGTAGATAAAACTTAGTACTCGTTGTTTTTCCCACGTTTTAAACACTTGTTTTTCACCATAGAAATCACATAGCATTTTCAAATGTTCGTACACATACATTTCTACACATTATAAGAAATTTAACCAAGAACTTGCTGGCCCATAACGTATATTTAACCTGTGTTCCTGGCTTTCTACCTCCGTGATTTTAAAGAAATGAACAACGAGTGTGGAAATCACGTGACCTAGTCAGCTCCCGTCTGCGCCGCAAGCTGTGCACTTGCGTACTGCTGTTCTTGGCGCTTTCGAACTGTACTAGGTGACGTCACTTCCGCTAAGACCATACTTCAAGTCCGTACTTTGTACCTTTCGGACAGAACCTATAATTCACATTTTTATGGCGTAGCGCTATTTCTGGTGATTTTTTCGCTTTGCCTAGCGCTTTTCTGGTGATTTTTAAATTGAAATCTAGCGCGTTTCTCAGCTGACACTTGGCAACCCTGATTGCGAGTCTGAGTCAGTTTGAGTTCAGCGTTTTCGTAGCAAGGGCTGTGTAAAATTATTTTACTCGTACGCCACGAAGAACAGTTGTGAGAGGATTCAATACAGCCCTTATTGAAAGATTGATTTGATTTAATTTACTTCGCTTTTCTGCCACTTTTGGCTATTCGCGAAGATGAGGATGAGTGATGATGTCATGAAATTGATGAAGGGACACTTACAAATACCCATGCCCAGGCCGGGATTCAAACCTGGTACCCCTGGCGGCATAGCGCGCTGTTATGTTCGATTGTTGTGCAATAGTGTGCGTTCCGTGAGTGTTATTTAATAATGTCGCTCTCAAAACCTAGCACCAGTAGTACAGACACCAAGGGAGAAATAATATCTTCACAAGATAGAAATCTTATTTTTAAATTTTACTTCAATGAATTGGCGTAGGAAGAAATGTGTGCTGAAACAGTGTTTTCTCAGAGTCGAGAAGTTAACGGCTAAGGCGTTTTGTAAAACAGGGTAAAATATCTACCACAGAAATCGGTGAACGCATATTCAAATCTCCTGGGAAACATGCTAGGAAAAACGAGAGTGAAGATATTGGACACACCGAATTCTCTGTTTTCCTTCCGCTAGCAGTTGGTTTGGCAACAGCGCAAAAAGCGTACTCCGTATAATGTCACTTATGCCTCTCAAAAGCTGACTGTTCTCTTATTCCAGTCAAGTATGAACTTATATCGTCGCTTCGCACACAATTGAATTATATGATACCTCATGTTCAGTGGCGTGCCCAAGGGGGGGTTGGTGGGGGTTATAACCCCCCCCCTTTTGGTCCAGTATTTTAAAGAAAAGAACGTCAAAGGCAGAGAAATATGGCAAAATGAGGACTGACTACTTGAAAATGTACACATAACCCCTCCCTTTCAAAAATCCTGGGCATGCTACTGCTCATGTTGTAATACATAATTCATAAATATGTATCCAATGTCAAAGTATATGGGTCTGTACTGTTTATAGCAATGAGAGACAAGCTGTGGGGAAGGTGTGAAAGTTTTCAACAAAAACTAGCCTGCATTTGAGGTTGGTTACACGTTAATAATTTAAAAACTTCCATATATGTAATGCCATTGTTTCATAAAAGTTAAGGTTGGGTGTAACAACAAAAAACGTTTCTGGTGTATTGAGGATTACTATTATTATTCTTATGAAAATATAAAGCTCTCACATGTGCATTGCACCTCTCAAGACGGAACTCGAACTATCACTGTCACAAAATATGCTTCTTAAATATTAAATTCCTATTCACATAAATTCAACGAAAGAATACCGATATCGATATGTAAGTTAAAATCCCCCTTTCCCCTAAAAAAAAAAGGACATGCACGAACAACAGTTAGAAGATCGTTGATTCATAATTATCGAATCAAAGTGAGTAGCATTTCACCACAACGCTGCAAACGTTGTCCAACTTTCGTGTAGTGGTTCATTATCGCTTTGAAATCAAAGGATATTGGTTGCGATTCCCCTTTGAGGCACGTTTTCATGTATCGAATTCCTCTTTGAAATAAAGGTGCTGTTTTGTTTAGCCGATGCGTGTAAGCGACCATAAGGCAAATTTCGACACGCTTTTAGGTGTTAAATTTCAAGGTTCCTCAAGTTAATAACGATTCTAGGTTTGAAAAGCATTTTAGGATATCTTTTTACAGGGAGGTGTGTTGTAAATTATTACGTGAACTGATTAATGTGAATTAAACTTGCGGAAACTTTTAAGATGATACTCGGGAGCAGTGGTGGTCAAGTGTCTACTTCCTTGGCGGATTGGTCAGCGCAGCGCGCTACGACGCCATGAGTCCTGGGTTCGAATTCCGGGCAGGACATAAATGTCTGTGATGTTCATGATGAAAATTGAGTAGAAAAGTAAAAAAAGAGATAATAAGTGAAATAACATTGACAAGACAGCGCAAAATGAGAAAGTGGAGTGGAATAAATTACTTTTACACTACAAAAAGTCGATTATCGGCTGCGTCATTTTATTTTTCTTTGTCAATGTTCCTGTATAGAACGGTTTTGATGCTCGCCCAGCCTCTAATCAATTCGTGCCTGAAGGCAACTCTTGAGGAGTAAAAGCGGCCGGAGCATGGTGCTGATCACATCACATGTGCAGCCATACCCCCATTCCTCCTATGGGCCTACATGGCACAGAGGATAGTTTTACTTATTTTCCTCGAAAAGTTTAGTTCTGGGATATACACTATCTGGCCATTCGTCACCGGACACCTGGAAGGAGTACTTTAATCCGGTTTCAGGCGTCCGTCAGTATCGTGTGGGGCCACCTTTCGCAGCAAGTACAGCCACAACCCTCTGAGGAAGACTGTCCACCAAATTGCGATAGGTTTCGACGGGAATCCTGCTCCATTCCTCTTGCAAAGCGGCGAACAACTCTTTAGTGTTTTTTGGGGGGTGTGGCCTGGCTCTCAACCGGCGCTCCAACTCGTCCCAAAGATGCTCATTCAGGTTGAGATCAGGACTTTGGGCGGGCCAATCAAGTTTTTGCACACCCATATCCTCGAACCACGTGTTGATCACACCTGCCGTATGACATGGGGCATTGTCGTGCTGAAACAGATAAGGACCACTACCGAATTGTGCCCACAATGTCGGTAGCGCAGAATTGTCCAGGATCGTTAGGTATGCATCTGCATTCATGTTTCCACGCACTAACACAAGGGGACCAAGACCATACCAGGAGAAGCATGACCACACCATGATGCTTCCACATGCCTTTGGTGGGGTGTCCGGTGACGAATGGCCAGATAGTGTACATATTCAACGGAAATGACGAGAACGACATAATATGTGCAATGTCGATTTTTTAAAGAAATAGCTGAAGCACGAAGGATAATATTATTTTGCCGACTACCTTAGGGAACACAGCTGAATTCTATATGTATGTGTGTATGTATAGTCTGGATCAAGTGAGATTTAAAAAACAATAGTAATAGCCGATGAAATGGCGCAACGTTATGGAAAGAAATTAACCACTGGTAATTTTGTGATGCAGTTGTTTCCAAATAATCCAGGAGAAATGACATAGCCTCCAGAAATAATCTGAAAATTGATTGATTGGAATTTGCCTCAGGCCCCACATCTGGCAATCGTAATAATAAAGTTCCTCTCCACTTCATGGTTCCAAATTAGTTTGTATGTGCCCTGAAACAGAAATTTCTACAGATTTATTCAAATTAGCTCCTACTTAAAATGAAATAGATTCGGTTATTATATCGAAGTTTTCCATACGGTCGCTTTTAGAGATGAGTATGAGATAGAGAACCTGCTTTCATACGGCACTCTATAAAGTTGATCGTCGCGATTAAACAAAAGTGTCTGAACAGCTACGCTAAATAACAAAAATCAACATCAAAAATCAAATCTAAAAGCTGATTGGAGAAATAATGGTCTGAGACGATCAATTTTCATTACCAACAAGCTGTCGTAAAAATGAACATGACCAGAGGCCTGCACAAGACCTGGAGCAGACCCGTTCGCGAGACATCGCTCCTGAAATGCCATGCAACCTGCGCAACACTCTCGCTTGAGCAGCTTGTATGTCCACCTGCCCAGATCGTTCCTGGCAGGCATTGTAGACCCGCCGGGTACCCGCAGTCTTACGATACCTAGTAGGTCTCAGTTCGTTCTTTCCATCAACTGCAGACCCCTCCCTCTGCATGACGTAGTTCCTTCGAGTAGAAACTGCACCGGGCCCACACCGTTCTGCAGTGTTGCCAACTGCAATAGATTTTCACTACTTAAAAAAGGGAACTCAAAGCTTCGTAAGCCACATCACCAATGAAATGAGATTTACGAATGTTGCTACCCCACACACACACATTGAAATAGGTTTTCCGTGGCACAGGATCCATAAGTATATGTCGTAAACAACCAATATACGTATACAGGGTGACTGGTAATTAGATGTATTCCCTGAAAGGGGTTAAAGTAGAGACAATTTGCAATAAATTTGACCATATGATACCCTGTCCGAAAATTAGTAGTTTTCGAGATAATCGAATTTCTTTTGTTTCTTTAAAAAATGACGATTTTCCACATAAAAATATAAATTGAGAAAAAAAACTGCTCATTGTATGGAACTTATTTCAGCGTTTTCTGATAGCTAACGAATAAGTGGTTCGTTAAAAAAAAGTTTTTCCCAAATAACAATCAGACGTAAGTAACGGGTGGGTCTAAACTTACAACTGATGATAAAAAAATGCACTCTTAGTTTACTTGGCAACGTATTAATAACAAAAATGGTATGACACGAAGCGTACAAATTACTTAAATTACTTCCTTGTGACATCTGCTATCCAACAAGGTACAAATGTTGCTAACCTTCACATTTGTGTACAAGAAATAATACTTCATTCATCTTCATGTGAATGGAATCAATTGAACAATACAATTAAAGAACATTACACGTCTTTCTCAAAGTGGGCACCTACGTGACGAATGCAGGCACGCAGGTTTTTACGGACATTTGGTCTCTTACCTAGTGATGTGATGGTGTCCTTGATGTGCTGACCAGCTGTTAAGATCCTCTCCCTGATCTCCTCTTGCGAGTTTACCGGTGTCTTGTCATGTGGCTCCAAATGTAAAAGTCGCCAGGCGTCAAATCGATCGGGGGATCGAGCTGGGCAGTCATCATGCTGATAAATCATGTCACGTCTTGTAGCTAGAGGCGCATCCCCCAACAACATTGCCATCCCGTTCCTCAAAAAATGTTCATAAGTGATGCCATTTGAGATTTGGGGCAGGAAAAATGGCTCGATCAAATGATTGTTGATGACGCCCATCCAAACTTCTGCCTGGGCGTGCGACAGTGGCTGGATGAAAATTATCCAAAGAAATGGATTGGCCGAGGCGGCCCGTTTCCCTGGCCGGCTCGATCCCCCGATTTGACGCTTTGCGACTTCTACATTTTTAGCCACATGACAAGACACCGGTAAACTCGCAAGAGGAGCTCAGGGAGAGGATCTTAACGGCTGGTCAGCACACCAAGGACACCATCACATCACGAGTTAAGAGACCAAATGTCCGTAAAAACCTGCGTGCCTGCATTCGTAACGTAGGTGCCCACTTTGAGAAAGACGTGTTATATTCTTTAATTGTATTGTTCAATTGATTCCATTCACATGAAGATGAATGAAGTATTATTTCTTGTACACAAATGTGAATGTTAGCAACATTTGTACCTTGTTGGATAGCTGATGACACAAGGAAGTAATTTAAGTAATTTGTACGCTTCGTGTCATACCATTTTTGTTATTAATACGTTGCCAAGTAAACTAAGAGTGTTTTTTTTTTATCATCACTTGTAAGTTTAGACCCACCCGTTACTTACATGTGATTCTTATTTGGGAAAAACTTTTTTTTTTCAACGAACCACTTATTTGTTAGCTATCAGAAAATGCTGAAATAAGTTCCATACAATGAGCAGTTTCTTCTCAATTCTTCTTTTTATGTGGAAAATTGTCACTTTTTTAAAAAACAATTGAAATTCGATTATCTCGAAAACTACTAATTTTCGGATGGGGTATCATATGGTCAAATTTATTGCAAATTGTCTCTACTTTAACCCCTTTCAGGGAATACATCTAATTACCAGTCACCCTGTATATAGTTATATAGGGCAGGACTGAAACATGTCACGTTCGACGCTGAGGTCGCGAGTCGAACAACACACTGTTCTACTGCGAACACCAGGGACGTAGCCAGCCAGGGGCATTGCCGTTACCCTCGTTTGGGGGGGGGGGAAGTACTTGGATAAACGTGCCAACAACAACAATCACAATAATAGTAATAAGTAGCATGAAAGGCATTATAATCCTCATAAATCACACAAAAAGGGGGTAGAAGTCGGTTCTCACGCATTTGTGTTGAAACAGAGGATTAGAAATATTTTTTTTCAACACGTCAATTTCACATTAGCTAATAATGGATAACAAGCACACAAACTGTTTTTAAAAGAAAGAAAGTGCATGATAAATGCATTCCGAATGTACATACATATGGCATGTAAAATTTCCATCTACAATATTTTCTTTTCACATGGAGCGACGTATTACATAATCAATTCATAAAACTCGTAATAAACCAACATTAATAGCAAATAATATCACGGGCCGCCATAGCATTCTCTGTTTTAAAACTTTTCTCACTTAGATCGTTCGGCGCTCAGGGCCGACTCCCGCTACCCCTTTGCTACGGCATTGAACTTGATGAGACTGTATAATATTTTATAATATATTTCTACTTTCATAAAATTTGAAATCAAGGGGTTGCAATTACCCCTCCATTCCCCCTCTGCAGGTGCCCTTGGCCGTCTGGAAGGAAAATGCAAGAAAAATATGAAAATTAATTCCATCTTGAGTACCCTTTAGCCCTGCTACTCTTCAATTCTGCCAACCTGTTTTTTTCTTGTACTTTAATATTTGACCCCCACCCTGACCCCTCCGCTAGACTTAATTTCCGTCCAAGGTTGTGAGCAATGCACCCTGCCCCCTCCGGTTGGGCCACTGCGTGCCTGGTTAAGGCTCCATACAATGAAAAACAATTAGTTTTCAGTGAGGAGATTTTTGTTTGCTCGATCATTCATTTAGATAAATGAAGCTGTAATATTGCGTGCATTTCCTGGCAATAAGATAAAAACTGCTTACGCTGAACTGAAATCGCTAAGTATATAAATTCTCCTTGGAGGAGAGAGCTCCTCCTAGGACTTCGTAGGATTTAGGAGCTACGTAAGTAGGCAACACTGGCTGCAGCCGTCCACGTGGTGATGAAACACCTGGAGCGACACGCTGCCGGAGGGCTGTTTCCTTCCAGCAGGTTTTGCAGGCGCCCGGGTCTTGTTGAATGCCCAGTTACCTTGTAAGCGCAGAGCGCCTTGAAGACCAAGAACCCGGGTAAAGACGCAAGTCGACTCGTTGTCGTGGGCAGGCGAGCAGGTATACCTGTCCTCGCGGGCAAGCGGGCAGTGGTTAGGTAAAACGCAGACTATGCAGGCCTCTAAACATGACCCTATATAAACCTACAGTTTAGAGCATCGTTTCTCAACCTATGGCGCGCGACCCACTGCTGGGTCCCGATGGGGCATTTGGTGGGTCGCGAAGTAGGGCTCGAAAATGTATTAATGTGTCTTCAAAACCTATTACATTTGTATTGTATTGTTGTAACCATTTAAATTCAACCCGTGTTGTACGTTGCATAAGCTCTACGTTTCTGTTATTCGCGCTCTACCATTGCACACTAGTCACATTAGTTCGGTGATTTTAAAAAAATGTTTTCAATTTTAGCATGTGTGTTTAGTTACATATTTTCTGTTCTAGAATGAAGTATGTGTAATTTGTTTAAGCAAGTGTAAAAGAGGGCTTCTTAAAGTACTCTATGTTAGTAAAAATATGATTATATACTGGGTGCGCACCCTTACAAGTAATTCTGCCGGCGGCCGTGCTCATGGGTCCCATGAAGTATAATATCCTTCAAGGTGGGTCCCTGACTGAAAAAGGTTGAGAACCACTGGTTTAGAATGATCCGAACTATTTGGCAATGTACTTTCACAGAACAAACCCTGAAACCTCTCGATAGCAAGACGATAGTGATATCACTACGCCCTCTGAGAGACCATCGGAGGTTGGAAGTTCTTTTGTGAACTAACTTCTGAATATAGCGTATATCCGTCATATACAGTGTCACAAGATAGTGTTTACACGCTATGAACGTTAATAATAACACCAATAAGAGCAAGTATGAACTTTTTTTCGTGTCACATACCTTATAGTTATAGATGATCATTGGCAGAAATGCTTTGTCTGCAATGCCATTGAACAGATCGACAAATTAATAAGCAGCAGATATGGTTTCCACAGGAAGGGAAGCGCAGGTAGTATCAATTGCATGTTTCATGTCATCCAGTGATCATGACTTTTTGGGGTGCACATCGTTCTTCAGTTTCCCAGAGGTAGAAATCTAACGGTGTTAAATTGGAGGATCTGGGTGGTTATTTGGTGGATATTCTTACATTCCTCAAAAGAGAAATTGCTCACCTCTGCTACTTTGGGTACACTAATGCCTACCGCCTGGTGGGCTGTGATGGAACTAGAAACAACAGAATGCCTACACAAGCTCACACACACACACACACACACACACAATGTAGATATTTCAGCTTCAAATACAAAAATTCCAGTCAAGTTATCTTTAATAGTTTTTTTCCTGTAAATAGTGTAAACACTATTTTGGGACACTCTGTATATGCAGATGAACTTCATGTTGATTGTACTTTTAATTTGAAAAAAATTAACAAAACCATTCCTTTTGATAATGGGATGGATTTTGATTTGATTTAGTTTATTTTACTTCGCGTTTTGTGCCTCTTGGCTAATTTGCGAAGATGGGGATGAGTGATGAAATGATGAAATTGATGAATGGACATTCACAAACAACCAAGCCCGACCGGGATTCGAACCCGGGACCCTTGGCGTCGCAGCGCGATGTGCTAACCACTCGACCACAGGGTCGGGCGATAATGGGATGGAGTTTTGTCGTCTATCAGCATGCCATTCATTATACTCGTATCAAAAGGCATTATTTTTCATTAAATGACTCTTCTGCGAATTCTTGCGAGTGGCATACAGGATGTAACTTAATTTGGTTTAAGTGGCAGCGTGATTACGTTGAGACTTATTTTTTAAGGGAGCGGAAATTCTCTTTTTTCTCCACCCCTGAACATAAATTTTGTCCCTAATTCTTTATTGCACGCTGAAGATTGCTTGCTGTCCTGCAGAGCTTGGCTTCATGAATAATTAATGAGGCAACGACAGCTGCCTAATTGGCCGAGGTGAACACTAACACAGTGGAAGTAGATGAGCCAAGGTGGAGCGTGGGGGGTATCGTTTTAACGTACGATAAATAACGGTTGTGTATTACGCTGCCCTCATACTGTGACGTAGAAAGTTATTAGATCAAGGGCTTACAGATGGGTGAGGCTCGTGAGGATGTAGCATCCTCAAATGTGAGCGTAAAAATATTTTGAGAAGAGAAAAATTGTGCGATATTTGTAGGAATATATTGAATATTATCATTGCTATTTTCTGGCTTTCTAGGGTATGAAATTGATTGATTTGGTTCATTTTACTTCGCTTTTCTGCCACTTTTGGCTAATCGCGAAAATGAGGATGAGTGATGATAGGATGAGATTAATGAAGGGACTCAAGAGAGCTGCACATCGCCCAGAATCGCTTACTAGGCCCGCCTGGCTGGTCGGGCAGGCGAGTAAAACTATAGACCTGGGTTTTGACCCGTCAAGCATCGAAAGCCCACGGATAACTGAAAGGCCTTGCAAGACGAAGCCCGCTTATCTTCAGCGAACGCTCATTCCGGTTTTGCACCGTCTCCAGATACATGAGTCACGCAGTCACCGTTGCCAACTTTAAGATTCTAAAATTGTCAAGCAGCACTTAAAATGTTCATCACTTTCATCAATTTGAATGCAGACATTTATTCCTTGCTAGAAAACATTTGTATCACTCACACCCAGTGGCGGCGATTGGGTTCCAAAACTAAGGGGCCAAGGTGCAAAAGTAGGGGGGCAAAGACAGTTTAATTTCCCTTGGCACATGAGGTTAGCGTGGTGCAAAAGTGGCAAAAAGTGAGGGGGTGGCAACTGCACCCTCTCGGCCATGCTCCTAATCGCCGCCACTGCTGACACCTGTAAATGAGTACAAACCAAGTTTCGCAAAAAGTGCCATCGTAAATATTGTGGAACTTTGTGTGACTGGTGGTTGTTCTACATTATACTTTTTTGGGGGGTGCTCCCCTATGGCGCAGTGGTAGTGTCGTCGCCTTGTAATGAAGGGGTACCGGGTTCAATACCCGTTGGAAGCACATGGTGGTTCGGATCCCACTTTAAACTATGGGTCCAGTCCCGATTAGCCTTATTGTGCATAAATTGACCAAATAAATGAATCAATCAAACAGATTTTCTCTCTGGTGTAATTTTGCCAATTCAATATCCGAATTAGTTGCTCAAGATTCACCTCTCCCCCGGAACACTAAGGCACGATGGTCCATAAAATGGAACATGAAATCAGAATTTGCATTATAAAAGGTTTTTGAATATTGTCATATCTTTCAACAAATCGTCGTTCGCTCATGTTGTTGCTAGTTATCTAGTTCTCAGACCGCATTGATAGTAATACGATGCAAAATATAATTATTGTTAGCTTGTATCTTCATACGGGTGCAAATAGCAGGCAATGCTATTTACACATTTCAACAAACAAACGACGTAAAAATGAAACCGAGAGAAGATTTACGATTTCAAGACCAGAAAGGTGACATAAAATGAACAAGACTCACAAACCTATTTCAAGACCGTCGAACCAAATGTGGAAAATATGTGATAGTTGGTTTCACATAATAATGACACTAATTTGAGAAGTTACAAAATCTTAGGTGCAGTGGGGTAGCAACATATCGCGAGGCTCTGGGAGAGTTTAGAATGCAAGGCCCTATCCGTTTTTAAGTTTGAAATATCAATGTAAATCGATACAGAGTCATCAAGGAAACGTCAGCAAATTATCATATTTATATAATAGCCTATAATAATAATTAATTTCTGACGAAAATTATATTTAATAGTACGCGACAGAGAAATTTACGCTTGGCAGAGCTACAGTAACATGCTGCTGAAATTTTCATTAACCAAAGTTGTAGTAATAGTACGTTTTTAAGATGTTCTTTAGGCAGTAAGACAACTGAAATATCCTTAAATATGCTAAACTTTTTTTAAAAAAATCAGAAATACAAAGTAAGAATCTTGAAATAGAAACTATATATTATTTAATGAGTCGTTATTTGTTTTCTCATTTCAAAGTTTGTAGGATGTAAATGTCACAAACCATGGCTTAAGTAGAAAATATCGAAGGACGCACATAAAATATCGGTGCTTGATAGAGCGGGGGGAAAGGGGTGCGCTAAACCACAATCCTGTCTAGGGGACCAAAGTATCTACCTACAAGCTCTTCGACACAATCTGTTTCAACATCAACAAATCTTAAAACGATTATTTGCATCATAAGTGTGAAATCTTTGGTGTAATCAATTGATACAGCTAATTTGACTTTTTTTAATTAGCAGTCTTGACTTGTTGGACATTAATTGTACCAGTTATCTTTGAATTTTAGGACTTAGATGATAATAATAATTGTGAATCTCATTTTTTTGTTACTTCTTAATGTTCTTGTAATATTAAATATTTGACGCAGTGGCGTAACAAAATCGTAAAGTACGCGTCCGCAAGAAAGAAATTTGGGTCCCTCAAGTACAGTCAGATTCTTCCAGGAAATTTATGTAATTACTTAGAATGGCTGGTTGTGGCTACACTTACATTAATATCTATACAAATTGATGCTCTAACTATGAATTTTTACATATTACAACATATCTTTCTTCGACATTTATGTATTCAAAAGAAGAAAATACAAATACTTACTTATCCCTTCACCCCAAACAGAAGGCGGTACAGGATGCAGAGAACACTGGAAGCTCGTGTAGAGCTATCAAGGAGAAGGAACTTTCCCAAAGCACTTGATTTCAGATTTAAGCACATTCCTGAAACGTAGAACTTGATCAGGAATAATTTATAATAAAAAATGGATAAAAATGTCCAAGCAATTTTTGCGTTGATGTTTCACATGAGAAATTATAATTATTTTGACTCTTTCCTAAGCCCCTTAGGCTTAGAGCTCCCGCCCGTCTCTGATTTGACGTATTCATTCAAATTATAATATTAAACTAGAATATAAAGCCAGATAAAAAGGTCTTAATTTTATTTTCCACAAAAATTAGCCTTTTCTATCTTTCTCACTTTCATTTATTACGTTTTTCGTATCAACCTCATGGGACGCGAGGCCCCTACATGCGCAAGGCCCAGGGTGGTCGTCCACTTCACCCACCCCTTGCTACGCCAATGGTTATACAACCTCAAGGCACCTGCGCCTAGCAGAAATTCAAATATTTCCATGCGTAGTGAAATATAATGACCGTTGGCAACACTGACAGGAGTGCTCGCGTCTACTTGCAAGAACTACATCGAGTCTCACGGGTCTTAAGACCTGGGTAACAGAAAAACCTGGCAGGCATCGATGCTTGTGCACAACTGTGGCGTGAAGCTCGCTTGCGCGATGTCCAACACCTGGGCTTGACGTGCGTGTTGCATATTCTTGTAGGCGCGCCTCCTCGGGTTTTTCCGGGTCTTGTGCAGGTCTCTGAGGACGTTGACAAAGAACACCCATGCCCAGGCCGGAATTCGAACCAAGGACCCCTGGCGTCGTAACGCGATGTACTAATAACCACTACGCCAGGGAGGTCGGCAAGAGAGTATGAAACAAACATCCATGATTTTTTCAAAATCTGATTTGTAATACCAAATTTATGTTGCCTTTTTTGCTAAAAGAAATCTAATTTAAAATTCCATGTCGGTATCTCAATTATTAGGCTCGCCACGGCTTTCAAGTTTTTTCGGTAGGCATTACAAGCCCCTTTTAAGAGATTTCAATGTGATTCCTTTGACATGGTTTGGTTTGAGTTGGTGTTTTAAGTCCACTTTATGCACAGTAAGGCTAATCGGGACTGGACCTACAGTTTAAAGTGGGATCCGAACCACTTGTGCCTCCACCGGGTATCGAACCCGGGACCCCTCGATTACAAGGTAATGACGCTACCACTGCGCCATTGGGGAGGCCCTCCTTTGACATGGGAGCATGATGGTACAGCGTAAACGGTACGTACGAGCCACTATATAAATCTTTTGTTTTGGGATCTTTTCACTTATACTAGAATCGTTCACACCTCAAATTGCCCTCAAACTTTCTAATTCAAGCAAAAACGCCGCCCTCTGCTGCAAAACCTATCTTTAGCTTTTGCTGCATTTCAAATATTGCTGCCCGGGTTCAAATTCCGGTCTGACCATGGGTTTGCTTTGTGACTGTCTCTTCATCAAGTACATCATGTCATTTTTCATCCTCATCTTCGCGATTAGCCTTAAGTGGCAGAAAAGCGAAGTAAAATAAACAAAATCAATCAAATTTCTCAACCCGTTTTTATTGCCCAAGTGTCTAAGTCCCGGTGGATTTGGGGATTACCCTCCCCTTGTGTGCCTCGGTGGGGAATACTATTACTGAGACAGTGTCTGAGTCTGTCACGTCTCACGGAAATATAGAGAATAAGATACTACATCAATTTATCAAAATAATTAATCCCCATACACTCAATCCATTTCATATTATCATTAAAAATAAAAAAACAAGGAAAGAGAAGTGTAACTTGAACCACCAATCATAAAGAACTACTAAATCTCAATGGAATTAATAATATATAAATATATTACTTTAACATTTTAATAAGAAAAAATAATTTTAATTTAATAAATTATTAAAGTGGTCTCTCTACGTTATCTTCGTTGTGTATGTTGTGACCGTGTGGGTTATGTTCTGAGTTTGGGAGTGACGTTCAGTTGAGTGTTACACATTGGTAGCGTGAATTCATTTTGTGGGGACGATGTCAGATCTTGTTGCTTTACGCTTATTGTGCGGCGGTAGACAATGTCCCTTATTTTATCCTTTATTAAGGTTTCATCTTTCCTGCAGTGGAAATAGAGTTCTCTCGGATTTTTTTCTGAGTTGACTTGACCTGCAGCTGGTAAGTTAACATACTCTTTTCCCTCCTGACTTTTTTTCAACGACTGATGGCGAGTTCTCAGTTGTAACTACCCCTATTTCCTCCAAGATCGAATAACCAATACCCATTTTAAGTGGCAAACTTCTCTGATCCTTGACGAAGTCACCCTCTTCAGGGGGGAATTTTCATGGACAAATCACACTTACATGTCAAAGATTGTTTTTAAACTTCTGTAGATTTTTTTGACGGAATCGCCACCCTTTCTTTGATATATGACCTCAATAGGTTCTTGAGGCCCGAACCATTATGCTCTATCGTTTCGACAATACGCCTTTCAGGAACTGAAGGTATGGAAACTTTCACAACTGAACACCACTCACAAACTTGAGACAAACTCAGTCCCAACAAACACAACGATGATGGCGGAGAGAGATGGAGGGAAACGTCAGCGCACGCCATCCTCTAAAACACCCCATAAGGGCTCAATAATGTTCAGGTTCGGCGACTGGGCGGGCCATGGCAGATGTTGAACCTCACGTTCGTGCTCATCGAACCACTCTGTGACCTGTTTAGCAGTGTGTATCGTGCGTTATCATCCTGGAATACTGCACCACTGCCCGGAAACAATATTTGCACCATAGGGTGCAGATAGTCCTCCAGAATGGCAGTAACATGTCCCTCTATAACGATCAGTGGTCCCAAAGACTGCAACGATATTGCACCCCACACCATCACCCACATGTTTCACTCTGGGCACTAAGCAGTCTGGTTGGTATGCTTTGGATGGACTTCTCCACACGTAAACTCTTCCATGTCGGAAAAACAGTGAAGGGGGGCGACAGCAGATAACACGACACGTTTCAGGTCGTCTAAAGTCCACGATTTGCACTGCTTGCACCAGTCAACCTGCTTTTTGACATTGGTGCTAGTGACCAAGAGTTTCGATGTAGCAACCCTGCCATCGATGTTGGCCCATGAAGTTCTCGACGGATGGTGTTGGTAGAAACAGGTTCAATCAAGTGTGTTTTCAAATCTGCGTTGACTTTTGCAGCGGTGGTTTTACGCTTTTTGACACAATCCTCTGCGATACCCTGACGTCCCTGTCAGACAGATTCCGCTTCCCCCGATAGTTAACCCTCCTGGATGTGGTTCATCCTTCATTCTGGTATGCTGCCATTACCCTTGATACTGTGGCTCTTGATACCCTACAAATATTCGCAGTCTTCGTTACCGATGCACCGGCGAGACGGGCATCAACAATTTGCCCTCTTTGGAACTCTGATATGTCCCCCATTCTACTGCGTGAAACCGAATATTCGACTTGCAATCCAGCTACTACTGTGCCAATGTGACTGGCAGACACACACCTACTCGCTCGAATGCCCGCTTTGCTGTGCATGACCAACAGGTGGCGCAGGCGATCACTCCAGAGGCGTGTTCTATAATCACCGGTGTTTTAGTTTCAATGACCACCACCACGTTTTGTGCCACTCTCACATTAATTCCATTCTGGCATATCGACACTTACCTTCATTATACTGTACTTAGGTTTTGGACACCAGTATGCATGATGCACACACACACACAACAAACATCTCTCTATCTGTGTGTGTGTGGGGGGGGGGGGTGTGTAATGCGCATAAAATATATAATATTTTTACACTTTCCTTTAGTAATAATCTGCTAAATATAAAAAGTAATGTGAAGGTACAGAAACAAAAATGATACAATGTGATATAAAAATCAGAATTGAATGTCGATATCTGGAGCCAGCCTCAGTGGCGGAGTGGTTAGCAAACCGCGCTACGACGCCAGGGGTCCCGGTTCCAATCCCGGCCTGGGCATGGATTTTTGTGAGTGTCCATTCATCAATTTCATCACATCCCCATCTTCGCAATAAGCCAAAGTGGCACAAAAAGCGAAGTAAAATAAAGCAAATCAATCAATCGATATCTGGACTCAATGGTATGTGACCTATGCTCTTCACGACAATGTACGTACCGAAACAGTATAACTACGTACGGCGTACAATTGAAGACTAAAATTAGTAAACGCTGTAAGTGCCACAATAATTCAAACACCGTTTCCCACGTTAAACTGTGAAATGTGCCATGCTTTATAATGTGGTAAACGTGAAATGTGGCTGGTAGTCCTCTAAGTAGTTCAAGGGGCGTGTAAAGAGGCACTAGTGTGAACGTTCTTACGGGCTGATGTGCTGAACGATGCGATTTCCCAACACTTTCGCTTTTGGCACTTACAACGTTTACCACTTTTAGTCCTCAATTATTTCCCTCACGTGGAAATTAACATGATATTACTTTCAACACTGCAAAATATTTGATGTTATCCGTGCATTTTGCACATAAGTGATTAAGGTAGGAATTGTGTATCCAACATGCAATAACTCACCTTAGTATCACTTGCAAATTGCTTTTCGAAAATTCTGTTATAAGGTGAAGGATGACGTTACCCTGAGCATTAAGTTAAGAACAAGATCAAGATACTTATCTGATCGATAAGCAATTAGTGACTGGGTGAAATTAGGAAACGGTAGGTAATCGGAACGATTAACACAATATGTAAACTGATAGTGGTTTCCACCCTGATAAGAAGAAGTTTCAACGAAGACTCATTTAAAAATACCGTCTCAGATTGTGAACTTTTAGACTATCCTTTTCTAAATGTAACTTATTATTATTATTGTAATTATTTTTCAAGTACTGGGACACACAAAAGAGTAATGCAATGTACTTTCAGCCTGGACTTAGCCAATTAAATTGTATTGATTAACTGATTGTAAAATTTTGGGAGTGTCATCACAACAACTATTTGCACCTGTTACATAATATGAGGGCATGCAGCTTACCAAAAGAAAATTGAGCAGCGCTCCTCAAAGAGAATACCGTGTGTTCTTTTATTCATTAAAAAAAGACCCAGAAATCATCTTCTCATCAAAATCTGCTTGCACTAAACTAAAGTTTTGATTGATTGATTAAATTCTAAAGTTTTGGGTGCGTCAGCACTTAGGCTATTTTGCACCCGTCACATTATACGGGATCCATCCCCTTACCATAAGTAAAATATAACTAATATAACATAACTGTAATATCAGAGGTCTAAAATATTCTTACCCGGGTTAAAAGCTGAGTCTGTAAAGGAGCACTCAGCGCACATAAAGACAAAACACAGGATAACACACACGCAGCCCTGCAGAGGATTATACTGGCCATAGGTCCAGACGCCAGATCCTCGTTAGTCTGCAAAATGCAGTCCAGGGTGTACTACGTGGACGTGAGGTTGACAAATGGGTGTACTACATGGAAGGGTCACCACTTAAACTTAAACTAAAATCTTATGGAAGAATTTTTTAAAAATCCCGTAGCACACTCACTACAATATACGATTAAAATATAAAGCCATACATTACCAAAAAATTGTAAAGGCAATCTGGTAAATGAAGAAACCATAGGCACTTTTTAACCATGGTATCGTTGCTGTGCACAAAAGTAATTTGTAATCTCTAGTATTTAAATTTTCTCTACCAGTGTAATTAGATTTTGAAAATCTCATTTCGCTGTTCCTTTGGTTCAAATATCAAGTGCATGGCGTGATTAAAGATGATAAAGGTCTCCTCTTAATTACACCAGTTGATGTGCTCAAGATAATTGCTCCGACATAACAACGGAAATTCTCATAATGATCATGTTGAAGAACTGTGCCGTAATCTGTTAAGAAAGCAATATCGAAGCGTTGGAGCAACAACAACGTTATTGTGTAAGGTACGCAATTAGTTTCAACTTTCAGTGCGATGTTAATGCCTACTTTAATTCGCATTCGACCATAAGTAATGTGGCATTTCTTAAATATGACGGAATTAGAAAATGGATAATTGAATTGCTTTCTTTAAAAATCTTAAAATTTGTATTTTATAAATAATATATGGAAAATACTCGGTGATATGATATTTGTTATTTAGCGTCGCTTATCTGCCAGCAAGATGGGCACCATGTCATTTTGCCTTACATGTTCGCACGTTCCTGAATGCTCACTTCCCTGGGAGATGGATTGGGAGCGGGGGATCCCTGATGTGGGCGGCGCGTTCCCCTGACCTAACTCCCATGAACTTCCTTATGTGGGGATTTATCGAAGGACATGTGTGCACCCGACCCATTACTACATTGGAGCAGTTCCGAAACCGCATTACAAGCAGCTGCTGACGCCATAAGACCGGCAATGCTCCAGAACTTCTTTCGCACCACTGCCGACATATGGGAAGTGTGTCGTGGTGGTGCACATGTTGAAAGTAATGTGTATCGAACCTACACCACGAAAAACATTGCAAGTAAATCACTATTTCAACAAAATAGATACTTTCTGGACACCCTGTATCTACTGTCAGATTGTGACCATTATAAGTGTAACGGTACATTTACAATTAATTCTTGAAATGGATATTTACAACTCAAACAATCCTACCACCATCTTCTTCAGAAACTTTTCAAGAGAACTTTTTGAACATAAATCGTACAAAGTTTTGCTGTTTTTAATTTCGAAAGTAAATTTACTTCAGCTTCGAATCAGATGAGGACAATGATTGCAGTTACATCTATGATTGCATCTTTGTTGATTTTCTTCATGTCGAGCTCTTGAAACTGATCCTTGTTTACTCGTGAAATTACTTCTGGGAAATGGACGTATTGTTTGCTAGAAATGAAGTGATCTGCCACGTGTTACTCCTTCTTGCGGATTTCGTTAGTCTGTTTCTCAGCAGACAATGTGCTTTATATGTTCAAAGACTTTTATCCTGGAAACTGAGATGCATTGTTTCTCTTGTATTGAGTTTCTTTGTTGTCAGCCTCTAGTTAGTGACTTCATTAAGAGATAAATCAGATTTTAAATTTCGTAGATGTTTCTTAGCTTCTTTCATTGTATAGTAGTTCGTATTTTTTGGCAATGAAATGTGACAAATACAGATAGAGAATCAAACAATCTGTTCAGAATCCATTAATACATATTATGAGTCACTAAAACCATATAAGTGTTTGTATTTTCCTTATTTTGAGTTGCTTTTCGGCCACCTTTGAATAATTTCAAAGATCACGACGAACGATAATTAGATGGGATTAATTAAGGGACACTCACAAAGGGAACACCCACACTCAGACAGGGAATCGAATCCGTAACCTTCAGTACTTGAGCGATCTTGAGTTGATACTTATCGCGCTCGCTACTGAGATGGCAAAGCAATGTAAGTGACAAGGGCCAAATCCACGGGATATGTAATGTCGCAGATTTTTGGTACACTAATCTGGCGCCTACTCAGCAACTATTAAATTTGTACATGGGGTAAAATTGCTGCTCACACCATCTACATCCATGACCAAATGATATATTCAGATTCTGCACGTGATGCTTTACCTACATAGCACAAGATGGGTGCTTAGAAAAATAAAAGTGGAATATGTAAGAAGATCTATAAAATAGAAACCCAACAAGACCAATAAATGTTGTGAAACTTGCTTAACTGGAAGCTAATCGTGCAACTTCCGACACGCTTCAAACGTTCTCCACAAGTCGTTGCAATCAGATGTGTGTCAGGTACTTTATGCTATTAGGTTTGAATATCTTCAACCGTCTGAAGAGTTTTAATTTCATTTTTCAAATTTAAAATCTTGACAGGGGACTAAGTCGGGCGAATAAGGGGGATGCCGGATGGCCACTATACTCGTGGGGATCCAAAAGCTCTTATGATGTGAGCCACAGTTCCAGTCTTGTGCGATAAAAGCGTCCTCATAACGTTACATTGAGCGTATGGCGGGGAGCGAATTCAAATGCTCATCCCACTTGGTGTGGCCAATTTCCCCAATTTTTCACGAAAAATTCCAGTTTGGGTCTTAGCTTTAATTTACCCCGATACACTCGACAGGGATTTTTGACGCAGCGAGTTTGCTCCGATCCGGGGCCTGCGTTTGGCTATACACACGCTCTTATGGAGCGATACACACGAGCGATGAATCTCAAGTGCGAGCTAGCTGGGACCTTCCTGCATCAAAAACCTGCCATTGTGTATCGGAGCTTAGAGTCAATGAAAAAATTGCAATTGTCCAACTGACTCGGAATGGCCGGTGTTTCCGATAGTGTCTCGTTCCTGACAGTATTCAAGTTGTCACGAAAAAATATCACCATTAAATTGTATTTGCGTTTGTTCAAGTGATCATTTTTCTTTACATTTTTGGAAGTTGCTTTTCTAACTATAATGGGGCAGCCCCCGTGGCGGAATGGTTTCGGGTTCAATCCCGGCCTGGGCATGGATGTTTGTGAGTGTCCGTTCATCAATTTCATCGTATCATCACTCATCCTCATTTCGCAATTTGCCAAGAGTGGCACAAAAGCGAAGTAAAATAAACCAAATCAATCAATCAATTTAACTATAATGAAAGAGGGATGTTTCAAAAAGTAACATCCACATTATATGAGCTCTGTCTAAGTTATTAAAGGATACACAAATTTAGAATCATTATTCCCAATATTGACTAGGTTTTCATTTTCTCTAGCAAGTATCGTAAAGGCATTAGATTTTCAGTTTCAATTCAAGCTGATAAATTGGCACTCCGCGTTCAAACTTTGGTGAATTCAAGTGATTAACATGAGAAAGTAATCCCACAATTCTTTAAAACGGAGAACAATGAAAGTAGACATTCTTGTAACAAACGCACTGACTCCCAGTAGGATCATTACAAGCCAGAAGTGCCCGTGACTGTATTCGGGAATCAACTCTACCAATATCTGAGGTTATTCTACTCGTACATATCCTACAACCCTGTAGTTTTTACACGAGATACTAGACATCAGTTTTCAACTTGAGAACAATACCGCTTTTCGCCGAATAATGGGATAGGCCTATATTTTATTAATTCCTTCCATTGTTGAGAATTATTTCTATGGGTACAGATGTCCTTTACCCGTCCTTGACAATATAAGAAAATGCAAAACAAGAACTAAGGAGATGATTCAAAATATATATTATGTATTGATTACTTCACCTAAGCCCCGCGACAGGTTAAGTTTGCAGCAGATTTTATGTATCAATCCACTCGAGAACGACACTCAGCATCCCCGTGCCAGTCTCGCCCTAACTGCTGAGCTGTTCATATCACAGACAGTGAGAAAATCCGCAGTATTGCAGCGGAACTATATTCTGCGCGCACGTTTGGGTCTATGTATGCGAAAAGTTGCTGCAAAGTTAACCTGTCGCGGGGCTTAGTAAGCGTAACACTTACTTCATACATTCGTATGTGTGCTTGTTTGAATTTTATAGTACCCTTTTCCTTCGTAATTCAAGTTCCCATCGATTCTACTCGCATTCGTACAAGATTTAAGATATCCAAGAAATTCGTCCAACTCCATCCACTCTCTTCTCTTTAAGTGAAGAAACCACGAACTCCGTAATTCATTGATCCACTCCTTAATCTTCTTGCCCAAGGAGAGAGAATTTTTCACTTTGCTCAAATGTCACTTACCTAATAACACTTTTTATCGCCCCATTTGAAGGCAGGAATTTTTAACAAGCTACGACCCTGGAAGCCAGTCGTTTAAATCTCAGCAGGATTCGGTTTTTTAGACGTCTGAGAAGTTGGCAAGTTCAACCGCAAGATTTTCTTCGGTATTTTTCTTATTTCTTCGTGACTTAAGTACCTCTATGGAAATGAACTCTTAATGGTGCTTTATGATACTAATGTGAGATCTAAATTCGAATCATGTATATTCATAGCAGTATCAAACACAAGAAGACATAAATAAAATAGAATAAATTCAAACAAGGTACTCGGGTTAACAACCAGGTTAAATCAACGTTATCTTCCAACGTTTCGAGCGCATACATTACTCTCATCATCAGGGAATATATAAATTAAGAATGAATTCAAACAATTTTTTTGATATACATATAATACAAATTACATGGCAGTTAACTACAAATATAATCTGGTGAGAGACTTCTGAAATATTTTAACCTATTTTCACCTAAGAATAGACGAGTCATTCATCAGCTTAATTCTCTTCAATATTTTTAGTAGTCCCATTGAAGTTGCCAGCATTTTCTAAGTCTCTTCAAGCAAACAACCGAGAAAACAACTGTTCAACCTAAATCACAGTAGAACAACATAATGACAGCATCTGCAGTGTGAGACATCTTAAATATTATATCTGTGTTTGTTTGATGGTTCGTTTTTTCTCCTATGTTTCGAAAAAACTCTCTCGAGTTAATTTCTTCAAAACTCTAAGCTCCAGTCTACATATACGGTATCCCCGATGGCGTAGTGGTAACGTCGTCGGTTTGTCAAGGCTTGTTCTGATCCAATCTTAAATGTAGGTTCAGTCCCGATTAGCCTATTTGTTCATAAAGTTGACTTAAAACTCTAAGCTGTGTATGTTGTATGCTTTAATGGTATCAATCGATTATTTATTCCTATAATATGAAATTAAATAGGTTTCTACCAAACTTTTAAGATAATTCCTCAACTTATTGCAATCTTTTTTATATTCACGTTTCTCTAGTAGTGGTCCAGCCCGACCCTGTGGCCGAGCGGTTAGCACATCGCGCTGCGACGCCAAGGGTCCCGGGTTCGAATCCCGGTCGGGCTTGGTTGTCTGTGAATGTCCATTCATCAATTTCATCCTTTCATCACTCATCCTCATCTTCGCAAATTAGCCAAGAGGCACAAAACGCGAAGTAAAATAAACTAAATCAATCAATCAAATCAATCAATCTAGTAGTGGTCTGTAAAATTTCCTTTCTGCATTTCAATTATTTTGTGTTATGTGTACATGTCATTCTCTGAAGACCAGGTGCAAGTTACCATGCTCCATTTTAAGGTCGTTATATGAAATACAAAATGCTCTTCAGCAAGTAATTCTTGGACCAAATCTAGCAAAATATGAGATGCAAATCCGAATGTTAACATATACCTGATTGTTTCTCTCCTACTCTTGTTGTAAAGTCTTGTTACCCAACTCTCTCATTTTGTTTGTTTTCATTTATAAGGGATTTTAAATATACATACGTAGTTTTAGATTTAATTTTTTGAGGAAATTAATTCCCTATAATGCATTTGTAACTACCGTATGAGCCATATTATTTAACTATACCCAATAATATAACTCAATTTGGTCCTGGCTTCTATCGTAAGTTAGATTAGACACGGTATTCTAAATATATATAACTTAATTTTATAGACATTAATTATTTTCATTTTGTATACAGAGACGGAAGATGTTATTCTATTTGTCATGGTATGAGAAAACATTATTGTACCTTAATTGTAGCTTTACCCTAAACATTAAATGATAATAATAATAATTTTAAAATCTAATATCGCTACTTTACTTTTTTTTTTTTTTTTTTTTTTTAATATCGCACGTTTTAATATCAGTGTGGTATTTATAATCTATGTGTAAAATTTATATGAGTTTTTTGGTGGAAAGGGGATTAAATGTACATCTTCGGTTGAATTATAAATAACACTACCCTGCAAAATTCGGATCAATAAAAACTGTTTGGAATCTAAGGACTGATTCTTATGTTTCTTGACAGGCTGATTCCAAATATGACCTCCATTTTTCTCTATCACGTAAGGATTTTCCACAAAAGTAAATCACATCTGCAGGGAAAGTGTCCATGTTATGTATATTAGTTAATGATAAATCGTCTAATAAATGTAATCGAAAATACGAAACAGCTGCAAAATATATTTTTAAAAGATTTCCTGTAGGCAAAAATATTTTTATTTATTATTATAATATTATATAATTATTTATTATAATAATAATTAAAATACCATTTCCGGCACTTACAGGTCCCGCTGCTGTTTTTTTCATTTTCCAAGGAAACTCTTTCTTTCACGTTCTCTCTTGTGGGTGGATTGTGGAAGACCTCTGTGCAGCATGTAACATATCCGTGCTCCAACTACCCTGGTACCTACGTTTCATCTCCTTGATATTTTGATGAAATTTCTCCCCCTGCTCGTCGCTTACGGAAGGTACCCAGATTCTCGGGAAAGTAGTCTAAATTAGAATTGAGGAAGTGCAATTTCAAACTCATGGATCAACCCAAATCTCTGAATTTCATAACCACCACTCTTCTGTGATGTACATCGCGCTACGGCACCAGAATTCGAATCCCAGCTGGGCATGGATTTTCTTTAAGCGTGTACTTTCATCAAATTCATTATACCAAGCTTAACATGAAGAGGAGGAAGCATGACTTTACTAGGATCAACAAGACTATCTCGTATTACATTTTTACTCCCAGGTTGTAATGAAGCCCTAAGTGGCTTCAGTGATGGGCCCTTGCTGGCTGTTTCATCCGCACAGGAAGCAGGAGTACTTTGTATAACCTGCCTGTTGTCCCAGAATCAATGAAATTATTTTTAGAGCACCACATATTACCCACCCATGTTCATTGTATTTCAGTTTTGTGAGAATTACAGATGGGTCCTCTCTCGTAGCTTTCCTGCAGATAAACAGAATGACCAACTGGAACAGACGCATATATACTACCATCATGGATAAGCACTGCTTTGAGGCTTCTCTTGGAGGAGTCGATGAATAGTTTCGAATCATTAACCTCACACTGTATATTCTACCTCTCCATCAACCCAGGGACATTGCAAAAGTATACTATGCCTCTCCTTCTTCGGAAAAGTATGGAATGAAATATGCTTCTCTCTTTCTAAACTACGATAAAGAGGTACCCGATGCTAATACGAGTAGATTCTTCTCCTTTAGTCGAGAACCTAGGAGTTCTGCGGATTCTTTCGGAAGACCTCTTTCGAACAGGTTAGTGGATGTATGGGAGAGGTAGAAGTAAATCATGGAGTGTTTGATATTGCACACAAATGACATCTTAGTTTCTGATTAGAGTATTTAGTTCTGTCAAATACACAATAAAACATAATGTTGTGTTATAATTTTATTATTCATAATTGCATTTGATTTCCCTGTTTCTGCCAGTTAAATAACCTAATTTAAGAAACCGCTGGGCTGCCACATATCGAGCAGATTTGTAGACTAGTTGTTTACATTGCTGGTTAGAAAAGACGTAAGCTGTGGACAAAAAATGAATTTTTTACAAAACCTTACGTGATAGGACTTTTCTGATACTTTCTCTGAAATCAATAGCCAAAAATCTAAAAGAATCGGCTATTAGTTTCCAAACACTATTTTCATTGCAGGGTAATGTAATCAATCCTCAACATCACCCTTTGTCACCTTCTCCGGAAAATTGTGAGTTACTAAGTTTATGAACTTCAACTCTGGGGAACCTTTTGCTGTTACAGTACTTTGAATCTTCTACCGACAGATTATAAGTAATAATCTGCAGTCTCTGAAGATCCTTGTAAAGTTCACGTGGAAAAAAGCTGTACTTCAGCCATATCCATGTGTAAAGCGATAGGGAAGATTTTATGAACAATTAACCACGACGCTGGACCACGAATAATTTCAAATAAAGCACGTCACGTGGCTGGTATTTTTACAAATTGCACCTACGAGATTTGAAACTTTGTTTATCTCCTACTCTGTTTCGCATCCAGAATAATGACATTCACCATCGTCGGAATACGATCCTCACTTCTTCGTTTATTATAGGCTACTTTAACCCCAGTGCCTGTAACAAACAGGAAGAGGGTCCCATAAAATCAGTAATGAAGTTTCAACTCACGTATACGTACCCACTTGTTCTCTGGAGATGATTTAGGAGAACGGAGCCCGACTACATCTGAGAAAAAGCTCTTGTATCGCATGGGATCGAATCTCGCAGGAGCACATTGCATTAAATGTGATTAACAAGTTGCTCGTAAGCTGGTGTGAGTGCCTACGTGCAGACACCATAAAATAACTGAGCTTGTCCAATGTGTTTTGCGATGATGCTGGTGCCAAATGACTCGAGTTGACCACCAGAGAAGTTTTTCATCCTCCTTATATGAATGACCCTATCGGAAAAAGTCTCGGTTTTGATACTGAAATATTCGTGTCTCCTAAATTTGTATCTGTGTGTGAATTTCACTTCACTCACTTACAGTGTGATATTTGAAAGATTTCCAGTAGCGTGGAAATTCAAATGACTTTCAGGGGGCTACAGATCTATTTATAGCCTTCTCCATAAATGATCATATTTGCTCAATACAAGCACAAAGTTGTATCGAATGTAATGCCATATTATTTATGACAAAAAGTGGTGGAAATTGCCGAACCATGGAGGTGCGGAAACATATAATCTGAGTCTACAACACATTAAAGGTTTGTTATATTTTCCAACCTGTTTTTTTTTTTTACAATGAAAAATATCGTAGAAAGTATTGTAGTGTATAATACAGAATGACAGAATATTTTTCGATTGATTTTATGGATACGAACAGGTTTTGAAACCTGATAATATGCGTAAAAATGTATTAACTTTTTCGGGATAGCGGGCCTCCCCGATGGCACAATGGTAGCGTCGTCGCCTTGTAGTCAAGGCCGATGGAGGCACATAGTGGTTTGTATCCCACTTTAAACTGTAGGTGCAGCCCCGATTAGCCTTTATGTGCATAAAGTGGACTTAAAACTTCAATTCAATTTTTCCAGCCGGCCCCGTGGCGGAGTGGTTAGCACATCGCGCTACGATGCCAGGGGTCCCGGGTTTGAATGTTTGTGAGTGTTCATTCATCAATATCATCATTCATCACTCATCCCCATCTTCGCAAATTCGCCAAAAGTGACACAAAGAGCGAAGCAAAATAAAGCAAATCAATCAATTTTTCGAGATACGTGGAGGTTTTTTTCTCATATTACATTTCGGATTAAAGGTCTTGCTGAAATGATGTAATGTGAGTATATTAGAAATGTATGTTTGAAGACATGAACAGTGGTGTAGAAATAAATCTTAAATAAATCTGTATTTTTTTTCTATTGACAGCATTTACAGCATTACGTAAAACGTGGTTGAGGAGTTTGTTTCAGGGCCTAAAACTTCACTTTTCTAGCCTAAAATTCCTAGGTTGAACAACTATATGTATATATACATATATATACTAACCACTAACTAACTCTCTAGCCTTCTTAAACCCGAAGGTTCATGGCTGCAGCAACACAGGCCTTCCATCTTTCCCTATCTTGAGCAAGTTCTATATACTCTTTTCCATCCCTACCGATTTCCCTTAGGTCCATCTCAACGTTGTCCATCCATCTTCGTCTTGGCCTTCCTACAGGTCTCTTACCATCAGGTTTTCCAACAAGAATCCTGTAAACCACACACACACACACACACACACACACACACACACACACACACATATATATATATATATATATATATATATATATATATATATATATATGGGGGTTATTTCATGCCTGTTTTCTCCATCCCTTGTGCAGGATTCGAACCTATGACGCTTCACTTGATCGTGTTACACCAATCATTCTATCACTGAGGTTGGATATATGGTTTGTACTGAGTTGTCTGTACTTTTAGATTCCTTTGCGGCGAAGACTTTGTACCTGCGATCATAAACTTGCAGGTTTATTTTCGGCAGAGAGAGTCCGATGTTCAAGACATGACGAACTTACAAATGGTTTGATCTCCACGGTAGATGCACTTTTGCTTCTTAAGTTCTCCGAGATCGTGTCCTTTGGTTCTTTCTTGCACACCTTCTAGAACGAAGGAAACAATTTCGTTTCTGATGAAAGCAACACGGACGCAATCTGGTCGGTTTCAGCGGCGTTCTTACTCTGAGCTCTGCATGTAGCAATAGAGTTTGGGTCGCATTCACATTGCACTTTCGTTCGTGATCCATGAGGCTTATCTTGAGTTGTATGAATTTGGTTATTTTACGTCGCTTTTCTTCCACTTTTGGCTAATTGCAACGATACGGAAGAGTGATGATGATATCATGAAATTGATGAAGAGACACTTGCAAAGAACACCCAGACCGAGACTCGAACTCGAGACCCCAGGCTTCGTAGCGTGCTGTGCTAACCACTCTGCCACGGAGGTCGCCTATTTTCCTGAAGTACGTACTGATTGCATTGTAAAAATGTATGCTTTCATTTAAACTTTAAAAATGCATTTGTTTAATAAATTTCATAGCTTTTTATTACCAGCATAAACAATTTTGAAAAATATGATTTTACCTCGATTTAACGATGGGTACACACACACAAACGCGAATATATATTTATGTATGTATTGTTTAAGGTGTTTCTGAAAATATCGAGTTAAACGTGAGATAAAAACTTGAGAGATGTAGTACTCCTTTCTCTTTAAAAATCAAAACTATATTCTAAATGCATTCGAACTTTCAATTCAATTTTTAGATATCTCCTTTTGAGGTTCTGGTTTTGAGTTCTACCTTTTAGCTAATTGATTTCCATCCTCATCATCACAATTAATGTAAAAAGGTAGAAAAACACTGTTAAAAATATATTTTGCATGTGTTCTTTTTTTTTGGTTTTTTTTTCATCCACATAATGTTACTTATTGTCCACCGGATCGAAATTAATTGACAAGGGTTCAGTTTATGAGCTTAATAAGATAGTTAGTACATGGGATTACGTAAAGTTTCTTCTTGAATTTCGATTACACAATACTACGGATTAAGTTTGTGTGAAGTCAAAAGTGGCTATTTGGAGCAATTAGATGTTACGTGCCTATTTGGGTAACTTCAAGTAAAGCTTCTTCAACTGTGAGTTGTAAGCTGAGAATCGTAGTGTTACCACATTGAACTTCGGGGAATTCCTTAATTTTAAGGTTGTGTTGAGATGTTGGGGATAATACAAGGCCTGCTACGTTGCTGCTGATGATTAGTTTTTTCTTTTTCTTTTCCCTTTCTCTTTTTTTTTTAACAAGGAGCAATAATGATAATTCAAAGTAATAGCTAACAGTATGCGAGTAACTTGACATATCCATAACTTTGAAGTTTTCTAAAGTTCCTCCATAATTAGACTTAGCACGTAGTAACTGTACATTAAATGCAGACAAGTTGACTGTGCGTAACAGCTCTGTACACGTAAAGTGATCAGCAATAAAAATGAGACACATACATTTTGAAATACTCGCTTCCCTGCAAGGTGTTGTGTGGATTTTAATGCGAAATTTTGAATGACAACTTCTACTACCGTCGGGGAGTTAGGCAACACACATAACGCCTTGCAAGGAAGCGGGTATTTTAGGATCTATGTGTCCTATTTATATTGCCGGTGACTGTACATACATATCAATAACTGATAACAAATAACTTTTAGTCTTTAAAGAATATGAAAACAACTGTTACATTTGAACATGCACTGTAAAAAATTGTGTTAAAGCGACACAGACAGTGGTCCAAGGAGGTCCACACCATATTTTGTCAACATTTAACCTCAGTGGTGGTAAAGTACCGCAGATAAATAGTTGCAATTAACACTATTTCAACATCAATCTTTTTTTCAAAATATACTTTTTGGAAATAAATGAGGATGTTGTTTATGTTTTAAAGAATTAGTACTTTATTGACACAGTTATGGAAATATCTTCTTATTTTACAGATGAAAATTTCATTAAAATGAAACCGTTATTTAATGAAGAAATCATGATTTTTATATATTTTGATATCGCGCTTCTCATGAATTTATAAAAGTTATCTTGGAATACAAAAATTACGTTTGAATTATTATTTCTTTCTTACCATTAACATATGTCGCAATAGTAAACAGATCCTTAACACTACGTCTCATTAAATTTACGAGAATATGTGAATTTGACCGGAATACCAGAACAGGACCCAATGATACGTCTCGATCGAACTGAGAAGTATGGATAGTCTATTTGTATTGGATCCCAGGATTATTTGTTGAGCACATATTGCAGTTATTTTCAATAGTGTAAAATTAATAAAGCGATTACACCAGTAAGAGTTTCAAGATATGTATTTAGAAATTGATTCTAATATTAGGGGCTTGCATATTGTGCATCCAGAAATTTTGTATGCACATTTCAATTCTTTGGAAGAGAGAATGTTTCCTGCGTGAAAAATAGATATTAGAACCAACTGACGCTGGCAACACTTGATCTTTAATCGAAGTGCTGCATAATACATATCAAGTAAGTTGAAAGACGTAAGTCTCTGAAGCAGGTTAAATGCAAAGTGGATGCAAGGAAATTCGAAACATTGGAAGGCTGAACAACCAACTCTTCGAGAAGCCGTGAAAAGAAAATTGAAATGCGCACTTTAATTATTCTGATATTCAAAGAAAGAACTGCCGGAGGTAATCAACTGGAAAATAATGCCTTCAACTTAGCTTTAATGGTTTCACTAAATGTAAAAAAAAAAAAAATCATTCGTCGCTTTTTTTCACTTTTGGCTAATCACGATAATCAGAATGGGTGATGATTAGATGATGCGAGTGTGTAGGTGTGCGGGAACAGGGAGGCATTATATATACAAGGAAAAGTAAATGCATCAGTTGAAACAAAAAATGCATAAAGTAGACCAAATTTTTAAATACATCATCGAGAAAGATGCAGGAAAGTGCATAAAAACGCATCACATGATGCATTGAAGTACAGTTCGACATTGAAAGAAATTCTTATCACATGATGCACTTTGTCGTTACCTTTACAAACGATAAGCAAAAATGCATCAAACTGTAAATCTTATTCGTGGCAAAGGCCAGAAAACACACTTTATGTCATCAACCAATGTGTTGCTGGTGTGCAGGGTAAAGTGCTGAATACGAGACCAACTTATTTTTTGAAAATAATTAATATAGTTAGTAACGTGTTGAACGCCTTTGTTGTTTATTTACCTTGCTTAGTTACGTACAAACGAAACTTACACAATATTTACAGCTTAGTGTAAAACAAATTTCGTAAAAGGAAGTCATTTTCAAAAATGGGCTCCTAATATGAGACATCCGTTAAAGGTTCTGAACAAATTGCATATTAATAAAGTCTAATGCAGAAGCTACACCGCGGACTACGCTCTATCTATCTATCTATCTATCTATCTATCTATCTATCATATACAGTGTAAGTCAAAATGATGTTCCCGATTTCAGTGTCTATTTATTTCATTGTAATGATACGTAAATGACTGAGATTACACACACAGATTGAAAAACTCAAAAAGTTTTCCCTGGCATATTATAAATGTTCTATGTGCGATCCACTTGTTACATGACACACATCTAGTCTATAATCAAGTTCCTACCACACTCTTCCTTGCATGTCAGGGTCCACGTCCAGACTTAATTAAATGGCCACCACGATTCCCGGATCTCATCCCATGTGATTTTTTTCCTATGGGGTTTCACCAAGGATCGAGTTTTTGTGCCACCACTTGCTACAACATTGGTGGAATTGCGTGAGCGCATCACTGCAGCCATAGCCGAAGAAAAAAGAGTGTGGCAGGAACTTGATTATAGACTAGATGTGTGTCGTGTAACACATGGATCGCACATAGAACATTTATAATATGCCAAAAAAAACACTTTTAGAGTTTTTCAATCTGTGTGTGTAATCTCAGTCATTTGCGTATTATTACAATGAAATAAATATACACTGAAATCGGGAACATCATTTTGACCTACGCTGTATAACACTGACAATGTTCACGATACTAACTACGTTCATGACCACAACAGAAATTATTTTTCATGATACCTGCGAGAAGCATGTAATAGAACGACAATGATATAATTGTTGCTGCTTTTCACAATGTGGGAAGTGTTTTTAAAAAGTATATTCAGAAGGTGAACTTATAAAGGAAACTGTTCCGAGATTTTCGTAGCCTGACGAAAACCGTTTTGAGGATGAACCTACAGGTAAGTTCAAATATGTTGTAGATGATCTAGTTTTTCAAATTATTTTAATTTTTATTTTAAGTATAACATCGACGAATCACTCTATCGATCACGCGCAAAGTAACAACATGAAGTAGCGATCACGTACAATTATGGACACCCATGGATTGTAACGTATTGTGGGGTTGTTATAAACCAGAAGGATTCGTGACATTGTATTCTTAATGGGGTTGGTTCAACTTTTAAAACCAAACATATGAAGGCGATTATGCGTTCCGAATGAGACCAGAAGTTTTGGTGTTGTGCCTAAGTAAATTTTTCAAGTTGTCACTTTTGCTGAGTTGACTAAGAAATTTGGCGTCCAGAAAGCGACTGCTTTAGGCGAGCAGAGCTGTTTCCAAAGCTGTTCACTTTGCCTGCAGTCTTAACTAGAGCCAGCACTTTTTTGTAACTTTAACTTTCTAACATTACATGAATATGTAGCAAAATATGTAAATTGGCTCAAATATGTAAATTCAAAAAAGGGTAATATTTGTTGAAAATTTCCACTCATGTACTATTCTTATACAACAAATTGTACTTCCCAAACACTGCACGAATGCGATCAAGTAGTAATTACAATATTTTATGTTTATTTTACGTCGATTTTCTGTCACTTTTGGCTAATTGCGACGATGAATATGAGTGATGATATGTTGAAACCGATGAAGACACTCACAAAAAGCACCATCCGGAACCCCTGGTGTCATGGCACGCTGTGCTAACCACTCAGCCATGGATGTCGGCGTTTATTGCACAAATGACCACAACGTTTTGAGAGCGAAATATTATTGTATTGCTCATGTTCATTAACATCAAAAGAGGGGAATTTGAGACAGCTTTCGTGACAAAGTAATTGACTAAATGCTAGGGATTTGTAGAGGAAAAGGTGTAAATATGGGCCCCCCTTTTTATGTTGTCATTTTCGGAGGAAAAAAAAGAATATATCAAGCACCTGCCTTTAGAATGCATATCTATGAAATATATACTTCAATGTAATAGGATGCTAAAATATAGAACATCTCCATTCTATTTTTAAAAAAAGCAATTTTCAAAAAATGGTAAAATGATGTATTTCAAAATTGTGGTCTAAATATGGGCTACTAGCGGCAATATCACAAAAAGCAATTAAAGTTTTTTTAAAAAACAGTCATTTATCGCGAAAACATTAAAAAATTCATATTTGTGAATAATCTGTTGTTTTGAAACTCACGCGGAATGGGAAAAATCGAAATTAAGAAAAACATCCAAATATTTGTTGAAAATGTGATGTCAACATTAGACCTCATGTCATAGCCCATATTTAGACCATCACGCTATTTTTCTTCTTCAATTTATTTTCGCTCTCTGTGGTACATATTTCACAAACAAATCATTGCATTATAAAAGCCCACTTTTGTTTTATGTACCGCTAATATCATAACCTATACAAAGCAGATGAGAATTCAGAAAACGCTGAGTTAAAACATACCTGCAAAAAGTTTTCGGAGGTCGCAATTCTATAACAGCGTCCAAGGCCGAAACCTTTGTCCTTGACAGATAACCAGTTCCCATAGCCTCTGCCAGGCTGCAGCACCCGGGAGCGCTAATAACTCCAAAACCCATATTTAAACCTTCGCCCATATTTAGACCTTCTCCTATAATAGACTGAAATTTCTATCAATTTTATTTTCTCTAATATTTAGTCACTGCCAAAGTGAAAAATTATGTTTATGTCTTTCATGAATTAGTATTCTAATATTCTTTTTTTGTTTGAACATTGTGTACATGGGGAAAATTAATTATATTGTTACACTTTCTTCAGGAAAATGAAGTCAAAAGTTGGTTCTAACCCGCTGTAGTACTCACACAGCTTACTGAGTTTGAGTTTTGTTTTAAGTCAACTTTTCACGACTGACTAATGCAGTTGATCTTCCTAGTGACGCTTTTGAAAATAACCCAAATTCAAACACTTGGAACAAGAATGACAGATATTTTAATCACACACATGGTAAAATCGGTTCGATGTAGCAACTCCCATGCAATTTCGAAGCTGCTATATTTCTTTTAGTAGCAAAACTACAGTTAGCATAGCGTCCAGGTGACCTCAGGTAAGTGTTCTCGATGATCGGCCAGATTAAAGTGCTTCTAACTTAGCTCTCATCTCCTGGGAATGGAATTAAGACATTAGTTAACAATTTAGATTGTTAGTGGTGACTCGGTGTGTCATACTTCGCTCCAATATACGCTGAAAGTTTAGACATACTTGTTAGTAGACGAAGGCGATTCTCATTTAACTACCCTCGTATAGTTACAGTACACGACAATGACATTCCAGTGGCAACTTCTCGCTGGTGACAAAGCTAACTGGAATAATGCCAAGCCAAGAAGAATGTTTTGCCTCTCGGTGACGGTTTTCTCTGAGCTGCCACAGTCTTTTCAGCAGACCTAAGAGGTACTGTAACACCTCAACACGCTGTGTTGGGATTATATGGTGAGGTAATTTGAGAAGAGGCCTTTGGTTGGCCCTTCTAGGTTATGGTTTGGTTTTCCATTGCCTGGATTCATTTTATTCCAGAGAAGTATGTTCCAAGTGCGACTGAGTTTAAGTTCCAACGTGGTTGTTTATGTGCGTTTTCCCTGAACGATGGCTATGGTCTCTTTTGTCTATATGTATCTATGATTGAGGGGCTGAGAATAATATCCTATGCTCTTCTGTGATTGTACACTCTGCTAGTCCGGATTTTTCTTGTTGATATACATGGTGTTTCAGAAATAATTGAGGGGTTACAAAAATTTATTGTAAGTGAACTATTGATCTTACATTAATTAAACAAGTCCTGAACGAACGAGGAACGCAAAAAGTTTGTGCGTGTATGTTTTGTTAAGCTGAGAGTTCACATCCCTGCCGCTAAGTGACACTCACATCACTCACAGTGTTTTGTTCAATGTTTTGGTCCCCAGGATCACCGGACTTGGCACCCTGTGACTTCTTTTGTGGGTTTTCATCAAAGACAGGGTATTCGTGTCACCGATGCCGCGTGATATCCCAGCCCTAAGGGAGCGTATCATCGCAGCGATAGACACTATTGACAGGCCCATGTTGATTCGCGTGTGGCAAGAACTAGACTATCTTGTATGTGTGCCGTGTCATCCGTGATGCACACATTGAACATTTGTGTCAACAAATAAATGTTTGCGTTCCTCGTTCGTTCTGGACTGGTTTCATTAACGTAAGTTCAATACTTTACTTGTAATACATTTTTGTAACCTCTCAATTATTTCTGGAGCAGCCGGTACAATGTGACACTGCTCTATGATTGTTATGTTTTGTTCATTATGAAAATAAACATTGGGTAATAGTGAGAAAATATAATTTAATTAATGTCTCGGGAATTGCTGCACAGGAGAACTCCTTGGGGAGCTCTGGATTTTCCTCCAGCGATTCCAGCGCAAGGGGAGCTGGAATTTAGCCTTCGAAGATGGAAGAATATGAAACTAGAGAACCGGGTTGCAAAATTAAGTACGTGCTATGTACGTACGGAGGGTGTACTCGCACAACACTTTCATAGCGTGTAGAGGACATAAAAGGGCAACATTTCCTAGTAATGTCCTTCTCCGTTTCGATGCTAGGTGCAGTCGAAATACTGCATTTTTATCCTGTAGGTATGCAACTGCACTTTACAGATTCAAGTTGCGAATTTAGTATTTGTATTTTACTCATTTTACGTCGCATTTTTTCTGCGCCTAGTCACGTCGATGAAGATGAAACTGATTAAGGAGCAATCGCAACAGATCACTCATGCTCACGCCAGGACTCGAACCTGGAACCGTCGTCTCGTCGAAACCAGAAATTGTGTACAATTGTCGTCATTTGTTCACTTCTAAACTTATACGAGTTGCTTTCTCACTACTAATACGTAGAAATACAGTAGAAGGAACATAGTATGTGCTCATTGGACTACTTGTAGCAGGTGGTAAGAGACTATGGTAACTTTTTATCAAATAAATCCCTGTTTTCTTGGTGAGATCTCTTTCACATTTCCAATTCAGTACGCCAACATTTCACCGCATATATTGACGTAGAATGTTATCTTCGTATGCTTTTAGATTGTTATTCGGAAGTAAAATGGGAGGAGAGTGAGATATAAATATATCTTAAAAATTTGCATCTAAATAAGACTGGAGCTGCGAAGCCAGAAGTATTAAGTTCGAATTCTGGGTAAGGTGTTTGTTCCCTCATCTATTTAACCAATTCATCTTCGACGGCGCAATTAACGTAGAGAGGTAGAAAATCGACGTTAACATAGAAAAATATCAATGCAAATTGAAATTATAATGAGAGAATTATATAGAATATGTAATTATAAATTCCTTCTCAAATCAAGTTGCATATCATATTCCTTTCTTATTATTAAAAGCGTTATGAAATGCCTTTGTTAAATATGTTCAAGTACTCAAATATAATTGTGTTTTAGTAAATCATTCTATTTCATAACTTTAATTTAATGTAATCATCTCTGCAGAGTTAATTTATTATATTTGGGGATTCAAATGTTGGATGGAAATGGTTCTGCACTTCTTCAAAAACATCTTTTGCAACACTTTTTTTCGTAATTAGAAATTATTTTAAATTTAACACTAAGAAAGTACGTACACAGGAAAACAAATTGTGGTCTGACTTTGACATACTTGCTGTTATAATGAATAAGTACAAAAAATATAATTAGGAAATCATCGACCATTCACCCTTCGGTCCCTGTCAAATGTAAATATTTAAAAAAAACTCACATTAGTGTTATTCAGATACATACATTTCATCAATTTTGTTCATCTTCCGGCTCTACTATTTCTACTATTTTACTACTTTATGCTTCTTTTCTGCATTAGTTCTTAGAATCTTTATTTATTTTCTATTCTCTTTCTGGTTTCTTTCCACTTACCTATCGCTTTCTTTCTGTGCATGTTTACTTATTTCTTTCGTCCCTTTTTTAATGCTTTCCCTCCTTCTCTTCTCAATCCATGGATTTATAAAAATCTTCACAAGGAAGACTCCACTAAACGCACGACCATGAACATAGCTGGGCAGAATTGCGCTGGTGTCACATATGGGAAAAGCAGAGCGAGAGTGGGACAAAAGTCGCTGTTTCCCGCGCACTATGTAGCAACGTCAACCGGCTGCGTTGCCTAGTTTGAGCTTCAGACCACCTCTCTCGGGGGCACTTTCGTGTCATCCCTGATGTTTCGAGCAAATACTGTCAGTTTGTATCACATGGTTTACAAAGACCAACTCTACAATGAGATCTTTCATTCTCTTAAACCACCGAACACACGGGGTTGCGCTCCGACGTGGCAACAGCGCGAACTTCTGCCACTCGCCTATTTTCATGAACGTGCATTTAGATTGTGTTATTGCCGATCGAAAGAAACATAATAAACGTGTTGTACATTCCGGTAACACCAATGTTGCAGGCTAACGAGACTCTGGCGCCCTGGCATACAGTCAGCATAATCTTCTGTGTGTGATTGTCCCTTCATCGGTTTCATCTCATCGCCTTTTCACCCCGTTAGGCCAAAATTGGCAGAAAATCGAGTAAAATAACTCGACAAGAACAAATCTTGACATTATGAAAAAGGGAAGAGATAGCTGTGCTTGTAGGAGCAGGTGCAAAAGATGGAAAAGACTGTGTGGTGTTAAGCGGATTTTTGTTCCTGGCGTAGCTGTGGAGACCAAGAAACAGGAATCTCCTGGCGGTGCGGTAATTGGTGTCCGGAAGTATTTTGACCTGCGATAGCTGGAAGGAGAACTGGCGAAGCGAGGTCTCAAACGGAACGTACACGTTTGAGTGACCCAGCTAGATAATTGGGTTGGAGGAAAACCGGAAAATAACAAGGTCTCTGGAGGCAGTATTCAAAGGTTAGAGTTTCTGGCAAGCCAGCACATCACGTTGATGGGTTATATGTTTGCGTAGGTGTGTGTGTCCAAAGAAAGCCAGTGCACAGGTCATCTTTTTAAAAAATCGATAAAAGCCCAAAGGTAACTTTCATTTTTCTTTTCTATTTCGAAGCTTTGTACGTTGCTTTTCTGCCTCTACCCCGACAAAGAGGGTGAATTTCTGAAATAGTGGACACACAATAATAGTTATACGTCCAATATGAATATTGAATAAACTTTAAATTTGAGTAGCCATTTTCACCATTTTCCAGTTCTTTACAAAAAGTTTGTGGTTGAGTGATGACATGATGAATGGACACTGACAAACACCCATGCCCAGGCCGGGATTCAAACCCGGGACCCCCGGCGTCGTAGCACGATATGCTAACCACTCTGCCACGGAAGCCAAGCCTGTCCGTCAGTTTGCGTCTTTCTCTAGCGTATCTATCAGGTTTATCCCGAAGATGAGGATGAATGATGGTCTGCAATCGAACAGAAAGCATTTCGGCCTAAAATACAGTCACACACTTTCCTAGTAGAATTTACCTTAGATGATGAGTTCACCGTGGCACGGGACTGATTGTTTAATGTAATCGGAAACACAGAGCACCTACAGGAAATTAAAACCTAAAGCCGTGATTACAGGATATCAACGGTGCCTACTACCCTAGCGGGGTGACCAACAATTGTTGGTATTGTGCATTGTGCAAACTACCTCTGAATCCACATTCGCATCATTAAAATCTCGCGATATTGCTTGCTTGATTGATTGATTTAGTTTGTTTCACTTCGCTTTTCTGTCACTTTTGGACAATCGCAAAGCTGAGGATGATTAGCGATGCGATGGATGAAGGGACAATCACACACATATAGGGACGACACTACACGAGCCCAATGGAGGATTATACTGACTGTGATTCTAGTCGCCAGAGCCTCGCTAATCTGCAAAATGCAGTCCAGGGTGTACTACGTGGGAGGTAGGTTGAGATTTGTGTGACTTTGGAAAAGGGCCACCCCTTACACTCCTAGCGATATTGCACTGAGGATGTTGCAAAGATGAGTCTCGAGATATAAGTATTCCACGAGACCGTCGACTTTTATCGTTAGTAATAATCCATAAAACCCTTAGCAAGCAGCACGCTTTGTGTGTTAAACATAAGCACGTTTTCGCGAATCTTTTTTATCTTAAACCCAGATCTGGAGAAAAGGAAAAATAGGGAAAGCAATTTGAACATACACGGTAGTATAAGTCGATTCTCAACATTTGACATCCTGCCCTTCGTATGAAAGAACTTTATGTATATTACTTTAAGAATTACGAAGAGTCTCTTCATGTATTATTCAAAAAGTGTTCTCCTGCCTGCCTGCATCTCCAGATGGTTCTCCCAAAGCTGAAAGGAGATTCCACGTCTCCCTTTCCACGTGGAGCAGAGGTAGGTGATGTTCTTTAGCAGCATCGTGGCCAGCAAGGGTTGAATTTCATTTCGCGTCTTGGCTTCGACCGGCGTAATGCATTGGCTTCACTTTCTCTTGACAGACAAATAAGTAACTTTATATCTTCGCCTCCTTTTGCTATGTGGCTCTTTTTTTTATCCCAAGAGAATCTACAGCAACTGTCGGAAAGGTGAAGCTTTGTGTGTTTGTTTTTGTTTCCTGTTGTTTTATTTTTATTCTAAATGTGTCTTGAGCTTTTCTGGTGACTAACGATGAAGGAATTTTCTTGGGTTAATGACCCGATGAATTCAAGAAAGTTTTTACTAAGAATTTAGAAGCTAACGTCACGAAAACGTGAACAACTTTGCAAAAACTCATCTGGTCGATATGGTTAGAAAATGTCTTCATTTAATTTTATCAGGGACATTTCACACCCGAGTTGACAAATGACACGCAACAGGTCAACTGGTATCTCCAAAGCAAAGCAATGCTTCCGTTTGGAATTATCACATTCCTGCAGTACTCATTCCTACCTGCAATTATCAGTCCTTGATAATAATTAACGCAAATTTCTGTGCCGGGATTATAATTACACGTGCGAATTACATTATTTTAGACAGACGATCGTTTTCTGATGGGGATGTACCAGCTGCCCTTGACCCCTCCGGACGCCCATATCAGAACCCATGTGCAGCCAACTCCATTAAAGATCGAATCCGGAGGTGTTTGATTACGAGGCGACAGCGTTATCGGGAAGGTCTCCAAAGAGAAATTAAGCGAAATCAAAGCAGAAACGAAGAGAAGGAGAAGGATCAGAGAAAAAGATAGAAGCTACAAAAACGAGAAGAGATATGGAATAGAAGAGAGAAGCGAATTAACGAAAGAGAGATACCGGGTGGGACACCTAAAAGTACCACAGCAAATAGTTCTGAAACTCGAAGGTTTACGGCAGTTCTGACGTCACCGATGTAAATGTGGTCAAGGGGCCCAGTGGACAGAGCATGTCTGGTCTCTAGTCGCTATCTTGGATTTAGCTTATGTTCTTGAAATGTGAAGGGGGTCATGTGATACACGATTTCAGGCTAGAATTGGCCCAGAAACACGAAACAGAAGTTGTTTTCTACATAACTTCATTCTGGATAAAGTTAGTATTGACCGAAGTAGGATTGTCACCAATGTAATGGCAGGTTGTTATCCTTGTTCCAGGTGAACCAGCATGTCACAAACTCGTCAAGATCGCATAGAAATGGTGCTGCTGAGTGATGGTCTCAGGGTGAGTGTGGGCGTCCGCAATGTCCAGCATCCAGATTTGCCACAGACATCACAAGAAGATGTGGACCAAAAATCCATGGAGACCACCTCGAATAAGAAAAGGGAAGTGCCATTGATACGCGGTTTTCGCACAAACGACAAGCAGAATGCAGGTCACAATAGTATCATACGTAATCGGGGTGCCGACAATGATCGGAAAATCAAATGTCCCGAACCAAGGGACATGTTTTGAAATGGAACGAGCCTGCGTTACATGATGCAAGTACAAATAAGGACGGAGATACGGATTGACATTGTAATAATGTTGAACAAAACAAAGTTCAGACTGCCCCACTTGACCGCCAGTACTGCTATGACGGATGCAAGCACGCTGCCACGGCAGTCCTGTACCACGTGGCCATTTCCGAAACAACCGTGGCGAGGTAGTGCAGACAAGTGAGTCGTGCTACATAGTGCAAGGAAGATGGTGTTCACGATCGCAGAAAAGGCCGACATGATCCTAGTGTATGGAGAATGCAGGGAAAATGCCGTGCTATCGTCTCGTGTGTATGCAGAGAGATATCCAGACAGACGTCTACCGTCGTGAAGACGGTTTGACAAGCTATTCACTCAACTGAGGGAAACCGGCAGTGTAACGCCTCGCAAAACAATCAGAGCGAGAAATGGTTGTGTCAGAAAATGAGGATGAAAGAGACTAACGAGAAAAAGTGAACAAAACAATTAGAATGGAATTTTTTGCAATTCTTGAATTTTAGAACGCTTTGCCTGCCTATAAAATAGGACAATCGGGTTGTGAAGTTGTCTTGTAATTCACTGGTATCCATACCATAACGTTTCAAGTAGTTTATGTACAATGGTTTCAAAATAAAAGAAGAAACCATTATTTACGCATTTTATTATTATTTGTCTCATGATGAAATATTGTTTTAGTTGATATTTCCCATGTTTACTCTACTAAATAAAAATACATTAAAGTGCGAGAATAGTAGTGTAGACTTTATGATAGACTAATCGGGACTGGACTAAAGTTTTAAGTAGATCCGAACCACTTTGCAATGTGCCGTCACCGGGAATCGAACTAGGGACCTCTTGATTACTGCGCCATCGGGGAGACCCCGAATGCGAAGAAAACACCTGCTCTCTCTCTCTTTCCCGCTCTATTTCTCTCTCTCTCTCTTTCCCGCTCTATTTCTCTCTCTCTCTCTCTCTCTCTCTCTCTCTCTCTCTCTCTCTCTCTCTCTCTCTCTCTCTCTCTCTCTCTCTCCCCCCTCACTGTGAAGTAACGGATGGATTTTCCGATGTGGAAAAACATAATCCAGTTACGATACTTAATTGAATTTTAAAATGTAATAAAAACCTATAAAAGTACCGAAAACTGCCCGATAACTAAAAAAGAAAAAATTGAACAGAAATGTACATTATGTTTAGCGTCATATTCAAGGATAGGAGAGAAAAGATGACTTTTGATTTGATCAACCTCGTAGCTTTACGATAACAACGGGAACTACCTATCACATAAATGAACTCACAGAATACTGTTTCGTGTAGCCTGTAGGGGCATATGCATAGTTCACTTACACATTTGCTTGCCGTAGATGGAGGAATTCATGCGCTAACCATCCATTGTGCAATGTGCCAGTGTCGTCAACAGGGAGCCAATTGCGGGCCTTCATGGTTACATGATGAGAAAGGCTTTGTGTTTTTCTAGCTTTTGCAATTACAGAGATACAATTCGGTTTGACAGTGCAACGATTCACACATTGATAGGTCTGTTACTACACTAAATTTCACACAACTTTGGGCACAGTTGACATTACGTTTGTGAATGTTGTTTCATCTTTAAAGAGACGTAAAACAAACTCAATAAATCAAAATCAATAAATCGTTTCATCTTCTTACAATTGAGTTATTATTTTAAGTCCACTTTATGCGCAGAAGACTAATCGCGACTGGACCTACAGTTTAATGTGGGATCCGAACCACTATGGGGCCCCTTGATTACAAGGCCATGACGTCCTCTTCTTTTAACTATTATTATTTATTCCCATAGTTCTTGTTACGCTTTGTATAATTTCTGACTATTATGGTTTATTTGTATATTGATGTTCGTTGTGTTATTATTGAATTCGGAGCTATTGGATTAACGTGGAAGAATATTACACGCAATAGAAATAACTAAATTTGGGCTTTTGAATGCCGCAAGTTTGAGCAAAATCGGGCTATTCGTCAGTGAGATACCGCCATTTATAATTTTTCAATTTAATTTCAATAAGGACATGTTATATTTATATTTTATAAATTAGTTTGGTAACAATGCTTTCTCGTCTTACACAATGGAATAAAAATATCGATCTGAACCTGGACCAAATTCATCTTTGTGAAAAGCCTTTTTGTGCCGACAATGGGGTTGTCTAGGATCCCAGGAAGCTGAACTTATTTCCAGTTTCCGGAAGCTTCTACAAATATCCAGAATCTAGCAACGAAAGATCTATTGTTGGGACAATATTCAAGTGCAACGGGTGGTTTTTGTACATAGACTAAGCCTGAGATAGGTATGCTAGAAGCAGTGGCGTGCCCAGGATTTTCGAAAGGGACGGGTTACGAACACTTTTTTTTTTTTTTGTAGTCTGCCCTCATTTTGCCATATTTTCCTACATTTGATGTTCTTTTTTAGGAATGCTGGACCAAAGGGAGGGGTATAACCCCTACCAACCCCCCCCCCTTGGGCACGCCACTGGCTAGAAGATGCTAAGTTTTTGAAAGTCAATTTCAATAGGATCGTTGTAAAGAGATTGTGTGTCTGGAATGATAATAGTAACATTATATTGCGATGTGTGCAGTGGCGGGGCCAAATAGAGGGGGGGAGGGCAAGGGTGCAGTTGCCCTTCCACTTTGTGCCACTTTTTGATCCCGCTTTATGTCCTCTAAATGCTAAGCCTTGTCTAGCAGGAGAAAGTAAACTACCCTTGCCTCCCATTTTAGAACTCAATTGCCGCCACTGTGTGCGTGTGTGTTAATAGTGATAAGACCTTAATAAACCTTGTGTATAAGGTAAGAGATTGCGTTTTTATTTTTGCCACCACGTCTCAGGGCAGACATAATTTAAGGAGAATCTCATAACTGCACAAGAAGATTGGGCAGGCTGCCTTGACGTTATATAATCTTGTCTCAGAAAGGAACATCACATCGTTCATATTGCAATATTTCTCTAATAACATAATACACAACTAACAAAGAGCGAATGCTTCACTATTTCCTTCTTGATGTGTGGAAACAAAATAAAAGTTTTTCATAAGTGTGCCAAAAAAAAAAAATGTGAATGATCTTTGGTTCTTTTCAAAAGTTTACCGATAAGACAGTCTGCAGGCCATTTTGGCGGGTAAACCTTGAAGTGAAAAGTCTACGTAACGCCCGGTCCCGATTAGCCCATAGATGCAATACAGAATTTAGGGAAATTTTACCGAATTCTAGTCTTAACATTCATCCTTTCAGTCTTCAGTCTTTGGGGATAGGTAATCATTATACAAAGTTATTCATGCCTAGATCCGAATGAGACATGACTGGAATCTGTTCGTTCGTTCTTTGTGCAATAAGCTATAAAAAGGGGGGATAAACACATTATAAGACTTGTTATATCATTTAAAATAAAATCAATACATATAATAACCTTATAACTCCCCTAAGAAGGAGCATTGCATTGAGTTCCATAATACTGATGTGACCAATATTAGTATAAATGATAGAGAATATTGAAAATCTCAACTTTATGATCTAGCCCAATGAAATGTTTCGGTAATTAGAATCAACTTAACAATCACATCGACAAAATTAGGGTGGCTAGTCACCGGGAATTCTGCGTGAATTATTTGCTCCGTGAATTATACTTGAATTCTGTATGAATTGAGGACTAAAAGTGGTAAACGTTGTAAGTGCTAAAAGCAAAAGTGTCGGGAAATCGCATCGTTCCGCACATCAGCCCGTAAGAACGTGCACACTAGTGACCTCTTTACACGCCATTTGAACTACTTAGAGGGCTACCAGCCACATTTCACGTTTACCACATTATAAAGCATGGCACATTTCACAGTGTAACGTGGAAAACGGTGTTTGAATTATTGGGGCACTTACGTACAGCGTTTACCAAATTTAGTCTTCAATTTTTCTCCGTAGACGTCAAAATTGCTTTTATTAATCGAAATCCCATTAAAATTATACATATTCATAAGTGTCCTGAGGTAAGAACCGGGATTTTTTCCACCTGTTCAATCGGCTCCGGCGGCCACCCAGCGTCGTATAAAGTGGATACCTGGAATAAACTCTGATGGGAGGAGGGGTAAAGGTGGCCAGGGGCGTGGTGCTGATCACATCACATCAACCTTCGGCCGTGATCAAGAAATTGTCCACACCCCCTATACGCCTTCATGGCGTGGTGCAAAGCACAGGGGAGCACTTTACTTTACTTTACTGAGGTGTCTTCCACAGTTTAGCTTCTATTTTTATCGAGGAAGGAAAAGAAAGCTGCATAGAAAATAAAACAGAAATTTCCCAATCTGTTTGCTTTTCGTGTCCTTTACAGAACAATCTATCTTGCAGACGGAAGATTATTGATTGACTGATTGATTTTCTTTATTTTACCTCGCTTCTTGTGCTACTATTGGCTAATTTGCGAATATGGGGATGAGTGATGATATGATGAAATTGATGAATGGACACTAAGGGCCCTTAGTTATATATGATTTTCTGACCGTAAATATTTTTAATCTCCCAACCCTCAGGTTTGTTCCAATACGTGTAAAAGTACTGTGTATAAAATTTCAGTACAATCAGTTTACATTAAAGTGGCCCCCATAACCCCTAAAATTTAGATTTTAACGAATCAATATTTCTTTATATTAAACAATTTTTACAATTTTGATCCTGTCTCTTTCCCAAAAGAAGTACAGAATATCATTGAAAGAGAATTTGATTTGCAATAAAAATGGTTGTGGAAAGATATAGAATCTTTCACAAGGTTCTTGAACTATCTAGAACGTTCCGTGGCCTTTATAAACATATCGCCAGTCACTCAACAACTCTCAGTAAGTCCAATTGAAGTCTTTTAGAACCAATAAGGCAGCTTTCTAAGTTCAGACACAGATTTCAAGTTACAACAGGTATATTTGTTAAAATCTTTATGAGTTCTCGTACAACCCCCAGAAAATACAATGTCGACGGAAAGAATTCAGAAACAGACACAAGCAGAAATTAATGGAAAATTCAACCAGCAGATTCCAACACTTTGGTGTTACACTCGGATAGCTAGCTGCTTCCAGCTTTATCTTGCATAGAAAAGGTTGATAGATTAGCCGTAATTGTTAATTTTCACGGCAAAGAACAATTATTATGTATATCTGGAATTGCAACATATACAGAATATCAAGCTGTATCTATTTACCACGCAGTTGAAAATGAGGCATAGAAGAAAAAGTACAGGCGTTTTGTTTTAATACAACTGCAAGCAACACTGGTCGAATAAGTGGTTGCTGTACAAATCTTGAGAAATGTTTGATTTTGATTTACTCTACCTATTTTCTAATTAGTCTTGAAAAATATTTTTGATGCAGTAATGGATGCAACATCTGGACCAGATCTGAATCTTTTTGTTTAAAAGATTCGATTGGTCGACCATAGACAACAAACAGTACGGTAGTGGGATAGAGCATGTCACCGAAGATATCCATGTCAGTATGCTGGAATGTCTACAAGAACAGTTATGTCAGAGACGAAATAGAAATGATTACCACAAATTATTAGAATTGATTATGATATTCTTCGGTGGTTGTCCCCCAATAGGAGTGTCATTTCGTTTTTTTGGAGCTCTGAGCTATGCTTGCTGTATGGCAGAGGCTATTTATGACTAAAACATCATTTTCCTTATCAGATTCTATTTACAGAAAACAGTTGTATTCAAAATTGTCTTTCCATTACGCTTGACTATTATTTTGGTAAAATATTGAAACTTTAATGCCTTTGGGGGTCACCTTAAAATAGTGCAATTGAGCTGAAATTTTGATGGCTCACTACTTCATATATTGGAACAAGATTAGGGGTTGGAAGCAGAGAATTTCAAAAGTTGAAAAATAAGGGCCACCCTTACTTACAAAGCACTTCAATACTCACAAAAACATCCATGATCAGCCCAGGATTGGAACCCGGACCCTTGCGTCGTAGCGGAACGTGCTAACCACTCCACCACGGGGGTCGGCTACGGTAGATTATTGCGAGATAAGATATCATGCAGTTGATTAGTTCAATTTGAGTTTGAAATTCTTATACAATTAACTTTTCTTTCATAGATTAGTCCCGTAACCATTTTGACTTGTGTTTGTGAATGTGTTTCGAGTCTGAGTATGTGAAATGACAAACGTAAAACTCCGCAACTTAAATTAAATATTTTAAATACACATACCGTTTAATTGAATTGAATTTGAATTTTTGCGTACATTGGAATCACACAGACCCTTTATATTGTTAATATATTTGTGTGTGTATGTGTGCGTGGTGAGAGGCTGTAATACGTAAGGTTGAAATAGAGAAAACATTTGCTTGTACCCTTGAACTTTTGGAAAGTTCGCCTTCAAAATCTGGAATTATACTTGAATTTTATCATGGACCTAGAGTGGCCACTCTGTATAAAAATGTCACTTTGATAATACCTATGTATTATTAACAAACAAGAAGAAGCCCACAATATGACAGGGCAACTTCGTCCTAATTTTAACATTTTTTTTACCAGTTTTATATCAACCATAAAATAAGCTCACATTTTTTAAAATCCTGTTTAATCGTACTGAATAAGCCACATGATGTGATGAAAGGCTTGTGTTTCACTTTGACACAAGTACGTGTCAAAGTGAAACACATTTATATTAATATTGTTGGCACGTGGTGTAAGCTTTGCATTATGTACATAGGCCTATAGTGTAGCCTAATTTTTTAAAGTTTATAATTATAAGTAGGGAAAGGAACTTTAGGTAAATAAATGTTTTTTCTGCGATAAGATAGAGACCCTCATTTTTGCCAAAATTCTTATCATAGCCTTATATGTCAACACAGCAAATTTTATTTTACATAAAAACACATATTTTCCAGTTTTCCGTATGTAAATACATATTTTGCGAATTTTCATTTTAAATACATAAAATCGCTCGTTGACTTCATCTACCTCGAAATCCTCCAAGGAAAAATGTTTATTCTCCGCACCTCTTTCATATCGAGAGTGCTAGGTTTGTTTTGTCTTTGAAAACGCTCGCTGGCAGACTTCTGGCACCTCGCCTACGATCCTATCGGGAGAAAATAGCTGTAAGTAGCTGGGGCTGGCTACACGTAACGATAGCAAGGCTTTTTAATGAAGCAATGCAGCTATTGTGGCCAGAAGACATAAAATTTGACAATGTTCTTCTCTTGACAGATGCTGCAGCTTACATGCAGTGGTCTTGCCGTTAGCTACCCCAAAATGGTGCACGTTACATGTGTGGCGCATGCGTTGCATAGAATATGTGAAAAGATAAGAGCTCTTTATCCCAATGTCGATAAACTGGTTTCAAATGGGAAGAAAGTTTTTATCAAGTCGCCTAGAAGAATAGACATTTTTAAACAAAAATGTCCTGAGGTTCCCCTTCCCCCTACACCTGTTGTTACGCGATGCAGATGTTATGCCCAGAACTTTGAAAAAAATTGTATCTGTTGTAAATGATCTCGACAAAGAAGAATTCTGCAAGAACTGTTGATGGAGCCCTCCTTAAAAGTCGAATTGGCATACATCTCAACAAACCTGTCCATTCTCTCTAATTCCATATGAAAGCTTGAATCGTCCGCGAACACTTTGGCAGCTTCCATTGGTGAAGTCCGTATAGTAGAAACGAAACTGAAAGAACTCACTGGATCTAAATGTCTAAATGTACAGAATTTTTGGGGAAAAACCAAGGTTTTCAAACATTGTGCCAAATTGCATGTGTTTTGGAAGGAGGTGAAGTAGAGGAAGAGGAAGCTTTGGAAAACTTCAGCGTTAGTGACATTTCGTGCTTCAAATATGCAAGAATTGTTTCTTGTGACGTGGAGCCATCTTTCTCACAATATAAGATGCTTTTTAGAGATAATCGTCACAGATTTACAATGGAGAATTTGGAAAGAACTATGGTGATCCACTGCAACTCTTCCAAAAAATAGCTCGCTAAGAGGTAATCATTTAGAAACTAATTTCAGGTGTTTAAAATGCATGTTATAGTTTGTTTTTGTTACCAAATGTTTTTATTTTTGTCACATATTTTCCTGTTTTTATCACATATTTTCAACATTTATGACACATAAAAAATAAATATTTCTGAGTTTTTTAGCACATAAAGTTCCGTTCCCTAATTATAAGGAACCTTTGTTTTGTTAAACTTAGGGGACTTAGATGTATTTCTAAAATTGAATAGAACACTAACTAACTAACTCACCATTGTGTAACATGGCGAGCGGTAAACGAGTTTTTCCAGACTGCACTTCTTCCTGTAAATTCATCACAATTATTATTACATGTTATATTCATTACAGCAATGCAATTATGCAAAGCATGTGAGTCAGCGATTCCAATAAGTAGTCTACCATAATAGCAAGTATAATTAATAACTATAGGCATATTATATTGCCTGTTCTCGCGTCCTACAGGGCCGTGTAATTTTGCGCCACTGTATGTGTATGTGCGTATGTGTGTGTCCTCTCTTCCACGTTAGTACACCCTGGACTGCATTTGGCAGACTAACGACGCTTTGGCGTCTGGACTGACAACCAGTATAATCCTTTGTGAGGCTCGCGTTGTGTAGTTCACATATGTTTCTGATTGTCCCTTCATCCATCACATTTCAACATCATTCATGATCATGGCGCGATTAGCCAAAAGTGACGTGAAATAACTAAATCAATCAACTTATGTTTATGTGTGTACACATGTGTAGGTATACACAATGTGTCCGGAACCTTTTTTCAGGTGACAATAAAAACAAAATAAATATGTGACTGTGCGTGTAACTACATGAATGCACAATCGATTTTGAACATTTAAGTTAGGTGTATTGACATCATGTTTGCCTGTCATTATAAGGAAAAAGAATAAAGAGAGATGAAAGAAGCAGTAGAGAATGAGATATAGAAAGTGAATCAAAGAAGCCACAGAGAGAGAGAGAAAAAGAGAGAGGAAGGGAGAAAGAAAGGAAGAGGGGGGAGTGAAAGGGAGAGAGAAAAATACAGAGAAGCGAAAGAGAAAAATAGAGATGTCAGGAAGAGAGTGAGAGAAAGAAAGAAGAATAGAGAAGAGGGATAGAAATAGAGAACGAGAGAGAGAGTGTGAAAGAAATACAAAAGCCAGAGAAGAGAGAAAGCAAAAGAGAAGCGAGAGAGAAATAAATAGAGATACGAGTTACAGAAAGAAAGATAAGCGAAATTGAAAAGAGATAAGAAAATATAACTAGGAGAGAAGAGAAATTTAGAAATTGGCAGAAAGAGAGAGAGAGAGAAAGAAGACGAATAGCAGAAGACCGAAGAAATTGACAGAAAATAAGAGAAAAATCTAGAAAAAGACATGATCAAGAAGAGAGGAAGTACAGAAGCTAAAAGAAGATACAAAGAAAGATAGAGACAACATAGTTACAAAGGGAGAGTGGAAGGAGAAGTACGCATTTTTCCTTATTCACAGGGGAAGATTCAAGCGCCCATGAGTTCTTAGTACTACAACATAATAACAGACTAAGCTAAAGTCTACAGGAACCTTTCTTCCCTGAATAGAAGCACTTGGTATATATGTTTATGTAAGTATATATATGAAGTGATTATAGTGAGGGATTATTGAAGATTATAAAGTGAACAAAAGGACAACTCCGAATTCCAGTCCAGAACGACCCGATTTGCAACACAAGCGGATGGTCTGACTACAGCGATAAATTGGCTCTCAAAATTGAATGGTCCGGCTCACTGACCTATAAATTGGGGACTTCTACATCTAATAGACTGAATGGGCCAATAATTGTTTTCGGTTGAACATTAATCACTTCCAAGAAATTAACTCTCTAGCAAAGGGACAAATTGATGCCATTCAACCAACGAACCAGCATTGATTTTATATAGGATTACTTGACGTCGACTGTTTTTACCGTTTAATAATATCAATGCCAAATGGAGAAAGTAACACCTAAACCATAAATCTACCAAAGTACTCGAAGCCCTTACCCCATTTGAATTTTTCGAACCTCCAACAAGAAGTCTAAAGAAGAAGTGTGGAATCACAAGAGACAACTTACCACAATGTGCAATTTCTTTAAGTATTAGTTATTGTTTTTGTTTTTTTCAATTTTAGTATGACTTCCTTGTAATGTTACAGACCCACCTACTATATATCATGTAAAATTATAGTTTATTTGAGTAACGAACTATCAAGTATCAAGATGTGGCCGAGTTAGAATTCGACCAGTGTCAGAGTGGTTATCACAGCGTGCTACGATGCCATGAGTCCCGGGTTCGAATCCTCGGTAAGGCATAGATGTTTGTGTTTGTCTCTCCTGTTGAAAACTGAAGAGTCAAAATGAGTAATCGGAAGTAAGAGAAATGAAAAAAGTGCGTTGAGTGGTCGACTCGCAATCTCGCCACTGAAAGTTCTAGGTTTGTGTCCTTCCTTCCTTCATCATTTTCGTCTAATCCCCATTCATCCTCGCCGTCACAGTTAGACAAAAGTGGCAGAAGAGCGACACGAAAGAAGAAATACAAGTGTAAAGATGGTGGAATCATGAACATTTTACAATTATGTTTCTGCTTACGGCTCTCCTTCATTTCAGTGCACTTGATAAGAAATCAGTTTCCAACACAAATTGTAAGGAAGTATCATTGTCAACCTCAGGCAATGAACATGAGCTACTGTGTTGTTATAAAAATGAGATATAAATCATTTTCTAAACAATAGAGATTTAAGGAGGTGCAACGTAAGAAGGGGTTGTAATCATGCACTTAGCTAAATTAACTTATTACTTACCACCTCATTTCTTCCCTTTTCTCATCTTCTCTCCCCTCTCCCTCTCTCTCTTGATGGTTGAAGCAAGCAGCATAATGGTATTGTTAGGTGTTTTTGTCAATTGAAAACAAATTATTTATCACCTTGGTTTTAATATATTTAAAACAGTAATTTTCTACTGAAACTTAAAAGAAGGAAAGCAAAAGAGAACCGGCCCGAGATTAGTCCTGAGTAAGGTCTCTAATGACCATTTTTGTGCGAATTCAAAAGTTTTTAATCAAAAATCTCATTTCTCAGTCTGTAGCATCAGCGCGATGTAATTACTTTGTAGCCTAATTTATATCTTGCGTATTATTGCGTAACATAATGAGAAAAATATGATGGAGTTACCATGAAATGTCTTGAAACCAAAGAGGATGATAGAGAATTTTGAAATTGTTCTGTTCATTTCCAGTTCTAATCTTAGTATCAAAATTTATTTGTTTAACTAACAAAATGACAATTTTTAATAGTCAATCAACCACTATTTATATCACAATTCTCATGTTTCAGTTTTTACCCAACACCATGGAATTGAACGAACGTGTTCACATAAATGAAATGAACATATTATCTTAATGGTTTTATTCTCTGAATCAGTGAACTCAACCTAACCTACAACTGAACCACCTGGATATTTATTATTGATAGGATAGTTCCTTGCATATAGTAGTTTGATGTCATTATTTTTAACCGTGTGAGAACTTTGATTTTTACATAACATCCGAATTTAAAGGCTAAAATGGCACAAATCTATTTTCAAAATATGTTAATGGACTGGTGGTGCGGCGTCTATGACACGTTCTCTCCATGAGGGGCATTGGTTATTAAATTTTTCTACAAACTCCATGCAGTTTTCATTAGCTTAAAAATCAAAAGAAAGCCCGAATATCTTCTACAGAAAGAGACTGAAGGTAACCCTTTGGGTGTTCTGGAATATTCCAATTCGCAGTGCGCTCTGGAAACGACAATAATTGCAAAACTAACGAGAATGGCGACTTGAACTTGTCAACTTTTCCGTAAATCATTTTCGTATTTCTTTGTCATTCAGTTTCGTCATGTGTGTTGAGTGGTAGCTTTCTCGATTTTTTCAAACGATCCAATCTGTCTGCGTTACCATTGTTATGGCACAGGATTTGCTTTGATGAAAAGGTCTTCTCGGATTAACAAACGCTCCACTCTCATCTTCCAGGACTGGTTGAAGTGAAAAAAATCTAGGATTAACGACCAGGTGAGCTCTTGAGAAGATGTCGATCTTTGTAGAGCTAACATCATCTTATCTTCATAGAGGATGAAGTTAGATCTCGAAATCTGGAACTCATCTTTTGTCACCACAGGGAGCTCACATAATCATTTGCGTATTTGAACCAGGAGCAATAAGCATTCAGCATTGCATTTTCGCAGGCATACACAGAATTGTGTTCAAGAGCGTATATGTTGCGAAAGTAGCGTTGGGCGCAGACTTTAATATTTAAAAAAAGACAACCTACTAGAACATGCATGAAGTACTCCATACTAATGTACCTAGTTTTACTAGTATGCGTTAGAAATTGTCAATTCCTAAAATGGTCTTGTTTCTGCAAACAAATTATCCTGAGTGTCGATTCATCTTAAAAGTTCTCTTTATCTTAAACAATTCTGTATTTTCCCAATCGAACTGAAGATTTTATGATTTGAAGTACTAATAGATTATAACAACAAGGCTGTGAGCTTTCTCAATCAATGTTCATATTTTCATTTTGTTTATCATTCTTAGTTCATCTTGTCTGGAGAACAAAGACAAGTAAAGAAAATATGGGATATGTAACTCAGGCAGACATCATATTGATAAGTGAAATCTGTCTGAGGAAATAAAATAAACACCACACCAGAAATAGTATAAAACATAAAAGCTAATGTAAATGTAACGAGGCTCTTCGTTTGAACAATAAACGAAGCTGGGATAGTATCTTAACCTGATATATTCCATGAGTTAATCCCCAACAGAAATTCATATATGTAGAATTTTTATTCATTATTTATGGTTTCTATCGACAATTTTTTTTGTAATGCGTTGCAGTTGTGTAGGTAAGGGAGGTGAGCTGAAGAGGAATATAAATTATTACTTGCATTTACGGAAAGATAAGAACGAGCAGATAATTATGGAATGTGCAACCTAGCGCGTTAAGGGGTGGACTTACGATCCCGCTACCGAAGGTTTCAGGTTCGAGTACCAACCCGACCATGTGCAATCTTTTGAAGATCATCAGCATCCATTTAACTATAATTTATTCTCATCGTCGGGATTATCCAAAAATAGCAATAATGCGACGTAAAGTAAGACAAATACAAATGCAAGACGTTCGTATTGAACTTAAGTGCTGAAAGGACTATAACAATGCCTTGATATTGTTACTAATCTGAATTGAATTTGTGGTCAACTTTTTTATACTATAAAAGATGTTTAAATTATTCTGAAGAATGTTTGAAGTAATAGGTTTGGGGGGGTACAATTTCTCAGAAATTGTTCAAGTCCATTTTCCCTTCTTGCGTACATAAATCAGAGGGGAGACAGTTTGACAGGGGTATCTGCTCCGGAATGTTGCGTGTGGATCAGATTCTAGTTGCAAGTCTCGAAGCGTCTGCTTCAATTTATTGATTGCTGTACACCGTGGTATTCGTGCACATCATGGAAAAGATGTTACACTCTCTCACAAAGGGCAAAATGTAGTTTCAACGGCTCTTGATGATTTCAATTATTTTCTCTGTTTATGTGGATGTATACATATATCTTTACTTTAACTATCGGTGGACTGGAACAAGTTTTTGTCTTAGTTAAGGATAACAACTCATATTTCAGTAATATTTTCTCTCAATCTTACATGTTCCAAAGCAACGTTGCTAAAGTTAAAAAAAAAAAACATTGTAGATCAGCAACAACGAATCCAATGAAAATTCGAATTACAATCTCAAAAGCAAATTGAGCGCTCTATGAGGAAATTCCACCACTCCAACGTCCAAAAAAGCACAAAAAAAAAATGGCAACAAAGTTATGGACTTTATCGTTTCCAGGTATCGCAACCAAATTAGAGTCCACGTGTAAAAGTTACTGATTTACTTCGAAAGGCTGAATTCTTATGAGCAAGGAAGCGAAAGAAAGTATTAATCCCCATTGAATATCTTGCACATTTCATTATCAAGAAGCGGTTGAAGAAAATGCACCGGAATTTATCTTAGAAGATGAATAAAAGTGATTGACGTGAAAATTTAGTTACCTTGAAAATACCAATATAGCCTGATTGTGCGCAATTACCTTGTTTGTTTGCAAACAAACTAACTAAGTTTCTTATTTAGGTTTCTTTGGCGGCAATTTCTACTACGAGATTTGTTTCTGCTCATTGAAATACTAAAATATTTCTTGTCTGAAAAATTTTGTAGAACACACATATGATATTTGTATGTGGCAAGGGTCATTTTTATTATTGGTTTTATTTTGATATTTGAGGGAGCAAAAATGTTGGCGCATACAAAAATTTTGGAGACTCACGTGTGCCTCTCACAAATCTAATTATGTATATAAAACATCCCAGCCAGAAAATGTTTCATCCACTTGTATTAACTGAAACAAATATGTACTCATACAAATAACATATTCTATCTGGACCTTGTTGATCAAGTTGATTTTTTAATTATTATAAAATTTTATAACATTATTGCTGGGAGTCAAAGTATAAATTAGTCCTGTAAAATACAATGTTTCGAAGCTAAGACAAGTCGCTGAGTGTTTGATTTCTTGCATCTTCCACAGAACTCTACACACTTTGGTTGGCACTAAGCGATCCTCTGCTGAAGCGATAGCTTGTTTTATGGGCAATAACGCAGATATTTCCAAAAGTTAATGCTGGACACTAGAAAATGAAGCTCATTCTCAATAAACAGGCTTTTGCTTCCAAACCGGTGAAATAGCATGCTTCGTTAATGGAGTGTCATTACATCCTTATCTTGTGACGTACGCAGTGATCCATGTGTGATAATGCTTTAGCTACATCGCAGACAATGTTTGGTTCATGCAACAAATAGCGATAAAACAGTTGTAAAAGTGATCGAATTGTCACTCAATGCAGAATGCAACAACAGTCAAAAACCATCTTCTGGTCAATGGTTTGTTGCTACAATAGAATCCAAACTGCGTAAAGAAGAAAAGGTGTGGAACCAATGTCATTTGCAATTGATACATACATTTAATCTTCCTTGTCTGTTTGCCTTACTCTTGTAGCATACGCAGTATACACATAGAAGTGCCGTTTGAGTAAAAAGTTGCTCCGAAGTTCCTGAGTTCGCGTCCCAGCGTGGGCATTTAATATTTTATTCTTTTTTCAGGTAGACTAATCGAGATTGGACCTAGAATTTGAAGCGGGGTCCGAACCAATGTGAATGTGCCTCCATCAAAATAACTAAGAGAATATGCTGATTTAAGGAGTATACAGTTACTTCATTCAGTACTGAATTCCATTAGTTTCTTTTATTGATTGATTGATTTGTTATTTTAAGTCCACTTTATCCACAGATAGGCTAATCGGAACTGGACCTACAGTTTGAAGTGGGATTCGAACCACTATGTGCCTCCACCAGGTATTGAACCTGGGACCCCTTGATTAAAAGGACGACTTTACCACTACGCCATCGGGGAGGCCCATTCATTTCTTTAGATTTAGAATCTAAAAAACGAAAACTTAAACAAAAATGATTTAGAATTTCGTTGTGATAAATGATAAATTTGTGAAAACAGAAAATATAAAAAATGTTTCACTGTATAAAACACACTGTGACGTGTGTGAGGTTACGACCTACAGGTATTTGCATAACATCGTTTAGTTTGTGTGTGTGTACAAACCCAAAACTATATATTTGCTGAGTCAGCTTCACGAGATATCACTTTCATTCAACCTCTGAACACGTTGTAACATAATTATAAATTCGGTGTGGCTGCTAAACAGACATCCGCATACAGAATTAGACACTAACCACCCACTAAATTAATGGCTTAAAGGACAAGGTGCTCGGGATCTTCGTCTCGCTCAGCTTGTTATCTATCATATTTTAAGAAAATGTGCCTAGCTTAAAATACACATTTGCCGTTAAAATCTAGAGTAGACACGTTTTCTGTAAATTAATTTATTAATCTTATTGACGGTGTGTTTGAAAGTTACATTATAATATTTACCTCTACAGTGTTCTACGTTCAACTGGCAAAACAATGCTGTTTCGCTTAAAATAGTATTAACAATTTATATTTCATCTTTTTTATGTGTACTATTACATACTTTTAAAATATCTGTTTAATATTTCATGAAGGGAAGAAGGTATGGAGAGCATATTATCAAAATTACAAGAACTTAATGTGAAAATTCTATTTACACTGTATTACAGTTTCAGTTACATCTGATTTTCACACTAAGATTAAGTTCAAACTTAATATTTTGTGTTTAAATTAGGATTAAGCAACAATTATTCACCTAGTTTCAGTGGCGGATCCGAAATTACAGTTGGTAGTGGCTACCTCACTCGGATACCTCACCTCATCTCTACCTACACTTTCACTGTTTCATGTAAGCTGACTTCAATGTTCTAGAGATTAGCGTATTGTTTGCAAAAATTGTGGTCCAGGGCTGGAATAGATGGTTATTATTGTATGCCGTTGTCATAATTCCTCACATTGCCACGGTAAACTGAACGATAAGAAGAGAAGTAAAGTAAATAAACAAAGAGACAAAAATCTAATCTCTCAAGCGGTCTCGGGTTCGATCCCCGTTTCAGACATATAGAACAGTGATTCGGTTCCAAATTTAAACTGCAGCTCCAATTCCGATCAGCCTATCATGAGCATAATGTGGACTTTCATCAAAGTAACAAAAATATATGTTCTCGAGGCTGTTACAATTGGTGATAAAAGACATAATATTAGTCTTCAAAAGTATTAGGCACAATAATATGTACAAAAGCGTGGCAGTTAGGCGGAGCGATCGCTCCTATTGCCCGTGCTTGCCTAGTTTGACCTTGCTTGAAAAGGGTCAATCTTTTTAACATCGTAGGATTTAAAACTTAACTTATCTTTAAGAAAGTAATGGCTAAACTAAATCTTGTGTAGAACTATGAACTAGGGACCCTACAAAACACAACAATGCAGATTATTTGAGACACCAAGAAAATATTTTGATCTAATTCATAGGATATAGAAAAATATAAGGCGGACCCTGTGGCCGAGTGGTTAGCACATCGCTCTGCGACGCCAAGGGTCCCGGATTCGAATCCCGCTCGGGCTTGGTTGTTTGTGAATGTCCATTCATCCATTTCATCACCCATCCCCATCTTAGCAAATTAGCCAAGAGGCACAAAAACGCGAAGTAAAATAAAACTAAATCAATAAATAGAAAAATATAACACTAAATGGAAAGTATCTCGAAAATAAAAAATCAATTAAAATTTAACAGTTTCTAAAACATACTGGAAAGTAACTTTTCTTTAAGTATTCTTCACGAACTTCATGTGTAGTCGAAAAACGTTCCACAATTAGAGACGTTTGTTTGATTCTCGATTAAGGAAACCGTTTAGATATGAAAGTTTGGTAAAATTATTGTTTCCAAAATGCACTAAATAGAACGACAGGAATGATAAAAAAACAACATATTCGCAAAAATTAGGATACCGCTTGCCTTCGTGGCGGAGGAGTTAGGGTAGAGTAATACAAAATCATGGGTCCTCCTCCGTAGTCGAGCGGGTTAAGGCGTTCGCTGCGGGACGGAATTTATTCGGCCTACATATAGGGCCGGTGGCAACCCACCATCGTGAGGAAATTGGGAAGCTCCGAGTGAGTGAGCGTAACCCGGTCGAGAAGACCTACAACAACGGCTGGGGGTTCGTCGGGCTGATCACCCGTCACCCCAATACTGGTCTAAGACTTCCACGCGATAATAGGTGACGGAGGAACAGCGTGGGAGGGAGACCAGCAGTCGGTAGGTAAGCCAAGGCCCTTCAAAGGGCTGTAGCGCTGTGGGTTATGTTAATACAAAATCATGGATCGTAGGATCGAATTCTAGGTATGTCATAGACGTTTCATTGTGTTTGTTTTTCATCTGTTTCATGAAATATCCATTCGTTCTTTTCCTCGCGATAAGCCTAGAAAAGTATAAAAGCGCCGTATAATAACAAACAATTTTATATGAGAATACTAATTTCAAAATATTCACCTAAAATATTTGAAAACTTATTTGGAAAAGCTCTAGAACAGAAAATATAATTCTGAATTAGTGTTTTAAGTGCAGTTTACCTGGTACTATCAAACAGCTATGATATTTTAAATAGTAAAATATATATTAATTCCCATCTATCATTATCAATGCGTTCTTGTGTGAACTATTCAAGAATATTAGGCAACAAATGAATTTCTAAATTATACTAAAACGCTTAAAATATTCCGAATTGTGTCATGCATACAAAATGAGTGCCTAGGCTGCAGAATCTTTAACCCAGAGAAGAAAACATATTTCAATTAACATCAAAGAAAGATAAGTTTTGGAATGACTAATATTGTTTTGTAATGGTATTTAACTCATTATAGATAAATGATTTGCGCTTTGAAGTTGTATATTCCATCACTGTGATTACAGGCATGTTTCGTTCAAAGGGTAGTGGTAACAGCATGCTTCTTGTGTTGTTTTAATTTATTATAGCTCTACAGGGTAACCGTGGATATAAGAATGATTGTTGTATAAATAAAATAGATGCTATGACACTCGTGAACATCCTTACGTTACTAAAGACATGAACTCAGTAACCCTGGTTTTCCAGTACATTAAGCTAACTTCTTATCAAAAATGACATTGTTTGGAAATCTGAAATTAAATCAATTTTAATTATATTTTTTTAAATGTACAGGTGTGGCACACATAAAACCTGAAGAATGTACAAATTTATGCGTATTATCGAGCCATAAAAGAAGACATATTTTCGAATGAAAATGTTTCATAGCATGTGTGTGTAGTGATGATTGTGGGAGTGATCTCAATTAATTATTCAATTAGCTTTCACCAATGTAAGGTGCATGACCTCCTCCGTGGCTGTGCGGTCAAAGGCGCTGTGGTTTGGGCTCCGACTGCCGGACGGCATGGATTCGAGTCCAACTGGGTTCAGTCTCTGGGTTCTCGGCCTGTGTATAGGACCGGTGGCAACCCACCATCGTGAGAAAATTGGGGAGCTACGAGTGAGTAGCGTAACCTTGTCTCGGAAATCTCCTACAACGGCTGGTGGTTCGACGAGCTGACCCCACGTCACCCCATTACCGGTTGAAGATCTCCACACCTCTAGGCAGGATTGTGGGAGGGAGACTGGCAGCCGGGAGATAGGCACAGGCCCTTTCGAGGGCTGTCGTGCTATGGCTTACTATTATGATTATTAATGTAAGCTGCATGAATTCCTGCTGTATGAATATGCATATATGGTAAATTTCTCGTATCGGACAAACTGATTTCTTCAAATTTACAGGAGAAATTACTTACCGAATGCAGTTTCTTTAGACTTGTGGAAGTTCGGGGAAGTGTTTTCTCGCATCGTTCATTGAATTTTGCCGGTAAATCATCTATTTTTCGATATAAATATGTGACCGATGCACGAAAGCTCTTGCATCCATTTACTTCCAGGTGGATGTAGCCTGTGTCTGATGACGTAATCCCGGTCAGTGTTTCCAAACACGTGTTTTTGTAACTGAAGAAGGTACGTTTCCGCAAATGGTTTGTGGGGCTATGTGTCAATGGTTCATGGGGCTATGTGTCAATGGTTCGTGGGGCTATGCGTCAATGGTTCGTGGGGCTATGCGAGAATGGTGTGTGGGGCTATGCATATTTTTTCGAAACCAATTTTTAACTATTGTAACCTATAGTGACCCTACCTAACCTAACCTTACCGGAAATGGTTCGTGGGGCTATGTATGAATGGTTCGTGGGGCTATGCGTCAATGGTTTGTGGGGCTACGTAGGTATTTTTGGGTTCAGTGGGGTGGAAACACTGCATGCCTAGTACGGCAGTGAAACTGTGACCGCCATTTTGCGTGTTACCGAAGGCAAAAAGAAACGAAGAAAACTTACTCGATATGTCGCAAATAGAGCTTATTTCCGTGAAATAAGCGAAATGCCACTTTCAGCAATGTTTCTCAATGCAGAATACGTAATACGAATATTCAAATTAAATGAACTAGCAAATTTCATCCGTTTGTCCGATACGAGAAATTTACCACATATATAAACGTTGTTAAATCAAATTTCATTTTTAAACTTTAGCTACGTGTAATAATACAGACACCTTTCCCTGGCAGATGAAGTCATTTACTTCAATTCTGTGTGAGGGCCTCACCGATGGCGCAGTGGTTGCGTTGTCGCCTTATAATCAAGGGGTCCCGGGTTCGATACCCGGTAGAAGCACATAGTGGTTCGGATCCCACTTAAGACTGTAGGTCCAGTCCCGATTAGCCTTACTGTGCATAAAGTGGACTTTAAACACCAACTCAATCAATCAATCAACTTCAAAAGTGTGTGTCATTTTATCACATGTTTTGCATTCTGTAATTCTATTTGTCGCAAAATAAGTGACTTTAATGATTAATTATAGTAGTATGATTTGACCTATTACTGGCGCGAGAAATGATGAGCCCCTCTCAGGCAGATTTGCCTACACTTAAAACAAGCTCAACATGCCCATATGAGCTTTTTGCTCAAGTGTGGAACCCCGTCTAATCCAAGATTTTTGTAAAAATGCCCTCGGGAAGTTCCTGTGAAATGATGAGCCCCCTCAGATTGATTTGTCCACACTTACAAAAGGCACTTCTGTCAGATTGTTGTCCATAATCCTGTCAAAAATATGCCCCTCTTGATATGTTTTTGCCCACACCTAAAACTAAGCCCCCCTCACACACACACACACACACACACACATATTTACTTCCGGTCCACTTCCGGTCCACTTCCGGTTTGCCTACTTCCGGTCCACTTGTGGCCTATTTCTGGTTTATTTATATTGCATCATGTTGTGCAAAAAATTATTAGACATGTGTTGTTTTGTGATTGAATGGTTATGACATAATGTGATGATGTGTTATATTCTGATTGGCTTATTGTTTCAGATGTTTTCAATGAGGTCTGTGCTTAGGCTATATAAAGAGATTTTGCATTGCATATCAGCCAGTATTGTGAAAGTTGTTGAAGAGTAAGGGTGTGTTGTTGCAGTGCTGCTCATATTTTTAAACACAAAAATATTGCAGATTTGTATAAATTGAATTACAAATCTATTTGATTTAATATACAGAATTTTTGACAACCTGTCATAGGTTTATTAAGTATAAAGTTTTGATTTGGACCCCAAGAAATTTTATATAAATAGCAAAGCCAAAAATATTAACACACATACACACATACACACACACACACACACACACACACACACACACACACACACACACACACACAAATCACACTGCTGAACCCAACTGATATTTTTTATTAAGCATAGAATTTTGATTTGGACCCCAGGAAATCTTATATAATAAACAACAACAAAAATGCCAAATCAAAAATATTGTAATCAATGCAATAAGAATATAACCAGCCCCAATTGGGCCAGGCATCAAAGGAATTGTAATCCAGACAAATGCAGAACTCCCACAAAAATATGCCCTAAATGCCATAGAAAATATAATCTGGAATATTTCACATATAAACATAAAGGTACTTGTTCTGCACAGTCATCAACATTGCCCCCACAACCATCTACATCTGGTCTGAAAAGGAAGCATGAAACACCTGTTAATGCTGGACCAGCAAAGCAGCCACGCTATGCACCTATCCATAGGAGTTTTAATAGCCAATTAAGGGATTACCGGTTTGTATCAGAGCCAAGATGTGACATTAAGAATTTTTTGAACAGTATAAATCCTGATTTGCAGGCAATTCTAAATGCACAAAATGGCTCTTATAAGCTGTCCCTCAAATTGTTTACACAATATAAGAAGCCAAATGGCACAAAATTTACACAGCCCCACATAACAGAAACTGTACCGGTATATTAAAATGCAAATTCAGACAAAATAATAAGCAGTTTGATAGATCAATTGAATATTAAACACTCTGAATTTGCAGCAAAAGAGTCTGGATGGAGCCTATGCGGATCTCCACACAAGTTATATATTAATATTTCTGAATTCAGCCCATTACAAGGTTCCACTTATGTGCCTTTACCTGCCAATATTAAAAACAAACAAGCCGTGGTTAATATAAAAAATAATGATGAGAAATGCTTTTTGTGGTGTATTTTAGCTGCTTTGTATCCAGTTTCAAGGGATCCTGAGAGAATAACTTATTATAAAGAGCATGAAAATGATTTTGATGAAGCAATGAAGGGCTTAGAATATCCAATGTCTGTTCAGAATATTCATAAATTTGAAAAAAAAAGCCAGGGATATTAATGGTAAACAATTATCTATTAATGTATTTACTTGTTCTACTGGCCGTGGCAATTGCTTGATAGCACCTCTCAGAATCAGTACATTTGATGATGATTCTGCTGTTCCGATTGATCTGCTCTTAATTGAAGGGGATGATACACGCCATTACACTCTGATACATAATCTTGAAGCTTTAGTCAGAACACAACTAGACAAATCCAATACAATATTCAAGTTGTGCAGAAGATGTTTAACTGTATTTGATGGTAGAAAAATGGTGAATGGTGTTTGTGAAAAGAATGCAGAAATTGCTAAAAACAAGTTAATTGAGCATCTGAAATACTGTGGCAACCATAAACCTGTTCATATGATTATGCCTAACCCAAATGAAAATGCCAAATTCAAAAAATTTGAAGCCTTGTTGGAACACCCAGCATATATAGTCTGTGATTTTGAATCAAATCTCAAACCTCTTGCATTCTGCAGTCCAGATCCTGATGAATCTTCAATTACATCATACCAGCTACATGAACCTTCTAGTTTTTCTTATATAATTATACAGAATGGTGTTGCTAGTGAACCACACTTATACATGGGAGCAGATGCCATCAAAGAATTTGCACAAAGAATAGAAAATGAGTGCCGTTGCATAGCATCTAATGTCTTATTAAAATCAAAACCTATGTTGCCTTTAAAAGAGAATCAGATTGAAGATTTCAACAATGCAGAAAAATGCCCGGTATGTGATTCTGAATTTTCAGATACAAATATCAAGGTTCATCACCATTCTCATACAGATGGTAAATTCTTAATGGCCCTGTGTAATAGCTGTAATATTAAGATCCAGAGACCAAAATTTATCCCTATATTTTGCCATGGTGCATCCAATTATGATTTTCATCATTTGATCAGGTACGAGGGGTTTGACAAGCAGAATTTAAATATTTTAGCTGAAAATAATGAAAAATATATTGCCATTAGCAAAATAATTAAAGTTAATGGTGTTCCTATTCAATTAAGATTTCTTGATTCATACAGAATTTTATCGGCTAGCCTGGCTACACTGGCCACTCAATTATCTGATGATCAATTCAAAATCACATGTGCTTTGTTTCCAAATCAGGACCTGAAATTAATTAGGCGAAAGGGTGTATATCCATATGATTATGTTACAGATTTTTCTAAATTTGATGAGTGTTCTCTGCCACCACAACAAGAGTTTTACAGCAAAATCAGAGGATCTGGAATCACTGATGAAGATTATCACCATGCCCAGTTGATGTGGAACAATTTAAAATGCCAGACATTTGGTGATTATCACAAGGCATATTTAAAACTTGATGTGACCCTCTTAGCTGATATACTGCAGGCATTCAGAAAATCTTCCATGCAAAATTATAAGCTGGATCCAATGTATTTTTACAGTGCTCCGGGCCTAGCATGGTCTGCAATGTTTTTAAACACTAAAATGCAATTGGATCTGATCCAAGATCAAGATATGTATCTGTTTATGGAACAATGTATAAGAGGAGGCATGGTGCAATGTTCTCAGAGATATGCCAGAGCAAATAACAAATATATTCCTGATTATGATCCAGCACTGCCATCAAATTATATACTGTATGTAGATGCCAACAGCCTCTATGTTTATGCTATGATGAAAAAACTGCCATATGCAGGGCTTGAGTGGGTTGAAGATTTCAATATTGAAGATCTTAAGGATTTTGATGACAGTAACTATGGCCTGTTCTTAGAGGTTGATCTGACAATTCCTGATGATTTACACAACACATTTTCTGATCTGCCCCCAATTCCTGAGGTTAAGTGTTCACCTGGCTCTAAACAGAAGAAATTGATGATGACTCTAGAGCCGAAACAGGATTATGTCATATATTACAAAAACCTCCAGTTCCTGATGAAACATGGTGTTCAAGTGACCAAAGTAGGAAAAGTTTTGAGGTTCAGGCACTCAAGATGGTTGAAACCATATATTGATACAAACACAGAGCTTCCAACATCTGCAATGAGCCAATTTGATAAGACCTTGTTTAAATTCATGGTCAATTCAGTGTATGGCAAAACAATTGAAAATGTCAGAAAACATATTGATGTTAAGATAATTACTGACCCCAGCCGGAGCAAAAAAATGATTGCAAAGCCCAACTTCAATTACAGAAGAATTTATGATGAGAATATGGCACTTTTCAACATGAAAAAAACAAAGATCAAGTTTGATAAGCCTATTTATGTAGGGGCTGTGATATTGGAATTGGCCAAATTACACATGTTAAAATTGTATTATGATGTGTTGAAGCCTTTTTATAAGGATCGTGTAAAACTGATGTACATGGACACAGATAGTTTTGTTCTTGATATTCAAACAGAAGATGTTTATCAAGATATAGCACAGCCTGAATTGTTTAAATATTTTGATACCAGTGAACATACAGAGATTCAACCCCACAACAAAAAGGTGCCTGGCAAGTTAAAAGATGAGACACTTGGTGATGTTATTGTGGCATTTGCTGGGTTAAGGGCCAAGATGTATAGTTTTGAAACATGTAGTGGCGCTGTTGCCAAAAAGGCCAAGGGCATTGGCAGAGTGACTGTAGACAAAGAGCTTGAATTTGAAGATTACAAAAATTGCCTCAAATCATGTAGCACAATCAGAACATCAGAATCCAGAATTCAGAGTGTGGATCACTTGTTGACTACAAATATTGTAAGAAAAGTGGCTCTGGATCCACATGATGATAAGAGATGCATTTTATCATGTGGCATACATACTCTACCATGGGGTCATTGTGATTTGAAAAGTGGCAAACAATGCCCAATTACAGAGCATGATTTGAAATAAATAAACATGCCTATGAACTTATTTGGGTTCAAAAAACAGGCTATTATGGACCTGCCAACAGCACAACCCTCTTCTGATATAATATCTAAACTAAGTGCTTTGTTAATTATTCATCTGAACAGCATACTTACAGATGTTGATGATGAAACAGGTAAAACATTGTACATATTTAACAATAATTTAAATCATTACCAATTACCTGTAGGTGGTCAATTGCAATTTATTACAACCTCTGAGGGTAATGTCAAGATTTCAGTGGGGAGAAATATTTATAGAATTAAGCACTCAACCATGATTTATGGCACTGTATATACTGTTTCTGCTGGAGACTGCTTATATATTGAGGTCCCGGGATCATATGACAAGCTTATACCTTTTTTTATAGAATTAAGAATCAGATATTCAATAATAAATAACCACTAAAACAAAAATGCCTAATGATATATTTGGCCATACAAGACATGAAGATCACAGTGATGAGATTCTGATGCTTGATGTCAGAGTCAAGAAATTAAGAAGTGATTTACAAGCTTTACAAACCACACTCAATGCCAGTCTTCAACTAGAAATTACAAATTTACAATCACAATGCATGGACCCTCTTCTTAAAATTGACTCAGAACTCAAATTATTGCTTCAGAAATATACTGACTTGGCCACATTAGATAATTTTCAAAGTTTAGAAGAGGCTGTAGCAGCTCTTCAAGCCAAATTTAAGACCCAGGCCACCAACTCTGAGCAATTGAAAATACAATTGGAAGAGCAGATAAATAATGTCCAGACACAGCTCCAAACAATTGTCAAAAGCATAAAATCACAAGAAGATTTTGATCTAGTGATTTCCACTCTAAAAGAACAGATTCAATCATTACAGATACCTTATCTGGACCCCTTGAACAATGCCATAGCCGAGGTTAAAGAAAAAATTGAGACACTTGAAAATTTTATGAACAACTTGCCATCTTCTGATGCTTTGAGTGCAATAACTCGGAGTGTTGCCAACATTAGCTGCAACTTGAAACATATGAAGATTTTGGAAAAATTCAAAGTACCATAACCCATCTTGAGGGTACAATAGCAGCAGTGCAAAGTGATTTGACAAATGTACAAGAATCTCTAGAATCCCGCCTGCCTGGTATTGTAGACACACTTGTCAGTGTCCAGCAACAGATCACAAAGCTTGAAAACCTCAACACTGAATCTGAGCTATCTCATTTTCATCACTTGATCGATGATATCCAAACAAAACTTGAAATTTTACAACAATCAACACCCACTCAGGCAGATATAGCCCTGCTCCAAAATGCTATGCAAAATGTGGCTGATGCATCTGAATTAAATAATGTGAAATTGGCACTTGAATCTTTGCAAAATACTGTAACAAATCTGCCTACATCACAGGAACTTAAAAATATTAAGAGAGCAGTGAATCGCATATTGAAATCAGAAGATATCAAGAATATCCAGACAGAGATCAAACAACTTACTCAGACAGTGGCCACTCTACCAACTAATCAACATATTAATGAACTGCATGCCCTGTTTGAGGATATCAGAAGACAGGTCCATGATCTTACTGCTCAAAATTCAAAATTGGCAGTTATTGAAAATTTGCAACAAATTGTAGCTAATATCAAGCAACAGCTAGGGACCATGGAATCCAATCAAGCAAATGCCCTGTCTGTTTTTACCACCCAGCTTCAAGAGATTGTGCAACAATACAAGAAACGTATTGTGGACATAAAAATCAAGCCAGGCCATGATGATGTTGTTAGGACTATCAATGAGCACCTTGAATCTGTAACAAGCAGATTGCTTACAGCAGAAAAAGAAATAACAGGCATAATCGAGAATCCAAAACATACAGTAATTCTTGAATTGTACAGCATCCCCAACAAAGAATATGATTCACCATTTACACCAGGTGGCAAAATATATATGCTGTCCCCTGCACAATTTTATTACCAATTTTTTGTTGGTGGCACACTGAGACCAATCAAGATCAAATATTGGCTTCAACCACAGGCACACCACTACCCTACCTTATCAATAACAAATGCTGATAACAAAGCAAAAATCACCAGTGTAGAGTTAGAAGATTTTACAGATCCCAATACATTAGAAACATCTTATGCTGAAGATGAAGGCTCTCTGGAATTTCATATACAAATAGGAGACAAATTATATTTAGAAAATCCTGTAGTATCAGCTGCTGAACACCCCATAGTTGCAATATTCTTGTTTTCATATTATGTCTAGACAAATTATTGTTGATGAATTACACAGACAAGCCAGACATAATTATAAGAGACTGCCAGTAGTCACAAAAGTCATAGATGATTTATGGCAGAGCGACTTGATTGAGATGGCAAGTGGACAGCTGAAAAACTTAGACAAAATCAACAAGGGCTACAAGTATCTACTCACTGTAATAGACACATTTTCAAAATTTGCCTGGGCTGTGCCACTCAAATCCAAGACTGGAAAATGTGTTACAGAAGCCTTCAGGACAATCATCAATCAGAGTGGAAGATCACCGCGCTATTTGCAAACAGATAATGGCAAAGAATTTTATAATTCTGTGTTCCAACAATTTATTAAAAGCCAGGCAATACAACATTACTCGAGTTACAGTGATCTCAAGGCCTCAATTGTAGAGAGATTCAACAGAACCTTAAAAAATCATATGTATAAACAATTTACACTTCAAGGTAATTATAAATGGATTAATATTCTTCCAGAACTTCTACATAAATATAACAACTCGGTCCATTCCACAATCAACATGAAACCCTCTGAAGTAACTTCATCTGATGAGCAAAAATTGATCAGGACTGTTTATTATCCTAGATACCAGCCAACATCAAGAAAAGCCAAATACAAGGTGGGTGATCAAGTAAGAATCAGCAAATATAAGCACTTATTTACAAGAAACTGGAGCACTGAATTATTTACAGTGGTTCAAGTTAAACCTGGGACCCTTAACACATATATAATAAAAGATCACCGAGGAGAAATTCTCAAAGGCAGGTTTTATGAAGAAGAACTCAGCAAAACTAAACAGCCTGACACATATCTCATAGAAAAAATCATCCGCAGAAAAGGCAACAAGTTATTTGTCAAATGGCTAGGACTTCCAGAACACAGCTGGATCGATGCAGACAAAGTGATAATATGAGCACCTGGGATGTTATAAAAAGGCTGCCAGAACCTGAACAGCAGATTAAGAGAAATGGCAAGTTGCTGCCTGATAATATTAGATGTCTTATTGTTGGGCCATCAGCTTGTGGTAAAACTACACTAATGATTGATAATTTTTTATTGGCACCCAACTGGTTAGACTTGAAAAACAGGCACTTGTATGTTTTCTCTAAGAGCTTGGAACAATTAAAATATCAGCAGCTGATGAAGCTATATGATGGATTGGATATAGCCACTTTTGAATCAGATGTTAAGCCACTTCATGAATGTCTCGATAATTCTGTTGTTGTGTTTGATGACATTATACTGGATAATCAAAACAAGGTTAGAAATTTCTTTACACAGGGCCGACACAAAAATATTGATTGCTTCTACCTGGCACAGACTTTTTCAAAAATACCGAAGCAGCTGATCCGAGACAACAGCAATTTTATATGTGTGTTTCATCAAGATCATACCAACCTCAAACACATACATGATGAATATGTAGGTGGGGACTTGAGCTACAATGATTTTTCCAAGTTTTGCAGTAGGTGCTGGAACCAGGACAGTTATGGGTTTGTCACAATTAATATGACAAGAAAACCCAATAGTGGCAAATACAGAAATAAAATCAACAATTTTCTAGACATTGAAACATATATAAATAACCATGAAAAGGCCAATCATTGATGATCTTAAATTAAGAGATTATCTTGTAAAAAGATTTAAGGGATGGAAATCACAGAACCGAGGAATTTATGAACAACACAAACAAACAGAACAGCTTATTATTGATGCTATTAGTGAATTAGGTAAAAATATCAAAACTGTTACAGAGCAAAATCAAAATTTGATCACAGAGCTTGTACCTGTAGCTGCAAGGAACATATTAGATTATCCAATCACCCCACTTTCCAGTATTCATACACCTAGTCCTGTTGCTCCTCGAAGAATTGAAGCTAGTCAGGATCCTATTGAATTGGGTCTTCTTGCTCAAAAATATTTAAGCACACCTAAAGACAACAAAGATGAGGTCTTTGGCTTATATGCTGACACAGAGCGTGATGGTAGCATCATACATAGAATTGGCAATTTCAGAGTAACATTTATGGGAGATGATCTCATTGTATATTCAGAATCTCATCTTGGAGAAAAAGGTGGTTTTGTTAAATATCCCGGCACACCTGGGTTGTGGGAAATGATGACTAGGAAAAGGCCTGGCAACTATACAGATCAAGATTATGAGCACTACAAAGAAATATTAATAAAATCAGATGCTCTATACCAGAACAATGATCCCACACAAAAAAGAGTCAAGTCTAGCAGTGGAGCAAAATACAACAATTTAATCAAGCCCATATGGTCGCAAATCAAGACAGGTAGTGGAATCAAACAATACAACACCCTGCCTAAAGAATTTGTGTGGGTTGGTGATGTCAGGAAACTTGTAGATAGGTTATTGGTGATAGCTGGGGAGGAAAATGCTGGCAACCACAATTTTTACAATGAAAAGGTTGGAATTATGGACATGATAAGCACCAAATTGTCTAATTTTATAGTGAATGACACTAAGGGGATTGGATATCTTATAAAAATTATTAATACTCTACCACCTAAATTTTGGAATATTTCTGAGGGCCGGGGGTTGGTTAATGACATTATAAACAAGCTGCCATTTGAACTACACATTCCAGGCTATCAGTATTGTGGTCCAGGTACAAAATTGGACCATAGATTAATCAGAGGTGATCCTGGTGTTAATCCCCTAGATGCTGCTTGTAGAGACCATGACATAGCATACAACACACATTCTGATCTTGACAAGAGACATGTTGCAGACAAGAAATTAGAAGAGGCTGCATTTGGTAGATTTGAAAGCAAAGATGCTTCTTTAAGTGAAAAAATAGCAGCATTGGGAACCACCATAGCTATGAACACCAAGCAAAAACTGGGGTGGGGGCTGTGAATATGTATATAATAAACCTAGAATGAAGGCCAAGGGTGTTATGTATCAAACACCTTATGCAGGTCTTAAATCTCTTAAAACTATTGATAGTCTTTTAACCAAAAAGCAGCGCAAGAAAAAAAGCTCTTGTCTTGCAAAGGGCCATGGTATGAAATTGTTGCTTAGTACCCCCCAATTAAAAAAATTACAGCAATCCAGAAAAAAATCACATGTGGGGGGTTTCATATTTACTATCCCGGCCATCTTAGCAGCACTTGGGGCTGTTGGGAGCTTGGCTGGGGGATCAGCTGCCATAGCAAAAACAGTAATAGATGCCAAGAAAAATAAGGCAGAATTAGATGAAATAAAGCGCCATAACCTGGCCATGGAGAAGCAAGGCAAAGGTGTTAAGAGAGCCATGAATAAGTTTAAAAAAACAAGAGCCGCTTACCAACCAAGATATTGAAGCTTTAATCAAGCCACTGGGCATCAAAAATTTTAGAGGTGTGTACATGTCTGATTCTTTGCCAGAGCAACCACTCAACAAAGAGTGTGGCATTGTTAATTTGGAAAAGTACAAAAATCAGGGCACTCACTGGATTTGTTACCTTAAATATTTAAAAGATGAGGCATTTGTGTTTGATTCATTTGGAGGTGTTGCACCTGAAAATTTAATAAAATATCTAAAATCAGCTAATCTTTATTACAATAATGCCCGTGTTCAAAACTTCAAAGATGTTAATTGTGGACATTTGTGTTTATCTGTTCTTAGATATATGTCTCAAATAAATAAACCATCAATTGAAAATTTTCAAAAGGCCTTGTGGTATTTAAAACATCATGGGGGTATTCCATCTCACCAGCCAAAATTCAATATTGAAACTCAAATTGCATGATGATATAGTGTATCCCAAAACAATAGCTCTCAGAGCATTTTATGGCATGTACTTGATCCCTAATATTACACACCACAACAACAAAATTGCAGTAGGGGATCAAAAAATTGTCATCACTCCAGGGCAATATAATCTGTCCACTCTAAATGCTCAATTACCCAGAGGTATAGTCTTAACTCAAAATTCTGTCACTCACAGAGTAGAGATTGTATCTGCTACAGAAACAGTGGATCTGGGTACTATACGAGAGCTGTTAGGCTTTGAGAACAACACAAAACTTGAACCAGCCATCAAACACACTGCTATTAATATACCTAAATTCTTAGCCATAGAGACTCTAAATATTCACTGTAATGTGGCCGAGGGTATGATCACCAAATCAAATGGCATAGGCACTCACAAACAAACTGGCATCATTGCAACATTCAAACCTAATTCTGAATTCATGGAGCCAATCATCTACACTCCATCCCAACATTATATTTTCCTGTGTGCCATAATAGAATAGATAACATTGAATTGATGGTCACTAATGAAAAAGAAGAATTAGTTGATTTTGCTGGAGCCACAACAACTGCAATCATAGAGATTAATATTTAAATAAAAATACATACAAAAAAAATGGAAAATATTGAAAGTTATGAGCTACAATCATTCCCCCCAAACAGGAGGACATTTGCAAATTTAAATCAACCCAACACAGAGATTGAGGTTGATCTTGATGTAAGGGATGGCTTTATACACCCCCACAGAGCAGATCTATACATCAAATTTGATGTTGTAAAGCTCGATGGAACAGATTATCCGGCAAATTCAAATATAAGATTGGTAGACAATTTTGTGCCGCATCTATTCTCTGAAATTGAGATCAGAAAGCATGGTGTTGTTATAAACAGAGTGGATTATCCCGGCATTACCTCCACAGCTTTGGCCACACTAAAATTATCCAAAACCGAGGCTTCTTACTACAAAATAGGTGGATTTGAGGCTGGTGATAAAATTTTATTCAAGAGCCACACAGTGCTGTTCCCCATGCGCCTGTTGCCAGGATTCTTCTCAGATTATAAAGATATTATGTGGAAGGGTGGTTTAAGAATCACATTTAGAAGAGCTGCCAATGATAATAATGCTTTGATGAGGTACAGCACATTAAACTCCACAGGGGAAGCTCTGCCTAATACCCTACCTGATGAAGGCAAATGCATTATTCAGACTATGGAGCTAAGAATCCCGGTTGTTGAATATGAATCCAGTTATGCTCTTAAATACAAAGCAGATATAATAAAAAATCCACAAGTACCTTTACAATTTTATACATATCAATGTGTACAGAAGCCTGCCGCTGGTACTTATTATGAGTTTGATGCTACAAATTCATTCTCCAGTATACAATATGACATGCCGGATTTTGTGGTGGTACTGTTTCAGACTGGAAGACACAATAATCAGGAAAAAAATTCAAGTAGATTTGATAACTGCAACATCAAGAACATATATCTTAAAAATGGCAGAAATGAGGTATTTCCTAGAGAAAATTATAATTTAGACATGTCCAAGGATGATTTCCTTAAATTATATGAAGCATATACACTTTCTTGATCCGGTCGTGAGTGGGGGTGATGTGATCAGCATCACGCCCCTGACCGCCTTTACCCCGCAGGGTTTTCCCCAGGTAGGCAAATCTGCCTGAGAGGGGCTCATCATTTCTCGCGCCAGTAATAGGTCAAATCATACTACTAATTATAGTAAAGTTTATTTTTTCATGTATAAAATGCACGTATGCACATGATGTTTGCGAGAAATACTTAAAGAGCGGTAACGGTCCAGTATTTGCTATAGAAACTACAGTCTGGCTCGAGCAGTGGTCTGAGATGGTTGTGTTTGCGCGTCTCTCTAATAGCTCGAAGTCACGTAGCGCGTATTACTCGCGAGTCTGGTTGAAGTGAACCACGGCGACGCTGCCAACATGGTAATCAAGAGATTGAATACACTAAAACTGAACTTCAGTCAAGTGCGAAGGAAACCAACTTCGACGGAAATACACAATTGGATTAGCAAGACCATGAAATTGAAACCGGAACAAGTAGTAAGTATTGAAGTAGACAATTATAGACGTTGTATGTTTCTGAAACTACTATCGAAAGTAGTGTGTGAACAGTTGTTGCTACAGTAAAACGGAGAATATAAATATAGTGACGAAGACGGGGATTGTCCAATGCTTGTTACGTGGGCGGATGCAAATTACGTGATAGTTAGAATGCACGTTGTACCGAGTGAACTGTCCGATGACGCGATTCGATCGGTGCTGAGTACGTACGGTCAGATAATATCCTTGGACGATGAACGGTATTCCAGTGATCATATTTATCCGGTCAGAACTGGCCGTAAAATCGCCAAAATGACTCTAACTCGTGCGATTCCATCGTACGTCACAATCAGTGGCGGACGATACTGGGTGACATATAGCGGGCAAGACCGTACTTGCAGTTACTGTGACCTTAGTGACCATTTTTACGTTACCTGTCCGTCCCGACGTCGTCAAATGGAGAAACCCGAAGATACGTCCTATGCCGGGGCGGCGCGTCCTGTCGCGAGGAATGTGCCGGCTGCTGAGAAAATGATGACCCCGACACCCACTATACTACCTGTGCATCTGAAACGCTCCGGAGACCAGGAAAATGAGGGCAACGTACAAGCTTCACTACAGGATGTACCTAAAAATACCGTACCAGATTCCACTTTACCACCCAGTGTAGAAATCAAGACAACAGCAGACGTTCCTATCCCCGTCAGTGTGGACCAAGCTAATGTCAACCAAGCAGCCCACGTAGCAGAGAAGAATGGGGAAGAAACAATGGACGTTACCCTAGAAGTACCCCATAGTCCGATGCAGCAGGCAGATGATGACCATGCAGGTGAAGGTGGGAACTCCGAGACGGCGTCCCCCGAATCAGGTGATCTTCTGAAAACAACGAAGGAACCAAAAAAGAAGAAGAAACGCAGTCTCCCTACGAACGATACGGCGTCGACACGGCGGCAAGATGGCCCTCATCGTTCGGTGTCTCCAGTGTCTCGGCGACTGCGTAGAACGATGAGTGCGACAAGAGAACAAAGTGCGAAATCTAGCGGCGGCTCTGATTGGTCGCTTGACGTCAATGTGTGATATATGTCTACCATATCCTAGTTATGAAGTGTGTTGTCCGCGTTATAATGATATTAGGGTTATGTTTGTCGCATGTCGTAGTGAAATTGAAAAAAGTAAATAGTTTAACGTCAGTAACTGCACATAACATTTCCACCGGGTACAATAGTACAGAATCCCACATGACGACCCCCATATATCATTTTGCAACAATAAACATTAACAAGATGAAATCTAGTGTTAAGCATCATGCATTCTTAGATTATATTAAGCAAAGTCACCTGGATGTAATTTTCCTGCAAGAAGTCGGGACCGATGATTTCTGTCTGGGCAGTGAATATACCGTATATAACAATTTTACTCACAATTCTCTAGCAACCGCCATAGTTGTGAAAGAAGGCCTCCATATAACGGAAGTTTACCATCACCCGTCTGGTCGTATCACATGTATCCAAATAGGAAACATGGTTTTGTAATGTTTATGCACCATCAGGTACCAACACAAGAAATACTCGGAACATATTTTACGCTACAGACGCGGCGAAGGCATTAGGTGGCTCCCGTCAAAACATTGTACTGGTGGGTGATTTTAATTGTACTCTAAGAAGACAGGACCAATATCCAGGATTCCATACATCACCTACCTTGCAGACGCTGGTTGAAGGGTTTAAACTACACGATGTTTGGGTGGCTAAAGGTCCGAATATAGACGGCTACACATACATACGTGCCGACACAGCGAGTCGGCTTGATCGTTTTTACGTTAGTGCACACATGATAGCAAAATATCTGCGATTAGAATTTTTCCAACGTGCTTTAGTGATCATTTAAGTGTCCAACTCGACATGAGTTTGGATGTATCAGGTGGTTATAATTAAAGTGACGGTGTTCAGAGTGGTACAGCACGGGCTGTAATGAGAGTAGCAGTCTGAAACTTCGTAGATATGCTAATGAAGCAATGCGCTCGCGAATTATGAAAAAAAAAGAAATAGTTCCAATTCTCGCCACCAGGGTAAAAAATGGCGCTGTAAGCAGTCAAAACTTGGTATAGTTACAGAAAAAACACTATAAATCGCAGAAAACAATACTCTTTGTAATAAAATATCGCTACAATTTCACTATTCGAATTACATGAACATTACTAAAGGAAAAAGCAACAAGCGTCACCAACAACAACCAGGGAGCTCACACAATGGTTAGGCTATTTCACCGACTTTGACGTCAGAGTTATGGAAAATTCCACGTTTTGACTGCTTACAGCGCCGTTTTTTACCCTGGTGGCGAGAATTGGAACTATTTTTTTTTTTGGCATAATTCGCGAGCGCATTGCTTCATTAGCATATCTACGAAGTTTCAGACTGCTACTCTCATTACAGCCCGTGCTGTACCACTCTGAACACCGTCACTTTAATTATAACCACCTGGTACCTTCAGTTGGACGAGGGCGGGGATTTTGGAAGTTCAATGTACGGTTATTGGAAGATGAACAATTTCGTACCGAATTTAAACAAAAATGGAAGAAGTGGGAAGAAATGAGCGTACGTCAAACTGACATTATTATGCGGTGGGACACTTTTCTAAAACCCTCCATTAAATATTTCTGTTTGGCATATAGTCGTGAAAAATACTCAGATTTCAATAAGAAATATAACTTGTACTACAGAGTGCTTCACGAACTAACAACACAGCTAATACAAGGTAAGTCAGTGCGTCAAGAAGTGAAACGAGTGCAAGCAGTGCTGCAGAGCATGCACAGAGAGCGTATGCAAGGTTACAATGTTAGGAGTCGTCTTCCTATGTTTGATGCACAAGAAGAAGCCTCGTTGGTGCAGGTGTTAGCAGAGAGACGCAGTGCACAGCGAAAGAGGATAACGTGTCTCGATACAGCCACGGGGAGACTAACCGAACCCAAGTTAATACGAAATTACTTACGGGACTTTTATGCAGATCAGTTTAAAGAGAAGGAAGATCAACGCTCCCATCGCACTCCACTGCAAGGGATGGACCTTTCCATGTTAACGGAAGATGACCGTCGCTATTTAGAACAGCCATTCTCAAAGAAAGAAGTGTACGAGTCTGTTCACGGTGGAAAAAGAGGTAAAGCTCCGGGAATCGATGGTGTCCCGATAGAATTGTTCCAAACCTTTTGGACAACGGTGGCTCCACTGTTCACACGCTGGCTCAATGCTGTGTTTACGAAGAAACGCCTTGGACGAACGAGTCTTACGGGTGTTATGGTTTTGATTCCCAAAATATCTCAGCCCAGAAAGCCAGAAGACTTCCGGCCAATCACATTACTATGTGCTGATTATAAAATCTTTGCACGTTTGATCACCCGAAGGTTGCAACGATTTGCGGATACTTTATTAGGGCCGTATCAATATGTATATGGTACAAGTGGTAAAATATTTCACATTCTAACTAGTGTACATGACATCATCACTTCTATGCAAGATATTGAAGGTTCTCAAGCTGCTTTAGTGGCGTTAGATTTCAAAAGTGCCTTTGACTCCCTCAGGCATAACTATCTTTTCCAATACTTTGGAAAAGTGGGATGTGGTGATTTCTTTGTACAATCTATACAGAGCTTATACAGAGAAGCTCGGGTTCAGTTATCTATCGATGGTTTTCTGTTGCAAGCCTTTTCTATTCAGCGCTCTGTACGTCAAGGATGTCCATTTTCCTTATTTGCATTCTGCGCAGCTCTGGCTCCATTTTTACGACTGATGCATGAAAAACTTCAGGGACTCAGGCTTCTTGGGAGAGACCACAAAATATGTGCGTACGCAGATGATGTGGCCGTAATCGTGAAAGATCGGCTAGACTTGACTCGTATGGAGGCAGTACTTGAAACGTTACGAAAGCAGACGGGACTTAGTTTGAACCAGAAGAAATCTAAAATCTTACCCCTAGGGTGTAACCCCACTCTGTGGACTGAACCTGTCACTATACCCATTGTTGATAAAGTGACAATTTTGGGAATAAACTTCTCTACGACCATCACAGAGACTGTCTCCAGAACTTTTACAACTATTCTCCCAAAAATCCAGGCAGTGTTGAACATGAACCGTTATAGACAATTATCCTTACGCTCTAGAATACAGTATGTGAACATGTTTGCATTATCGAAGTTGTGGTATGCTGCGCAAGTTTTGCCTGTTCCTGCGAAAGACGCGGCGCAAGTACGAAAGATGATAACGCGCTTCATATGGCATGCACATTTGTTTCATGTCGCACATGAAACGTTATGCCTCCCAGTAAGTAACGGAGGACTGAATTTGCGCCAAGTGGAGAGACAAGCCTCAGCCTTGTTTCTACAACGGAACATTGAGTTGCTTCTGCACTACCCTGAGAGTTTAACAGCAAGATTACTACATACTCTGATAGATGAAGTGGAACTGCGAACACCCATTTACCCAGGGAAGATCCCTTCCCACTACAACTATTTGAGGACAACTCTTGTCGAGTTTTGCTATCTCCTAATCGGTTCACCTCACATGGATGTCGATGGCAAGACAGTGAAATTTTTCTATAACCAATTGACTTGCAGGTTACACCACCAGCCACGAATTGTGCTACTCCGAACTAATGTAGTGTGGTCAAACGTATGGAGAAATATATCTGCCTCTCATCTTTCTAACCGCGTTCGATCTTTGTGGTACCTAGTAGTTCACGATGCCATTGCGACCGGTGCTCGAAAGTGGCGATACCAAATGACTGACAGTGCTGTATGTTCCAATTGTCATCAAGCTGAAGACACTTTACGACATCGCCTCGTAACATGTCCCGCAACGATAGATCAATGGAAGTATTTGTGTAAATGCCTTGGTACTATATGTAGAACATCGCCCGATACATTTACTGTAGATCATTTACTGTTACCAGATTTTGTGTTCTTCCCTCTTACTAAAGTAAGAGCGGTCCAGTTTTTAGTAGCTCAATATATTTATTATATTTTAGGACATAATTCAGTGTCAATGCAAATTTCGCTGCAATATCACTACAGTGAGAATTATTACCAGATGGACCAAGCCAACCGCAAAACACTCTATGCAAATTTTTTGCAGGCCCTTTTCTTGTAAGTACACCTAATTATGTAATATAGATATGATATATGTGTAATGTTATCATAGGATCATGTAAGTAGTCACTACTGCATAAAATAAAGAATATTAAAAAAAAAAAAAAGTGGTTGCGTTGTCGCCTTATAATCAAGGGGTCCCGGATTCGATACCCGGTAGAAGCACATAGTGGTTCGGATCCCACTTAAGACTGTAGGTCCAGTCCCGATTAGCCTTACTGTGCATAAAGTGGACTTTAAACACCAACTCAATCAATCAATCAACTTCAAAAGTGTGTGTCATTTTATCACATGTTTTGCATTCTGTAATTCTATTTGTCGCAAAATAAGTGACTTTAATGATTAATTATAGTAAAGTTTATTTTTTTCATGTATAAAATGAACGTATGCACATGATGTTTGCGAGAAATACTTAAAGAGCGGTAACGGTCCAGTATTTGCTATAGAAACTGTTAAATTTTAGCTGTTACCTCGGTGGCCAAATATGTTAAGTGTTGAACTTATAATCTCGCCAATGACGGTTCAAGTTTCAAATCCAGTCGCATGCATGGGAGTTCCTTTGTGAGTGTTCCATCATCAACTTCATTCAATCATCATTCATCCTCATCTTCGCGATTATTTTAACTAGGAAGATCAGCGACGTAAATATGTACAATAAAGTAGCTATGCTACACAAGTCTTCGTTGTTGGTTAGAGCAACTAAGGATTCCAGAGTTATATTCACAGTGGGGGACCTTACAGTTGATCCAGTCCTGATTAGTTTTACATTTGCATAAAGTGAAATTTGAGCAACCTTTCAATCGATCTCTATAAAACTTACGTTAGAATCGTGTTCATCTATAAAGGTAAAGTGCTCCCCTGTGCTTAGCACCATGAAGGCGTATAGGGGGTGTGAAAAAGTTAGAAAAGTTTCGGGGTTTGAACCGGCTGGGGATCGAACCCGGGACCTTGAGCATGGTAGTCAGACGCGTTACAGACTGAGCCACCGCGGCCTCTGTTATTAATTTTCATGTTAATTTCAGCCATTGGTTAACGAAAAGGAAAACTTTTAAGCAAGCTCTAGCGTCAGTATGAAGTGAAATTTACCAATTATGAATGCAGAGCAGTAGATGAAATGTAAATACATATTCTGGTATATACACCAATCTTCACGCAATTCGAGTAAGCCATCAACATAAACATTTATTGACCATTGGTACAGTTTCAATTCGATGCCTCTTTGCGAATACAAAGGCTTGTGATTACACACTATTGGGCACAACAACAATGAATAATTAGCTGGAGGAAAACAATCGGTGGCACGTAAAGCTTTTATGAATGCTCCCGGAGACTTCATTAGGCAACAGAATGGTGAATAACACACTGCCACTCAAACTGCTGTTGAAAAAATAAAAATGTCAACCAAAATTTTCCTTTTCAATGGTTGGACTTAATGATACTCTATTATCTTTATAATTAGTATTGCATTTTCAAAATGTTATTCAAATACCGTCAAACGGGGTAACCGTCATGAGACTGATAGATGTCGGTAGGAGTCACATGCTGGTGGAACAAAGGGAGTGTGAAGCCACACACAGGCAGTTGTGGAGCGGACATCAAGGGAGAAAGTGTGTTGTGTGTAAGTGCATTGTGCTTTGGCGCTGTTTGCAGAATTTCCTCGTGCACGATGTCAAGGACATATCAGAAGGTAGTTGGTGGTCGGAAATATCAGAACTATACCTCCGATCAGGTGCAGGAGGCTTTACGACTGATCGGAAAGGGAAGAACGGTCGCGGAAGCGTGACGATCTTACCTCTTCATGGGGGTAATTTTGATCTGCTAGGAACGTAAGCAGAGATGACGAAGTTACCCTGTTTGCTGAGGTAACTTCGTCACGAAAATGCTGACGTATTTGCCCCCCTCCTAATGTTTTGGAATTTCTTTGGTATTCCTTCAGTACATTTATAAAGAACAAAGTGTTCCTCGCGTATAATTTTCGTGTTGTCACTCGCCACGGATTTTGCAAGGCACATTAGAATATGCCAAAATCTGTACGAAGTTACCCCTTTGACGGTAACTTCTAAAAAAATAAATGTTTTAGTGCAGCGGTTTCTTAAAAGAAATGTTACGAGTTTTTATACTTTTCGAGAAGAGAATGTTCAATGCTTTCTAGAGGTAAAAACGTAACAATATGTTAAACTATTTTAATTAATATTATATTTTGTAATATTAATATAAAATCCACATTTCTTGCTAGTCGTAGCTGTCAAAGAAAAGTCACTGCCTAATGTCTGGGCTTAGTTGAAAGAAGACTTTCCGAAGTTGAAAAACTGTTGAAAGAACTCTGAATGCATTGATGCCTTTCATAACAGCATGCTTGTGTGAAAATTTGTTATATTTTTTCTTAGAAAGAATTATCAAAAGAGTTTCGTAAACGTTGAGTTATTGAAGTTTCAGCTATTAAATTCAATAACGGACTTGTAAATAAAATTCAGCATGAGTCTTCTAAATAAAGTAATATTAAGCAATCAGTCAATGCTCATCATTATTGTTTCAATATTACAAGAAATGTGAGAATTGTAATACATTATATTGTATACTTGTGATAGAATACCCCTGATGAGCAACTTTAAATAAATATTTGATGCACTTTAGGACTTCTCCTTTCGAGAAACCACTATGATATTCCAAATTCTGAGAATTACATCTGCTTGGAATTTCTTTTGAAGCATTCACTTGAATCTTCGTGTGATATGCTTTTGCTGTTGTCTAGATATTCGCAATAGTTACAAAGCCACGAAACTGGTATCCAAGGCTACAAAAGTGCTACAAAACAATATCCAATCATCAACTACTTAATTTTAATTGTTTATTCTTTATTTAATATTTGTCTACATATCCAGGTTTTATCTACTAAATTAATGAATCTGAAAATCACTATCATCACATTTGCATTTTAATTACATGAACGTTAACAAGATCCAACTTTGGGAATTTTCTATGGTACGAGATCTAAAGAAATTCGAGTTGATCATGTTGAGCCACGTTGTAATTAGTTACTCCCTCTGGCTGCGATTTCACCAGGGTCATGCTTCATCAAATTACTTCGAGCTTATATGACGACAGACTAGATGAAATTTCAATTACCATTTAGTGATGCGTGTTAGGTAAAGCGGCGTTGCATAAAAAAAGACAATTTTCTGGGAATATAATTACTGTAATGATATAATGTAATGCAAACCGGAGAAATAAAATGGTATGCTGAGATGTTAAAAAGTAGCACTCATATTCTGAAGCATCTCAATACACACACACACAGTATATATATTGCTTTCGTATAAAGGTAGAATATAATGCTGTGGTCGATAGTGGATGAATGGTATGTTGTAAACAGTAAAGTAAGCACAATGTTCACACAACACTCAACTCGCTACATATTTGATTATTAGTGTATCAACAAGAAAGTTTACACTTTACACCTTTACGTCAAAATATTTACTTTAATGATGCAAATACTATTAAGTTATATTTGCTGCGTACTGTTCTACCTAGTTGAAATATATCATACAAGATATACTTATAATATTTTCGTTCATGGATTTATTTCATATTAAATATTTTAATAAGGCAATTATTTTGAATAAAGTCGTAATTGCTTTATACTTAGGTCTAGTTTTAATTTCGAACTTATCTACATATTGATTCCATAGATATACTTGTAATGGTAAAACCGTTGTTATTGAGTCATTCTCACGGGTTAAAGAGCAGTTACAATGAAGACATACTTGTACTTGTAATTTTAATTGTAATTTAATAGAATTGCACAGAATACATTTTATTTGTTTGATGTAACGTTTTTGAGCTCTTTCGCAACCACACGAAAGAACCTTCATTCGTAACCTTCAATACAATTAGTAAATTTCACCAGAATACTTTGGAAATTATAACCAAATGATCTCAATTACTAATTAATACTGGTGCTAAGGAACAATGATTTGTACGTCGTCTGTTTAAATAAATCTGTGGTCATCAGTAGCAATATTTTGCCTCTTCCACAAAAAATTTATTTCTGTGTAGAAATCTGATTATATCATTGTAACTTGTTGAAAAATACGATGGAATTATTACATCTTACAACCTACTCTAAAGAGCAACTTTACAGCATTTATTGCTTTTCATTTTTATTATCCTACGTACAAGGAATGTAAATTATAGGAATTTGGTGGACAAGTGTTTAAATTGCAAACTTTGTTTACAGTTCACTTTATGAAACAGGCTAATCGGTACTAGGTACAGTTTAACCATTAGCTTACAGATGGCGTTAAATGTCGTCAAGGTGCAATTTTTCGTCCTTAGCGCGAGTATTTAAATATATATGTGGCACGATTACGTTTAGATATATGCTGATAGTGTTGTAATTAATTTAGCCAAATAACATTCTCCTTGTTTAGTTTGCTCGACATCAGAGCTTCCGTCTAACCTAAAATAAGTCATCAATATTTCATACATTAGAAACAGAAGAAGAAGAAGAAAATTGTCATTTTAACCAAAAACCTATTTTTCTCTTTATTTATCCTTACCCTGAGCATGAATTATATTAGGATAAAAACAAAGTTGTAAAAATATTCTCCAAGTGTATGATGATAAAAACAAATTATTTTTTTAAAATAAATTAAATAATAAATAATAATAAAAATGTTTCAACAATGGAAGTAAATTAAAGTGGACCGAATTCCTTCTAAAAGATGACGCCACACCCCCTATTCTTTCATATCTGAAGTGTATGAAACAATGAATAGATGGAATGCGTATTTTTTTAAAAAAAAATCTTTGCAGTTTTTTATACCCAAATCGATGTGACATCGTAATGCAATGAAACCAAAAGTCGTCACCGGTAAGGGGTAAGCAAAACCTTAACAATTGGTCGCGGTAAGCTGCAATCTGAACCAATGTGCTTCCACCAGGAATCAAACCCGGGACCCATTAATTTAAAAGCGACAGAATTACCTGCATACCATCGAGGAGACCTTGTTTTTTAATGATTCAATAACAACAGAAATTTTGCCAACCTCCGTGGCGGAATGGTAGTCGACCTCTGTGGCGGAGTCTTAGCACAATACGCTACTACGCCAAAGGTCCCGGGTTCGAATCCCGGTTAAGACATAGATGTTTATGTTCGTCTGTCCTGAATGAAAAAGGGATTTGAGATTAATTGATATGAGTGTGATATGTTGGGCTTCTGCTTAGGGGGTCTTCCTTTTTGAGAAAATTGTTATCACACAGTGCTCTGATGCCAGAGATCCAGGGTTCGAATTCCGGCCTGGGTGTTCTTTGTGAGTTTTCCTACATAAATTTCATTCTCATCGTCGCGATTACCCAGATGGGGAAGAAAAGCGACGCTAAATAACAAAAAAAAAGATGATGTGTACAAATGCTATAACAATTGCGTGAAACACGTAGTACACCCTGCACTGCATTTTGCAGAATAATGTGGCTCTGGTGTCTGTACCCATGGCCAATATAATCCTCTGAGGGGCTTGTGTTGTGAGCTATCCATCTGCGTTTTTGATAGTCCCTTCATATATTTCATCTTATCATCATTCATCTTCATCCTCGCGATAGCCAAAAGTGGCAGAAAAGCGAAGTAAAATGAACCAAATGAATCAATCAATACAACATTACTTTTCTTCTGACTGTACTATTACTTTAACTAATCAATTCAGCCCTTCCGTTAACAATATATTTTTCTTGAGTACCATTGATGTGCAGTATACCTCAGTTCTGAAAGTTGTTCCGGGCTGTCCAAACGCATAATAAGCTAAAGACACTTTACCCGAATCGTTGCATGGGTTTCCACCGGTCGTTCAATGACTCAACTTTCTTAATATCGCCGCCGGAAATTGTCCACGAGATGCCTGAGAAGTGGACATGGAATGTCCTAGACACGAGAGACTTCTCCAAATGGAGTTGCGGAATTCCTTGAGCGAGATCCCAAAATTCATTCCGGTTCTTTCTCCTGCGTGAATTTCCAGAGAAAGTTCTCGTCTTAAACACACTCCGCGCAGCACTAGTCAGCAAGAGTTTTTCTCCATTCCATTTGCTGTTATCCCCTCTGCTAATGTCATTTTCATTCATTTTATCTGCTGGAGTTGACATCGTGCTGGAGTTTCCCAAGCCTGGAAGATGTTATCTTCAGTGTGCTGTGGACATCAGTGACCTCACTGTTCTGTCACGTTCAGACTACAACTGCTCTCTCCGCATTATATCCAGAACGGTAGAAGTCACATTACTAAAGATCTTTTGCAAAGGCGCAAAATAAACAGAGCAATTGTTGATTGATTTAAGTTTAGAGATGGTTGCTATTCAAGCGGACATTCAACACAGAGATTAATAGGTTTGTTTCGTTTCCGTTTATTAATTATGCTATTTTCCCTCCCCATATATAGTTGAACCTGAGTTATACGTGTGTCAAGGTGAAGAGAAAATAATACGTATAACTGAGAATTACTTACAAGTATGATTTAGATACCACGTCATATCATAATTAAAATGCTGTAATTGTATATATTTGAGAAACAAGATTAACGAAATAGAGAATATTTCTGCCATAAATTAACTAATCTGAAAGTTTGATTCTTAAATACATTATGTTTGCCACATTTTTAGTGAACACTTTGACACTGAAATACTACACTAGATACTATAGTTTTATAGTTTTACTACTCAGTTTTTTTAAAAATCGTTTAAAATCAAGATATAATTTCTATTATTATTAACTGTGCAAAGTGTGGTACAAACTATGCCTAAATCTGAAGCTATTTCAGTTTCAGTTTTATGTGGATTAGCATCCACTTCCTGTATAAATTTTACTTTCTGGTCAAACGTGTAACTTTTCCTCTTTCTGTTGTCCATGGCCGACGAGTAGCAACTTAAAACTGTCACTTTTGAGACATTGCTGTAGATTGGTTACGTACAAATCAACTATATTTTATAAAAATTAGTACCGAATTACGTACAAATAAGGTCTAATTAACACGTTGACAAATTATATTATGCCGGGACTTACAGTGATCAACATTTAAAACAGAATTACGCAGAACTCAGTTACGTGTATAGCAGTCTCAACTGTATAAGTAAATAGTTAACCGCAAAGCTGGGTATGAATAACAATAATTATGAAGTTAATTTTTCCATGTCTTTGCGAGATTCGAACACAGGATCTCTGGTTTTGCGGCTAGCTAGGAAAACTGCTACACAATGGTGGTTGGGAAATTTGAAACAAATATCTTCCAGCAAATTCCCAGGTGTATCAATTTAGGGATGTTCGAATGTATCTTACTTGTCCTAAACTTTTATACGTATATTCAAAGTTAAGATGTACTCCCCTTAATTGGCAAAGCTTTTATAAAAATAAAAATAATAAATACAAAAAAAACATGCAGGAAAATTGAGAAATATAGGATTGAATACAAAAAGAACACAAAAATGTGTGTTCCTTTCCTGTGTGTGCATACTCCCCTACCCCAACCCCCGTACGAAATATTTGTGTACAACACAGTTCTGATTTCATTTTGTACTGGCAAGACATCATATAAAGGAAGATAGGTACCGATAAGAGAGCTAGCAGATAATTACACCTTTCTTTTTGATGCTATGATCAAGAGAGTGTTTCAAACTTAAAATTGAATTGTTTGTAGGACTTAAAATATGAAATTTATTTCAATATTATATTTTTCCTTTGCAGGTAAGTGTAAGATTGCAGCAGATAGATCAGCTCTTTGTTCGTGTGAGTAAACTTTTATTTTACAATTTTTCTTCGCATGTTTATTTTGTGCCATGTAGCGACACGCAAACGCCAAGAAAAGAGCCTTTCACAGAATTTCATGGAGATAAGTTCCAGGGAAAGAAATTCATGTTGTACGTTGCAGTTCTAATGATAGTTGATTGGAAAAATAAGACTCAACTTTATATACTTTAAGCAATAAGTATAATTTTATTCGGTTGCTTAACATACCAATGTGAAACATTGTTTTACGAGTTTAGTATGCATGATTGTTGTGGAATCTTTCAGTGGAAACCTTAATCTGACATGAAAAACACCCTCATCTCAATATCGTCAATGTTATGTTAAGGACAAAGGGCATTGTTTACTTCTGCAAAACAGCTCAGTGTTGTTCAAAGTGTTGATTAATATTCCACCCCAATGATGAGTATCAATTTGCTTGAAAATATTCAAGAATTACATCAGAATATAAAAAATACCTATTATGTAATCATAAAATACAGTTTTATCACATAATATTGGTACAAAAAAAAATCAATGGAAACTTGAATTTTGCACGACTTCCAGGATAATTATACTCGGTGAAAGTGTCTCTCGTCATTTTTGCGACTCCGCAAATGATCAAAACGCTGGAAATTATCGGCTGGTATTGGTCGGTAAATAACCCATCCGATACATCAGCATCGGTATCGGCTCAGCCCTAATGATCAAACAACAAGAAACTATATTTGGGTTTTAGGCAAATAAACCGGATCACATTTTTTCTCGTTTCTTGTGACCATCTAAATGTTAATGTTCAGCTCAAATGGTAAGATGGATTTTGCAGTTGCTTCTTAATTTAGATTTCGTGTTAGTGAGTGATGTGGACTTAATGTCTTGACGCCTGCGAAACGTCAGAGCTGCTAATGTCTTGCACATAAATAGCACGTCATCAATCATCATGCTGCGAGTATCCTGCCACCTTCTACAGAGTATCAGAATGACGTTACAAAGTCAATAACACTCAAGGTTAAAATCTACTCGTCACTCGGTATGCAACACTGTTAAATTTTAATCCATTGTTCAAACCTGATATTGTGTAAAAATTAATACCCCTTACTGAACTGGAAACTAGAAGTTTTATTTCTGAAGCCACAGAACAAGATGAACCAAAAAAATGAGTCGCTTTACAGAATATATATAACATATATGACAAAGTTGCGTGAACATATTTGAGTATGAGAATCTTTTGGAGCAAAATATTTTAACAAACCCTTTCTCCCTCTAAAAACACTGGTCAGCATGATTTTTGGCACACGGGAGGGAGACGGTGTTTTTAATATAACTTTTCATGGTACATTCAGATATGCAGTCGGGATTATTCTATTACCACGGTTTTCTTGTAAAAACGCTTTCTTTACTTTGATTGTGTCGCAACACGCTGCATGACAATGGGGTATTCCCTTTTCGCCGAATCCAGTTTCATCTAAAGGCTTATCAACACAAAATTATGCTTTTTCTAACCTAATCACCATTTTAGGCGAAATATGAATTTCTGTGAATATCAAGCTGATTTAAACGATGTTGCTCAGAACAAATATTGAACATGAAAATAAATTGACCTTACAGCATATATACAGGGTTTTCCAAAAATCCTTCCCACATTTACATTCACTATAACTTTGTAAAGAACAGAGATATTACAGTGAAATAAAGTTTGTACTTTACAGCAGTCTTTAAGTTTTACCTGGTAGCACTGCATGACTGTCATCCTCATCGCCACACCTCCTACTCGGCACCATCTACATCGATGCATTCTTGCAATCTCGTCCTAAATCCGAAATGTCGGCGATGACTACAGATACCTTTGCTTTTAGGTCATCCAGATCTCTTGACCTTTCTGCCTACACTTCCGTCTTGACATATCCCCACAGCCAAAAGTCACACGGAGCCAGGTCTGGCGACCTGGCGGGCAATGATGTGGGTCCTCGGCGGCCAATCCACCTGTCTCCTGAATCGAAGCCATATTGAAAGGAATCACCTGATCGCTCGCAGTCACGTGACCCTCTCAATGCGCAATGTTGCCAGATACAACTTTAAAGACTTCCGTGTAGTACAAACTTTATTTCACTGAAATATCTCTGTTTGTTATCAAGTTATAGTGAATTTAAATGTAGGACGTACATTAGGAAAACCCTATATATTAAACAACAATAACAATATTTGAGTTTTAGTCAAATATGTTTTATGTAGACGCCTCTCTATAGAGAATTGTTCGATTAACTCTGATTTCGAGATAGTAACTTGACTTCTGTCAAGTTTTGATCAATATTTACATACCATACGAACACAACAATAAACTTTGGAAACGAATAAATGCTTCAACATTGTTGTTACGAAGGAGAAGAAGTTTCTTGAAATTCTTTCATCTCCAGTTTCTTATTTGAATGCAGTTCATTAGACGTCAAGCACTCCAAAATATTTGGAAAATTTTCATTTCGAAAATCAGTTGCTTTTGAAATTCAATTTAAGTCATTGGAAGGTTGAGAATGAGGAACGAATTCCAAGAGAATGGAATCATTATTAAGGTCTGCATATCGATCACTCTTTGTCCCTTCACGACAAACCGAGTTCTTCCAGAGACCCAGACCACTCCAATGAATTCAGTCCTGCGGGCAAGATTTTCCAATATTTCAAGACAGCAAGAAGAATATAAGCTTACCAGGAGGCCCTTCCCTTGGAAAACCGGAAAGAAATATTAGTTTAATGGCCTGAACAAAGCTTTCACCGAAGTCAAAGAGACTCGAGTGGAAATTCGCCGTCCAAGAAATTCTGTTTTGCTTCTCAATTCGGAAAAGAATATGTTATATCAGTATATCAATTTGGAAACACTTCCTTACGTGAACCACGTATCCTGTGCTCGTAGATCAATATTAAGGGACGCAAATATATATATTTCTCGTTTCAACGAATAAGGAATATCTTATCTTTTCTGACAGACAGAAGTACTATATGTCCAGAAAAAATGTGCAGTGTCTGGAAAATTCATGAAGTAAGGCCCAGGAATGATAAATTGTGTGCAACTTAAAATTATTATTGTTTGTGAAATTGTTTTGTATTTGCTTTGTGTATTATGGGTTTACTTATCTGCAAATGCATGCACAGACGCAAAGGTTAATGTTAGAATTGTAAATAATCTCCAGGCAAGCTGTCATTTCTAGAAAACACGATATTGATCGAATTTTCACTACACATTTCAGATTTTATAAAACACACAAACGGAAAATAGAGAATCAAATGTCACATTATTATTTAATACAAGCTGTCCAAAATGGTTAAGATGTTAACGTAATTTGTTTGAAAATATGTAGCTTCGGTTACGAATAATACCCATATACAATTATGTAATGAATATCAGCAGTCAATATCCCCCCGGATTATTTTTTAAAAAATAAGTGGTTAATTGATTCCTGTATCCAGAATTACAGAACAACACAGTTTAAACATCAATTTTTTAGAAGATTTTTGTGCAGCACGTGGTTTCGTAAACGAAAACCTGACTAATATCAGGACATCTCCCATTGCGTATAGTGGTTACGTCGTCGCCTTGTAATCAAGGAGTCTCGGGTAAGATCTTCGGTGGAGGCACATTCCACATTGGTTCGTACCACACTTTAAACTGTAGGTCCAGTACTGATTAACCTGCCTCTTGATAAAGTGGACTTAAAACAAACTTTTGTCTAATATCATACTATCATTATTATACAACGGCCGCCATTAAATACGGCGTTGAATATCGCGCTATTCTTGTGATACAAGCAAAACCGTCTGTAGAGAAATGCAACAACTACAATGAAAAGACGAAGTCTTGTTTTGTAGCACTTTGATTTCGGAAGTGAAAATGGCATTGGACAAAATATTTTCTGAAATTGAACGTTTTTTATTATTTTAATGCGTAATAAGTCGCAGAACTCCAATGTATTACTTAAATAGCTTTTCTTCTTCAGAAAACGTCATTCTTCATCCGAACTCAATGTTTATTTTTGATTATAAGTTAATAATTTTCGCAAATAAGGTTTTCCAGTTGCTATGTATTCATCATCAAGAAAGTGCAAGATAAAATAGAAAGCTAACAGAATACAGAGAGGCGTTTCTTCTTATTTTTTTTCTGGCTACATCTCGACGATCAAAGGCGAACTTGAGTAAGCAAAACCGTCGGTAGAGAAATGCTGGCGACGTTCAGTGAAATGCCTGGTAGCACTACGTAATTAATTCATGAGTTCACCCATGTATAAAGCCGCCTCTCCTTTGTCTAGTTAGCCATTGGTTAATTACCAACAGAAGTTCAAAGTTTCCTGGTGAATGGAGTAGACCAGTGACGACCCCAAACCAATTTCCTAGGAATTAAACTTTGCACCAGAATTAACAGAACTAAGGTATTAATTAGACTATCTAATGCGTTTGGTTGAAATTGGTCTGACCCATCTGACAACTTTCTTTCTCCCACATAACTTTGACCTTTCCTTGACTTATGCCTTGCTTCAACATTTTTACATTTCCCTGAAGTTAAGGAAAATATAAATTATCTTTGGAAAGTAACTAAGAACTGAATTTAATTACTTTCACTTAGTGGTGAAAGTCGTGCCATTTCTGTCAAAAGTTTCAACGTTTTAGATTCTTCGTTCTTGAAGAGTATTGCATTACACCTTACGCTCAATCCCCATAAGGCGCACACGCAAGTACACACACACACACACACACCATCAACCCCCCCCCACACACACACACACACTTACACGGTTTCTTAGCTTTATATTTGTGTTATTTTTCGTCGTTTGCTGGAACTTGAAGCTAATCGCAAAGGGAAGAATGAGTGATGATTAGATGAAATTGATGAAGGGACACTCGCAAATGACCCTCACCGCCGATACCAAGGTCGACATTTTAGCCCGTAACCTTCGGTGAATCGACTCGTCAACACGTTAAGCCACCGAGGCGGAATACTGGGATAAGTATTTTAATTTATTAGCAATAGTGTTTCTCGTATGCACGTATAAGCCTGCCGTGTGAAGTATTAACTCAAATGCACTTTTCCCATATAAAGGGTGACAGTCCAAAATATGGTGCACAAAAAGCTTTCGGAGTACACTGAATTTAGATTAACTCGGTCAGGATGAATGGCGGGTAATATCGTCCCTCATTCTGCCAATACAATTAATTAACTTCCCTCATATTGATCGTTCTGTCAGCAAGTAATCAAAGGCAGAGTGTAGGCAATAATTCTTCTCCGTTTATGGTCGAAGCTACAGTACAGAAATCAAATATGACATACGAATCCTGCTCGGTTGCCAATAAAACGTGTGTATTTCTGATTATAATCAAACGAAACGACCATGAAACTCCGCGATAGTTTGTTTATACGCAACCAGATTAGATGCGGAATGATCAGATGTCGAGACATAGGTTGATAAATGAATACAAATGTGAGTATCGATGAAATATATTTGAAAAAAGTTGCCATGGCCTTTCAGCTTATAATGCTGTCCATCTGCGTTTGTGATTGTTTCTTTCTTCTATTTCATGTCACCATTCGTCCTCATGGTCTCAATTAGCCAAAAGTGACAGAAACACGAAGCAAAATAAATCAATTTCGTAAGAAGAAATACTTATCTTCAAGTTTCCTCCTATGAGCTTAGAACGAGTACCCTAAATGGGGTTGCCCTTCACGCTCGTTCATTGTTGTCCAGTAGAGTGCAACACACATACCAATCTTAGTTTCGTCTTCATCTCTCCTAGCATCACGTGTTCTACGCTGCTCGCCAACCTTCGCCATTGTTGTCATATTGTCATTCCATACCTGGACACATTCGCGCAAACATCATTGAAAACAATTGAATAGGGCTCCAGCTCGCGGTTCACACCGTTCGGCAGGGACGGTAATGTGGCAATATAGCATGAAGAAGTGGTTGTTTCTTTTATGCAGTGCATGTTCATTGGCTAGCTAGTAACTAGCGTTGTCAACTGTAATAATGAAGCACTATTTCTGTCACGGAAGGAGAAAGGCAGTTAAAAGTGACGTTGAGTTTTGTTGGATTGGAAGCACCATATTTTTATTTTATACTAAGTATTTAACCGGTTTGACGTTGTGTGCGTGTATTGCGTGTGTGTATGTGAAAGTGTGAGTTTGATAATGAACGTTAAATTCCATAATGCCTCGAGTTCTGTCAAAGTTGAAATAAAAAACCTTGCATAGCCAAGCTCGGGAAATTCACAAATTGTTCATATTTGATAATTTTGGAATTGTTCAAAAGAAATAAATTATGTGCCTCCATGAGCATTTCAACTCTTGGCTTGTTCTTGTAGAAATTGCATAGAGGAGGCTGTCATTTTTTATGCTTAATGCGATGCATATTGTTTTCTGTGTTAAAATTGCCATGCTTTGATGGATGACAAGTTCATAGCAAAAAAAAAAAAGCCGCGCAGCTTATCGTCTAGTGGCAGTACATGTACTTGTTATTGTTGTGGAAGCCGGCATCGTTTGTAAATGTACAACAAAGGCAACCGACTGTTGCCGATCACAGAGGCAATAATACTGCTTGAGGAGGAGTGTTGTGGTCCAATTGTCGCGGTTTAACGCGTTCGCATGTTATTGAAGTACGGACGCGATAAGAAGCGGCGTGCAATCAGAACGCAGAACGGCAGAACGTGACCAAATTCTGTCTCCTCGTTGGCTGCCATGTGGCTGGGGGGTTTCTACGTTGCCACGTTCGCACAAACACACGGACAGGCTAGTCAGCTGTAGGCAAGCTCGGGGAAAAAAGCGTCACGCGAAATTAAGCACGTACGTATCAGTATGCTAATATATGTTATTTCCGTCGTAAAGTGATAAATTAACGAATCTAGAAGTTTGAATCTGAAGTTTCTTGTAGTTTGACGTTAACTTCCAGTGTGAATTTTACATTCTGGCAAGCATGAAACATTTTATCTTCCTGCTCTGCACAGCAACCGAAAATCTTTAATGAAAGAACCTTTGTCGTGTTTTTATTATGGTACATTGCAAGCATCAGCTACCGGCATCTTTTTACTTAATGTTGTATCGTATCACAATTACCAACAAAAGAAAATGCGTCTTGTGTTATGAACAACTGTGGCAAATCGTTCTCCTTTGATTTCATACCGCCTCTCTTTGCCTTCTTTGTCACGCCGCGATTGTTGAACCTTCAGAACTTAAAAAATGAAATGTATTTCTTGAAATTAGGGCAAATTACGTATAAACAAATAGGATCTACTTATTAATCATAAAAATAAAAGTAAAATAAATAATTTTCTTAACCCACTGCTATACAAATTATGTACAACTTCGTTTCGTTAACACATTTTTAAATTATATTTTGATGAACCTATAAAAATTCACCTCTAAAACAGAATTTCACAGAACTGAGTTACTGTATTACGGAGAAGAATTTATCAAGAACAAATCAACTGTGTGTGAATTGATTGATTTGAGTTGGTGTTTTCAAGTCCACTTTATGCACACTACGGCTAATCTGGAATGGACCTACAGTTGGAAGTGGGATCCGATCCACTATGTGCCTCGACAGGGTATCAAACCCAGGACTACTTGATCACAAGGCGACAACACTTACCCTACCACTGTGTGTGAAGTGAGATAATTTGGGAAGCTATATGAGAATACAGGCTCTGGAAATACAGAGTTCAATAAATTACAACGAAACGCTTGGCAATTGCTCGAGTTCCTTAACATTAATGTTACATTTGGTACATGTGTTATTAATGCTTTGAGCTACCTGTATGTAAAAACATAAAAAATGAATTAAAGAACAGAAGTAGTACTTAAAGAATCAGTTGTTTTTGCTTACCGGTTACCATTGCAGTAGCGCTATCCCACGATCATCTTCATTGTTGGTTGGTAAAGGAACATCTTCGTCTGAGCTACTACTGTCACTGCTGTCTTCCCGCCCAAGTGAAATTACAAAATCCTCCATTTGCTGCTCTTCAACTCCCTCCTTTTCCCATGCTTCGGAAATAATCTTCCTTGTGTGTTCTATAGCCGAACGCCACCTATCTGGTGTCACATCCCCGATAGCCTGTTCTGTCAATTGCAAAATTTTAGACGGTGTAAAAGGTGGCAAAGTGTTCCTCTGTGCTACCAGCCCTTTGACCTGTGTCCAAATAAGTTCGATTGCATTGTACATACAATGATAAGGCGGGAGACGGACCACCGTATGTCCCGCTTCTTCTGCAAGCTTGTCTATTCGATATATGGGGAACTGGGGTTTGTGTAACATAAGGAGATGCAGTAGTTCAGCCTTCCTCATGCTCATATCACATGCTACGTTATGGCGTTCCAGCCAGGTTATGATATCAGCTTTGCGGGATGACATCGTGGGGGGGGGGGGGGGCTTGTCGACTTGTGTTGAATGGTATGGCGCATTGTCAATGATTATTGTCTGACCAGGAGGAATATTTGGCAGCAGTTTGTCTACAAACCAAGAAATGTAACCCTCAGCGTCCATTTCTTCGTAGTAGTCACCGCTTTTCCTGGATTGAAACGCCCACAAAGCTCCTTCCACAAACCCGTGAACCGAGCCAGCATGACACACAATAATACTCCCGTACGTTCAAAATCATTTCTCTTCCCTGTGTACCAATTACTTTCTTTCTTCTTTCCGACATTGCGGTACAATTTATCCAAACAACTCTTACTTACAAACACACACACGAACGCCCGCTCACGGACAGAAGTTAACGTTGTTCCTTCAAATACGAACAGAGTCGGAATGAGAACAATGGAAGTGTCCCGTTGTTTACTGTTTAACCAGATGTTTAATCCTACACGTGTTTCTGCGGGCTCGCGAAAATCCTGAAGTAGGTCAATCCGGCAACAGCGCGTCGCTACCAAAGTGGGTGGTTCCACGCCGCTTGCTAGCGCGTCCCGACAATAGTTCTCAAAGCAGTTGTAGTGTCGGTCGTCTGTCGTTGCAGTTCCGTACCAGTTTAGACGGGTTTTGGGAGTGAACAGTTAGAACGCCATCAGTGCATTAATGCAATGGAAAATAATAAAGTTTATTTTGTTTGAAATCGCTAAAATAAGGAATCACTATGAAGAAGTCTTCTTTGCAGCATTTTTGGTAATTTTACGTATGTGTGTCAGTCCATATTTTGCGAATGTTTAGTCCATATGTATGTAGCTACACACAAAGCCACTTGTTAGTACATATTAATCCTAGTCCTGGTATAATGTATGACGTTTAAAACTGAACGTTAGATAGACCTGAATTCTCTACTTTTCTTGTTGTACGTAACAGCTGTGCATCGGCGCACTGCAGCAACTTTTTTATCTGCTCCATTAGCAACGCTGCTTCTTGAGTTGTGTCGCGCATCGCACGGCAGAAATATATGTGTTGGGCTCTAACGAATACAGTTCGCACATACCATTTATTACACATAATTAAAAATTAAAGATATGGATTTAGTGCTAGATGGGATGTTGGAAGTCTTCACCCTGTCGACATTCTGTTGTGTCCAATTCCCTTTTTCTTTCCTTCCTCTGTTCAACCACTCTACGACAACACCCTTGTATCTTAATTTCACACCTCTCTGCATTTCAACTCATGCTTACGGTTTAATTGGATTGATTGATTGAATTTGCTTTATTTTACTTTGCTTTTTGTGCCACTTTTGGCTAATTTGCATAGATGGGGGATGAGTGATGATGTGATGGAATTAATGAATGGACACTCACAAACATCCATACCCAGGCCGGGATTGGAACCGGGACCCCTGGCGTCGTAGCGCGATGTGCAAACTACTCCGCCACGGGGGCTTACGATTTAACTTTCTTCTTCCGTACTCTACTTTTATCTAATAACACACTACATTATAAGCCATGCAAGCACATCAAGTACATCTCTCTCTCTCTCTCTCTCTCTGAACCACACACACACGAATATATTTTTAGCCCACTCAAAGAAATATAAAAATTTAAATATAAAAAAATATATAAAAATTTCCAAGATCTTGTTGTAGCAAGAAAAGTTGCCTTTGTACCTGAAACGTTCACGTGAAAAATTTCACTTCGATAGGTTAAGGTCCTACACGAGACCACATTTTGTGTATAGTGGTAGGCAAACATACGGATAGGAACCGACACAAGTCTCGATCTTGTCTTGAAATTCGAGACGATATCCAGGTTTAAATTGCTTTGTAAAAGATGTGAAAGAGAAGACTCTTCCAGACTTAATGAGACCGATACAGAGACAGACTTCTGTAAATTTGAGACGATGCTGAGACTTCGTGTCCCAGATTCTGAATCTCGTTCAGGGCTTTGCAAATACTATTTGAAATTTTAGTTATACCAAACTTACTCTACTATAAACTTTTTCAGACATACCAAGCGGACATCTTCCTGATTATTTATGGACAAGCCATCTAGTTTGTTTATACTAAATGCAAAGTATAAATAAGTAAAGTGGCAGTAGAGACTATGCAGCATGTTTGCATATATTCAGCATAAAATCATTTTTGAAGACTCGTAGCGTCAAAAAGAGGTGTCAAACAGGAAAATGGTTATTAAGAAAAATTGTTTCATGCAGTAAACGTTCGAGCAGTAACAAGTTGTAAAACATTGTGTGTACTGTACAGGCTATTTAGAAACTCGAGACTAAGAGTGAGACAACAACATTTTCGTTCAATCCCACAATAGTTTCTTTAAGCAAACGTGATGAATTTATTTGACTGAAGAGATTTCCAATATAAATGCTACCTAAAATGTTATACTTTAAAAACTTTTCTTCAAAATTCGAATCAAATGGTAATTGACCAATAATATGGTACAAAAATATCCAGGGTTGAAACACATTACACACACTGTGAGCTATGTATATTCCAGATCATTTTGATTTGATGTTTTAAATCCACTTTATGCACAGTAATGCTAATCGGGACTGGACGTACAGGTTTGAAGTGGGATCTGAACCACTATGTGCCTCCATCGGGTATCGAACCCGGGACCCCTTGATTACAAGGCCACGACACTATCACTGCGCCTAATTACCGTAGTACTCACAATCACTTTGAGTATAGAGGTGTTCACTTTCGCGACAGCTGCACCCCTTAGCACAGCGAAGTGTATGTTGATATTGCCTGATTGAAGTTGCTGGCTTCTAACGATCTTGGCTTCCAACAAGCTCTGTATAATTCAGTAATAAACACGTTCCTCATTCGCACGTACGACACCTTGTTAATCACAGAGCAACCGATGGTGTTAATATTCCAGGTTCCTTAATGGTGCTAGTTTCCTTTGTTGATAGGTACAGCCGTATTTCACGTGCTGTTTTACGCGTTATTTTACAACGGGTTCATTTTTTTTGTAACTTTTGTGTCTTTTTTTAAAATTAACCCGTTTGGAATCTATTAGACAAGTATGAGTTTCTGTGACAAGGTTCTTGGTTTATAGCTGCGTTACAGTGTCCTGAAAAGTGTAAAAATAAAAAAATTCAAAACTAGAATTAATTAATTACAGCCGAGGTGGTGCAGTCGGTAGCGAGGGATTGCCACTCGGGAGACCAGACATGTTCGATTCGCAGGGTGGATGATTGTACTTTGGACTTTCTCCAGCACTTTCTCTGCATGGAGAGTCTCTGGGGTTCACCCAGCCTCTTAATAAATGGGTACCCACGCATGAAGGCGGCAGGATAGTGATGCTGATCACATCACCTCCACAAATAGCCCTATCTTCACATCACCCATATGCCTTCACGACATGTTCGAATGCAAGCGGGGTAGCTTCAAAAAATTAAGAAAAACGCCTCGAGAAAAATTATTTCTCAGGATGCAGAACTAAAACCTTTTCTCTGGTCAGACATAATCATAACAAAAAGGGCACTTTATGTACCCAAACAAATAACCATTGCAAATGGAGTAATTCATAAAAAAAAATACTGGTTTTAATTCCTTACAATTCTTTTCTTTGAGAAACAATTGGTTCCAAAGGTTTGTATTCAATCCCTAGATTCGTCGGTAGATCAAGTGAAATTGGAACGAAACTTTACTTCACTGTTCGGAGGGTTCAGTTGTTTTCAACACAATCATATACTTCAGGGGTCAATATGGTTTTAACGTCGTCATAAGATATAAATGGTTCGAAGGTTGATTCTGAAAGTGCTTAAAAATGACAGTTGGAACATTTGGCCCAAACTTGGGGTAAACAGTTGAAAAATTCAAAATTTTGAAAATTTAACATTCAGAATCTTGAAAGTTCATTGTCGTCATTGTAAGAAACAGGCGCGAGAATCATTTCAGAGTATATTTCTTGCACACCGTGGCGCTCTGCCTACACCACCTTATAAAAAATCTGATTTTGATAACTACTGCTCCATCTCGTGCAGCGTCCTCTGACAATGTAAAATGACAGCCAGGTGTCCAGTTCTTTGTCTTCCCCTACCCGCGTGCTATACCTTTTGTCTAAGTAGGGGAAATTCCTACTTTGATCATTTACGAGGAAAAGAAAAAAAATGAGTTCACGATTCATACAAAATTAGAACTCTTGAGAGGATTTTATAGTGCCCCAAAATTGTGGTTAAAAGAATACATTGTCATAGATTTTGAGCTAGCAAAGTAACAAAGCTCCGACACTAGATATATTGATTTTCTTTATTTTACTTCGCTTTTCTGCCACTTTCGGCTAATTTGCAAAGATTGGGATGGGTGATATGATGAAATTGATGGACACTCACAAACATCCATGCCCAGGCCGAGACTTGAACCCGGGACCCCTAGTGTCGTAGCGCAATGTGCTAACCACTCCGTCACAGAGGCAGGCTCTCTGACACTAGAACCTATGTCATTAATTGTATAAAATCATTATTATAGTGACCAAGAGTTTCTAAATATTTACGTAAATCGTATTTTTTCTTCGGATTATGGGAACAAACTTTATCGAACAGTTGCTACATTATTACCCTCCATTTTATAGATGATTTAGTATTCTGAACGAAAATTGAAAACAAGTCAGCATGAAACTTTCTCGTGGGGCGTATCCAGAAATAACATCGGGAGGGACCTTTACAGTAATTTCTTTAATTACCCACAAATATACAGGGTGACCTGTAATTAGATGTATTCCCTGAAAGGGGGTTAAAATAGAGGCAATTTGCAATAAATTTGACCATATGATCCCCCGTCCGAAAATTAGTAGTTTTCGAGATAATCGAATTTCTATTATTTTTTTAATTTTCCACATAAAAATACGAATTGAGAAAAAACAGTTCGTTGTATGGAACATATTTCAGCGTTTTCTGATAGCTAACAAACAAGTGGTTCGTTGAAAAGAAGTTTGTCCCAAATGACAATCCTATGTAAATAACGAGTGGATCTAAACTTACAATTCGTGACAAAAACATTCAATTTTAGTTTACTTGGCAACATATTAATAACAAAAATGGTATGACACGAAGCGTACAAATTACTTAAATTACTTCCTTGTGTCATCAGCTATCCAACAAGGTACGAATGTTGCTAACATTCACATGTGTGCAAGAAATAATGCTTCATTCATCTTCATGTGAATGGAATCTATGAACAATACCTCTTGCTCAAAGGGGGCTCCTCCGTTACGAATGCCGGCACGCAGGTTTTTACGGACATTTGTTGTCTTAACTCGTGATGTGATTGTGTCCTTTATATGTTACGTACACTTCGCAACATCTTATTTGACCGCCCCGAAAGAATTCTAAGTCCCGAAATCGTAAACTTAGCAACATTGCACTTCAGCTCCAGGTGAGAGTAGCCAACTTTGAGTAAGACCTTCCACTAGACGAAAAACGCTGCGGTGATAGGTTTTCAATTTAACACTTTCCATGAACTTAGAAACTATAAACCGCTATTATAATACACAATCAAACAGATATAATAAATTGGAAAAAGAACCTTGTATGATATTTACCATTCTGCTTGCTCGACTTGAAATTTGGGGGGTTTGAAACACTGAATAGAGTTTTTCTCCACCTGGAGGAAATTGCCATCAAGTTTGTGCAGAAAGAAGCAAATTTGTGAGGAGTTTATGCGACATTTTATTTACAATACCTTGCATAATATCAACAGTTCTCAAAAACATATATTTTGCACGACTTGTCGAGAAAATGTGCTTGAAACACAGGAAGGTGGGAGTCTTCATAAACGTCAACATGTTTTTAAAGGTATAACGTCATTAAGTTAACGTAGAGCAGTTGGTTAGGCGCTGCTATCGTTATTTTTCATCAAGCGTGAAAGGTCGCGGGTTCAAATCCCACCCTCTCCTCTTTCTTTTTTTGTTTGCTGAACAGATACAGTTATTAGAATATTTAAAAAATGAATCCGATGCACACTTGATAGGCGTCCCTTCTGCGCATATTTCCCCTTAGAAGTTGGAGATTTCCAGGATTTAAAGTTAAAACTTTTCTTTTTTTAGTTATTGTTCATATGTTGTGTTAACACACACATCATGATTAATTCACAAATCACATATATGTATTCAGGATGCAAAATGTAATGTTATTTAAGTTATGTATTGTTTGTTCTTCACTGACAACTAAAATATTGATTATTTGATTTCGATATACTAAAAAAAGATATACAATTATGTTAAGTAGTGATGTAGTGCAGTACTGTAACGGAGAGCGATTAATGAGTTCAAATTGCTAAGATTGGTAATTTTATGTCCGTTCCTTCGTAATGACTGTTGTCAATACTAATTAACATAAATAAATTGTTATTGCGACGAAGGCCGATTCGATAAGAAACTACTAATAAGTATTTATATAGTGAGTGACAAACAAAAAATTCAAAACCTCATAATGATCGTTAATTCCTCACTACTTTGTATCTAAAATGTTTGTCTTCTTTGTACAGAAAGTACGAGTATCAGATATAACAAACTTTCCCCACTAACTTTGCAATATTCGAAACCACCATTACAGACTTAGCTCTATGTAACTTGATTCTGCGCATTCCACGTGGCATGTGACTTCCTCCTATCATCGAAATAACTTTCTCTTACTATTTCCTTTCACCTCGTGAAATGCAGAGACCAATGCTAACTTCTTAGCACGGTGGATAAACTTTACACCCAACGATATACTCCTGAAAAATATCCTGCCTAGGTGGAGAATCGAACATAAGACCTCCCTCGTAAGAATCAAGCACGTTACCTCTTCTCCAGGTAGCTCATGTTAAAATTTGCTACCAGTTTAAAGAAACAAATTCACACATAATGTCATATCTATAATTTCCTCATGGCAATTTTCATGAGGAAACTAATTCAGATAAAATCGAGAAACGCTGAAAGGGAAAAATGATGAACATATCTATTTTCGTTTTGTCAAATTTTGTAAATTGTGTAAAAATTCCGTGTTTTGAGAAGTATTTTGTTGTTTGTTTAAAGTAGGAACAGGAGAGCGAAAATGAATCATTTGAACCAGACCCCGTTTGACAAACTTCAGCTTTTTTCCAAAGACTGTATGAAAAGAGAGAGGAACGTATGAAATATAAAATATCTGTGAAATTAAAACAATGGAAACCTTGAAAGATAATACTAACGAACTTAAAACTATGAAAAACATTTTCGTGGTAGAAAACTCCAAGTCATTTTCGAAATATGAACTTGATGTTTTTCTATATTATGAAGTGGAGATATGGGACGATACGATCCCTCAGCAAGAAAATTTTAAGTAAGCTACCTCCAACATTTTCAATGGTCATAATTACTAATTAGGGTCCGGAAGTTGATGAAAAATCAACTTATTTTCTGGCCCTTAAAAACAATGCTAAACCTGATATCATGTCAGTTTCTCTTCAGTTAGAGCCGGAAAACACTTTCTATTTTACATTTTTTTTTTTTTTTTTTTTGCATTTTTCGGCCTTTTTTGGCTTTTAGTTTAATTGTCAGTATTCTTAACAGTTTTTGTTGCATTTTTTACTTATTTTTTGAGGTTTATTTTTCTCCTCGCCTGTTGTTTCGTGCACATTTTAAATGCATTTACTAGTAAAACTTACATATTTAGATTTCTTGACATGGTCCTTTCAGCAAATTCACCATGAATCGAAAATACGGTCAACGGAAAAGCATAATATTATTCTTAACTGAAATGTTTGGCAATGGATTAAAATACTTTGTGTGAAAATCTACTTTGAGGTCCTTTTTCTGGACACTATTATCGCTTTAATCTGTACTTTTAAAGTAAAATTAGTCACAATATTAAATGCAATTACACTCCGATATACAGGAAACAGAACTGTATTTTCAGATGCTGGCCGACTACAGTATCATAGAAGACCCACTCTGAAAGGAGATGAATTGGTTGATTTGGTGTTTTAAGTCAACTTTATGCATAGTACGGCTAATCGGGACTGGACCTACAGTTTAAAGTGGGAGATCCGAACCGAGTGCATAAAATAACGTGAACCGTGTGGTGTAGGGGGGTCGTTTGCTTATGGAATGGAAGGTAATGGGTTCAAACCTACTTCTTTGCAAAATCTTCTTCGGGAAGTAAACGGCTTTGGACGAGAATGCTTATCTACGTTTCTTGGATATTTCCGTTGATATTTATGCGATTTATGTGCAGCATTTCCGGATGGAGAAAGTTGACATGTAAGTTCTTAATATGCGTTAACTTATAACAGCTGAATGAAAGGAAAAGTATTTCCTAAAATCCTGCCAATCACTGAAACATTAATAACATTAGTAGAAGCATTACTTGAGGCATGCCCAGTGGCGACGATTATGGAGTGTGGAGGCGCAGATGCCCCAACACTATGCTAAACATTATCTACCAAGGGAAAGAAACTGTCCTTGCCCTCCCCCTCCCCCACCTTGCCCCATCAGTTTTGAAACCCAATCGCCGCCACTGAGCATGCATCGTATAAATATTTACAGTAATATCATATAATATTATATTACGTTATTAGAACACTTCGTACTCGGTAAATAAAAAGGAAAAAATAATAAGGAAAGGGTGGGATTTGAACCTACGGTGTTTCGATCTTGACGAAAACAGTAAAAAACAAAAGTGCCGTCATCTAACCAACTACTCCAGAAGACTGCTAACAGAAAGATCAGTTAAACACGTTAATCTAAATTGAAGCAACATTGTGCCGGAGTTTCGAACCATTTTTCGCCAAGAACCAAGGAAAAGACACACTTTGCAGAATCGTTTGGTGTTCTGCAAGGTATCTTTACTAAACATTTCGCATAAAATCATAAATTTGCCTTCTTGCATTCAAATGTGACCGCAATTCTTTCCAGGTGGATGAGAACCTGTTCAGTGTTTCACAATGCACATACATTTTCCTATTTTCAAATTCAGAACGAAGAATCTTGAAATATTTTCAACATTCGTATTTCTACTTAACATTTTTTTTGTCTACTGATATATTTTATTACTGCTTTAGGGTATCTTTACTTTATGGAATGTGAAAGAATGAAAAAAAATCACGAGCGTTTTCATTCATGAAGAAGAAATGTTGCAAAGTTGGCTACTCTTAGTTGGCTCTGAAGCGCTATGCTGCCAAATTTACGAATTCCGGACTTTGAAATTTTTCAGAGCGGTCAAATAAGATGTTGCGAAGTGTACATGCGATTGTTCTTTGCGGCAAACATTTTTCCAACCAACCACTTATTCGTTAGTTATCAGAAAACTCTGAAATATGTGCCCTACAATGAGCTATTTTTTCTCAATTCGTATTTTTATGTGGAAAATTGTCATTTAAAAGAAAAACAATAGAAATTAGATTATCTGGAAAACTACTAATTTTCGGACGGGGTATCATATGGTCAAATTTATTGCAAATTGCCTCTACTTTGACCCCTTTCAAGGAATACATCTAATTACAGGTCACTCTGTATAGTGTGCTTCTTTTCTGGTGGTAGTCAACGGCAAAGATAATGGTAGGCAAATTGTCCACTATTTTCATTACTTTTTTTCTACATTCTGTGTTGCTTTAAGAAATTAAACTAAGTTGGTTCGAAGCAGGCATTTTTCTCTGCTTGTTGAAGTCATTATTTCAATTCATTGTCATCACATTGTGTAATTGAAACCGAATGAAAATTGTGGACAATTCGCCTACTGTTTCTTTCGTCGTTGTGCGTATACACTACGTTATGTCGTTCCATGCAGTTATTTTATCATGAGAAATTAGTAGTTTTTTGTTAAAACAGACCTCAAATATTCATAAAAGTGTAAGATATGTATAATCATACCATAATGATTTTAGTAGTACTTATGATTAACTTTGCATCAATTTTTATCACAATAGCAAAACGACTTGTGTAATGTATCTCATCCTCCACCTCAGAGTAAAATCACAATTCAATTTTCGAAATTCTATGGAGTACCTTTTTTTTAACAATACATTTTCAAGCTTAAAACCAAAATATATATCGCGAACAAAAAATACACCATTACAAGGAATTTAATAAAGAGGTATATGTTTACATTGCTTTGAATTGTCACAACTTTGCCTACCATCTTCTTTGTGTCTAATGGTTTAAGAACATCGAGAAACTGATAGATGTTCGTGGATACATCACTGAATTATAGACAACGCTAATAATTAATAGTAGGATGAGTCTGCATCAAATAGCAATGCTTTGGTGGATCCTAAGAGTAACACTTTCTACGCTGCCTTGTACTAAATCTTATGAAGTTATGAAAGTTTGCAATGAAACTAATGTGTACAAAGTATCAATTTCTTTGAAAGAACTAACTGAATTAGTCTTAAGGAACATTCATGTCCATGAAGCCACATTACAATTAGCTATGTAATGAAACTGACAATTAACATGTAATGCTGGAACTTTATTTTCATCTACTTCCAGATTGTACGTACATATATATAAACACACATTTTAATATTCAAAAACAAATTGTATTGAAAAATTACCACTGGGATAAAAAAATTCGTAATATTTTATTCTGGAGGAAAGGAGATGCTTATAATATATTCAAGATACTTTCTTTACTGTGATAATTCAAATATATGTTTAATGAATTAAAATATAATTCCTTTCGTAAAACTACCATTAAAGCATGTATGTAATAGCTGTAAACTAATTTGTGAAGTTTCTTTTTAGGTTCGTAATATTTATAAAAAACATTTTTATAAAATTTGATAAATGTAAGTATCTTATTTAAATTAAGCTCAAACTAACAATCATAAAATTCGTTCCCTTCTCTATGCAAGTTCATTAAAGGAATATCTTGTGCACAGAATTTTGGCTTACATAACCTCGGCATTGTGGACACATAGGAGGGAGGCCTTTTAGCAACACAGAATCGATGCACGGTTTACAGAAAATATGCCCGCATGATGTAGACATAATTTCAGTTTTGTTACTTTTCATGTCTGCCAAAGAATCCAAACATATAGGACATTCGATAACATATGAAAACACTTCTTTAGCATTAGAATTTGCAAGATCCTTACTGCTATCATCTTGTAAAGTGGAAATACACGGCAAAGACCTTTCTGTCGAAAACGCCTGCCATGTTGCACAGTGATCAGGTGATGTATCACTGGATGCACTCTGCATCACTGCTGAAGTAACAGTGGATGATGGTTTAGAGAGCCTTGAAGTTTTTGTCTCTTCAGCAGAGGATCTTGTGAAACTAGATGCAGGAACTCTTTCTGTTGTGTTTGAAGGAGAGTTCTTATTCGTTAGAACTCTTCTGGCGTGAGTTGCAGCCTTCTCGGTCTTGGAGGCTGCACCTGCAGCAGTAGTTTTTGGTGATTTCTTCGCCTTGGAAGCTGCACCTGCAGCAATAGTTTTTGGTGATTTCTTCGCCTTGGAAGTTGCACCTGCAGCAATAGTTTTTGGTGATTTCTTCGCCTTGAAAGTTGCACTTTCAGCAGTCGTTGTTTGTGATTTTTTCGCCTTGGAAGCTGCACCTGCAGCGGCAGTTCGTTTCCTTGCTTTGGAGGCTACAGTAGCAACCGGCTTGCTGACCTTCGAAGAGTTTCCCTTTGTTACCAAACCTAAAGTTTCACCACTTGTTGCACTGGAAGATACTGGTGTCATTTGGCTTCTTGTTACTGGACGATTACTACTGGTACGAGGCAGATGAGCAGGAAGTACACAAACATTTTCAAAGAAGCTTTCAGAACTTTCTTGTACACTTCTATTTTGTAGAGAGACTGAGAGTCTTGTGTTATATCTCCGTTCTCCAGCAACAAGAGATGAATTTAACTCTGACACTGATGTTCTCATAGGTGCCTCATTCGTTCCTGCAAAGAAATCAATATGTTCAATATTTTGTTAGTTGACATGAGAGGTCTAGTTTTGGCTTAGCGCTGTATATTTCTGTGAAAATACCTTTCTAGTTGGTTTTTTTTTTGTAATTTTGTACCTTTCATACTAATATGTTCAAAGTGCGAAATAATTGTAGGACATTCAGGGATTTTCCCCTAATAAACTGAAGTATCCTTGTCAAGAGGTAAATTTTGACCATTGGCAAATGATCTTATTTTCCAATACCAGAATCTTATTTTGAACACAAAATTTTTCCATTCGATTTTAAAGTATAAACTTGTTCCTGAAGGTATTGTTTGGATTTTCAAATATCAGTTCATATCATTCTTTGACAAGACATCTGTATAACATGTGACTACTAGTATATACCGGGCGTGTTATTAAGAAGTATAATATTAATTGTTCTTTATGCTTAGCTATCGAAAAACAGTGCATAATTTAATTGATGAATTTCCTAAAATCAATGCAAAACTTTTTACCTGATCTGTCTCGCATAAAATCCTAGATATATTTGTGCGTGTATGAAGGCTAACTAGTAACAATTAATGCTTAGAGAACAGTCAAAATTTGTTCTATAACGAGAATACAAATGTAAGTATTTCAAAATGATTGGCAATGGATGGACAGCTTAAATTTAATGGAAACAACTGTAACAGTGAAAGCATGTAAACAAAAAAAATTGTTGTGATTTTTTTCAAAAAGAAAGGTTGGAAAAGAGGAAAAGGTATGGAGAGGAAGGAGGGGAAAAGATGAAAGGAGAGGGGAGGAAGGAGTAGATATGGAACACACAAAGACTACCATTATGTGCCGACTAAGTGATAATCGCACACGCTGCCCACTTCCATAGGCGCCGACTCCATGGGGCTTGGGGGGGCTCGATCCCCCCAATGTTATAGATGTGGGGGCAGAGCCCCCAAATAATTTTGCTTAAGAGAATCTAATGTATTATTTTGCTTCTCTTGTAAAGTTTACTCTGAATTGTGCCACATGAACTTAACTTTAAATAAACATTTGAAATGTTCTAGACCATCAACTTTGGGGGGCTGAGACCGCTAAACCATGAACTTTGGGGGGAGACTATGACAAGAGACAGCAAAACACGTGACTTATTACTATATACTAAGTATATAATTATGAGTATTGTTACCATTTTTACTATAGAGAGTTTCAAAATAAGATGTGCATGAACTAGGGTAGTGGATGGGACGTTCGGGCTACAAATTGCTATCACATGATATTCAGAACGAGATCATTGATATATTAGGGAGATCTGTTTTGCTAGTAGCAGATATTAAAAGTCGGGAATGTTTTGCTATTATGGTTGACGAAACTTGTGATATATCCATCCGTGAACAATTGACATTTTGATTTCGAACAGTAAATGAAAATTTTAATATTTTTGAGGAATTCATGGGCTTTCACGAGATTCCGAACACTGAGGCCAAAACATTAAAAAGGGAGGGAGTGAGTCATTCATTAATTTATTTCAGTGATCAGAGCCCCCCAAAATTTTGACAAGTCGGCGCCCCTGCCCACTTCCTTAAATGCCTCGATGAGGGACAGAGTTACCTGCAACCATATCTGACATAAAACAGTAACACCAAGGCTGCGTTTCGCTTTTTGCAAGTAATTTTAATAAGTTAAGACTCAAAGAGTTATAACAAGTTGGTTGAATTACACAGGAGACACGATTTGAAGCCTAAAACAGCGTATGTTGCGAAATGCGAAACTACGCCTCTCCCTTCTTACAACAAAGCAACATCCCCTCGGAAAATCTTAGTGGCGGTGAAGGAACCAGAAGGTTTTGGCAATTCTTCTATACTGTGCCATTGTAAAAATTTCATTGTGCACTGGTTAAAGTAGGAAGGAAAGCGATATATCTTTTCGGGCTTCCAATTCTTATCTCGCTTATTTATATTTTTCTTGTTTTACACAGATTATCTGTTTCTTTGGTTAATGGCGACGACGATGAACGGCGATTAGCTGACAGTTATGAAAGCTCAATCGCATATCCAGACCAGAAAAACAAACCAGGAATTCTCTGCGGGAAGATTGTGAGTAAAGTCCGCGCGTTCATTATATCCCCAGCAGTTAACAAAGGGAGCGGTACTCTTTGTTAAAAGAAACACCTAAGCGGGCGGTTTTCTTTTGAAGTAAAAACCAACAAACTGGAGTAGGAAAGCGATGTTGCCAAATTGAAGAAGAGATAATGAGGAAAAGCAGAAGGAAATGGTAAAGAAAAAAGAAAGAGAAACAAAATTAAAGAATATGGAAAGAGAAAAGAAATACAGATAAAGATTAGAAAGGAAGTGTTTAATGGTATTATCGAAGGGGGGAGAGAAATATCCAACTCTTGCATATTAGGCCTTAATTGACACGAGGGTTCCGGGAGGATTCTGAATTAAACGTGGGGGGGGGGGGGCAGTATTCAACTCTAGATCTTACATTATGGCTGGTATTTTAGTTAGAGGGGGATTGAACATTAAATTGAGGGGGTATCCAATTCTTGTGTATTACTATTGTCTTAATGTTGCGGAAATTCTGGTGTGGAGACAGATTTTTTTCGAGGAGGCAATGCTGTCTAAAATTAGCATGGAAATTTTGGTGGTAGGATTGAGTATTAAATTTAAAGGAGGAAATAGGAAGCTCTTGATAAAGTGTTAAATCTTAGATTGTCGAAAGAATATAAACTATTACACATTCATCCAAACTATTTTCGAGAGATTATGATGAACGATTTTAGGGGTGGTCTCGAGTGATTGGCACCCCTGTTTAGGGAGGAGGGGCAGATCAAGTATAGTGTTCTGTAAAGCTAAGGAAAAAGTTACTTTCGGTAGACACGCTGTCGTAATTAAATACTTTGTGGGGATTACGATGTGGTTTGAGGGTGCGAATGATATTTTGGGGGGGCACATGATATGATTTGGGAGACGCATGGCATGATTTGGGGGGGCCATTGGCTTTGGGAGGATGGGCACCTCTGCTCTCCATGAAGGAAATAATATCCTGCAGTTTTGTCTTCATACTTGGGATTTTCACTAGCAGCTGTGAGTGATAACTTGCATTGTGCAAAGTCTAAGAAATAAACAAAAAGGACAAAACTATAACAAAGCAACAAAACAGCACCATAACAAAGAAATAACACAACACAACCAGGCCCGTAGCTAGAATTGATCTCTAGGGGGGGCTCACGGGTTATCAGGGGCGGGCTTTGTAAACCAAGTCTATTTTTCAAAAGGTTAAAAGTATTAAATGAAGATGTGTGAATGTGTGTGTGTGTGTGTGGTGGGGGGTGTCATTAACTTATATAAAATTTATAAATATCCTACAGATACTACATTTTTCAACATCTTTTAAACCATCTCTTGGGAGTGTTAATTGATTGAAACTGATATCATTCCTTACAATAGAGGTTCCCAAACTTTTTCGTTTCACGGCGCCCCTAGTGTTTCAAGATTTTTCCACGGCGCCCTAGTCAGAATGTAAGCCTATCTAGCACTTGCAACGCCCAATTAGTGTGGTTAGGTAGCCACTGAACGCGCTTTGCAACGAGGCGGTTACTTGTTTATATAACACTCAAACTGTGTTTCTCTGTTTTGCATTTCACCACATCAGGGGCGGCGCCAGGAAGGTGCGAAGGGGTGTTTGCGCACCCCTTTTTCAAAACCTATTTTCAACCTAATGAAATGTTATATTACGTTATGATGTTAAAAACACTGTCGTCACTTTGAGCGTAGAATGTTAAGTATACAGATATATTGTATTCAACAGGCAATCCATTGGTACTGAAACAGAAATCGCATTAACCTTCCTGCAGTGACGGCGATCTTTAAAAATATGAGCGGCTGTTGTCTTTTCTTTCGTCACTATGGCGCGTCACTTGAGGATGTCACCAATCGAATATAGGCTTGTGAGGCCTCTACGGTGTGAAATGTTACTGTGATTGGTTCGTTCTCGTGCGAAATGTCTGATGTCATTTCGATATGAGGGCCTCTCCGATGGCGCAGTGGTAGCGTCGTCGCCTTTTAATCAAGGGGTCCCGGGTTAGATGCCCGGTGGAGGCACACAGTGGCTCGGATCCCATTTTAAACTGTAGGTCCAGTCCCGATTAGCCTTACTGTGCATAAAGTGGACTTAAACACCAACTGAATCAATCATTTTGATATGAAATCCCCCTTTTATTGTTAGCACGATTGTATTTTTATAGATACAGAAAACAATTCGTATTTCTGTTTTATAATCTGCATTTAGCCTACATGAGAAATTTTCAAATGAGTGTACAATCAATATGCTAGTGTAACAATTTTTATAGAACTTCTAGCAGTACAGAGCAAGAATATAAATATATAAATGGAAGAAAGGAGGGAGAAGGTTGTATATAGTGTTGTACATGATGAATCAAAGCTGAGTTAACCTAAAAGTTAGAAATAGGACAACAATCTGTTTTCTGTTATCGCTAGATCTAGGATTACCAATAAAAATGTTGATTTACCTAATGCAAAACTCACCCATTTCTTCACAATTTTTATAAATATTGTGTCATGCATGTCATTGCTGAGTAATGAAAAGTTAAACATGGCCGGGAGGAAGTCGTGGCTGATCGAGAGTTGCGTTTGGGGTGATGCAAGAGAAAGAGAGAGAGAGAGAAAGAGAGAGAGAGAGAGAGAGAGAGAGAGAGAGAGAAAGAGAGAGAGAAAGAGAGAGAAAGAGAGAGAAAGAGAGAGAAAGAGAGAGAGAAAGAGAGAGAGAAAGAGAGAGAGAAAGAGAGAGAGAAAGAGAAAGAGAGAGAAAGAGAAAGAGAGAAAGAGAAAGAGAGAAAGAGAAAGAGAGAAAGAGAGAAAGAGAGAGAGAAAGAGGCGTTCTGCAAGTGAGGAGGTACCAGGACTGGAGAGAGAGAGAGAGAGAGAGAGAGAGAGAGAGAGAGAGAGAGAGAGCGTTAGGTAAGTGAGAGGGGTCTACTCCTTGTCCACGTTCGGGTATGGGTGTCATAATAAATATTGGTAAGAATTAAAGCGAGTGTATGTACTGCCAGTAAGGCAGTTCAACAATACACAAAGTAACAAAAGTAAATATGAAAATGTGAAGTTAGGCAGAATTAATTTCAGCCACCATGTTACATAAATTAAGGAGGTGAATGAACTGTTCTTTGAATCAAGTAATTTTTTCATTGGTTTGGTAGAATATTGGTATCGGCACTACAGTGCACCGGGAGAAATATAACGATCCACTACTACTAAAATATTTTCTTCTCCCTTGAGCCTAGGAGAATAAATTTATCTGTTGAACCACTACCGATTAGTGTGCAACAACATACTTGTTCAAAGCAGCACTTACTTTTCTCACTAAGGAAACTTACCGTTGCCCTCGCGTAGATTCCCTGGGGATTTTGCTTCTTCCTCAGCCATTGAGTTCAGTTGGTCCTGTGAAGAAAGTACTGAATTAGAATGTAGCCTCCTTTTCATATGAAACAAAATGAAACAAACATTTAAAAGGAAACATTATATATTAGGGGAGACTGGAACACATTGAACATCTGGAATTTTCCAGCAAAGCTTTGTGGAGTATTAGGGCCATTCATCAGTTCCTAAACATTCCGGGTGAGAACGTTTAACTTCTGGAAAAGTAACTATTCTCGTCAAAATTTAAGAAAAGAACCACGTCGATAGTCAAGAGGTGAGTTTGATTTATAGGATATTATTGATTGTTTACGTGCTATTAATGTGAAACATATATCTATTAGCTTTTCCCTAGGATGCGTGGATTTGTCTAATAGCCTTGTAGGGGCATATTTGAATTGTGATCAAAGTTCCTCATAAGTTTATCATAAAAATATTAACTAAAGCATTTCACGCAATTTTAAATGATGAACGGTCTACGTATTTCTGATGACAGGAGCTTTGTTTACAACATTTCTTGAGCATGATAAGATTTAGTAAAGAGAACAACTATTTTACTAATGGAAAGCCAAGAGAGCCATTGTACTCTTGATGCAGTTCTTTTTACGAAAGGAAATTGAATAATTCTAGTAACATTTCCTCCTTCATTGAACGCATCGACTCCAGCCACTAGATTCTGGCCCGATGGTCTCTACAGGCAATCCTGGAAAACACATCACTATTCACGACCTGGCATTTTAAAGGAACAGCAGATTTAACTTCGTTTACGACGAAGAATATTCCACTGGCATTTGCAAAGCCACAGATATGGATATTCTCTAATGATATCGAGCCATGATCTGTAACCAATACGAAAGCAAAGATTATGTGAAACATAATAGAAACAAAGGAACCTAAACCTTGTACTTAATGCAACATTTGGTTTCCAATAAGATTAATAAAAACAAGACATTGTTCAAAATCCACCCATATCTGTTCAAAAGTGAACCAATGCATGGGGTAGATTTGAACATTACAGATGTTTTGCTTAACGCATTTAACTTTCAAAACAACTGATTTTTTTGTGTGTAAAAATGTTTACATGTACTAGAAGACTGTTTTTGTTAATTTCTCTTAGTACTAAAACAATTTTGACTATAAAATAAAATAAAATTGGTAAAGCGTTCAAATGTGTCCCAGTCTCCCCTACACACACTAAATTTAGAACAGGAAGTGTAATATACAAAGATTATTTGTAAATAATATAATAACTCAATATGTTAAGAGCATAGGTGTAACTTGGTTAGGGCAAGGAAGCAGTTGCTCCCTAAAAAAATTAGGTTTATTAACATTTACAAGTTAAAGAGTACTTTTGGTAACCCCTTTGGAGCTGAGAACAAAGCGATAGAGTAATATTTGTGAAATGTAACAGTTAATTAGAAAAATATTCATGATTGCAACTTTTATGGCATGGAACTTTCCTATTATGCCCCCCCTCCCCTCTAGTTAAGCTACGAGATAGATTCTGCTCCCCAAAGTTAGGTCCCAAGGTACGCCCATGACTAAGAATTAAAATGCATGTGTTTTTGTTTGATTTTCTGTTCTTTAACAGACTATTTTGTATTACTGTCTTGTCCTTGTCAAACATTTTGCATTTCATTCTTCTTATTTTGTTAATTTGGTTCATTTCCTTTGTGACATTTGCTTACAAGAATGGGTAAAAGTCTCTACTTTGGAATTTTCTTTACACGCCACAATAAATACTGTTTGAAATAAATATGCACACTCACATGTACATTCACACACATTTAACACATTCTTAACAAGTACCATATACTTTTCTAAGGCGCTTTGCTGCATTTTTATTTCTGAAGCAGACGTTCTCTGCAGTTACCTTTACTGCAATATACAGATTCTCATTCCATGGTCCCTGAACTGTCAGCTTACTCCAGCCTCCAGTAATCGGTAATCCGATTAAAGCGATAAGAAGCCAGAGCTTCCAAGTTTGAATCCTTGTTTTTCTAATCACGATTTTACAAATTCATCCTCATCGTCACAATTAACCAAAGGTGTAGAAAGTTAACGTAAAATAACTAATAGAAACATCGATACTTACGAGAATTGATGTATTCCAAGAAGAAGTTTTCCAGCTCAAGTGCACCGAATTTTTAGAGAAATTCCCACGTAGATGGGGGCTGCGAGAGTGTCCTCCCCACACCACAATTTGCTATTTCCAAATTGCCAACCACCTAAAACGGAAGAGGGAATTGAGGTTAGAGTTAATATATCTTGTTTGTGAATATTTGCAACGAAAAATAAAATAGTTGTTAAAGGTAATTTGAGATTTCAAATTTCCAGTGACACATTGTAAATTTCCCATGGACCAGAAACTTTTGTCGCAGGACATTATTTTTCTAATAATTAAACGTTTCTATAGTTGAGACCCAAGATTTGTTGTGGAGGAGCAAGCACACTTGAGACAAAGTGGTCATTATAGTTTTTGTTGTGTGGCCTATTCCTAACAGCGTCAGAAAGTTTCTATATGCGCGAAAATATTAAAAAGGAGTAAAATGTGAGTAACATTTGCTTCAAGCAGGGGAGGTATCAGATTCGGTGCAAGGCCACCAAATTTCCTTCTCACTCCGCACGCAGAAATATCTTGCAGCTCTGGATGCAAAGATGCTATTACAATTACCATTTACATGGTTACCGTATTTCACCGCATAAGCGTCTCACCCTGATTTATTTCAGTCCAAAATTAGAATTACAACCTTTCATCGTTGAATAGTCGCATCGGCGTGTCTGATAACTAAACCAATGATAGCTTCACAGACACACAAGATTAACCCAGGACCCCTAGCGTCGCAAAGCGGTGATAGAACTTATGTTGCCTGCTTCTATTGAAATCAAATGGTGTAACGCCCACTGCAAGGAAACGCGCGGAAACTGGGAGTTTCCGTGTCAGAAGTCTGCAGGTTATCTAAAAGGTTATCGCTCACTGAGACGCCGGAAACTGGTCTGTTGCGTTCCGTTGCCATGTTTCTCCGCGTCTCAGGAGTTTTACAATTATGCGCATTAACAATGGGGACCAGGAAAATTATTCAGATTCCACGTAAAGTTTTTTATTTACTACGGTTTCGCTTTCATTTAACTTGTCTATAATGCAACATGAGTAAAGAATTTGCCATATATGGGGTGTGATGTGCTATCTGCGTGGGGGAAGGGAGTGCGTCATAGCATAGGCCAGTGATTCCCAAAGTGTGCGCCTGTGACTGGGGCGCTGTGACTGGCTTACAGGGGCGCCTCGAAATGTTCCAATATTTTCACTGAAATGACACTTATTCCAAATATGTGCTTATTTAGTACTTTTCACATATAACATGTTTTGAATTTGAAATATGTGTTTATTTTTTAACTTAAGGCAAGCACACTAACTGAGCGTTGCAAGCGTTAGATAGGCCTACATTCTGAAAATTTAGAAAAATCTTTTAACGCTAAGGGAGCCGTGAAATGAAAAAGTTTGGAACCCCTGGCATAGGCTACGGAGATGTTTGTTATGTTGGTAAAGGAGCGAAATTATGGTGCTAAAAACATAAAACCCAACAGCCTAACGTACTCACGTAAGCATATTGGAGCGGAAAAAAATTGTCCTGCACAAAAAACGCAGCAAATATTTGGAAAACATGTTCAGTGTGTGTATAAAATTCCATTCATGTATTAAACATGTTTCATGATTTCGGAATTACGCAATCGAAACTTGGGACATTTTGTTGCAGAGAAACAGCTCTAGTTCTGCGCTGAGTATTAGTAAAAATAGTTAGTTTTGAAGCCACAGGCATATGAATTTCTCGTTCATTGAAAATGGGGTTAAAAAACTAGTGATTTACGTAAATTTTGGAATTTCTGGAAAAGTTTCAGAATGAAAAAAAATTGTAAGAAGCCGAAAGACTGCCTCCAGCGATTACGAAGTTCGCGGTCACGTGAAGAGCGATGCTTGAAATCCTTAGTCAATCATCACGAAATGGATAGCAAACAATTACTGATTATATGAATATGTACGTAAAACTATTGAAATATATTATTTTAGGTAGTTTTGCACAGACAAACTAGCGGCTTGCTATTTGAAACCCCTTATCGCATGAAGAAGGTAGAGAATTGCCTTCTATGTCTAAACACAGTCCTATCGAAATGAAGGTTCTATTTTTCCCTTAAAAACTTATGAAGCAATTTTAAAAAATGCAATCTTTCTTGCGAGCCGCTTTGGCTCAGTCGGTAACGCGTCTCGACTACCATGCTCAAGGTCCCGGGTTCGATCCCCGGCCGGTTCAAATCCGGGAACTTTTCTAACGGCTCCGACGCCCACCCAGCGTCGAATGGCGTGGGTACCTGGGGGAAACCCTGGGGGTTAAAGGCGGTCAGGGGCGTGATTCTGATCACATATCCCCCACTCATGACCGGATCAAGAAAGTGTGGGGCGTTACCCCCCACACCCTATACGCCTTCATGGCGTGGTGCTAAGCACAGGGGAGCACTATCTTTTTTACAATCTTTCTTCAGAAGTTGATTTTTCAAGAACAGCTCATGTAACTATAGCTAATATGTTGTATTTAATAAGTATTATTTGATTTGTAGTTTTCTAGTCGCAATATACGTACTGTATATCTGTTATGCATTAATGAAGGTACCCGTTTGATCTCGGGAGAACTCCTCTCAATCCTTTAGTCATTTTTAACATTTGTACTTACCTATTGTGCATTGCGAAACATTGTTTAAGGTGGGATTTTGCTTTTCTCGCGGAAATAATTTCAAATTTTCACATTACGAGTATTTATTTTCTACCTTCTTTCGCTTCCGTAAGACCCAACATAGCGGGCACAGCTTGGCGCGTCGTGAATCATCAGTGGGTATGCAGTGTGTCCAACCTTCGTAACCGAAAAATACATGAATAGCCCCACAAACCATTGACGGATAGCTCCAGAAACCATTCACGGATAGCCCCACGAACCATTTCCGGCAAGGTTAGGTTCGGTTAGATTAGGCAAGCATAGTTAAAATTTTGTTCGTAAAACAATGATATACGGCTTTTTTTTTTTAATTAATCTTCACTTCTTGCAAAACAACTGCGTGGTTGGAAACACTGAGGTACTAATCATATTCCCCGGACAGATTTCTTCATTTTTACAGAAGAAACTACTTACGGTAATAATTTCTTGTAGCATTGTTTAACATTTGGAAGGTTTTTGTGTGTTATGTAACCGATTTCTTCAAATATAAAAGTTTGGGGCTCATTTGGGGGCAGGTGACTCCGGCCAATTTCTAACATGCCCTTAACAGGGACTCTCTAGATAAAGCCGGGGAGCAGGAGCGAAGCGGAGGCGGGGCCGCGTTAGCGGTTGGGGGCGGTAGGTCAATTACCCCAGGGGCGGAGCCCGGAATCTGTGGGAAAATTGGACTCAAAAATTTCAAACAAAAATATTTTTTTAGTTTAAATTTCCCACCGATTCCGGGACGAAAAACGTGAATACACCTTAAAGAATGTTCCGCGAAGCAGATAGGTAAGTACAAATGTCAAAAATTGACAAAACGAAAAAGTTGTGTGTCCGGGGAATATCAGATGTTTACAGATATATATTTATGATAAATTTGAAATGTCTTAGAATAACGTGACAACATGTTTGGCAGCACACTTTCCACTCTGGACGTTCACTTCAAGGATATTTATGCTAGGAGAACCAAACCTAACAGGTCTAACCTAACAACGTAGGTATTCCTCGTGCGTGAGTCAAATCATAGCTCATAAAATCGCTAATTATTCGCTTACAGAGCAACTCCGCGCGCTAAAAACAACGAGAAACGTTCATATGAATAACAATCTTTCCAACCCACTAAAAATTTTCAAGTTTCTCGCGGGGTTACGGAGGTTCGTCACCACCGGGTTGTGTTCGAAGCTGGTCAATTTTCGAAGTTTTCATTAGGAGTGCTAAATTTGGTGGCATCATTTGCACGTGGTTTATTCCCGCAATTTGAGTGTGCGTACAACAGTTTTTTTACGAATAAAGAACTGAAAGTACTCAGATAGTTTTGTACTTACGCGGGACATACTTTGGAATCCAATATTTCGGTAAAATGTGGTTTCCGCGCCATTAAACACATTTATATTGCATAAAGCATCGAAATCTATAGATGAAAAATAATCCACTTAAGGTCCCTACTTGACTACAGGGAATGAAAACTACGATACTCAAGAACTCAAATTCTCGCCCAAAGGAGTTTCATTTATTAATACTTGCCATCTGAGTGGGAAGCAAACCAATGTCTACGGTGAGTTTTAGTTCGAGTTAAATTACGAAGCCAACATTATTGCTTAGATCAGTGGTTTCCAACTTCAAAAGGTCCGAGGGCCAAAATTATATCCAGCATTTGATTGGCGGGCAGCATTATTTTTTTGGGGGGGGGATTAAAAATTACAAAAATTGTAAGTACTGAACTGAAAATGTAGTACTTTCGCAGGACCTAAATTTCTTAAATGAGGCAATAAATACAACGGATTCAGAAATCAAAATTGTATAATTACAATTTATTTCACAAAAACACAATACTTATGGATGAATTGAAAGAAATGAAAACACCATACAAATAAGAACCCTTCATAGTAAGTGTTCAATGTGAAAATTGAGGCAGATCTGCTTCTTTTATCAAAGTTGGAATATTCACTTCAATTTCTGTATTTGAAAGTCTCAGGTGAAGCAGTGAAGAATCTGCCAGTCTGCTTCTGTAGTAGTTCTTGACTAACTTCATTGAATAAAAAACACTTCTACACGTGTATGTGCTACCGAACATCGATGTCGTTCTTCGCCCAAAACTACGAAGGTTTGGAAAGCGTTCTTTTGAAAGATATTTGCAAAACTCTGGCCTAGTTTGAAGGAACACATCGCCTTGCAAATCGCACAATTCAAGTTGGAGAGAAGCTTCTTGTTCTTCGATGTTAACTCCAAGAGGATTGCTAAATAGCTGGATGCTGCTCATTTCGTATGGCTCATTTCGATATTTGCACAAACTTTAACAATCAGTCACGGTACAATCAGAGTTGTAACACTGGAAATCTCTTGGTACTTCGTGCATAGTAAAACATATCTATAGCGCCGCTCTGCAGTTTGTTTCTAAGGACAAAGAGTGAAGCCAGAGGTGAAGCCTTCGCGGAAGCGGACGAGTTCATTCCGCATAGCAAAGAGGTGGGAAGCGGGCGAGTTCATTCCACATAGCGAAGGGGTGGAATGCATGGTGTGAAGAGAAAGTTACGTCACTTTAGATTCTTCTTATGATGATTATTGACTGCAAAATCAATTCTACCTGTGATAATGTCTTTCTTCAGAGCTTGCGTTCCTTCAGTAGAAATAGAACGTATTTTAATAAAAATACATAAAATTAATGTATTTTGCAAACTGGCTTTGCGGGCCGCAAAAGGCATCGCGGGCCGCCATTTGGAAACCCCTGGCTTAGATCATTAGTAGGGCTCGGAAGTTGAGGAAAAATCCTTTTTTTTTCCTAGTGTCCGAAGACGAGGCCCAACATAATATATGTTCATTTTGGGTCATTGTAGGCCAGAAAAAGGTGGGTTTTATTTGTCCTTTTTTGCCTTTTTCGCCTTTTTCGGAGTTTTTTTTTTTTGCTTATGGGCCCTTTTTTAGCCTTTTTTAGGTCTGAACGGCTTTTTTTTAGAACTTCACCTTCTTTCGACTACGTTTTTATTGCCCATTCTCAATTCGAATCATCAGTTCACCTCTTAAAACATCCTTTCTGTAGTAAAGAAATAAATATGTAATCAAAGGGTGTGGTGAAAGTCTAAAATATCCGTTACATATACTCTTCAACCTTGTAATACAAACATCGAGATTTCCAGATAAATGGAAATTGTCCCAAATTTGTCCCATAACAAAAACATCAGATAAATCTCAAATTTGAAACTACAGACCAATTGCGATACTCTCTGTGCCATCTAAACTATTAGAACAGATTCTTTATAAACACTTTTTTGCTCACGTAAAACCAATTCTCTCCTCACACCAGCACGGATTCGTACCAAAGAGATCTGTCGTGACCAACCTCGTAGAAATTACAAACTTCATCTCCACTGAACTTGACAACAGAGGTCAGGTACAAGTTATATACACAGATTTCTGTAAAGCGTTCGACACTGTAAACCATGATATTCTCTTGAAGAAATTAGCATTTTATAACTTCTCTTCCCTCGTAGATTTAATGTGCTCTTATTTGAAACAGAAAACAATACGTAAATTAACAAGGTTGCTGCTCCCATGAATTTGTAGCTGGCTCAGACGTACCTCAAGGTTCTAATCTTGGTCCCTTGTTGTATTTAATATTAATTAACGACCTACCAAAACAGCTTAGAAATTCCGAAAAACTCTTATTCGCTGACGATTTAAAATTCTACAGGAGCATTCACAATGAAGATGATTCCATGAAATTACAGGAGTATATCGAAAATCTCAACGCATGGTGTAAAGCAAATAAAGTTAATCTAAATCATAAGAAATGCAGGGCCGTAACATTTACCCGATTGAAATCTCCAACGCACTATAACTACGAAATAGCACACAGACAGACAGGGCAAACTCAATAATAGATCTTAGTGTAGTGTTCCATGATAAATTATCGTTTCAGTTACATATCACAAGGACTTAATGACGTGCCTAGAAAACTGGGGTTCATTATGAGAACTGCAAAGAATTCAATGAAAATAAAGCGCTGTTATCATTATTTAACCTTAACCTATACGTTAGGCCCAAATTAGAGTACGCATCTATAGTGTGAAGTCCACAAACCAGTAAACAAACAGATCTCATTTAAAAAGTTCAAAATAAATTCACTCGCTATATAGTTTTTAGGATAGATGGTGCATATCCAAAGATGACACCTTATAACGAATTAAATTACACATTACCTCCCTTGCAAACAGAAGAACCATACATCAGCTCCTTTTACTTTTCAAACTTCTTAACGACAAATTGGATTCTTCCTCTGCTTTCAAAAATAGCTTTCTATGTCCCCCATCCAAAGTTGCGATCAAGAAACAACTCTATGCAATTTCCAGCACCCGTACAAAATCCGCAGAAATGGCTCCCCTGCGAAGAATGTGTAGCTTTCATAATGAATGGTTAGAGGGGGGCGTAAACTTGGACATATTTGTTAAAATGAGTATAAACGCTATTTAATGGACAACATTCTTAATTTTTTATTATTATTATTTTTATTATTATTACTTTACCTTTTTATGTGTATACATACATATATGAATGTAATTGTGTTAAGATTTGATTAATTTTTATCCATGGTAATGTATAAGGATGATATATATAACCTCTATATGTATTTTTTTATATCTGAAAATTTGTATAAATATTTATTATTTTTATGTGTATAAATACTCAAATTTAAGACATTTACTATGCATTGTACAAGGGCAGATGCCTGTTTTGCGCAGGATAATAAATAAATAAATAAATATATTTGAACCATCCCTGAAACTAGAGAAAATCATTTTTGGACGACTGAAGCAGGTACGGTACAAGGTCCTTAACCGTAACTTGTCTGGAAGGTCGCGCTGTAAGTGGCAACCTTCTCTTGTTTTGAAGCTTTCAGTTTTTTCGCACTGTGTGTTCCATACCACCAGAACTATTTTTTTATTCATTAAATATGTAATTAAAACTGAAGTTATTAATTAATTTGGATCACATTTATACATCTTTTTTTTGTTTCTAGCTCCTTTTTTTGACATTTTTAGGTCTTTTTATAGGTATTTTTTTTGGCAATTTATAAGTCTTCAACTTCTGAGCCCTAATCATTAGTTATCGATAAATTCACATTGACGGATTTTACCAACCACTGGAAGGATTCAACAATAAGTTAACGACATGGTCGCAGTAACATACACAAGGAAATTACGCAGCGAGATATTTTTTTTTTTTAATACATTAGTAAAACTTCATGTTTGGTAATATCCTTATAAACACAACGGAAAGGTATTTTCTGGAGTAATTGCATGCTACATTTTTTCAAGTACTTTAAAGATTCAATCTCGCCACCGAAGTTCTGGGTTCGAGTCCGGCCTGTACATGGGTATTTTTTTCACTAATCCGCATAGTCGCGATTGGTGGAAGTTTATGTAAAAATACAAATATAAAACAGAATTTTCATGTATCTATTTTATATTAATGACATTGGACAGTGGTAGCGGAATATCTAAAATGACCGACTGCTCTTATATTCTTTTATATTAATCAGCTGTCGCCAAGAACAATGTGGCAAATGCTACATCAGTAATTAAGTTCTTGCACTTCACTCTCGCTATATCAAATTCAAAGAGCAATATGTATTAACTGCATGTGAAAATCTTTCTTTGCATTGTTTACAACAAAGAACACAAAATATAAATCATATTTGTTAATAATTGTGGCATTTGCACTTACCCAGGAACAATATGCATGCGGCGCCCACTTCAACAGTTCGTAGAGACTATGTGTAACTTCCACAACCACCTGTAGGCTGGCGGAAGTGGCTCCCTCTATCTAGAAGTGGTGTCACGTGATGGACTCGAACGTTCTTTAAACAGCAGACGACTGTTTCCCCCAGAAGGCTACCCCATCCAGCATTCACTGGCTGTGTAGCTAGCATTGTTTCAACATGGCATGCATGAAATTATCTCCGATTAACATATCGAGATTTTATAAGTACATATTTTAAAAGATAAATACATTTAATTATTGAAACACAAAGTGAACTGCAAGAGTATTGAAGATGTAAAAATATTTTATTTTATGTAAGAATATTTGCACAGACGTCATTATACTGACTTTTACAGACTAACGAGGTTCTTGCATGTGGACATGCAGCCACGAATATCTTCTATAGGAATTGTATTGTGTCGTCCACATGTGTTCGTGACTATCCCTTCATCCATCTCATCGTACCATCATTCATCATCATCCTCACGATTAGCCAAAAGTAGCAGGAAGCGGAGGTAAAAAATTCAAATTCAATTCATCGATCACCATGTGCCCTCCATGGTAGTGCGCTGGTGAACGCTGTCGCCTTGTTGAAAAAGAAGGGTTAGGTCCAGTCTCGATCAGTTTATTTGTGCATAAAGTAGACAAACTCTACCAAAAGAATTCTATAACTGCTACATTGATCATGTTGCTAATTGCATATTTAGGTTATGCCCCGAAATTCATATACAAGCAGCTTCTTCGCTGCTACTACTCGTTCTCAATATCAAGGTTACGGTAGGCTATCGAAACACCTCAGGTAAGGCGTGACCTCAAGTTGCCTGTCTGTAGTATTAAACGAGAAGTTCGTTGGGCTATGTATGCTCATTTCCTCACCACACTCAAATCCAGACTCCTAAAAATCTGAGGTGAGTCATGCATTCCTTTCCTACCAGAAATGAGTTATGTCGCACAGCAGGCAACTGAGAAAAAAAACACAAAGAGATTCAAGTTCTTTTCCTGTGCTGTCCGATTGTTTAAAATGTTTCTTTCGTTCTTGGGTCCTTTACTTATTCCACGAGCATTATCGTCGATCTTTCTGTTCTTTATAACGATATTTTTAATGAGTGAAGTATCTTCCCCGTCTTCTGTTCTGTTGTAGTACGCCTAGCGTGATTTCAAGCCTTGATTCTTGGTTTGTAAACCTGGGTCTGTAATGCATCAATTCAACATACATCCTCATACTCGCAATTAACTGTCGGAGGTGAAGAAGTTACGTTACACACACACTTTCTTTAATTTTTAAAAATGTATGTATCATGTCCACTTTAAGCACAGATAGGCTAATCGGGACAGAACCTACAGTTCAAAGTGGGATCCAAACAACTGTGCAATGTGCCTTTACCGGGAATCGAACTCGGGAACCCTTGATTACATGGCGACAGCGGTACACACGCACGTATAAGTGGATTAATTAATCGTAGCAGTGAATATCAGAGTATCATTAATTGATAAAATTGGCTATGAATTTAGACATTTAATATTTATCAAAATAATCAGTAACTGAATTGTGCAATTCTGTTGTGCTGTAAATACCTTTAAATTTAAAGGTGTTCTAGAAGCAGGGTTTTGTAAAACAAATTATACCATTATATTAATTAAGGTGACAAATGAACCATTCAATTTCTTATATCATAAATGCCTGGTTTACAGGACAGATAACTTCTTTTTTTATTTATATTTTGAAGGATCGTTAGTCCCTACTTTTAGGATGGGGGTACCCGCATGAGCGATTGTAGGCTGGGCTATATTTACTTATTTACATAGAAAATATTGTAAACACGTTTTCCTCCATACCCCCAATTTAATTTGAAATCGTTAAAAAGTCTGGCTCGCATACGGTGACTCTAGAAGGTGACGCTTCAAGTCCGTTAAGCGCAATGACATATTAACGGCCAATTCTAATGTATCACTTGAATGTGAAGTTACAAAGCCACGAGCGACAGCTGTAGCAGCTTTCAGATATACGTATGCTAACAGCACCAAGCCTGACCTGCCTACACTCTATCCCCGGAATCTGCGGAGCGAGGCAGCGCATAACGGCAGGGAAGGGGTAAATCGAGTGAGCAAAGCGAAGCAGTACACGCTGCTACGAAGGCTCGTAACTGCAGTCGCTCCCCCTCCACGCAATCCCGTTCCCCCTCTCGTGTTTATTGGTGGAGCCGTCTCGAGCAGAGACTCGTTTTCGTTAGCTTGCTCCAGAGATACCCGAGATAGAGTATAACTTAAGACTCGTATGCATCTAAAAGCGGGAAAAAAACCTTTGAATAGGTTAGGAAAGTTTGTTTAAGTTCACTTTATGCACAGTAAGGCTAATTCGGACTGGACCTACAGTTTAAAGTGGGATCCGCACCACTATGTGCCTCCACCGGGTATCGAAGGCGATATTATTGCTATTAAATGCGTGTGAGTAGGTTAGGCAGGTCAGGTTTAGTGTGTTAGCATGTATCTTTCAAGTTGCTATAGCCGCTCGTTACAAAGCCATGGACCGCAGCGGACATCAAACTCGTGATTTACTAAACATCAGGAATTTCCCATTTCTGTACTCGATTTCGTGTGTCCAGTTTCTGACATTTTTTTTCCTATCTGCACAAGGAAAACATTCGATTGGCCCAACCTCTTTACTTCTAATAACCTTGATCATATTGCTGTTTGTGGGGCCGGAATTTAACATCACGTCCACTTCAAAGTATGATGCCGCGTGACCTGTATAATTTAGAACATTTAGTTTATTTAGATTAACCAGAGTCGTAGCAGCAGCCATGGCTGAGATTTACCGGCCCCATAGGATTGTTTCTAACTTCATGAAAATCTCTATGCTTGCAAATTACAAGATCAGACATATGCAAAAGTTGTAACTTTATAATGAATTAAAAATTTAAAAAACGGTATGCACGCAACTCAATGAAAGAACAATCGTCTTCACTAAGTACAGTTAGTATTGAAGTATAGAAAACGAATTAAACGTGGACGTTTTTGTCGTTTCGTTACTAAGAACGCTACCTCTACCTAATAGCTTTTTCTTTTTTTGTTTTTAATCTTTTGTGACCTACTGAAATGAAGATTGTTTAATCAATTGGAAAAAGCTGGAAACTGTTGAACAAATTCATGAAATGACTTGCTGACATACGTTAAAGTATGCAGTCTCAATAAAAATCTTGGTTAATTTTCACTAAGGCCTACCATTTGACGTCCGTCGTCGCTTTGTATCGGATCAACACGTGACGGGTTTGTTTGAACTCAATGTGACGCCACACTAATATAGTCCACTGCGTTATGTATACAGTAACTCTTCGAAAAGGGAGTTTTTGAACCTGGCCCACGAGAGAACAACAGCATTTTGAATCCCTGCGCTACCTTTTCTACAACCGCAGTGTGACATTCCAATGTAAAACGTAGCAGGAATTGTAAATAATTCAATCCCGGACTGGGAGAGAAAATCAGCAAAAATCAATGAGTTCTAGATAGTGTATAACCTTTTCATATTTAAAGCATTTCAATTTGGTCCAGGAACCTTTTCCCGGTTTAATTTAAATATGGTCCAGGGACCTTTTTCCCCGATGAGTTTAAATTCGGTCCAGAACCTTTTTTCCAGAATGAATTTCAATTCGGTCCAAGAACCTTTTTTTTCGGAAGAATTTCCATTCGGTCCAGGAACCTTTTTCCCGCATCAATTTAAATACGGTCCAGGAACCTTTTTTCAATGAAACAACACGCAACTTGGACCGGATTTAAATTGTGCGAGAGAAATGGTTCCGGTCCTGCAGCGGAACCCAATAAAACCCATTAGATTTTATGGGTCCCTGGACCTTTAACAACCCTGACTTTGGACACTGCTTTTTTGGTGGTGGCATATTCAATTGAAACAAAATGGTGGAAAGGGGAATATAATTGAAAATGATCACGATTAATACAAGGTGGTTATAATTAAAGTGACGGTGTTCAGAGTGGTACAGCACGGGCTGTAATGAGAGTAGCAGTCTGAAACTTCGTAGATATGCTAATGAAGCAATGCGCTCGCGAATTATGCAAAAAAAAAAATAGTTCCAATTCTCGCCACCAGGGTAAAAAATGGCGCTGTAAGCAGTCAAAACTTGATATAGTTACAGGAAAAACACTATAAATCGCAGAAAACAACACTCTTTGTAATAAAATATCGCTACAATTTCACTATTCGAATTACAGGAACATTACTAAAGGAAAAAGCAACAAGCGTCACCAACCACAACCAAGGAGCTCACACAATGGTTAGGCAATGTCACAGACTTTGACGTCAGAGTTATGGAAAATTCCACGTTTTGACTGCTTACAGCGCCATTTTTACCCTGGTGGCGAGAATTGGAACTATTTTTTTTTTTTTCATAATTCGCGAGCGCATTGTTTCATTAGCATATCTTTGAAGTTTCAGACTGCTACTCTCATTACAGCCCGTGCTGTACCACTCTGAACACCGTCACTTTAATTATAACCACCTGGTACATAGTCCTCGGGTGTGATCCAATTCTATAGTCATTGGCTCCAACCTTTCAATTTTATTGAGTTCATTGCATTTCATTTAATTGTTGTTGAATTGAAGTTTTAAGTCCACTTTATGCACAGTAAGGCTAATCGGGACTGGACCTACAGTTTAAAGTGGAATCCGAACCACTATGTGCCTCCACAGGGTATCGAAAGTTACCAAAATCAGTCGTTCCAATTGTACCGTGGCCTGGCACATGACGGTGTGGAAGTAGGGGCCCCACATATTCTCGATATAGGTCTTCATGGATGTGATGCGCACCGGAAAGATTGCCCACAGTTACCATTCAATTAGAGACCGAGTGATCCCGAGAGCAATTTTATGCAAGAACATTCTCTGAACCACCCCCCGCCCACTCCTGAATCGAACCCAGAACCAGCTTATGGCTGTCACAAATGAATGATTAAGTTATTTAAAATCAGAAAAGTCGTGTTCTGGGTGTCTAGTCGTATGCATGATTTATATGAGTTCCTATTTTCCCGTTTGTTCTTCTGTCTCTATGTAATCAGATATAAATAAGCCCTATTTATGTGCCTGTAAATAAAGTGTACTTATAAGCCTGCCATGCAAGGTACTAATAACTTTCCCTTACCAAGGTGACTGTCCACAATATCATGGTTGTGGTGTATATAAAGCTTTCAGAGTACACTAAATTTACATTAACTTTGTCAGGATAAATGGTGGCTGATATCAATCACCCTTCACTCGAACAATACAATTAATTAACTTAACTCTTATGGATCGTTCTGTCAGTAAGTAATGAAATGTAAAAGTCTAGGCAATTATGCTTCTCCCTGTTTATGATCGCAGCTTACTGTACAGAAAACAAATGTGACAAACAAATCCTGCTCACTTGCCAATAAAACTATTGTATTTCTGATTATAATCAGACGAAACCACCATGAAACTCTGCTATAGTTTCAGTCTGTACGGAACCAGATTAGATATGGAATGATCAGACGTAGAGGCATAACTAACTCAAACTCTCTAGCATTCTTAAACCTGAAGGTTTATGGCTGCAGCAACACAAGCCTTCCATCTGTCCCTATCCTGAGCAAGACCTATCCACTCTTTTCCATCCCTACAGATTTCCTTTAGGTCCATCTCAACGTTCCCTCTCCATCTTCGTCTTGGCCTACCTACTGGTCTCTTACTATCAGGTTTCCTAATAAGAATCCTGTAAACTCTTCTTTCATCTCCCATCCTTGCCACATGGCCTGCGCACCTAAGTATTCCGGATTTAATTATTTTAATAATATCTGGACATGAATACAAATTATGTAGTTCTAAATAGATAAATGGATAAAAATATGACCATCGATGGAATACTAGAATATTTGAAAAAAAAATGCTACGGCATTTTGATGCAGTAAAAATTTGTGAAGTGACAAGTTGTAAAATATTGTTTACACGGTATATTTAGAGAGACTAGCACGGGACTGAGGGTGAGATAACACTGATAAACAATGAAATACTCCTTTAAATAAAACTAAGTGATCTTTATGTATTCAGATGTGCTGATAACGAATATCGCATCCGTTTTCCTGTATCACCTAAAGTTTTTGCAGAACACCCACATTTTATAGTTATATGGTTTCAGGTCTCCACACCCTGCTCCGCATCTGGCTTAACGTTTGGTTCCTAGCAAATGGATAAGAACCTTTTTAGCCACCTTGTGTGTTTATGACTGGCACTTAATATTTCGAGGAGGAAACATCTGGCAGTAGAGTAATTTCCTGTTTCTCTGTTAAAATTTGTTCTTTTGTGGGTTAGTCGAGTCTCAAGTTCCTTTCCGATAACTTCGCGAGTAGCCATATTTTATGTTTGTGTATGTTCGTGAAATTGTGAATGTAATATTGTGTATAGTGAAGTGAAGTGTAAGTTGTATTTTAACAAAACGATCAGAGCATTCATAATTGTTTTTCTAAAGAAATTCATTATAACTCAATTAATGAGTTCGCCATGTCACGCAAATGTGTGAATAACCCGAACTTGTTTTGTTATGTTTGCGGGGAATTTACTCCGAAGTCGCAGAGAAATACTATCACTCCTATAGTGAGAAAAGCATACGAGTTGTATTTTGGAAGTAAAGTAGACGAGAGAAAAAGCTGGGCACCAGGTAAAATTTGTTGTAATTGTTCGCGAACTTTACGTGGTTGGCTTAATGGCACTCACAAATCAATGCCCTTCGGAAACCCTGTAATATGGACAGAACAGAAAGATCATACTACGGATTGTTACTTCTGTTTAACAAACTTAGTGGGATACAGTTCAAAATCAAAACATTCTATATTTTATCCTGATGTTCCTTCAGCCAAGAAACCTATGAGTCATGATTTTATACCAATTCCTAAGTCTCCTAAAGAATGGACAGTGGATGAAACAGAACCAAGCCGTGCTTCTCCAGATGACGAACCTGGACCCTCATATTCAAACACCGATCAAAATTTTCCTGATCCAAATATACCTCACTTTATTTCCCAATCCGAACTAAATGATCTATCTAGTCAGAGACCTGAACCTTTCTAAAGTTCAAGCGGAATTATTAGGTTCTCATCTCCGAGGGTGGAATTTATTACAAGATGGTGTTAAGGTGTCATATCGGAAACGCCAACAATCACTGAAACATTTTTTTTTTCTGTTAGTAATGAGTTAACTTACTGCAATGATGTAGAAGGCCTTCTGCAAGAACTTGGAAGGAGTCACAACCCAAACGAGTGGAGACTATTTTTAGATTCATCTAAGAATAGTTTGAAAGTAGTATTGTTGCATAATGGGAATATACAGGGTGCTCGGAAATTCCCCTTACAAACTTCTAGGGCTAGTAGAGGGGACTGAGTAGACAATATTTGGAATAGGAACCCATGTCCGGAAACGTTCAGTTTCCGTGCTACAACCATGACAATGTGTCGGATGTGCCTGTGCTGGTATGCAACCTGGTAGGCAGTTCATGACGTCAGAAGATCACCTGATGGTACGTGACGTCTACCCTGCCGCGGTATCCAGCCAGGCTAACGGGTGCCGCGTACTTGATCTTCCTACAGGAAGTATTGGCCCTGTTCTTGGATGCTGTGCCATTGAACGTCCTTCAGGAACTGTGGTTTCAGCACGATGGCGCACCGCCTCACATTACACGTGACGTTCGGAGACATCTTAACCGAAGATTCGGGCTAAGATGGATAGACCGAGGTGATCCAACCGCGTGGCCCCCACGATCGCCGGATTTAACGCCATTGGACTATTTCTTATGAGGAAGTATGAAGAGTATGGTGTACGAGACTCATGTAGAGACAGAGAAAGAACTGCTGGCACGAGTTCTGGTCGCTGCACAAGAAACTAACGGGACACTGGTGTGATGGAGCGAGTGTACCGGAAAATTATTCGTCGGTATAATGTGTGCAACGACGTTGGTGGTCGTCATATCGAGCCACTGTTGTAAGGGGTCCCGGGTTCGATACCCGGTGGAGGCACAAGTGGTTCGGATCCCACTTTAAACTGTAGGTCCAGTCCCGGTTAGCCTTACTGTGCATAAAGAGGACTTAAAACAGCAACTCCTACGCCTACGAGCCACTGTTGTAGTTTAGCAGTGCCGTATGCGACACATCCAGTGCATAAGACAGAAACAAATTGTTGCGTTCCACTGTCGACACAAGTGTTATTGTGATCAATGAATAGTACGTTACTTTGTTGTTCCCTTGGCATTGTTACCAATTTGTTTGTATTATGTACTGTCACACATCATTCAATTCTGTACCTTACGTAACACTTCATTTGACATGGTTGTAATAAATGATTACACTTTAGGTCATCAGGTGATCTTCTGACGTCATATACTGCCTACCCGGTTGCATACCAACACAGGCACATCCGACACATTGTCATGGTTGTAGCATGGAAACGGTACGTCTCCGGACATGGGTTCCTATTCCAAATATTGTCTACTCAGTCCCCTCTACTAGCCCTAGGAGTTTGTAAGGGGAATTTCAGAGCACCCTGTATACCCATCAGTACTCCTTGCCTATTCTTCCACCATGAAGGAAACGTATGAAAATATGGATACAATATTAAAAGTGATAAATTATGAAAAATATGGTTGGCAGATATGCGGAGACCTCAAAATGATTGGTATACTGTTAGCCATGCAGTCTGGGTTTACAAAATTTTGTTGCTTTCTTTGCGAATGGGACAGCCGGGCAAAAGATAAACATTACAACATTGTGGATTGGCTCATACGGAAAAACTTAATTCCTGGAGAGAAGTGTGTTAGGAAGCACCCTCTACTTGAGAAAGACAAGATTTTGTTACCACCGTTGCATATAAAGTTAGGGCTGATGAAAAATTTTGTTAAGGCTTTGGATACTTGAGAAAAACATTTCCTCAACTCAGTGATAGTAAGTTAAAAGAAGGCATAAATCCGTGAGATCATTCATGATGACAACTTTGTGGAATTGCTAACAGAAAAAGAGAAATGCGCATGGTTAGCTTTCAGACAAGTATGCTGTAATTTTCTTGGAAATGTGAAAGCTGACAACTACAAGAAACTTGTTAAGAACTTGTTGAAGTGTTATAAGTGCATGGGGTGCAATATGTCCTTGAATATTCACTTTTTACATTCGCATTTGGACTTTTTCCTCTCTAACTTGGGCGCGGTTAGTGACGAATGCGGCGAGAGATTTCACCAGGATATTTCTGCCATGGAGAAACGATATGCAGGAAAATCTGTACAGAACATGTTAGCAGACTACTGTTGGAACCTCAAGGAAGAGGTTTCTGGTGGCAGTTACAAACGGCAGAGTTCAAGAAAGAAATTTTGAAAATGTGAGTAAAAATGTGTGTTTTTTCCTTTTTTTGCATAAAATTTCTTAAACAGTCAAAATCGGTCCTATATATATTTAATTTTTTTATATTTCATAGTTATTCACTTCAATATTTAAATCTTATTTCATGAGCAAACAAACAAAAATAATTTCAAATTTCGATGTATTATTACAAAGAGAATTAAATTTTTATTAAAAACAAAATGAAAATCCAGGGAAAACGATAGGCGATACAGCATTTCTACTTTCAGATTTGGATTCAGCGGGGTCGAATTATAAATAATCACCTATTTTCGTTCAAAGGAGCAAAAAAAAAAGTTTGAATTTGTTCATCAGTGTAATTTTATTTTCATCCAATTCCGCAACAGTTTCTTCAAGGAAGAAATTCATCTGAGATATGAAAGATTTCTAAAATTCTACTTTATTTTAAAAGCTTTACACTTCTACAAGCATGTAGTTCTGGAACAGATGAAACACGCGGAGAACGATTTACATTCCAGAGCATCTCGTGACAAAGTTTATTCAAGTTTTAGGGGATAAGTTAGAAATTAGAAATAATAATGATGTATAATGTAATGGAAGGTGACGGAGGAACAGTGTGGGAGGGAGACCAGCAGTCGGTAGGTAAGCCAAGGCCCTCCTCGGGCTGTAGAGCTATGGGTTATTATTATTATTATTATTATTATGTAATGGAAATTTAACCTTTATCAACCCCATGAAATATTATGCAGTTTTAAATACTGCAACATATATTCTTACATCTTGAAGAATTCGATCTTGCGACAGAATAGAAAGAAATCAGAAGTAACTTAGCGAAATTTATGTTCACTCCTGTTCACATATAGTGGCACAGATTACAAGGTTGAACAGTTGAAGCATGTGCTGAATAGGAGTGTACAATTACGTGCACGATAACGTAGAAGCTTGTGGAATATGTATTTTGCAAGAGCTGTATATAAAAAAATGTGATCCATAGAAATTTTTAAATGAAAATCCCAATATTACCTGGTTCTTAATTTGACGATGGAAGAAGTTAATTTACATCTATGTTATATGTAAACTATTGCCATCAGTTCAACGTTCATCGTAGTTATTGACTTAGTGAGTTAGTCAAGTGGCCTTAAAATGAAAAATATAACGCAATACATGTCATAAAACTTGCTTTTCATACATACCTATGGTCATCCCTTATGGAGATCTCATTCAGGGCTGCTTAGGTTATTTCTTTAATCACCTGTTCATCAATTTTTGTTGCTTTACAAACGACAGAAAATAATTAAAATCTTTGCTGTGCTAAATCACTTTTTAATGAACTTGTTCAGCATTGAATTGAGAATGTGTATCAAAATTACCTTAAAAACATTAAGGGCCCAACATGTTTGTATCTCCGACTGCATTCGTAGTCGCCTCGTAATAAACTGGTCCCGAGTGCGATACCTGGTGGAGGCACAGTGGTTCGAATCCCATTTTAAACTGTAGTTGCAGTCCCGATTAGCCTTTCTGTACATAAAGTAGACTTTAAGAAGAACTCAAACCATAATATTTTACCTACAGAGGGAGGGTTGGGCAAAATACAGCTCCGCCCTCAGTTCTGATACAATCTGTAGTCAGGAACTAATATCTTAGTCCTAATACTATCACCATTTCATCTTCCACACAATTGCGATCAACCCAAAGTAGAAAACGTACGAAAAATTACAAAGGTAGAAAGTAATGCCATGCTACGCCACTGAAAGTAACAGCCTCTCGACTAATGTGGTCTTATTTTCATCTGTTCTTTTATCCTAACCATTACTTTGGACACTGCTGTTTCGTGGTGGCATATTCTGTTGAAACAAAATTGTGGAAACTGGAATATAATTGAAAATGATCACGATTAATAATAGCCCTCACATGCGTTCCAATTCTAAAGCCATTGGTTCTAAACTTTCCATTTGATCGAGTTCATTTTATTTCGTTTTTATGTAATGTTAAGGTCATCTGAAGATGTGAAGTTAATAAAATAAATATGCATAGTTATGGATTCTTAGCTAACTAAATAAGCAACAAAACTATTACACTAGATCGTATGTCATTAATTAATTGAATGTGAAATAAGTTTATCATAGTAACAAAAAATGTCTAATATTTACATAAATCCTACTTTACTTCCAATTATGCTACATTAATTAATAAGTTATCCATTTTCTAGAATATTTAGTATCCTGATCGAAAATTGTAAACTGTCTTAGAATGAAACTTTTTTCCGAAGCTTGCCCAGAAATAATGTCGGGACAGATTTTGGGAGTCATTTGTTCTAATCAGTATATTGCACTGCGTTGTGACGTACCATGATTTATTTTCTAAAAAAAAAATTTAAAAAAATAGTTTTGTAAAAAATCTGTATAAAACTACGATAATGTATCCATTAAGTTTCCATTTTTTCAGATTGTGACCACTTTGTCTACCATGTAATTCATGTCTAGTGGTTTAAGAACATTGCAGAAACTGGCAGATATTTATGAATGCATAACTAAACAATACATAAAATAATCTGATTAAAAGTCTGATAGCACATACATAGCAATAATTCTTGCGTGGTTCCTAGAATTAATATTGTCATTTTCTTTTAATCCATTATCTCTTCTGTCGCTGCTTTCTACCTCGTCCTTTACTAAATGTAAGTTATGAAAGTTTGCAATAAAACTAATATGTACCAAGTAACGAGTTCTTTGAACGAAATTTTACTGAATTATTCTAAAAGAACATTCATGTTCATGAACTCTCTTTGTAATTAACAATGTCATGAAATTAACGTATAACTAACTTTATTATAAAAATTCAGAAAAAAATTGCAATGAGAAATTACCACTGGGACATACAAAATACAATGTTACAAAATTCATAATCTCTTATAGAAGATAATTCTCATAATATATTCAAAATGCTTTCTTTTCTGTAATAATTCAAATTCAGAAAATTAATTCATTTTATACAACCCACGTTGAATTATTCATGTAATATATGTAGTCACAGATTTGAGTAATATTTTGACATTTGTAATATGTACAAAAATCATTAGTATAAAATATGATACAAGTAGTTTATTTAAGAAGAGACTTCATTCTATGCTTAATTTTGAAATTTGTTAGGCCTAAATTATTTACACCAACGAAAATCTTAAAATTTGTCTCTGTACATATGTAGGCTAGTTCATTAAAGGAATATCGTATGAACAGAATTTTGACTTATGCGACTTCGGCATTGTGGACACACGGGAGAGAAGCCTTTTATCAACACCGAATCTAAGCATGGTTTACAAAAAATATGCCCGCATGACGTGGACATAATTTGCATTTTATTCAGTTTCATATCGGCCAGGGAATCCAAACAAATCGAGCATAGAATAAGATTCGAAACAGCTTCTTTCCCATTACATTTGGAAGGAGAGTTCTTATTCGTTAAAATTGCTCTAGTGAGATTTGCCGGCTTCCCGTCCATGGATGCTGCAGCAGCAGTAGCCAGCTTACCGTCACTTGACGCAGCAACCGGCTTCCCGGCCCTGGATGTCGCAGTACCAGTCGCAGCAGGTTTCGCGGCCCTGGAGGTTGAAGTAGCAGCAGCAGCAGGTTTCGCGGCCCTGGAGGTTGAAGTAGCAGCAGCAGCAGCAGCAGGTTTCGCGGCCCTGGAGGTTGCAGTAGCAGCAGCAGCAGCAGGTTTCGCGGCCCTGGAGGTTGAAGTAGCAGCAGCAGCAGCAGGCTTCGCGGCCCTGGAGGTTGAAGTAGCAGCAGCAGCAGCAGGTTTCGCGGCCCTGGAGGTTGAAGTAGCAGCAGCAGCAGCAGGTTTCGCGGCCCTGGAGGTTGCAGTAGCAGCAGCAGCAGCAGCAGCAGCAGGTTTCGCGGCCCTGGAGGTTGAAGTAGCAGCAGCAGCAGCAGCAGCAGCAGGTTTCGCGGCCCTGGAGGTTGAAGTAGCAGCAGCAGCAGCAGGTTTCGCGGCCCTGGAGGTTGAAGTAGCAGCAGCAGCAGCAGCAGGTTTCGCGGCCCTGGAGGTTGAAGTAGCAGCAGCAGGTTTCGCGGCCCTGGAGGTTGAAGTAGCAGCAGCAGCAACAGGTTTCGCGGCCCTGGAGGTTGAAGTAGGAGCAGCAGCAGGTTTCGCGGCCCTGGAGGTTGAAGTAGGAGCAGCAGCAGCAGCAGGTTTCGCGGCCCTGGAGGATGCAGTAGCAGCCGGTGCTTTCCAAATGTTTCCGTCTCTTACCAAACTTAAAGTCTCATGACTGATTCGACTGGCCGATACTGGTCTTCCTTGGTTTCCATTTACTAGCCGATGACTACTAGCACTATACAGATCAGCAGGAAATACATGCAAGACACTTCTGGGGAGGCTGTCAGAACTTCCGTCTATAGTACCATTTCGTAGAGTGACTAAAGATCTTGTGTTACATTTAGATTCGTCACCAGCAAAAGATAAATTAAATTCAAATACTGTTGTCCTCGTTTGTGCCTCATTTAATAAGATAGACATATTCGTACCTGCAAAGAAATCAAATTCAATATTGTGACTGGTAGCTGAACATTTTTTTATGTAACAGACTTTCTAGAGAGCATTTGGAAGAGGGGGGGGGGGTTACATCTATAAATTTCGTAACAAATATGTTCAGGGTTGCGAATTAATTTTAGAGATTTCGGGGATTCTCACGTCCCGTTAGATATTCATAGTACTTTTTGCAATAAATAAGCCAGGTTGGGTTGTTGTTTTCGCAGTTCCTTCAATTGTACATATTACGGTTATTTAATTCAGAAAGCATACTTTAGACGCTTGCAATTATTAAGAGCGACAACTGCTGCAGTTTTATTTCAGATACAAAATTTGTGCACGGCTAACTTCTCCCCACGACTTGACAGATTCATGTTGTACAAATATTAATCCACCTTCATTTCCAAACTCTCATATATGTTGCAAAAATATCCAGTATACGTTAAGTCCGGCCCATTTAAAATTGTCAAAATTGGAAAGTCCAAGTTCTGAAATTCAATTCCCACATTTTATTGGGTTCCAAAATACACCTAAAAGTGATATAAAATCCAGGGACAGCAACAAGCACAACATTTTAAGCTGTTTTAGCTGCATAACTGGAATGTTTCTACACTTACCACCACTTATTAAAGGACAAAGTAATGATATCTAGTAATATACATTATCCCAATCTGCGATCCAACACCACCAACAGTATCAGAGCACCAAAATGTAACAAGGCAAGATACGGATCAAAATCCCTGTCATCACTGGCAAGTAAAGCGTGGAATCTACTACCTGTAAATTGCAGAAAGGAGAGAAATTTGGCCAAATTTAAACAACAGATTAGGACATTAATCTATGAATACTGACACTGTGGCTATTCTACCTCATTTCCTCCTTCATAAAACGTAGCTGCAAGAAATGTTTATTTTAGTCTATTTCTTATATTTTTCAATTATATAAATTTATAATATTCCATTTTATGTATACTTATAAACAAATAGCATAACTGTATATTAATTCATGTAGGGCAAAAAGCTGTTTTAGTAGTTCGGAATCAATGTAAAAAAAATTTAAGCTTAATTGTAACCCTACTTTAATAATAAAAAAATAAAAAAATAGAAGAAATACATGAAATAACGATGTCTGGATGGGATTCAAACTTAAATGTAGAAGCTAGATCTTAATTCAAACAATCAAACATCAAGTACAGAAGCCACTCGCTTCTGACACCAATTAAAAATAAGTTTGCGAAGTTAATAACGATACAACTTAAGAGTAGGATTTCCCAAATTATTTCAATTCGCTACTCTTATTTCCTCGTTGCAAATTATTACAGTGCCTTCTTGCTTCCTTGTGCTAATCTCAACTTTTTAATGGAGGGGGACCCCGGAAGCAAGCCCCGCCTCCACCCGCATACATTCGAGGGTATGCGCTTAGTGCCCTGGTGCCTTAAAATATACCAGGACGTTATTTGCATGAATTTAACGGTTCCCCGCCATTAAATTTCTCTCATTTATTGATTATTTATTCATACAATATACATGAGAAAATAAACATGATAGAATAATACACATATAGTAAAATAATAAAATTACATTAAATATTGAATGGTACTTAATTTATAGTAATTGTTTATTTTTGTTGCATAATTATTGTTGCCATTACATTTGATATTTAAGTGCTGCGATTGTGTCGGACAATTCAGAAGTCCAGAACAAATAACTTGCGTTTTTAATTAAGTGTGTGCCATGTTACAATACACAGTTTGAAATTTATAAAATGTATGCAATTTTGTTGTGATGTGCCGACGTCGCTCGCCTCATTCCTGAATCCCGGAAGTATGTTTGCTAAATATCTATTTCTCAAACTTCGAAAGTATTTTGAGGTATGGTATCCAATTTTGGGGAAACTCGGCTCAATCGCAGAGGATTTTTAAAATTCAAAAAAGAGCATTGCGTATTTTGGCAAATGCACATAAAACTGATACATGTAAACCGCTTTTCAAAAAATTACGTATATTAACACTTCCAAGTCTGTACATACTTGAAACACTTACTTTCATACACGAAACAAAATCGAACTATCCAAGGAACATAGACACTCACGATTACAATACCAGACAAAAAGATAACTTCCACATTCCCAAAGTGCGGCTAACTGCATTCCAAACAGGACCTTTTTACTCAGGCATCCAGTTATACAATATATTACCAAAAAGTTACAAAAATTTTGAGAGAACCACAATCTTTAAAAGTAAAGTGAAAAAATTGTTATTGGAATACACATTATATTCAGTTCAAGAATTTCAAGAATTAACTAACTTTATAAAATAAATTTAGATTGTATACACTATATAACATGTACTTTTACAGCACTAGTTCACTTCAACAAATAATTTGTCATTGTGTGTTTTACTATTATATTATGTTATATTATTATTAAAAAATTGCCAAATTGATGTATAGATATATATATGTGCGATGTCAACATGTCTTTTGTAATGTACATGCACCAATGCCCCCAGGGGTATTATCGGTGTAAAAATTGCTCAATAAACTCAAACTCAAACAAGGAGTCCCCGCTCGGCCCCAACCTGGCTGCCCTATTAACAAGAAGTTGGAGAAATTTAATGGTGAAGGTTTTTTCGACGTATCTTTAACCAGTTATGACTGAATTCTTGTAACAATTTGCTCCTTTTCGAGGTGTCAGAAAAAAAGCATTAAAATATGTTTAGAGCTGCGCATTATGAATGGTTCTCAAACAATTAGTGTGACACTTCCATAGAATTAAAAGTCTTTCACAGTGACGAGGCCAATTTTCATGTTCATAAGGAAGTTCATAAACAGAATATTCGATGCTTCTCATCTGATAACCATTTTTGACAGATCACAGCCGAATGGTTAGTGCTGGTAAGTTAATGGTGTGGCGTGCTGTGTGCAACACAATTGGTTAGTCCGTTTACCATTGACTGAACCTTAAATGCTTGAGGCTACTTGGATTTGTTAAATGAACAGGTTTTTCATCCTTGCTTATGGAAGAAGGTACTTTCACAGATTTTTTCCAGTAGGGAGGAACACCAGAACACTATAGGAACGTTGTGAGACAGTGTCTGTCCAAAGACAGTTAAAGGATGACGAGGGTTGCATATTCTGTTGATAAACTTCAACATGAACATAAATTAGTGTCGTCACTGAAGAACTTTTCATTCATTGGAGTGTCACACTAATTGTTCGCGACAACCATTCATAATGCGCAGCTTTTCGTGGGTGTATTCGATTAAAATCGTGTGCAATGGCATGACGTCACTTTGATCTCTATGCTTTTTCTGACACCTCGAAAAGGAGCAAATTGGTACAAGAATTCTGTCAAAACTTTTTACTGGTTCAAGATACGTCGAAGAAACCTTCACCATTTCATTTCCCGTGCAATTCTACCCTGTTTTGATATATCATATCACCCCCTTCCCATTTAAAATTTTGAAGTTGAATTAAATATGGCGGCTCTCAAGATGGCGGCCGTTATCGTCATATGCACTAACATTTTTCCCCACCTCTATTACAAACCTACGATGTTAGTTTTGCAGAATAGTATGTCATTCAACTTTCATTCGGGAGTCTGCACACTTTCGGACCATCCTCTAAGCACTTCATTGTACCGGCAGAAATTTAAGATTGATCCATTACTACTAAAGTATTTTGTCTTTCAACAGAATAAATTTCTCTCTTGAACAATTACCGGTTAGTGTGCAACAACATACTTGTTCAAAGCATCACTTTTACTTTATTCACTAAGGAAACTTACCGTTGCCCTCACGTCGATCACCTGAGGATTTTGCTTCTTCCTCAGCCATTTATTTCAGTTGGTCCTGTGAAGGAAAGTACTGAATTAGAACAGTAATAACCTCTTCTTCATGTGAAGAAAAAATTAATATTTTTTTTTAAAAAAGGAAAACTCTCACACACATTACATATTGTATATATTGTATTACATACGTATAACCTTGTTCCCAAGGTGACCCATATGCAACGGTTTTGTATTTCTTATTTTTCTTTTCTAAAGTTACAAGCAATTTTACAAAACATCCATTTGGTACACGTTGTCAATTAGTTGTTGGGAGTTATTTCTTTTAATTTCAGAAATTTATCTCTCACTAGAGGTTTGTAAATTGCCCTTGAAGCTTAACTACGGCCACCTTTGGTCAACTGCCTCACGAAAATTCCATTCTCAGGAGCTGCCATTTTGCGGCCCGAAAATATCAACAAATAATCGATTTGGAGAGAAATTTCTCTGGCAGTTTCAAGCCCAATGTAGTTGTTTAGAGAACTGTTCAGGTTTCATCCCCTTACCGAAAAGCAAAAATTTATTTTTACAGACTTTTTGGCATTCTGGATCACTACGCACCGGTCCCATATACACTGGCCGAAAGCTCAGGAGAAACATAAGTGTGTGCGCGCACACACACACACAAACCCACACTATATATATATACAGGGTGCTCGGAAATTCCCCTTACAAACTTCTAGGGCAAGTAGAGGGGACTGAGTAGACAATATTTGGAATAGGAACCCATGTCCGGAAACTTACAGTTTCCGTTCTACAACCATGACAATTTGTCGGATGTGCCTGTGTTGGTATGCAACCTTGTAGGCAGTACATGACGTCAGAAGATCACCTGATGGCACGTGACGTCTACAAATTGTTGCGTTCCACTGTCCACACAGGTGTTGATCATTGAATACAGTAGTACGTTTCTTTTTTGTTCCCTTGGCATTGTTACCAAATAAATTTGTTTGTATTATGGACTGAGTCAGACGTCATTCACTTCTGTACCTTACGTAACACCTCATTTGACATGGTTGTAATAAATGATTACACTTTAGGTTATCAGGTGATCTTCTAACGTCATGTACTGCCTACCCGGTTGCATACCAACACAGGCTCATCCGACAAATTGTCATGGTTGTAGCACGGAAATTGTACGTTTCCGGACATGGGTTCCTATTCCAAATATTGTCTACTCAGTCCCCTCTACTTGCCCTAGAAGTTTGTAAGGGGAATTTCCGAGCACCCTGTATATATATATATGGGGGTGGGGGTGTATGTATAACCAGGAGGTTATAATTCAAGTTCCCCTACTCACCTTCTGGAGGCTGTTCGAAGCAACGGATTTAGCTGAAGCTTGGTATGCATACTATTTAGACAACTGGGAATGGAAATTCCGACGAAAAAATTCGGAATTTTTGCCGCCACAGACACATATGTTGTCCTTTTATTTACAAATCTGAGAATTCTGCAGTTACCTTCACTGCAGTACGTAGTTTTTCATCCTTGATATCTACGACCATACGAGTTACTTCAGCCTCCTTGGCGGAGTAATCAGAATAACTTGCTACGATACTAGATGCTCAGGTTTGAATCCTAGGGTTTATCCTATCAGGATTTTAAAAATTCACACTCGCCGTCGCAATTAAACCAAGGGGGAGAAAGGTGACGTAAAATAACGAAAAGGAACATCCATACTTACGAAAATTGATGTATTATAAGAAGAATTTTCAAGTGCACAGAATTTCTCAAAATTTCCACGGGGATGGGGGCTGTGACAACGTTCTTCTCCCCACACCACAATTTGCTGCTTAATCACCACGCTGCGAACCACCTTCTAAAAAGAAAGAGGAAATTGAGGTTAGAGTTATGATTACATACAATTTTTGGTAACAAATAGTTGTAAAATGTAATTTAAGATTTCTAGTAAGTCAAGTTTTCTACAGTGCGAGAGAAAAAAGATTTGTTGTGGAGGAGCTTCTCACCACGGATACAAATATCTAGCTACAGCTCTGGATACAAAGATGCACTGCTATAATTACGATTAACAGAGTTTACTCTTAATTGATTTGATTTTTTATATTTTGCCTCGCATTCCTCCACTTTAGGCTAATCTCAACGATGACGAAATTGACATTCAAACCCGGGACACTCTCCGTCGCAGCGTCACGCAGGTTGGCTTACACTGTTACTGTAATGCCTCTTAAAATTCAGCAGATTACCAATTTGGATGAAGGCGAAAACTGATTCAAATTCCACGTAAAATTGTAAACCCAGTCTAGATTAGCATATGTTCGTCCAAAATACTAATACTAAGTTTACATAGGTATAATTTTTTCTATCAATTAACCCTCGTCTATTTTGCACTTTGACATATATTGTGGGTGGGGTGCGTCATTGAGTACGGAGAAATTTGATATCTCGCCACAGAAGCGAGACTATAATCGTAAGAGCTATACTATTGGGTAATTGCACCAAACCTGAACGCCTAACCTACTCAAGTAACCATATTGGAGAGATATGCAAAAAATTGATCTGCAGGAAAAACTCAGCAAATATTTAGAAAACCTGTGCATAGAATTCTATTCGTGTAGAGGAATTAGACAATCTAAACTTGGACCATTTTCTGTAGAAAAATACAATTTTCTTGGTTGTAGAGAAAGGAGTTCGTAAGTTGTGCGCTGGGGATTACTTAAAATAGAGTGTCTCAAGTTACATGCATGTGAATTTCTAGTTCATCCAAAATAGATTTCAAAAAAATAGTTTTTGCGTAAATTCCGTAATTGATGAACACTTACTAGGGTACTAGTTTACTATCCTTCGGACAGATTTCTTCATTTCTACAGAAGAAACTACTTACCGTAATAAGTTCCTGTAGCATTGTCGAACATCGGGAAGATGTTTTGTGTGATGTCGGAATGTTTCATAGCTGAAATTCATGTTGTTCGTTGAAAATTAATTCTCCGACGGAGAATAGCGTTTGGCGCGTAAACCTTCGTACACCATCACGCGTCGTGACTGTAACATGACGCGTCGTGATTGTGTTTTGTTAGCCCCACGAACCATTGGCGCGTGGTTAGGTTAGTTCGGTTAGGTTAGGCAAACAGTTAAAATTTGGTGTATTAGTATCAGGATCTAGAAATTGAAAATAATTGGGAACCATTGGCGCTAGCCCAACAAACCATTGGCGCTAGCCCCACGAACCATTGACGCGTGGTTAGGTTAGTTCGGTTAGGTTAGGTAAACAGTTAAAATTTGGTGTCGTGGTAGTATCAGGAATATATATATTTGGTTGTGAAACAAAAAAACGCGAAAATCGACAGACTAACGCCTTATTTTTGCTTATTTTGCATTTCTAGATGTTTTACACCTTCAGGAATGTTCCGCGAAGCAGATACGTAAGAACGAATGTCAAAAATTGACGAAACGAAAAAATTAGGTGGTGTCCGAAGGATAGTAAATTTTTACCATTGACAGTTTAGCATTTCTTCGCATGCGATTCAAGTAACTCAGTCGCAGGCAAAGGGTTGCATTCGACTAGTTGCTAAGTTGTCAGTGTGAATCAAACTTCATCCTACAAACTTGCAAAGGAGTAGATTAGCTTGTGGATGTTCCTTCTGGCAATACATGAAAAATTAACCATGACAACATTTGAAACTGCAGTGAAAACCGGTGGTTTGAAAACGCTGGAAGCACTATGACGAGTAAACCGCCGGAACGTTGACTTGTCCGCCAGTCTGCTATTCCTCGTGCAATGCTTTGGCGAGTGGTCGAAAACTTGAGTTCAAGAATAATTGAATGTAAAAACATGAACGGTCACCATTTGTCCAATACTCTTTTCCACAAATAAATATTAAATGTTCAAGCTTTCTTTTGGTAATAAATTTATCTTTATACAAAAAATGCAAATATTTATTTTAATAGTTTTAAAATCTAAAATATTTCTGAGACACCCTTTACATAGTTTTTACCCCTTCAGTTAATCGCGTCGAAAAGGTTAAAATGAAGTGGATTATGGGACAAATACACCCGTATCTTACTCAGGGTTCGAACCTGAAACCCCTGGCTTTACAGCACATTACGCACAATTCCGTAACCGATGTAGATATCCAAAACACCAGCGAGGGCGTTGCTTACCGCTTCTTAAAGGAAATATTAATCACAAAACACGATAAATTTACGATAAACTTTTTTATATTAAGATGTAATACAATATAAAGTAAATACAACGCGGACTGAAAACCTACGAAGCCATTGATTAATTGAGTTGGCGTTTTAAGTACATTTTATGCACAGTAAAGCTAATCGGGATTGGACCTACAGTTTAAAGTGGGATCCGAACCATGTGCCTCCACCGGGAATCGAACCCGGGACTCCTTGATTACAGGGCTACGATGATACCACTCCGCAAAAGGGTCTACGAAACCAAAATAGAAGCGAAGCTATCGTTATGCGTCAATAATTTTATGTTAGAAGTACTAGGTTCGACACTGACAGCAATTTTCGACGTTTTTGTTAGATTAGAAGCCCTAAGTTTGGTGGCGTTATAATTTGCACGTGTTTTTTTTACTATTTGAATATGCATTCCACCGGTATTTCAGATCTGTCAAAACTACTCGCATAGTTTTCTTTGCTTACACTAGCCATACTTTGAAGCTATAGATTTAAAAAATCTACTTAATTCTCGAGGGGATCGAGTCCACGTGTCTACAGGAAGTGTACTAAAATAAAACAGTAGTTTTATTTTACTGTACAGACACAGAACACTTCAAGGTTGTAATGGTCCTATTGAAAGTCAATGGGGCTGTTACAACCCAGAAGTGTCCGTCACTGTATTTGCCACAATGTGAAGGGGAAGAAAATCGATCCATGTGTACGTTTGAGTTACTAAACCCACCTTATTGCTTAAGTAGATCATTAGCCATTGATAAATTCGCATTGACGGATTCTGTCAACCACTGAATAAGAATTATTCAAGACCAAGTTAATGATATGGCCTTCATTGTAAACGTAACGAAATTCAGAAAATATAAAAGTTTATATTATATATATATATATATATATATATATTATATATATATATATATATATATATATATATATATATATATATTAGTCAAACTTTATGATTGGTAACATTCCTGTGAACACAACTGAAAATACGCTTTTTGTAGTTAGTAATTGCATAAAACAAATTTCTCAATTACTTTCAAGATTCGGTCTCGCTACTGAAGTTCTGGGTTCGAATCCCAGCCTGGGCATGGGTGTTCTCTGCGACTATCACTCAATTTCATCCAATCATTCATCCTCATTGTCGCGATTGGCCAAAGAGGCAGAAGCTGACGTAAAAATAGAAATACAAATTCCAGTATTTTCATGCACTGACTTTACATTATATACGTTGTTCAATGGTAGCGGAATATCTGAACTAACCGACTGCTCGTATATTCTTTTATATTCACCAGCGTTCGCAAAAACCAATGTAGCTAATGCTACATCATTATCAGTTATTACATTCCTCGATTTCACCTCTCGATAAATCAAATTACACTCAAATCACAACTTTCAAGAGCTGTATGTTTTAGCTACGTGTGAAAACATACATGCTAGTAATTATCATATTTACACTTACCCAGGAACAATATGTGTGTCGTGCCCACTTAAACACAGAGACTAACTCTAACTTCCACATGTAACCGGCTATAGCAGAGAGCAGGTTGTAAGCTGGCGGTTGTGGCTCCCTCTATCCACAAGTAGTGTCACGTGATGTGCTCGAACGTACTTTAAACAGCAGACGACTTTTCCTCCAGGAGACTACCGTCCAGAAAGCATAGGCTTCATAGTTCATGTTATTCACGCAGGTATGCATGAAATTACAGTATCTCCAATTAACTATCAAGATTTTATATGTATGTGTCTTTTCTTAAATACGTACATTTAATTATTGAAACATAAAGCGAACTGCAAAAATATATTGAGATATTTTTTGTGTAAACATATTTGCGCAGACATCATTATAGTTCTTATATATATATATACATTTATATCTGGCACCAATCTATTTTACTGGTGGAAAATATGTGCACACCACGATAATCTCGAAAATCACCTAGACAGGGATGAAAATTCTAACCTCCATGATGTATCGTCTGTGTGAAAGTTTGTTTTAAGCCCACTTTACGCTCTAATATTTTTTCGGTACTGGACCTACAGTTTAAAGTGGGATTCCAACCTCTTTTTATCAATTTCATCATATCATCACTCATCCTCGCGATTAACCAAAATTAATAGAAAAGCAAAGAAGAATTAACCAAATCAATCATTCAATCAAAACCCATTAGACGAGTCGAATGGTGATATTTTAAAAATCCGTGGTAAGCCCCTAGAGGAGTGCTCGGTTGGGGCGGCTTAGTGTACGTCATGGCCTATCCAAAATTAGCTTGGCCCACCTGCTGGCTCATCCTATGAAAGTTTAATAGGCAATAATTTCGTGAAAACAAAAAATGAAAGTGTTCAGATAATGATGAATGTGACGGGAATCTTCCTGGTTTCAATCGTGTAATGACGATGTTAATACTAAATTAATTCTCCTTTGAAGGTTTGGCCCCCCAAAACCTTGACAGGCATCCATCCAGTGGCACCACTGTTGGTGCCCAGCTGTACGTAGAGAATTTTAATTCAGAATGAGAGTCGTGTAGAGAAATACCTTTGGACCATTTTGTTATGTGGATCACAATATTCGAATGGACGACCAAAAATAATTTATTTGAATTTAATCATGCAACGATATCAGTTTCGGGCCATATTGTTATTGCATTTTCCAGTACAGTAGAACGTCGTTTATCCGCATTAATTGGGACCGAAGATTATGCGGATAACTATTTTTGCGGATTATCAAACATGTGTTTATTTAACAAAGAGCACATACAGTACAGGTTTATTTTATACAGTGCACAGTACTACATACGTATACAGTGCAAGAAAACAAAAGACATGCGAATATGAGAGAACAGTCGTAATATACGTACAGTACGTGCCTAAATTACAGTTCTGCACTTGTACTGTGTTAAAAAACTAAAACACATCTAGATCCAATGTACGTACAATTGAAGAAATTGCTTAAATTTGTTCAAAATTGAATCTTGCTTTTTGTAGTTTGCAGATAACTGACGTTGCGGATAATTGACGTGCGGATAAACGACGTTCTACTGTACTTACATTGGGTAGGTTACCAATATATTTTTGTCTCATTCCAAAATTCCTATTTAAAAAGCCTCCCCGAATGGTATAGTGGTAACTTCGTTGCCTTGTAAGCTAGGAGCCACGGGTTCCATACCTGGTGGAGGCACATAGTTCGGATTCCAGTTTAAACTGTAGGTCCAGTTCCGATTAGTCTATCTGTGCATAAAGTGGATTTAAATCCAAAACTCAAACTCCTGTTTAAAAGAGGTGCAAATGCCTCCCCGACGGCGTAGTTTTAACGTCGTCGCCTTGTAATTACAAGGGATCCTGGGTTCAATAACCCGTGGTAGCATGTAGTGGTTCGGATCCCACTTTAAACTGTAGTTCCGGTCCCGATTAATTTTTCTGTGGATAAAGTGGACTTGGAAACAAACTCAAACAAACAAGGGTTGCTGTGGCGCGTGGATCCACAACAAGTTTAAACCCCTGTGGGGCTTGTGTTGTGCTCTGTCTATGTGTGTTTGTAATCTCACTTACATCAATTAAATCTTATCACGATTCATCCACATCGTCGCGATTAGTCAAAAGTTTCAAAAAAACTACGTAAAAATAACGCACGGCCATGAAAATAGGCGGCTGGGCAGAATTGCGCTGGTGCTATATATGGGAAAAGCAAAGCGAGAGCGGGACAAAAGTCGCTGGTTCCCGCGCACTGTGTGGCAACGTCAACCGGGCTGCGTTGCCTAGTTCGAGCGTCTGACCGACCTCTCTCCGGGGCACTTTTGTGTCATCCCTGACCTTTCGAGCAAATACTGTCAGTTTGCATCACATGGATTACAAAGACCAACTCTTCAACGAGATCATTCATTATCTTAAACCACCGAACACACAGGGTTGTGCTCCGACATGGCAACAGCGCAAACGTCTGCCATCCGCCTAATTTCATGCCGTGCGTTTAGTCACAAACTGAGATTTTCTGTTGTATAATTTTATACTAGACACATGCAAAGATTCTGAACAGTGATTATCCAACATTATAATGTTTGTTATTAACATAATAAACATAAGTAACTGCCTTGTAATCAAGAGGTCCTGGGTTCGATACCCGGTGGAGGCACATAGTGGTTCGGATCCCACTATAAACTGTAGGTCCAGTCCCGATTAGACTTACTGTGCATAAAGTGGACTTAAAACACAAACTCAAACTAAACCAAACCAAACATAAGTAACTTGTGTAAAAGTTGCATTTTTTGTCTTGTGCTTTTTAAGGATCAGACTAAATATCGTGGCAGCCATCTTGGTAGCCATCTCATTAAGGTTCGGCTGGACCTTAGGCCGACGCCAGGGCAGCTTTTTTCGAACTTTCTTCTCCTTTCGTAAAACCGATATGATATTCCAAAATCTGAAAAATTACATCAGATTAGAATTCCTTCTAGAGCATTCACGTGAATCTTCATGTGGTTTTCTTTTGCTGTTGCCTAGATACTGTCAATAGTTTTGTGGCTACGTAGTAAGTCACCCGCATTGTAGTGACTAGCCAAAGTTACCATAAAAGTTACCTAACGAAAGAAAAATTAAAATCCAGAAGATTGGTCGGTTTGGTCCCTGCGCAAGGTTTATTTTTATTATTATTATTTGATTTATTTTATTTTACTTCGCGTTTTGTGCCTCTTGGCTAATTTGCGAAAATGGGGATGAGTGATGAAATTGATGAATGTACATTCACAAACAATCATGCCCGAGCGTAATTCGAACCCGGGACCCTTGGCGTCGCAGCGCGATGTGTTAACCACTTAGCCACAGGATCCGGTCCCTGCGCAAGGACCTCGTTAGTCTACAACAATATAGTTATCGGATTTTTTACGATATATGCCTCCTTTCACCTTATTAATAATAATGTGACTCTTGGATAAAACTGAAGATAGAAACACTACTTCACTATATCAATATTGCCTCTTTTATGTCTTCTCGTTGCTGCTTACAATTTTTTTTTCTCATTTTACAAATTAGTGTTCGCGTCAATATATTACATCTTGAATATTCTAGAACGTAGTACGTACTCGTTAGCTTTAATACCATTACTAGTTGATACTTGTAATATTAACAAAGTTCCAGTTTTTAAAAAACTAATGATTATCAGAACCGTTATAATTTTTCTGGTACAATGCTTTTCTTATAAGTTTTCTAAGAGAATTTTGCCTGTAAAAGTACTACATTTTCTTGTATTTATACTTTGGGATATTGATTGATTTGATTTGGTGATTTAAGTCCAATTTATGCACAGTAAGACTTATCGGGACTGGAATCCGAACCACTATGTGCCTCCACCGGGTATCGAATCCGGGACCCTTTGATTACAAGGCGACGACGCTACCACTGCGCCATCAGGGAGGCATACTTTGGGATATATGCTTACACGTGTGTAGGAACATCATAAAGACGATTCAGGTTCAATTGAGTACCCTCCCGTGTGATCTTGGAAAACTAAACCACGTTTCATCTTTTGGTTTCCACAAAATCCCTTTTGCGGAAGAACGTAATGCATTTTGAGGACCGGGGGAGGGGAGGGGAGGGGAGGGGAGGAGAAAGAGGTTTCCCACAAAAGGATCAATCCGACCATGATCAAAGAAGTCAATAGCCCCATCTAAACGCATGGCCATGAAAATAGCGGCTGGGCAGAATTGCGCTGGTGCCACATATGAAAAAAGCAAAGCAAGATCGGGACAAAAGTCACTGGTTCCCGCGCACTGTGTGGCAACGTCAACCAGGCTGCGATGCCTAGTTCGAGCGTCAAACCGACTTCTCTCTGGGACACTTTTGTGTTACCCCTGACCTTTCGAGCAAATACTGTTAGTTTGTATCACATGGATTACAAAGACAGTAGATAGTAAATATGCCTTCTAGGCCAACCCTGATTTTTTTACCCCTCGACCGCCAAAACCTCAAAAACTCACTTTCTCTCCACGTTCCGCGCCTCATTTATTGCGCTGACGATGTTTCACAGCGAAGAAAAGCAGTGATGAGTGAAATGCACTTTCTCATCCTCTCATCCTTGAAGGATGAATGCACCTTATCGTAATTTTTCCAAGTCCGGGGACCATGTTTATATATCGTGACCTTTGTAAACCTCTCGGGAACGATGTGCCACACACGCACACACACACGCGCCTCTCATTTTTTCTGTATTGTGACGCAAGCAAACAAACAAAATAATAATAATTATTTTTTAGGATTCCTGGCCCCTATAACCCCGCCAGGGTGCTTGGTGCCCAACCAAAAATGTTCTAACGGCTGCGGTTAGATAACCACACCTCTGTAGACTTTCACGTGTTTTTTTTTCTCAAAGGTCCTATGGGACACCTCTGTTTGTCAAAAATTCGAGATATTAGCAATTTAACGCAGGACTTGGAAAATTTTCGGAAAATTTTTGGTTCCATGACGACCTATGTTTATTTTGGTATGGGAGGACAGAGGACACCGAGACTCGACCAACGCACTAAACTCGACCTTTCTACGACTATTCGTTCAAAAGTTAGGAGTGATCAAAGTTTTGGAGAGTGGGTGGGTTAACTTCTTACCTCTTGACCTCAGGACCACCAAAACTTGGTACACGTATTCTACACCTCCAAAATCGACAGGGGGTATCTAACGATACCGGATGGGGGTGTTTTTCGATATATTTTTTCGATAACTCTTACCATTTTCGAGATATTTGCAATTTAAGATTTTTTTAACGCTATATAAAATAACATACCTGAAAATTGTATCGCTATATACTAGATTTTTTGGTTTGTGTGATTTTGGAGAAAGCAATGGCATCCACCACCAGTTTCAATCGAAAAAATGATAAAACTGAATGTGTTACTTGTGGGAAGCTAATCTCAAGGAACAATTTATCGGTACACAGGGCAAGATGTAGCGAAACAGCTTCGAGTTTAAATCGTTCGTTACCTTCTAAGCCTTGTGCTCGATGCGGAAAGATGATCAGCATTGCAAATTTAAGTAAACACCTGAAAATTTGCAAACCATCGACCGAACAAGGAACATTGAAAAGAAAAATCGATGATCCAGGAACCGAAGCTTCTACTTCCAAACAAGTAAAATTATCCGATGAACGAAAACCAATTAGATCTGCATTTAACCGTCATATTCAGGATTTCTCTTTTACTTCGGAACCAGGCTGCGACATTCTTAGTTTCTTGCGTGAAACGAGAACATCCGTGATAAATATTCTAAAAAATAAATTGGAAAATAATTCCATAAAAGTATACGTTGATCTATTTTCCGAATATGAAAAAGTCGATGGTACAACAAGAGTCTTTTATCATCGAACAAAAAACCAGGCTCTTCATTTGGCGGACGTCGATAATTTGGACGAATTTTATTCTGATTTTTCAAATGAGCTGGTTAAGAAACACGACGATTTCGAGGCTAAAGGGTCGGGATGGTCTCTGTGTGGAAGTCCTCACACGTTAACCGTTTACGTGAACCAATTCTCGCCTCTTCGCGCTTCCAGCTACGTTCCTCTTCCACCGAACATTCAACACAAGAGGGCTGTGTTAAATATACAGAACAGTGATAACAAGTGTTTTCTTTGGTGTGTGTTGGCGGAACTTCGCCCGATTCATTGGTCAAATCATCCAGAACGGGTTTATCATTACAAGCAGCATGAACCTGAACTGGAAAATGCAATGGTTGGCATCGAATACCCGGTGACCATTTCTGATATATCAAAATTCGAAACACGAGCACGAGATGCAGAAGGAAAACGCTTAATCATCAACGTGTATTCCTACACGTTGGATAAACATGTCGTGCATCCCGTCAGGATAAGCGATGTCGACGATGACGATGCTCGTGTGATTAATCTTCTTCTTATTTCAAACGACAGTGTTCACCATTACTGTCTTATTCGTTCACTATCACGCTTGGTCAGAAGTCAAACTACCAAGTATGCAAACAACATTGAAGTTTGCCCGAGATGCCTAACCACGTTCAACGATATAAAACAAGTCGATTATCGAAAATACACCGGACGTCAGATTGCTATCGAGAAACTTGCCGAACATAAAATATATTGCGGCAACAACAGACCGGTTCGAATGTTGATGCCCGAAAAGAACGAAGTGGAAGAATTCAAAATGCACAATGCACAACAAATAACTAGCAAGGACAGTGAATCTCTTTGGTTTCCGAAAGCAAACAATGGAGACTGTACACCGCACGGCAGATCATGAATTTCTACCTTCCATGTTATCTAAACTCAACGGCCTGTTGATCAATCAATTTTCGGAACGCTGCTCTTCTTGCTGGAACAGTGACGATTTCGGATTCGCGACGATCGACGTGACGAGGAAACCCAACGACGGAAAATACAGAAACAAAATCAACGACTTTCTAAACGTTGCAACGTTGTGATAATGTGATAATTTGAGACAGTTAAAGTATTTTTTTTATTTTAGTTATAGTTATTTAAGTTTATTTTTTTTTCAATTGCATTGCCTACAATTTTTACTAATTTCTAAACGATAGTGTCCCCAAGGCAACGTGTGGATTCCACAAGACAAAATACATCTTTTATCGTCATGCGGATCTAATGCTACTTTCCTAACTTTGTTTGTTGTAATCACGTGGTCTACACTTTGGATTCTTTGTTCTATACTTAGTATCGTCGATTGTGAGTAAAGGCAATCGATGTAATCGTGGAAGGTGAGTTTGTTCTCCACCGTATTCTTGCACACACCTTTTGCTTTCTTCGTGACGCTACTTTCTGTTCTCATGGCATACATTTTCTAATTTCTCCCACATGAGTTGCGCGTGTTGGTATTCTTCGTCCGTGATTCCTTTCTCTCTGAGTCTGCTGTAAAATTCTCTTGGAAGTGGGAGAGCGTCGTCGTTAAATTTAGAATTATCACTAACGTATTCGTAAGGATAAATCCCTTTACGTCTAACGAGTTCTATGTCTACGTTGGGAAAACTAGCTTTTGTAATTTTGAATTGTTCGTCTAAAAGTTTGCTGGCAAGAGCGTCCAGGCTGGCAGAGAGAAATCTGTATGAATCCAGAAACCTCATCTCGATGGTATTTTTAGTCTCGGGAATCATAACTTTCTTACTTATAGAGATGTATCGTTCTTCGTTTTGAGCAAGAATATCTATTTTTTGAGCGTCGTATCCGAGTTTCCTAATTAAGGGATGAAAATCGTAATTAGAGCCATTGTGAAAGAATATGGGGACGAATTTTGGTTTTTGGATTTTGAGGTTGCATGCATTACAGATTCCGCTTGTGAAGCGACCGTCCGTATGCGAATGGTGAAACACTTTACGATTGTCGTCTGTGAAGTGGTTATCGCACACAGGACACTTGACAGTGTCATAGTAATTTTGAAGTTCGGTAGCAGATAACGGAAGCATCGGATTCGATGTTTGCAGCATGCATCCAATTTTCCCAACCTCCTCGATCATCTTTTCGAAGAAGCGTTCGATTGCATCGGGTCCTCGGTATACGTACGGTTCATCTATTTTATCCTGTCGCACGACAACGTAACCGAAACTGTTTGGTTCGTGAAGCTGGTAAGGTGTGGTGGAAGAAACTTCGGGATCCGGATCGCAGTACGAGAGTGGTTTGAGGAATGCCTCGAAATCAGCAACGATGATGGCGGGATGTTCCAACAATGCCTTGTGCATTTTGAATTCTTCCACTTCGTTCTTTTCGGGCATCAACATTCGAACCGGTCTGTTGTTGCCGCAATATATTTTATGTTCGGCAAGTTTCTCGATAGCAATCTGACGTCCGGTGTATTTTCGATAATCGACTTGTTTTATATCGTTGAACGTGGTTAGGCATCTCGGGCAAACTTCAATGTTGTTTGCATACTTGGTAGTTTGACTTCTGACCAAGCGTGATAGTGAACGAATAAGACAGTAATGGTGAACACTGTCGTTTGAAATAAGAAGAAGATTAATCACACGAGCATCGTCATCGTCGACATCGCTTATCCTGACGGGATGCACGACATGTTTATCCAACGTGTAGGAATACACGTTGATGATTAAGCGTTTTCCTTCTGCATCTCGTGCTCGTGTTTCGAATTTTGATATATCAGAAATGGTCACCGGGTATTCGATGCCAACCATTGCATTTTCCAGTTCAGGTTCATGCTGCTTGTAATGATAAACCCGTTCTGGATGATTTGACCAATGAATCGGGCGAAGTTCCGCCAACACACACCAAAGAAAACACTTGTTATCACTGTTCTGTATATTTAACACAGCCCTCTTGTGTTGAATGTTCGGTGGAAGAGGAACGTAGCTGGAAGCGCGAAGAGGCGAGAATTGGTTCACGTAAACGGTTAACGTGTGAGGACTTCCACACAGAGACCATCCCGACCCTTTAGCCTCGAAATCGTCGTGTTTCTTAACCAGCTCATTTGAAAAATCAGAATAAAATTCGTCCAAATTATCGACGTCCGCCAAATGAAGAGCCTGGTTTTTTGTTCGATGATAAAAGACTCTTGTTGTACCATCGACTTTTTCATATTCGGAAAATAGATCAACGTATACTTTTATGGAATTATTTTCCAATTTATTTTTTAGAATATTTATCACGGATGTTCTCGTTTCACGCAAGAAACTAAGAATGTCGCAGCCTGGTTCCGAAGTAAAAGAGAAATCCTGAATATGACGGTTAAATGCAGATCTAATTGGTTTTCGTTCATCGGATAATTTTACTTGTTTGGAAGTAGAAGCTTCGGTTCCTGGATCATCGATTTTTCTTTTCAATGTTCCTTGTTCGGTCGATGGTTTGCAAATTTTCAGGTGTTTACTTAAATTTGCAATGCTGATCATCTTTCCGCATCGAGCACAAGGCTTAGAAGGTAACGAACGATTTAAACTCGAAGCTGTTTCGCTACATCTTGCCCTGTGTACCGATAAATTGTTCCTTGAGATTAGCTTCCCACAAGTAACACATTCAGTTTTATCATTTTTTCGATTGAAACTGGTGGTGGATGCCATTGCTTTCTCCAAAATCACACAAACCAAAAAATCTAGTATATAGCGATACAATTTTCAGGTATGTTATTTTATATAGCGTTAAAAAAATCTTAAATTGCAAATATCTCGAAAATGGTAAGAGTTATCGAAAAAATATATCGAAAAACACCCCCATCCGGTATCGTTAGATACCCCCTGTCGATTTTGGAGGTGTAGAATACGTGTACCAAGTTTTGGTGGTCCTGAGGTCAAGAGGTAAGAAGTTAACCCACCCACTCTCCAAAACTTTGATCACTCCTAACTTTTGAACGAATAGTCGTAGAAAGGTCGAGTTTAGTGCGTTGGTCGAGTCTCGGTGTCCTCTGTCCTCCCATACCAAAATAAACATAGGTCGTCATGGAACCAAAAATTTTCCGAAAATTTTCCAAGTCCTGCGTTAAATTGCTAATATCTCGAATTTTTGACAAACAGAGGTGTCCCATAGGACCTTTGAGAAAAAAAAACACGTGAAAGTCTACAGAGGTGTGGTTATCTAACCGCAGCCGTTAGAACCTTTTTGGTTGGGCACCAAGCACCCTGGCGGGGTTATAGGGGCCAGGAATCCTAAAAAACAATTATTATTATTTTGTTTGTTTGCTTGCGTCACAATACAGAAATAATGAGAGGCGCGTGTGTGTGTGTGCTTGTGTGGCACATCGTTCCCGAGAGGTTTACAAAGGTCACGATATATAAACATGGTCCCCGGACTTGGAAAAATTACGATAAGGTGCATTCATCCTTCAAGGATGAGAGGATGAGAAAGTGCATTTCACTCATCACTGCTTTTCTTCGCTGTGAAACATCGTCAGCGCAAGTAGAATCAAAAATACTTAAGACCTAACAATGGACCTTTTAATTGACATTAATGGGTTTTTTATTCGTTTTCGAGGGGTGACGCTATTGTTATTTAATCTAGCGCCACGTGTCGTGGGTGGAGGAGGAGATGAGTCACCGATGACTCATGCACACGTGTGAGTTTGAAATTAATGGTTTTCCATTAGTGCACAAAAGACACTATTATGTATTCCGTTTTTGACCTAAGCTAACACTATTGTTGTATTTTATTAATGCGTTTCTGCCGGATATGAGTCACAGATGATTTATACTGACGTTGGAGTTTGGAATTAATGGTTTCTCCATTAAGGTACAAAAGACACTATTATGGAGTTCGTTTTCGGACTATTCTAACACTATTGTTGTATTTTATTAATGCGTTTCTGCCGGATATGAGTCATGGGTGCTTTAGGCACACGTGGGAACTTGGAATTAATGGTTTTTCCATTAATGTACAAAAGACACTTTCGGCCTATTCCGGCCATTTTGGCGTCGGTGGTGAGTCATATTTGGTATAATTAAGGATCCGAATTTACCCGTATTCAATCGGTGCCGACGCGTTCGATCGGAGGTAGAAGATATTATAACACATGTTCGCTTTAAAGGCGAAGAAATTGAACGATGTATCCTATATGAAAACGAAGTATGCGAGCAGAATCCATGTTATTAATATTAACCTGTTACGGAAGAACCTGTTATGTGGTTGCATTCACACCCCCAAACCGCGTGCGTTCATGGACACGGGAGGAGAAGAAAGGTTCTCTATTGTTACGGCCCCCATCGCTGGGTCTTCTTCCGAAGTTGAATGGAAGTCAAGTGTCGCCAAATTTTTACACACGAGTATTGATTTTCTTTGAGGTTCCAATTTTATTTGGTGGAAGTAATCTACGCGGTATTTCTGTCGCCTTTCGTAACATTGCAAAGACTATTTAACCTAAGGCGTAACGAATTTGGCTGAACTAGGAACATTCAGTTCCAGTATCTACAAGTTAAAGTGGTTGGCATCCACTATTTGCCCTTATTTCGGGGTTGCGAACCACAGTCCATTTGATTATTGCCTTATAAACATCAGGATTCACGTAAAATTGACCAGATGTTTTTACTGTTAGAGACAATATTTCGCATTTTTTGTGTATTTTTACTCAGAAAACGCTATTTGAACGATTCAAGCAAGAGTTCGCATGGGAATTTAGACACACAAACTGTGTTTCTTCAACTTTAGCTGAAATTTAGGTTTATTTTTTTACTCTAATATCACAATTTCTTCTATTCAGGCAACATTTTTTATTAAATTTTGGACTCACAAAGACATTTTTCAACTTTTAACTTGCTATTTTAAAAGTTTATTTCCATTTTTTACTCTAATATCACAATTTCATCTATTCTTGCAGAAGTGTTTATTGCAATTTTGACTTGCAAAGATAATTTTTTCAACTTCTTTTATTATTTTTTCTATTTATTGCCTTTTGTATCTTATATTTTTAATTCTTAACTTTGAGTTTTGTTCTTTATTTAAAAAATTTCTCTAATCACTAAGGAAGAAGTACTTTTAAGTAAAACTGTACCCACAAAGTTTATTATTACTATTATTATTAGTATTATTATTATTATTGTTGTTGTTTTTGTTTTGATGTAGTTGTTGAATCTTGTTGTTGTTGTTAGGGTTTATTGACTTCCACTACGCTATTTTTGGTTTGCTTCGTAGGAAAGTTTGTTTATTTTAGAGTTTCCTCGGTATTTTCTTACTGTTAGGGTAGGTAAAGTTTCCTAAATATATGAGTAGGGTTCCATATATTCTTGTTCTTGCATGTTTTTCATATGATGTGATCACCACAACTCTCCAAGTGCTTTTACTGCATGTTTCCATTTTTATTGAGGCTTAGTGATTCCTAGAGCCACTTTATGCATGAGAGAAAGCTTGAAAATTTTGATCTCAGATAGCCGTCAACCTTATGTCAGAGTATTTTCGAGTATATTTTAGTCTTATTATGGCCCACTAGAATATCATGGCTTGCTTATTTTTTAAGTATGTTGTGCAGTTATTGTATTTTTGCTTTTGCTTTCTAGATAAACTGTATGAAATGTTTAATATTTGTACTTTTTTGCACTTATAAGAGGCCAAACTTTTACTGTAACTAAAATTATTATGTCTCTAAGCACTGAAACCCCTTTACCAAGAGTACTATAACTGAATGTTTATTAATATTGTTTCTTTCATCCCTTAAATATAACAATTTAACAATATAATGACAAATCACAGGACAAGTCGATGTTAGCAGATGACTACGTGGCTCTTAAGTCCACCTGCCAAACTTTTCTTACCATGCTATTTACCTTTATAGTCTTTTATTCGGGTACGTTTCAAGTACTATTGACTTTTTGAGTGTTTGATTAATACCAGGGGTTATTTGTATCTGTTATGCTGTATTATTCGAGGCTTCTATTTTTTATTCTACATTCATTATATGTCCCTGAGAACTAAATTCCACTGACTGAAGCTTAAAGCTTAGGCTCTACAGCATGTTGAATGGTTAAGCACTGGTCAATATGAATTTTACAGAGGCTAGTAGGAGGCATAGGAACACACGCCAGAGCCTTATTAGCGTGCAAGAAGCACTTTCAGGGAGTACTACGAGGAAACGAAGTTGATTTTTTGAGGGCTTTACCAGTTACACAGCCAATATTTGCTATTTCAAGTAACTACATGTACCAGAACATTTTACAGCCCAACACTAACTAGACTTCAATTTATACTTTATTAGGTGCTAAATGTAGCAAGAACACTGATTGTACATACTTTTGAGAATCCAACTATTTCAGGATTTTTTCTATGTAAGCATATTTTTATTGATTACTAACTTTAACAGACCAATCAGGAAGACGCCAAAATTCACTAAACTTAGTACTATAGTGTATGTGATTGCATGAAAAGTAGAAATTATAACATCCACAAGATTTCGCTTTTTTTTGCTTTTGTGACTAATCGTGACGCTGAGGATGAATGGATGGCCAAAAATCTTAAGGACTGGATGTATTTTACCACTACAGACGCCTATGTAGAAACACTAGAGTACTGTTAGCTTTCAAAATTGAGGTTATACTGTACTGTTTTTTAAATATTTCGTATTTGGCACGTTACAGTTATATCCATTTCAGGACAAATATTGCTAAAACTCTCAAATTTACTGGTACAAGTTGATATTTCTGCTATCAGAGGAATTAACAACCCTATTTTACAAACAAATGGTATTGTTTACACTTTATTTACTTCAATCTGAGACTAATGTTTTACAGTAATTGAATCATTCAGCCCTAGTCAATATTTTACTGCATCAGAAAGTTTGTTATTAATCTAATAAGTATGCTATTTTGTGATATTCTAATGCAAACGTTGTTTAATTCACTGGTTATAATGCAAACTTTTGCACAAATTCGATATATTCACTACCTTCAAACCAAACAATTGTACTTATTTAGCGCATTTCATTTATATTTCTTGTAATTAACTTATGTTTCTTATAATTAACAAACTAAACTAATTACTTTGGCATGTTAAAAACCTTATTTTTTACTATTTCCTATTCTATCAGGTTCTATATTGCTGTTTTTATCAATTATGTAACACCACACTCTGGTAAATGCACATATATTCTCTTTTATACACACGCACGCCACACACACACACACACACACACACACACACACACACACACATTTACACACTTATACGAACATACATCTGACGTTTTTCAATATTTTGCTATGAAGTTTGCATCCACGCTATTCAAACAAGGGCAGGCAATGTAGTATTTATGAGTATTAGTAATCCCAAAGTGGTGTTTTTGGTGTCCAAGTTCAGATGAGAGGCTGTTATGTGCCTTTTGCAGGGGATTGCATGTGAAGTGTATGCATATTGAGCATTATTGAGTGTGTAGGCTTCCAAGTTTTGCTGTTATTTTCCTATAATTCTGTGAGACTGTAGAGAGTTCTCCCTTTTCAACCAGTTTTCTTTCATTGATTGGATACTTTTTGGGAACTTAGCAGTTTTTTATGTTATGAAGCAGATTGTTGTAGAATATTTTGCATGGTCTTTTGTGATATTGAGTGCCTGCTGTAACGGAAGTAAGTATCTTTCCTTCTTGTGTTGATGTTCTCGTGTAGGTTTCCTATTTTCGGTCAAGTTGCAGTAGGGAACTTAGCAGTTTTTATATTATGAAGCAGATTGTTGTAGAATATTTTGCATGGTCTTTTGTGATATTGAGTGGGTGCTGTAATGGTAGTAAGTATCTTTCCTTTTTGTGTTGATGTTCTTGTGTAGGTTTCCTATTTTCTGTCAAGTTGCAGTACTTAGAATAATCGCTATTGTCTTATTGATCTACGAAGCTCCTTTGAATAATCATTTGCATGTGACCCTATACTCCACGCTGTACTTTGTTCTGGGAGCTATCTTTTGAAGCCTTGGCATTCTGCTAGTACAGTATTATTATCGTAGAGGTAAATTAGTTCGTGAAAATATGTATTTTTCTGATTAACTATAGTCGCTTAGTAGTTCTAGCAGGTATAAGTAGTTACTGCTGATGTTGTTAATTTTCTATTCGCAGGGGCTATGTATGATGTAGCGTATTTGTGTTGGCTGTCCCTTTTATTCCTATGTTGTTGAGTTTCTCCATAAGCATGTCCTGTTTTACTCTATTCTATGCCTTGTTGCTGCTAGATATCTGAGGTATGTTGCTGGTTCATATCTGAGGTAGCTTGTTTGACTATCTATTATTTTTGCTATGGCTGTGGCTATTGATGTCCCTTTCTGAATTCCATGTTGGTTTCTGTTTATCCTTGTTGCTGCTTGTTATCTGAGTTAGGTTGTTTGACTTCAGGACTATCCTTTTTTAACTTTATTGTTGATTGTTGATTGACACAAAACAAATAGATTCAGTAAACAAATAAAAACAAATAAGGAAATAAACAAAACAGCAATCAACAATAAAGTTAAAAAAGGATAGTCCTGAAGTCAAACAACCTAACTCAGATAACAAGCAGCAACAAGGATAAACAGAAACCAACATGGAATTCAGAAAGGGACATCAATAGCCACAGCCATAGCAAAAATAATAGATAGTCAAACAAGCTACCTCAGATATGAACCAGCAACATACCTCAGATATCTAGCAGCAACAAGGCATAGAATAGAGTAAAACAGGACATGCTTATGGAGAAACTCAACAACATAGGAATAAAAGGGACAGCCAACACAAATACGCTACATCATACATAGCCCCTGCGAATAGAAAATTAACAACATCAGCAGTAACTACTTATACCTGCTAGAACTACTAAGCGACTATAGTTAATCAGAAAAATACATATTTTCACGAACTAATTTACCTCTACGATAATAATACTGTACTAGCAGAATGCCAAGGCTTCAAAAGATAGCTCCCAGAACAAAGTACAGCGTGGAGTATAGGGTCACATGCAAATGATTATTCAAAGGAGCTTCGTAGATCAATAAGACAGTAGCGATTATTCTAAGTACTGCAACTTGACAGAAAATAGGAAACCTACACAAGAACATCAACACAAAAAGGAAAGATACTTACTACCATTACAGCACCCACTCAATATCACAAAAGACCATGCAAAATATTCTACAACAATCTGCTTCATAATATAAAAACTGCTAAGTTCCCTACTGCAACTTGACCGAAAATAGGAAACCTACACGAGAACATCAACACAAGAAGGAAAGATACTTACTTCCGTTACAGCAGGCACTCAATATCACAAAAGACCATGCAAAATATTCTACAACAATCTGCTTCATAACATAAAAAACTGCTAAGTTCCCAAAAAGTATCCAATCAATGAAAGAAAACTGGTTGAAAAGGGAGAACTCTCTACAGTCTCACAGAATTATAGGAAAATAACAGCAAAACTTGGAAGCCTACACACTCAATAATGCTCAATATGCATACACTTCACATGCAATCCCCTGCAAAAGGCACATAACAGCCTCTCATCTGAACTTGGACACCAAAAACACCACTTTGGGATTACTAATACTCATAAATACTACATTGCCTGCCCTTGTTTGAATAGCGTGGATGCAAACTTCATAGCAAAATATTGAAAAACGTCAGATGTATGTTCGTATAAGTGTGTAAATGTGTGTGTGTGTGTGTGTGTGTGTGTGTGTGTGTGTGTGGCGTGCGTGTGTATAAAAGAGAATATATGTGCATTTACCAGAGTGTGGTGTTACATAATTGATAAAAACAGCAATATAGAACCTGATAGAATAGGAAATAGTAAAAAATAAGGTTTTTAACATGCCAAAGTAATTAGTTTAGTTTGTTAATTATAAGAAACATAAGTTAATTACAAGAAATATAAATGAAATGCGCTAAATAAGTACAATTGTTTGGTTTGAAGGTAGTGAATATATCGAATTTGTGCAAAAGTTTGCATTATAACCAGTGAATTAAACAACGTTTGCATTAGAATATCACAAAATAGCATACTTATTAGATTAATAACAAACTTTCTGATGCAGTAAAATATTGACTAGGGCTGAATGATTCAATTACTGTAAAACATTAGTCTCAGATTGAAGTAAATAAAGTGTAAACAATACCATTTGTTTGTAAAATAGGGTTGTTAATTCCTCTGATAGCAGAAATATCAACTTGTACCAGTAAATTTGAGAGTTTTAGCAATATTTGTCCTGAAATGGATATAACTGTAACGTGCCAAATACGAAATATTTAAAAAACAGTACAGTATAACCTCAATTTTGAAAGCTAACAGTACTCTAGTGTTTCTACATAGGCGTCTGTAGTGGTAAAATACATCCAGTCCTTAAGATTTTTGGCCATCCATTCATCCTCAGCGTCACGATTAGTCACAAAAGCAAAAAAAAGCGAAATCTTGTGGATGTTATAATTTCTACTTTTCATGCAATCACATACACTATAGTACTAAGTTTAGTGAATTTTGGCGTCTTCCTGATTGGTCTGTTAAAGTTAGTAATCAATAAAAATATGCTTACATAGAAAAAATCCTGAAATAGTTGGATTCTCAAAAGTATGTACAATCAGTGTTCTTGCTACATTTAGCACCTAATAAAGTATAAATTGAAGTCTAGTTAGTGTTGGGCTGTAAAATGTTCTGGTACATGTAGTTACTTGAAATAGCAAATATTGGCTGTGTAACTGGTAAAGCCCTCAAAAAATCAACTTCGTTTCCTCGTAGTACTCCCTGAAAGTGCTTCTTGCACGCTAATAAGGCTCTGGCGTGTGTTCCTATGCCTCCTACTAGCCTCTGTAAAATTCATATTGACCAGTGCTTAACCATTCAACATGCTGTAGAGCCTAAGCTTTAAGCTTCAGTCAGTGGAATTTAGTTCTCAGGGACATATAATGAATGTAGAATAAAAAATAGAAGCCTCGAATAATACAGCATAACAGATACAAATAACCCCTGGTATTAATCAAACACTCAAAAAGTCAATAGTACTTGAAACGTACCCGAATAAAAGACTATAAAGGTAAATAGCATGGTAAGAAAAGTTTGGCAGGTGGACTTAAGAGCCACGTAGTCATCTGCTAACATCGACTTGTCCTGTGATTTGTCATTATATTGTTAAATTGTTATATTTAAGGGATGAAAGAAACAATATTAATAAACATTCAGTTATAGTACTCTTGGTAAAGGGGTTTCAGTGCTTAGAGACATAATAATTTTAGTTACAGTAAAAGTTTGGCCTCTTATAAGTGCAAAAAAGTACAAATATTAAACATTTCATACAGTTTATCTAGAAAGCAAAAGCAAAAATACAATAACTGCACAACATACTTAAAAAATAAGCAAGCCATGATATTCTAGTGGGCCATAATAAGACTAAAATATACTCGAAAATACTCTGACATAAGGTTGACGGCTATCTGAGATCAAAATTTTCAAGCTTTCTCTCATGCATAAAGTGGCTCTAGGAATCACTAAGCCTCAATAAAAATGGAAACATGCAGTAAAAGTAGTATCTGAATGAGCCAGTGGATGTTTGTGCCCTCGGGCGTTTAATATTCGCAATTCATTTGCACGTACTTATAACTAATTTGCACGGGTTTTAATTAATTTGCAGGTACTTAGAATTCATTAGCAAGTACTTAGAATACTTTACATTTATGTATTTGCATGTTTAGAACTTTTTATGAATATATAATTATTTATTTTATGAAAAATATATATATAGAAGGTAATTAGAGGTACTAAACGCTATGCATATGGTTTTATATTCATTACTGCAAAGTATGTAACGTATGAAACTATAATAATTAATGTTTATAGTATTGAAAATAAGTTTTCTATGGTTTATGAACCGCTATGAACGGTGGTAATGGGTGTAGGTACAGGTCCAATTACGATTGGGGACGGTCCCGGTACTCGAACCCACGATATGTAATATTATTAATTAGTACTATGTAATAATTGCATTATATTATGAAACACGGCGGTGCAACACGCTAGACAGAATACTGTCTCAGAATTTCGACTCCGCTCTGATGCCAGACAGAGAGAATGAATTAATATTCAGCGCAGGTAGACGAGAAAGGAATTTTGGGGAAGCGCGTTCAAGGTCAAATGACGTCACAACGTCAGAACAAAGAAGGAATCTGAATCACCAATCAGAGAACGCGTCGGTAGATTTTCAGAACCGGTTTTTTCAAGGTTAACCAGTACGCAATAACAGGGGAAAGCTATGCAATACTGTAGGGCAGGGAGGGATTCAACCAGACAACAAAGGATGTCTGGAAATACGCAGCAAGGGTCAAATCTCTGAAGCTATGCGGTTTCCGCCGCCAATTAATATTCCGCTCAGGTTTGCCTTCAAGGCACAGGACGCTTTAGCGCAGGTTTTTTTTATCTGTACTATGAAGAAGGGAGAGCTATTAGGGACGGGGCCTACAGTTTTCACCATTTTCTTTTATCACGGGGTAACGAACCTAGGACCCTTTGATTATTGATTTAGGTAGTAAATGTATGTTACTGTGTGCTATTTAACTTAATTTTGAGTTTATTTTTTACCAAACTTTGACTTTATGTCAAACATTTTCACAGCTTATCCTTATTTTTACAAAAATAACACTATTTGTACTATTCAGGCAACATTTTTTATTAAATGTTGGACTCGCAAAGAGATTTTTTCAACTTTTAACTTATTATTTTACAATTTTATGTTAATTTTTTACCAAAATAACACTATTTGTACTATTCAGGCAACATTTTTTCATTAAATTTTGGATTCACAAAGACATTTTTTTCAACTTTTAACTTATTATTTTACAACTTTATGTTAATTTTTTACCAAAATAACACTATTTATACTATTCAGGCAACATTTTTTCATTAATTTTGGATTCACAAAGACATTTTTATACGTTTAACTTATTATTTTACAACTTTATATTAATTTTTTACCAAAATAACACTATTTGTACTAATCAGGCAACATTTTTTATTAAATTTTGGACTCACAAAGACATTTTTTCAACTTTTAACTTATTATTTTACAACTTTAAGTTAATTTTTTACCAAAATAACACTATTTGTACTATTCAAGCAACATTTTTTATTAAATTTTGGACTCACAGACATTTTTTTTCTACGTTTAACTTATTATTTTACAACTTTATATTAATTTTTTACCAAAATAACACTATTTGTACTATTCAAGCAACATTTTTTATTAAATTTTGGACTCACAGACATTTTTTTCTACGTTTAACTTATTATTTTACAACTTTATATTAATTTTTTACCAAAATAACACTATTTGTACTAATCAGGCAACATTTTTTATTAAATTTTGGACTCACAAAGACATTTTTTTCTACGTTTAACTTATTATTTTACAACTTTATATTAATTTTTTACCAAAATAACACTATTTGTACTAATCAGGCAACATTTTTTATTAAATTTTGTATTTACAAAGAGATTTTTTCAACTTTTAATTTATTATTTACAAGTTTAGGCTTATTTTTTATCAAAATAACACAATTCTATCTGTTCAGGAAAGATTTTTAGTTACATTTTCGACACACAAAGTGTGTGTTCTCAACTTTTATTTGTTTATTTTACAAGTTTAGCCTAATATTTACTCAAATGACACTATTTATATTATTCAGGCACCATTTTTATTACATTTTGGACTCTCAAAGACACACACACACACACAGAGAGAGAGAGAGAGAGAGAGAGAGAGAGAGAGAGAGAGAGATTTTTTCCTAGTTTACAGGATTATTTTCTAGTTTACTCAAATAACACAATTTAGATGTGTTTTGAATTATATTTTGGATGCAAAAGTATGTTTTGACAAGTTCTACCCTTTTATTTTACAAGTTTAGGCTTATTATTACTCAAATAACACAATTTAATCCAGTCAGGAAGGATTTGTTATTATATTTTGGATGCACAAAGAGAGGTTTTCAACTTTTTTATTGATTTTTTGCAGGGTATGTATTAATTTTTATTTATTTTGTTTTGTATCATATATACATTTACAAATTTTTAACTTAGAGTTTAGTATTTATTTAATTTTTTTCAAAAACACTAGAAAAAAAGTACTTTTAGCTAAAATGTAAGCCACAGAATATATTATTATTATTATTATTATTATTAGGGTTTACTGATTTCCACTATGCTATTTTTGGTTCTGTATTTCTATATGTATTTATTTAGGGCAGGTTACGCCTGCCACGTAGGAAAGTTTGTTTATTTTAGAGTTTGCTGAGTATTTTGTTACTGCTATACTAGGTAAAAGTTTTCTAAATATACCAGATAGAGCTCTATATACTTTTGTTTTTGCTATTTTGGAGATGATGCGATCAGCACCACTCTCCATCTGCTTTTTATTTTATGTACCCAATATTATTTTGAGGCTTAGTGAATTCTAGAGCCTATTTATGCAGGAGAGAGGGCTTGAAAATTTTGATCTCAGACAACCCACAACTATTTGTCAGAGTATTTTAAAGGATATTTTATACTTATGTGCCACTAGAATATCAAAGCTTGCTTAATTTTTATGTCTGTAACGCATTTATTGTATTTCTAGCTAAGGTTTACTGGATAAAGTACACGAAATGTTTATCATTTCGACTATTTACTTTTATACGAGGCCAAATTTTTTAGTGTAACGAAAATTATTGTGTGTCTATAAAGACTGAAATCCCTTTACCGATGGGTCCATATTTGGACGCTTACTAATATTGTTTTTTCCCCTTACATATAACAATTTAACAATATAATTACAATACGAAGTTAACAGATGGCTTAGGGGCCTAGGTCCACTTTCCAAACTATTTTACTATTCTAGAAGAATTATTTAGCTTTATAGCCTTTTTCAAGGTATTTTTGAAGTATTACTGGCTTCTTTGGGTGCATCAACACTTGGGTTATTTCTATTTGGTTTATTATACGAGGCTACAATCACTATCTGAACACTGAAATCCTCAGATTGAAACTTAAAGCTTAGGCTGTAACTAGGGACTTAGTATGTATATCGACAATTTATAGGACAACACGAACCTTACAAAGGATTATAGGTGATGTAGGCCCACACGCTAGAGCTTTGTTAATCTGCAAGAAGCAGTTGCAACTAATGCTACGAGGATATAATGTTAATTTTTCATTGTTTCACAAGGAGGCTATTTTTACACAACCAATATTTGCTTTTTCAAGTAACTACATGAACCAGAAGCACACATGCCAACACTAACTAGATTTTGATTTATACTATCTCAGGTGCTAAATGTATCAAGAACACTGATTGTACATATTTTTGAGAATCCAACTATATCAGGATTTTTCTATGTAAGTATATTTTTATTGACTGGCTTATTTAACAGATCAAACAGAAAGACGGCAAAATTCACTAATTGTAGGTGATTGCATGAAAATAACTAGATCAAGGGGTGACCAACAGTGAGCTGAATGTATATATAGAGGGTTGCGCTCTATTATTCTCACCTTCGCTGGATTGGCGAAGGAACGCACTTGTGGGCGGTAGAACCTGAACGGGCTCCACCATGGCATCGGAGACTCGAAGCAGATGTTTTGGAGGATGAACCCAAGTAGGGTCATAGGCGCTACGACCAATTTGGTCATTGCTTTTTATATGAGGAACCAATTTGGCCCACTCCCAAAATTAACTTAGATTGCTTATAACTTATGAAATTTGAAGTCTGCACAAGATCCGATGACAAAATCTAAAATTGTAACAACCCTGCCAGGGACTTGAACCCTGGACTGATAGGTTAAAAGCCTAGCGCTATACAAACTAAGCTACCTGCATTTTTAAAAAGTTAGTTATGTTAAGAAATATATTGAAACACCTGAGAACACTTTTGGTCTGGTTCGACAGAGAAGGAGACAACATTTCCAAATTTTTACAGACTGGGTGTATTTTTCCACTATAGAGGCCTTCACTATATGTAATTCGAAACGCTAAAGTTCAGCTAGCTTCCAAAATTGAGGTAAAGATTGTGTTTGGCGAGATTAACAAGTTACAATTATATCCAGTTACGGACAAATAAAGCTAAAAGTCTCAGATTTGCTGTACTAGCCAAGTTTTAGTAACATTTTCTTCACTTTAGTACAAATATCAAAGAAATAGGTATATTTTATTTATAATTTGACAAAATGTACTAGTATTTAATTCACAAAGTTAGGTAAAAAACAGTAGTTTTTAAAAATATTGTTACTGCCTTCAAATTTTATGTTATTTAGCCACTAACAACTGGTTTACACTGCTTGGCATTCTTTAAATAGGAAAAGAAGGAATTATTTGTTTAGTATTTTTACTACTTTATATTTATTTAAGAAAACAATTCTACACTTTAACTTAATTTTAACAAATTGTTACTAATTTATATATCAAAGTTATGTTATTTAGAGTGCATAAAGGCGTATAAAGTTAATATTTGTACTTATCAGTTCAACTAACAATTATATTTTACACACAAAAGATACAGTTAAATTACTTGAATCAGAGAATAATATTTTACAGTAATTGATTCATTCAGCACTAGTCAGTACTTTTATGCATCAGAAAGTTTTCTTAATTTTCTTGTACGCATGCTATTTTGGGCTATTCTTAAAATGTATTTCTAGGGCAAACTGGTTTAATTTTCTGCTTATAATGCAAAGTTGACAGTTTTCGCACAATGCGTTGTACATTTGTTATATTCTCTACGTACAATCCAAATATTATGCTTATTTAATGTCTCTACCCTTCTTAAACCCGAAGTTTCATGGCTGCAGCAACACATGCCTTTCATCTGTCCATGTCCTGAGCAAGATCTATATACTCCTTTCCTTCCTCACCAATTTCCTTTAGGTCCATCTCTACATTATACCTTCATCTTTGTTTTGGTCTTTCTATTGGTCTTTTACCATCAGGTTTCCCAACAAGAATCCTGTATACACTTCTTTCCTCTCCCATTCGTACCACATGATCTACACACCTAAGTCTTCTTGATTTAATCATTCTAATAATATCTGGACATGAATACAAATTATGTACTTCTAAATTATGTAACCTTCTCCACTCATTTGTCTCCTCATCTGTTTTAGGCCCAAATATTTTCCTAAGGATTTTATTTTCAAATACTCTCAATTTATGTTACTTTTTCAATGTAAGGGACCAGGTTTATTTAACTTTTATTTTTTGTAATTAACAAAAATTAAAAGCTTATACTGTAGTTATTATATCTCTTTCTATCAGCTTATTTTGAAATTAATATTATTAGTTATAGTCTTTGATTTATAACTATATTGCTTTTTTATCAATTTATCTAAGAGTACACGCAGACAAACACATGTGTACACACTTTTATGTAAATAGATATGCCTTTTTTCAATATTTTAGTATAAAAATTGCACTTTAGCTATTTAAGCAAGGGTAGGAAAGGTAGAATTTCTGAGAATTTGTTGCAGGATTTTGTTGTCCAAGTATAGATGAGAACTGAGCTGGGAGACTGTTTTGAACCTTTTCATGATAGTTTGCATGTGAACTGTATGCAAATTGAGCACTATTGACTGTGCATGCTTCTAAGTTTTGCTGTTATTTTACATCAAGTCTGTGAGACTGTAGTCAGTTTTCCCATTTCAAGTAGTTTTTATTGATTGTATTTGTATATGTTTTGGGGACTTAGCAGTTTTATGTTATGAGGCAGTTTGTTGTAGAATATTTTTACCGGATTGTTTTGAGATATTGAGTGTCTGCTGTTTTACTTGTAATTATTTTCCTTCTTGTGTTGTGTATTTGACTATATTTTGTCCAAGTTCGTATTATTTAGAATAATTGTTATTGACTTGTAGATGTAGGGAGTAATAATCCTTTGCAAGATGCCCTATACTTTAGTCTGAACATTATTCTTAGTGTTCACTTTTGAAGCCTTAGTATTCTGGTAGTATTATTAATGTAGAGGTAAATTAGGCTGAAACGTAGGCATTTTTTCTGATAAATTATACTCACTTAGTTGTTTCAGCAGGTAGAAGTTGCATGATGGTTTACTGCTGATGATGTTAATTTGCTCTTCTTATGTACTACGTATGATGTAGCTTACTTGAGTAACTGGAATTTTCTACTGAAAAAGGATTGCTTGTCTATTTTATTCCTATGTTGTTGAGTTTGTCCATAAGCAAGCCATGTTTTTACTCTATTCTATGCCTTGGAAGAATCTAGTTATATTGTGTTTGCAGTTTTATGCTTCTCTAAGGTTTCAGCTATGTAGTTTTTAAACTGTGCTATGGCTTAACTATTGATTTCTTTTTCTGGATGCCATGTTGCTTCTGTGTATTCCTTTTGCTGCTTGAATTTGACTTAGGTTGTTTGCTTTATATGTTCAGTATTTTTTATTTTTTTAATATTCTTTTACATAAAAAATCAAAGTACATTGTTAAAGTCAAAGTGTGTTAAAATTCAATTTTTCAAAGTTAAAATTTTAAAAATACAATTTTCTAAAATCAAAAGTTATAATAGTATATTTTTGTTAGCAGAAGTTTTTATACTAGGGCAAATTATTTTGTTGTTAATGTAAAATTTGTTAGTTAATGTAAAATTAAAGTAATTAAACATCAATTTTTCAAAGTTAAAGCTTTAAAAATACAATTTTCTAAAATTAAAAGTTCTAATAGTACATTTTTGTTAGTAGAGGTTTTTTTTTACTAGAGGAAATTATTTTGTTGTTAAAGTAAAATATGTTAGTTAATGTAAAATTAAAATAATTAAAATTTAAAAAAAATAAAATATACTGAACATATAAAGATCTAAGAAAAAAAGCAAACAACCTAAGTCAAATTCAAGCAGCAAAAGGAATACACAGAAGCAACATGGCATCCAGAAAAAGAAATCAATAGTTAAGCCATAGCACAGTTTAAAAACTACATAGCTGAAACCTTAGAGAAGCATAAAACTGCAAACACAATATAACTAGATTCTTCCAAGGCATAGAATAGAGTAAAAACATGGCTTGCTTATGGACAAACTCAACAACATAGGAATAAAATAGACAAGCAATCCTTTTTCAGTAGAAAATTCCAGTTACTCAAGTAAGCTACATCATACGTAGTACATAAGAAGAGCAAATTAACATCATCAGCAGTAAACCATCATGCAACTTCTACCTGCTGAAACAACTAAGTGAGTATAATTTATCAGAAAAAATGCCTACGTTTCAGCCTAATTTACCTCTACATTAATAATACTACCAGAATACTAAGGCTTCAAAAGTGAACACTAAGAATAATGTTCAGACTAAAGTATAGGGCATCTTGCAAAGGATTATTACTCCCTACATCTACAAGTCAATAACAATTATTCTAAATAATACGAACTTGGACAAAATATAGTCAAATACACAACACAAGAAGGAAAATAATTACAAGTAAAACAGCAGACACTCAATATCTCAAAACAATCCGGTAAAAATATTCTACAACAAACTGCCTCATAACATAAAACTGCTAAGTCCCCAAAACATATACAAATACAATCAATAAAAACTACTTGAAATGGGAAAACTGACTACAGTCTCACAGACTTGATGTAAAATAACAGCAAAACTTAGAAGCATGCACAGTCAATAGTGCTCAATTTGCATACAGTTCACATGCAAACTATCATGAAAAGGTTCAAAACAGTCTCCCAGCTCAGTTCTCATCTATACTTGGACAACAAAATCCTGCAACAAATTCTCAGAAATTCTACCTTTCCTACCCTTGCTTAAATAGCTAAAGTGCAATTTTTATACTAAAATATTGAAAAAAGGCATATCTATTTACATAAAAGTGTGTACACATGTGTTTGTCTGCGTGTACTCTTAGATAAATTGATAAAAAAGCAATATAGTTATAAATCAAAGACTATAACTAATAATATTAATTTCAAAATAAGCTGATAGAAAGAGATATAATAACTACAGTATAAGCTTTTAATTTTTGTTAATTACAAAAAATAAAAGTTAAATAAACCTGGTCCCTTACATTGAAAAAGTAACATAAATTGAGAGTATTTGAAAATAAAATCCTTAGAAAAATATTTGGGCCTAAAACAGATGAGGAGACAAATGAGTGGAGAAGGTTACATAATTTAGAAGTACATAATTTGTATTCATGTCCAGATATTATTAGAATGATTAAATCAAGAAGACTTAGGTGTGTAGATCATGTGGTACGAATGGGAGAGGAAAGAAGTGTATACAGGATTCTTGTTGGGAAACCTGATGGTAAAAGACCAATAGAAAGACCAAAACAAAGATGAAGGTATAATGTAGAGATGGACCTAAAGGAAATTGGTGAGGAAGGAAAGGAGTATATAGATCTTGCTCAGGACATGGACAGATGAAAGGCATGTGTTGCTGCAGCCATGAAACTTCGGGTTTAAGAAGGGTAGAGACATTAAATAAGCATAATATTTGGATTGTACGTAGAGAATATAACAAATGTACAACGCATTGTGCGAAAACTGTCAACTTTGCATTATAAGCAGAAAATTAAACCAGTTTGCCCTAGAAATACATTTTAAGAATAGCCCAAAATAGCATGCGTACAAGAAAATTAAGAAAACTTTCTGATGCATAAAAGTACTGACTAGTGCTGAATGAATCAATTACTGTAAAATATTATTCTCTGATTCAAGTAATTTAACTGTATCTTTTGTGTGTAAAATATAATTGTTAGTTGAACTGATAAGTACAAATATTAACTTTATACGCCTTTATGCACTCTAAATAACATAACTTTGATATATAAATTAGTAACAATTTGTTAAAATTAAGTTAAAGTGTAGAATTGTTTTCTTAAATAAATATAAAGTAGTAAAAATACTAAACAAATAATTCCTTCTTTTCCTATTTAAAGAATGCCAAGCAGTGTAAACCAGTTGTTAGTGGCTAAATAACATAAAATTTGAAGGCAGTAACAATATTTTTAAAAACTACTGTTTTTTACCTAACTTTGTGAATTAAATACTAGTACATTTTGTCAAATTATAAATAAAATATACCTATTTCTTTGATATTTGTACTAAAGTGAAGAAAATGTTACTAAAACTTGGCTAGTACAGCAAATCTGAGACTTTTAGCTTTATTTGTCCGTAACTGGATATAATTGTAACTTGTTAATCTCGCCAAACACAATCTTTACCTCAATTTTGGAAGCTAGCTGAACTTTAGCGTTTCGAATTACATATAGTGAAGGCCTCTATAGTGGAAAAATACACCCAGTCTGTAAAAATTTGGAAATGTTGTCTCCTTCTCTGTCGAACCAGACCAAAAGTGTTCTCAGGTGTTTCAATATATTTCTTAACATAACTAACTTTTTAAAAATGCAGGTAGCTTAGTTTGTATAGCGCTAGGCTTTTAACCTATCTGTCCAGGGTTCAAGTCCCTGGCAGGGTTGTTACAATTTTAGATTTTGTCATCGGATCTTGTGCAGACTTCAAATTTCATAAGTTATAAGCAATCTAAGTTAATTTTGGGAGTGGGCCAAATTGGTTCCTCATATAAAAAGCAATGACCAAATTGGTCGTAGCGCCTATGACCCTACTTGGGTTCATCCTCCAAAACATCTGCTTCGAGTCTCCGATGCCATGGTGGAGCCCGTTCAGGTTCTACCGCCCACAAGTGCGTTCCTTCGCCAATCCAGCGAAGGTGAGAATAATAGAGCGCAACCCTCTATATATACATTCAGCTCACTGTTGGTCACCCCTTGATCTAGTTATTTTCATGCAATCACCTACAATTAGTGAATTTTGCCGTCTTTCTGTTTGATCTGTTAAATAAGCCAGTCAATAAAAATATACTTACATAGAAAAATCCTGATATAGTTGGATTCTCAAAAATATGTACAATCAGTGTTCTTGATACATTTAGCACCTGAGATAGTATAAATCAAAATCTAGTTAGTGTTGGCATGTGTGCTTCTGGTTCATGTAGTTACTTGAAAAAGCAAATATTGGTTGTGTAAAAATAGCCTCCTTGTGAAACAATGAAAAATTAACATTATATCCTCGTAGCATTAGTTGCAACTGCTTCTTGCAGATTAACAAAGCTCTGGCGTGTGGGCCTACATCACCTATAATCCTTTGTAAGGTTCGTGTTGTCCTATAAATTGTCGATATACATACTAAGTCCCTAGTTACAGCCTAAGCTTTAAGTTTCAATCTGAGGATTTCAGTGTTCAGATAGTGATTGTAGCCTCGTATAATAAACCAAATAGAAATAACCCAAGTGTTGATGCACCCAAAGAAGCCAGTAATACTTCAAAAATACCTTGAAAAAGGCTATAAAGCTAAATAATTCTTCTAGAATAGTAAAATAGTTTGGAAAGTGGACCTAGGCCCCTAAGCCATCTGTTAACTTCGTATTGTAATTATATTGTTAAATTGTTATATGTAAGGGGAAAAAACAATATTAGTAAGCGTCCAAATATGGACCCATCGGTAAAGGGATTTCAGTCTTTATAGACACACAATAATTTTCGTTACACTAAAAAATTTGGCCTCGTATAAAAGTAAATAGTCGAAATGATAAACATTTCGTGTACTTTATCCAGTAAACCTTAGCTAGAAATACAATAAATGCGTTACAGACATAAAAATTAAGCAAGCTTTGATATTCTAGTGGCACATAAGTATAAAATATCCTTTAAAATACTCTGACAAATAGTTGTGGGTTGTCTGAGATCAAAATTTTCAAGCCCTCTCTCCTGCATAAATAGGCTCTAGAATTCACTAAGCCTCAAAATAATATTGGGTACATAAAATAAAAAGCAGATGGAGAGTGGTGCTGATCGCATCATCTCCAAAATAGCAAAAACAAAAGTATATAGAGCTCTATCTGGTATATTTAGAAAACTTTTACCTAGTATAGCAGTAACAAAATACTCAGCAAACTCTAAAATAAACAAACTTTCCTACGTGGCAGGCGTAACCTGCCCTAAATAAATACATATAGAAATACAGAACCAAAAATAGCATAGTGGAAATCAGTAAACCCTAATAATAATAATAATAATAATAATATATTCTGTGGCTTACATTTTAGCTAAAAGTACTTTTTTTCTAGTGTTTTTGAAAAAAATTAAATAAATACTAAACTCTAAGTTAAAAATTTGTAAATGTATATATGATACAAAACAAAATAAATAAAAATTAATACATACCCTGCAAAAAATCAATAAAAAAGTTGAAAACCTCTCTTTGTGCATCCAAAATATAATAACAAATCCTTCCTGACTGGATTAAATTGTGTTATTTGAGTAATAATAAGCCTAAACTTGTAAAATAAAAGGGTAGAACTTGTCAAAACATACTTTTGCATCCAAAATATAATTCAAAACACATCTAAATTGTGTTATTTGAGTAAACTAGAAAATAATCCTGTAAACTAGGAAAAAATCTCTCTCTCTCTCTCTCTCTCTCTCTCTCTCTCTCTCTCTCTCTCTCTCTCTCTCTGTGTGTGTGTGTGTGTCTTTGAGAGTCCAAAATGTAATAAAAATGGTGCCTGAATAATATAAATAGTGTCATTTGAGTAAATATTAGGCTAAACTTGTAAAATAAACAAATAAAAGTTGAGAACACACACTTTGTGTGTCGAAAATGTAACTAAAAATCTTTCCTGAACAGATAGAATTGTGTTATTTTGATAAAAAATAAGCCTAAACTTGTAAATAATAAATTAAAAGTTGAAAAAATCTCTTTGTAAATACAAAATTTAATAAAAAATGTTGCCTGATTAGTACAAATAGTGTTATTTTGGTAAAAAATTAATATAAAGTTGTAAAATAATAAGTTAAACGTAGAAAAAAATGTCTTTGTGAGTCCAAAATTTAATAAAAAATGTTGCCTGATTAGTACAAATAGTGTTATTTTGGTAAAAAATTAATATAAAGTTGTAAAATAATAAGTTAAACGTAGAAAAAAATGTCTGTGAGTCCAAAATTTAATAAAAAATGTTGCTTGAATAGTACAAATAGTGTTATTTTGGTAAAAAATTAATATAAAGTTGTAAAATAATAAGTTAAACGTAGAAAAAAAATGTCTGTGAGTCCAAAATTTAATAAAAAATGTTGCTTGAATAGTACAAATAGTGTTATTTTGGTAAAAAATTAACTTAAAGTTGTAAAATAATAAGTTAAAAGTTGAAAAAATGTCTTTGTGAGTCCAAAATTTAATAAAAAATGTTGCCTGATTAGTACAAATAGTGTTATTTTGGTAAAAAATTAATATAAAGTTGTAAAATAATAAGTTAAACGTATAAAAATGTCTTTGTGAATCCAAAATTAATGAAAAAATGTTGCCTGAATAGTATAAATAGTGTTATTTTGGTAAAAAATTAACATAAAGTTGTAAAATAATAAGTTAAAAGTTGAAAAAAATGTCTTTGTGAATCCAAAATTTAATGAAAAAATGTTGCCTGAATAGTACAAATAGTGTTATTTTGGTAAAAAATTAACATAAAATTGTAAAATAATAAGTTAAAAGTTGAAAAAATCTCTTTGCGAGTCCAACATTTAATAAAAAATGTTGCCTGAATAGTACAAATAGTGTTATTTTTGTAAAAATAAGGATAAGCTGTGAAAATGTTTGACATAAAGTCAAAGTTTGGTAAAAAATAAACTCAAAATTAAGTTAAATAGCACACAGTAACATACATTTACTACCTAAATCAATAATCAAAGGGTCCTAGGTTCGTTACCCCGTGATAAAAGAAAATGGTGAAAACTGTAGGCCCCGTCCCTAATAGCTCTCCCTTCTTCATAGTACAGATAAAAAAAACCTGCGCTAAAGCGTCCTGTGCCTTGAAGGCAAACCTGAGCGGAATATTAATTGGCGGCGGAAACCGCATAGCTTCAGAGATTTGACCCTTGCTGCGTATTTCCAGACATCCTTTGTTGTCTGGTTGAATCCCTCCCTGCCCTACAGTATTGCATAGCTTTCCCCTGTTATTGCGTACTGGTTAACCTTGAAAAAACCGGTTCTGAAAATCTACCGACGCGTTCTCTGATTGGTGATTCAGATTCCTTCTTTGTTCTGACGTTGTGACGTCATTTGACCTTGAACGCGCTTCCCCAAAATTCCTTTCTCGTCTACCTGCGCTGAATATTAATTCATTCTCTCTGTCTGGCATCAGAGCGGAGTCGAAATTCTGAGACAGTATTCTGTCTAGCGTGTTGCACCGCCGTGTTTCATAATATAATGCAATTATTACATAGTACTAATTAATAATATTACATATCGTGGGTTCGAGTACCGGGACCGTCCCCAATCGTAATTGGACCTGTACCTACACCCATTACCACCGTTCATAGCGGTTCATAAACCATAGAAAACTTATTTTCAATACTATAAACATTAATTATTATAGTTTCATACGTTACATACTTTGCAGTAATGAATATAAAACCATATGCATAGCGTTTAGTACCTCTAATTACCTTCTATATATATATTTTTCATAAAATAAATAATTATATATTCATAAAAAGTTCTAAACATGCAAATACATAAATGTAAAGTATTCTAAGTACTTGCTAATGAATTCTAAGTACCTGCAAATTAATTAAAACCCGTGCAAATTAGTTATAAGTACGTGCAAATGAATTGCGAATATTAAACGCCCGAGGGCACAAACATCCACTGGCTCATTCAGATACTACTAGTAAAAGCACTTGGAGAGTTGTGGTGATCACATCATATGAAAAACATGCAAGAACAAGAATATATGGAACCCTACTCATATATTTAGGAAACTTTACCTACCCTAACAGTAAGAAAATACCGAGGAAACTCTAAAATAAACAAACTTTCCTACGAAGCAAACCAAAAATAGCGTAGTGGAAGTCAATAAACCCTAACAACAACAACAAGATTCAACAACTACATCAAAACAAAAACAACAACAATAATAATAATAATACTAATAATAATAGTAATAATAAACTTTGTGGGTACAGTTTTACTTAAAAGTACTTCTTCCTTAGTGATTAGAGAAATTTTTTAAATAAAGAACAAAACTCAAAGTTAAGAATTAAAAATATAAGATACAAAAGGCAATAAATAGAAAAAATAATAAAAGAAGTTGAAAAAATTATCTTTGCAAGTCAAAATTGCAATAAACACTTCTGCAAGAATAGATGAAATTGTGATATTAGAGTAAAAAATGGAAATAAACTTTTAAAATAGCAAGTTAAAAGTTGAAAAATGTCTTTGTGAGTCCAAAATTTAATAAAAAATGTTGCCTGAATAGAAGAAATTGTGATATTAGAGTAAAAAAATAAACCTAAATTTCAGCTAAAGTTGAAGAAACACAGTTTGTGTGTCTAAATTCCCATGCGAACTCTTGCTTGAATCGTTCAAATAGCGTTTTCTGAGTAAAAATACACAAAAAATGCGAAATATTGTCTCTAACAGTAAAAACATCTGGTCAATTTTACGTGAATCCTGATGTTTATAAGGCAATAATCAAATGGACTGTGGTTCGCAACCCCGAAATAAGGGCAAATAGTGGATGCCAACCACTTTAACTTGTAGATACTGGAACTGAATGTTCCTAGTTCAGCCAAATTCGTTACGCCTTAGGTTAAATAGTCTTTGCAATGTTACGAAAGGCGACAGAAATACCGCGTAGATTACTTCCACCAAATAAAATTGGAACCTCAAAGAAAATCAATACTCGTGTGTAAAAATTTGGCGACACTTGACTTCCATTCAACTTCGGAAGAAGACCCAGCGATGGGGGCCGTAACAATAGAGAACCTTTCTTCTCCTCCCGTGTCCATGAACGCACGCGGTTTGGGGGTGTGAATGCAACCACATAACAGGTTCTTCCGTAACAGGTTAATATTAATAACATGGATTCTGCTCGCATACTTCGTTTTCATATAGGATACATCGTTCAATTTCTTCGCCTTTAAAGCGAACATGTGTTATAATATCTTCTACCTCCGATCGAACGCGTCGGCACCGATTGAATACGGGTAAATTCGGATCCTTAATTATACCAAATATGACTCACCACCGACGCCAAAATGGCCGGAATAGGCCGAAAGTGTCTTTTGTACATTAATGGAAAAACCATTAATTCCAAGTTCCCACGTGTGCCTAAAGCACCCATGACTCATATCCGGCAGAAACGCATTAATAAAATACAACAATAGTGTTAGAATAGTCCGAAAACGAACTCCATAATAGTGTCTTTTGTACCTTAATGGAGAAACCATTAATTCCAAACTCCAACGTCAGTATAAATCATCTGTGACTCATATCCGGCAGAAACGCATTAATAAAATACAACAATAGTGTTAGCTTAGGTCAAAAACGGAATACATAATAGTGTCTTTTGTGCACTAATGGAAAACCATTAATTTCAAACTCACACGTGTGCATGAGTCATCGGTGACTCATCTCCTCCTCCACCCACGACACGTGGCGCTAGATTAAATAACAATAGCGTCACCCCTCGAAAACGAATAAAAAACCCATTAATGTCAATTAAAAGGTCCATTGTTAGGTCTTAAGTATTTTTGATTCTACTAGCGCAATAAATGAGGCGCGGAACGTGGAGAGAAAGTGAGTTTTTGAGGTTTTGGCGGTCGTGGGGTCAAAAAATCAGGGTTGGCCTACAAGGCATATTTACTATCTACTAAAGACCAACTCTACAACGAGATCTTTCATTCTCTTAAACCTCCGAACACATGGGGTTGAGGTCCATCATGGCAACAGCGCAAACTTCTGCCACCCGCCTAATTTCATGGCCGTGCGTTTAGTTCGCTACACCTTTTGATTCTTTCTGCACTCACGCGGCTAGTTGGTTACACGGTGCAATACCGTCAGTGAAAGAATTACCTGGTCCACGGGACCTAGAATTTCGTAACGTCTTAAAGGCAGTTGTTTATGCAACCCAAATCATAAATATTAGCTTAAGTTTGCCTGGTTGATCTGGGTTCTCGGGAAAAATTGAGTATTCATTGGAGTTACATGACTCACGCGCCAGCCACAACAAATAACAGCTGGGTGCTACGAGGCCTCCAGAAGAAAATTTCAGGAAGTGGTTTCTTAACAAGAACTACGCATAAGGAAATATTCTTTCGACTGATATTAGAGTCATTGTCACGAAGGTTCACTGAAATAATGGTTTGCATCGAGTTCTCACCACAGACGCACATGCCACACGCTAATTAAAAATTGAATTAATTAAGTCCAGTTTATGCACTGGAACTACAGATTAAAGTGGGATCCGAACCACATGTTCCTCTATCTGGTATTGAATTCGGAAGCCTTTGGTCACATGGCGAAGACGTTACCACAACGCCATCGGAGAGGCAATGGAACGCCTTGAGAAAGAGACGAGAGAAAATTCCTACGTGACAAACCATATTTTGCCGTAAATTTTATAGAAGAAAATATTTTGTGGTCACAGTTTGTACCGTGGGAAAGGCATAGATTTGTTGTCCCATCTTCCATTTCACGAATTTATAATTCTTCCTAACCGACACGATTAAAGCGAGTGGTAGAAGAAATGAGAAGTAAAATAACTGAAACAGAAATAAAAGGAAAAAGCGAAACAAATTTTATTCATAATATTCTGCAGTGACTTCAGTCGCATTTGCAAATGCTACCTTTAAAGAGAACCCTGGTGTTTCCCTTGTCTTTTCTCTTCCTTTGTGCTCTCGCTTCCCTCTGCCACGATTGGTCTAATGTGAATTAATGAGACGTTAATTAAAACACCCAAACAACGAAACAATACACAATCTACCTCACCAAACAACATTGCAATTGTTTTCGAATCGGAAAACAATTGAGATGCTGTAAAATGAAGTAAGATGTAGTATAAAGTGGGAATTTGATACGGTATAGAATTAAATCGGTGGAGATGTTCGATTTGATTGGATGTTTGTTATTTAGTGTCGCTATTCTTTCACTTTTGGCAGATAGGGACGATGGTGATGAGTGATGATATGATGAAATTGATGAAGGGACACTCACCAAGAACACCCATGCCCAAGCCGAGGTTCGAACCAGGGGCCCATGCCCTCGTAGCGCGCTGTGCTAACCACTCCGCAATGGAGGTCGGCTAGGAGTGAACATCATACCATATTTTGTGTGCTCGATTGGGATCAATCAATGGAATGATCAGGCATATTACATTATTAATATATTCATATTATAATATCACGTCATATAATTCGGCACGAAGTAACATCAGAGACATTCAATCATGCATTTTTGCCTTTCAACTAATTCTTTGTCTTTAGGTTAATCACAACAATAGGATAAATGATGGAACAAATGATAATGAATGTGGGATATTGACAGTTATTACGAATTACCTAACACAAACATCATTAACTTCAGTCCACAGTGTCACATGTGTGCACCTTCGTTGTGAACTGTGCATTTTCGAATCTAACGGTTTCGCGGAGCTGAGAACTGAGTTGCATCTTTGTGTAAATGCAGCCCACGTATAGCTAGCTACCAGTGGCGTAGCGTTATAGTACGCCCGTAAGTAGAGGTTGACCCCGCCAAGGACTGTTTGTGCCCTCGGGCGTTTAATATTCGCAATTCATTTGCACGGGTTTTAATTAATTTGCACGGGTTTTAATTAATTCGCATGTACTTAGAATTCATTAGCAAGTACTTAGAGTACTTTACATTTATGTATTTGCATGTTTATAACTTTTTATGAATATATAATTATTTATTTTATGAAAAATATGTATATAGAAGGTAATTAGAGGTACTAAACGCTATGCATATGGTTTTATATTCATTACTGCAAAGTATGTAATGTATAAATCGATAATAATTAATGTTTATAATATTGAAAATAAGTTTTCTATGGTTTATGAACCGCTATGAACGGTAGTAATGGGTGTAGGTACAGGTCCAATTACGATTGGGGACGGTCCCGGTACTCGAACCCGAGATATGTAATGTTATTAATTAGTACTATGCAGTAATTTCATCATGTTATGAAACACGGTGGTGCAACACGCTAGACAGAATACTGTCTCAGAATTTCGACTCCGCTCTGATGCCAGACAGAGAGAATGAATTAATATTCAGCGCAGGTAGACGAGAAAGGAATTTTGGGGAAGGGCGTTCAAGGTCAAATGACGTCACAACGTCAGAACAAAGAAGGAATCTGAATCACCAATCAGAGAACGCGTCGGTAGATTTTCAGAACCGGTTTTTTCAAGGTTAACCAGTACGCAATAACAGGGGAAAGCTATGCAATGCCGTAGGGCAGGGGAGGGATTCAATCAGACAACAAAGGATGTCTGAGAAGGCGCAGCAATGGTCAAATCTCTGAAGCTATGCGGTTTCCGCCGCCAATTAATATTCTGCTCAGGTTTGCCTCCAAGGCACAGGACGCTTTAGCGCAGGTTTTTTTTTTATCTGTACTATGAAGAAGGGAGAGCTATTAGGGACGGGGCCTACAGTTTTCACCATTTGCTTTTATCACGGGGTAACGAACCTAGGACCCTTTGATTATTGATTTAGGTAGTAAATGTATGTTACTGTGTGCTATTTAACTTAATTTTGAGTTTATTTTTTACCAAACTTTGACTTTATGTCAAACATTTTCACAACTTTATGTTAATTTTTACCAAAATAACACTATTTGTACTATTCAGGCAACATTTTTTATTAAATTTTGGACTCACAAAGACATTTTTTACAACTTTTTAACTTATTATTTACAACTTTATATTAATTTTTTACCAAAATAACACTATTTGTACTATTCAAGCAACATTTTTTATTAAATGTTGGACTCGCAAAGACATTTTTTCAACTTTTAACTTATTATTTTACAATTTTATGTTAATTTTTTTACCAAAATAACACTATTTGTACTATTCAGGCAACATTTTTTATTAAATTTTGCACTCACAAAGACATTTTTCAACTTTTAACTTATTATTTTACAACTTTATGTTAATTTTTTACCAAAATAACACTATTTGTACTATTCAAGCAACATTTTTTTTTAAATTTTGCACTCACAAAAAACATTTTTTCAATTTTTAACTTATTATTTTACAATTTTATGTTAATTTTTTACCAAAATAACACTATTTGTACTATTCAGGCAACATTTTTTACAACTTTTTAACTTAATATTTACAATTTTGTACCTATTTTTAACCTAAATAACACTATTTATACTATTAAGGAAAGACTTTTAGTTATATTTTCGACACACAGAGTGTGTTTTTTCAACTTCTATCTGTTTATTTCACAAGTCCAGGCTTATTATTACCAAAATAATACAATTCAATCTGTTCAGGAAAGACTTTTAGTCGCATTTTCGACACACAGAGTGTGTTTTTTCAACTTCTATCTGTTTATTTCACAAGTCCAGGTTTATTATTACCAAAATAATACAATTCAATCTGTTCAGGAAAGACTTTTAGTCGCATTTTCGACACACAGAGTGTGTGATCTCAACTTCTATCTGTTTATTTCACAAGTTTAGGCTTATTATTACCAAAATAATACAATTCAATCTGTTCAGGAAAGATTTTTAGTTATATTTTCGACACACAAAGTGTGTGTTCTCAACTTTTATTTGTTTATTTTACAAGTTTAGCCTAATATTTACTCAAATGACACTATTTATATTATTCAGGCACCATTTTTATTACATTTTGGACTCTCAAAGACACACACACACACACAGAGAGAGAGAGAGAGAGAGAGAGAGAGAGATTTTTTCCAAGTTTACAGGATTATTCTCTAGTTTACTCAAATAACACAATTTAGATGTGTTTTGAATTATATTTTGGATGCAAAAGTATGTTTTGACAAGTTCTACCCTTTTATTTTACAAGTTTAGGCTTATTATTACTCAAATAACACAATTTAATCCAGTCAGGAAGGATTTGTTATTATATTTTGGATGCACAAAGAGAGGTTTTCAACTTTTTTATTGATTTTTTGCAGGGTATTTATTAATTTTTATTTATTTTGTTTTGTATCATATATACATTTACAAATTTTAAACTTAGAGTTTAGTATTTATTTAATTTTTTCAAAAACACTAAAAAAAAGTACTTTTAGCTAAAATGTAAGCCACAGAATATATTATTATTATTATTATTATTAGGGTTTACTGATTTCCACTATGCTATTTTTGGTTTTGTATTTCTATATGTATTTATTTAGGGCAGGTTACGCCTGCCACGTAGGAAAGTTTGTTTATTTTAGAGTTTGCTGAGTATTTTGTTACTGCTATACTAGGTAAAAGTTTTCTAAATATACCAGATAGAGCTCTATATACTTTTGTTTTGCTATTTTGGAGATGATGCGATCAGCACCACTCTCCATCTGCTTTTTATTTTATGTACCCAATATTATTTTGAGGCTTAGTGAATTCTAGAGCCTATTTATGCAGGAGAGAGGAGAGAGGACTTGAAAATTTTGATCTCAGACAACCCACAACTATTTGTCAGAGTATTTTAAAGGATATTTTATACTTATTATGTGCCACTAGAATATCAAAGCTTGCTTAATTTTTATGTCTGTAACGCATTTATTGTATTTCTAGCTAAGGCTTATTGGATAAAGTACACGAAATGTTTAACATTTCAACTATTTGCTTTTATACGAAGCCAAATTTTTAGTGTAACGAAAATTATTGTGTGTCTATGAGGTCTGAAACCCCTTTCCCGATGGGTCCATAACTGGACGCTTACTAATATTGTTTTTTCCCCCCTTACATATAACAATTTAACAATATAATTACAATACGAAGTTAACAGACGGCTTAGGGGCCTAGGTCCACTTTCCAAACTTTTTTACTATTCTAGAAGAATTATTTAGCTTTATAGCCTTTTTCAAGGTATTTTTGAAGTATTATTGGCTTCTTTGGGTGCATCAACACTTGGGTTATTTCCATTTGGTTTATTATACGAGGTTTATTTTTTACTCTAAGATCAATATATGTCTCCGAGGACTAAAATACATTTATTGAAGCTAAAAGCTTAGGGTGTAACTAGGGACTTAGCATGTATATCGACAATTTATAGGACAACACGAACCTTACAAAGGATTATAGGTGACGTACGACCACACGTCAGAGCTTTGTTAATCTGCAAGAAGCAGTTGCAACTAATGCTATGAGGATATAATGTTAATTTTTCATTGTTTCACAAGAAGGCTATTTTTTACACAATCAATATTTGCTTTTTCAAGTAACTACATGTACCAGAAGCACACATGCCAACACTAACTAGATTTTGATTTATACTATCTCAGGTGCTAAATGTATCAAGAACACTGATTGTATATATTTTTGAGAATCCAACTATATCAGGATTTTTCTATGTAAGTATATTTTTATTGACTGGCTTATTTAACAGATCAAACAGAAAGACGGCAAAATTCACTAAATGTAGGTGATTGCATGAAAATAACTAGATCAAGGGGTGACCAACAGTGAGCTGAATGTATATATAGAGGGTTGCGCTCTATTATTCTCACCTTCGCTGGATTGGCGAAGGAACGCACTTGTGGGCGGTAGAACCTGAACGGGCTCCACCATGGCATCGGAGACTCGAAGCAGATGTTTTGGAGGATGAACCCAAGTAGGGTCATAGGCGCTACGACCAATTTGGTCATTGCTTTTTATATGAGGAACCAATTTGGCCCACTCCCAAAATTAACTTAGATTGCTTATAACTTATGAAATTTGAAGTCTGCACAAGATCCGATGACAAAATCTAAAATTGTAACAACCCTGCCAGGGACTTGAACCCTGGACAGATAGGTTAAAAGCCTAGCGCTATACAAACTAAGCTACCTGCATTTTTAAAAAGTTAGTTATGTTAAGAAATATATTGAAACACCTGAGAACACTCTTGGTCTGGTTCGACAGAGAAGGAGACAACATTTCCAAATTTTTACAGACTGGGTGTATTTTTCCACTATAGAGGTCTTCACTATATGTAATTCGAAACGCTAAAGTTCAGCTAGCTTCCAAAATTGAGGTAAAAATTGTGTTTGGCGAGATTAACAAGTTACAATTATATCCAGTTACGGACAAATAAAGCTAAAACTCTCAGATTTACTGTACTAGCCAAGTTTTAGTAACATTTTCTTCACTTTAGTACAAATACCAAAGAAATAGGTATATTTTATTTATAATTTGACAAAATGAACTAGTATTTAATTCACAAAGTTAGGTAAAAACAGTATTTTTTAAAAATATTGTTACTGCCTTCAAATGTTATGTTATTTAGCCACTAACAAGTGGTTTACACTGTTTGGCATCCTTTAAATAGGAAAAGAAGGAATTATTTGTTTAGTATTTTTACTACTTTATATTTATTTAGGAAAACAATTCTACAGGTTAACTTAATTTTTAACAAATTGTTACTAATTTATATATCAAAGTTATGTTATTTAGAGCGTATAAAGTTAATATTTGTACTTATCAGTTCAACTAACAATTATATTTTACACACAAAAGATAATGTTTACAGTTAAATTACTTGAATCAGAGAATAATATTTTACAGTAATTGATTCATTCAGCACTAGTCAGTATTTTTATGCATCAGAAAGTTTTCTTAATTTTCTGTTACGCATGCTATTTTGGGCTATTTTTAAAATGTATTTCTAGGGCAAACTGGATTAATTTTCTGCTTATAATGCACAATGCTTTGTACATTTATTATATTATCTACTTACAATCCAAATATTATGCTTATTTAATGTATAACTAACTAACTCTCTAGCCTTGTTAAACCCGAATGTTCATGGCTGCAGCAACACATGCCTTTCATCTGTCCTTGTCCTGAGCAAGATCTATATACTCCTTTCCTTCCCTACCAATTTCCTTTAGGTCCATCTCTACATTATCCCTCCATCTTTGTTTTGCTCTTCCTATTGGTCTTTTACCATCAGGTTTCCCAACAAGAATCCTGTATACTCTTCTTTCCTCTCCCATTCGTACCACATGATCTACACACCTAAGTCTTTTTGATTTAATCATTCTAATAATATCTGGACATGAATACAAATTATGTACTTCTAAATTATGTAACCTTCTCCACTCATCTGTCTCCTCATCTGTTTTAGGCCCAAATATTTTTCTAAGGATTTTATTTTCAAATACTCTCAATTTATGTTCCTTTTTCAATGTAAGGGACCAGGTTTACTTACTGTATTTAACTTTTATTTTTTGTAATTAACAAAACTTAAAAGCTTATACTGTAGTTATTATATCTTTTTCTATCAGCTTATTTTGAAATTAATATTATTAGGTATAGTCTTTGATTTATAACTATATTGCTTTTTTCATCAATTTATCTAAGAGTACACGCAGACAAACACATGTGTACACACTTTTATGTAAATAGATATGCCTTTTTCTCAATATTTTAGTATGAAGATTGCACTTTAGCTATTTAAGCAAGGGTAGGAAAGGTAGGATTTCTGAGAATTTGTTGCAGGATTTTGTTGTCCAAGTATAGATGAGAACTGAGCTGGGAGATTGTTTTGGACATTTTCATGAGAGTTTGCATGTGAACTGTATGCAAATTGAGCACTATTGACTGTGCATGCTTCTAAGTTTTGCTGTTATTTCACATCAACTTTGTGAGACTGTAGACAGTTTTCCTATTTCAAGTAGTTTTTATTGATTGTATTTGTATATGTTTTGGGGACTTAGCAGTTTTATGTTATGAGGCAGTTTGTTGTAGAATATTTTTACCGGATTGTTTTGAGATATTGAGTGTCTGCTGTTTTACTTGTAATTATTTTTCTTCTTGTGTTGTGTATTTGACTATATTTTGTCCAAGTTCGTAGTATTTAGAATAATTGTTATTGACTTTTAGATGTAGGGAGTAATAATCCTTTGCAAGATGCTCTATACTTTAGTCTGAACATTATTCTTAGTGTTCACTTTTGAAGCCTTAGTATTCTGATAGTATTATTAATGTAGAGGTAAATTAGGCTGAAATGTAGGCATTTTTCTGATACATTATACTCACTTAGTTGTTTCAGCAGGTAGAAGTTGCATGATGGTTTACTGCTGATGATGTTAATTTGCTCTTCTTATGTACTACGTATGATGTAGCTTACTTGAGTAATTGGAATTTTCTACTGAAAAAAGGATTGCTTGTCTATTTTATTCCTATGTTGTTGAGTTTGTCCATAAGCAAGCCATGTTTTTACTCTATCCTATGCCTTGGAAGAATCTAGATATATTGTGTTTGCAGTTTTATGTTTCTCTAAGCTTTCAGCTATGTAGTTTTTTAAACTGTGCTATGGGTGTGACTACTGATTTCTTTTTGTGGATGCCATGTTGGTTTCTGTGTATTCCTCTTGCTGCTTGAATTTGACTTAGGTTGTTTGTTTTTTTCTTAGATCTTTATTTGTTTATTTGTTCAGTATTTTTTATTTTTGAATTTTAATTACTTTAATTTTACATTAACTTATATATTTTACTTTAACAACAAAAGAATTTACTCTAGTATAAAAACGTCTACTAACAAAAATGTACTATTATATCTTTTAATTTTAGAAAATTGTATTTTTAAAACTTTAAATTTGAAAAATTGATTTTAATTACTTTAATTTTACATTAACTAACAAATTTTACATTAACAACAAAATAATTCGCCCTAGTATAAAAACTTCTACTAACAAAAATATACTATTATAACTTTTAATTTTAGAAAATTGTATTTTTAAAACTTCAACTTTGAAAAATTGAATTTTAACACATTTTGACTTTAACAATGTACTTTGAATTTTTTTATGTAAAAAAATATTAAAAAATAAAAAATACTGAACAAATAAACAAATAAAGATCTAAGAAAAAAACAAACAACCTAAGTCAAATTCAAGCAGCAAGAGGAATACACAGAAACCAACATGGCATCCACAAAAAGAAATCAGTAGTCACACCCATAGCACAGTTTAAAAAACTACATAGCTGAAAGCTTAGAGAAACATAAAACTGCAAACACAATATATCTAGATTCTTCCAAGGCATAGGATAGAGTAAAAACATGGCTTGCTTATGGACAAACTCAACAACATAGGAATAAAATAGACAAGCAATCCTTTTTTCAGTAGAAAATTCCAATTACTCAAGTAAGCTACATCATACGTAGTACATAAGAAGAGCAAATTAACATCATCAGCAGTAAACCATCATGCAACTTCTACCTGCTGAAACAACTAAGTGAGTATAATGTATCAGAAAAATGCCTACATTTCAGCCTAATTTACCTCTACATTAATAATACTATCAGAATACTAAGGCTTCAAAAGTGAACACTAAGAATAATGTTCAGACTAAAGTATAGAGCATCTTGCAAAGGATTATTACTCCCTACATCTACAAGTCAATAACAATTATTCTAAATACTACGAACTTGGACAAAATATAGTCAAATACACAACACAAGAAGAAAAATAATTACAAGTAAAACAGCAGACACTCAATATCTCAAAACAATCCGGTAAAAATATTCTACAACAAACTGCCTCATAACATAAAACTGCTAAGTCCCCAAAACATATACAAATACAATCAATAAAAACTACTTGAAATAGGAAAACTGTCTACAGTCTCACAAAGTTGATGTGAAATAACAGCAAAACTTAGAAGCATGCACAGTCAATAGTGCTCAATTTGCATACAGTTCACATGCAAACTCTCATGAAAATGTCCAAAACAATCTCCCAGCTCAGTTCTCATCTATACTTGGACAACAAAATCCTGCAACAAATTCTCAGAAATCCTACCTTTCCTACCCTTGCTTAAATAGCTAAAGTGCAATCTTCATACTAAAATATTGAGAAAAAGGCATATCTATTTACATAAAAGTGTGTACACATGTGTTTGTCTGCGTGTACTCTTAGATAAATTGATGAAAAAAGCAATATAGTTATAAATCAAAGACTATACCTAATAATATTAATTTCAAAATAAGCTGATAGAAAAAGATATAATAACTACAGTATAAGCTTTTAAGTTTTGTTAATTACAAAAAATAAAAGTTAAATACAGTAAGTAAACCTGGTCCCTTACATTGAAAAAGGAACATAAATTGAGAGTATTTGAAAATAAAATCCTTAGAAAAATATTTGGGCCTAAAACAGATGAGGAGACAGATGAGTGGAGAAGGTTACATAATTTAGAAGTACATAATTTGTATTCATGTCCAGATATTATTAGAATGATTAAATCAAAAAGACTTAGGTGTGTAGATCATGTGGTACGAATGGGAGAGGAAAGAAGAGTATACAGGATTCTTGTTGGGAAACCTGATGGTAAAAGACCAATAGGAAGAGCAAAACAAAGATGGAGGGATAATGTAGAGATGGACCTAAAGGAAATTGGTAGGGAAGGAAAGGAGTATATAGATCTTGCTCAGGACAAGGACAGATGAAAGGCATGTGTTGCTGCAGCCATGAACATTCGGGTTTAACAAGGCTAGAGAGTTAGTTAGTTATACATTAAATAAGCATAATATTTGGATTGTAAGTAGATAATATAATAAATGTACAAAGCATTGTGCATTATAAGCAGAAAATTAATCCAGTTTGCCCTAGAAATACATTTTAAAAATAGCCCAAAATAGCATGCGTAACAGAAAATTAAGAAAACTTTCTGATGCATAAAAATACTGACTAGTGCTGAATGAATCAATTACTGTAAAATATTATTCTCTGATTCAAGTAATTTAACTGTAAACATTATCTTTTGTGTGTAAAATATAATTGTTAGTTGAACTGATAAGTACAAATATTAACTTTATACGCTCTAAATAACATAACTTTGATATATAAATTAGTAACAATTTGTTAAAAATTAAGTTAACCTGTAGAATTGTTTTCCTAAATAAATATAAAGTAGTAAAAATACTAAACAAATAATTCCTTCTTTTCCTATTTAAAGGATGCCAAACAGTGTAAACCACTTGTTAGTGGCTAAATAACATAACATTTGAAGGCAGTAACAATATTTTTAAAAAATACTGTTTTTACCTAACTTTGTGAATTAAATACTAGTTCATTTTGTCAAATTATAAATAAAATATACCTATTTCTTTGGTATTTGTACTAAAGTGAAGAAAATGTTACTAAAACTTGGCTAGTACAGTAAATCTGAGAGTTTTAGCTTTATTTGTCCGTAACTGGATATAATTGTAACTTGTTAATCTCGCCAAACACAATTTTTACCTCAATTTTGGAAGCTAGCTGAACTTTAGCGTTTCGAATTACATATAGTGAAGACCTCTATAGTGGAAAAATACACCCAGTCTGTAAAAATTTGGAAATGTTGTCTCCTTCTCTGTCGAACCAGACCAAGAGTGTTCTCAGGTGTTTCAATATATTTCTTAACATAACTAACTTTTTAAAAATGCAGGTAGCTTAGTTTGTATAGCGCTAGGCTTTTAACCTATCTGTCCAGGGTTCAAGTCCCTGGCAGGGTTGTTACAATTTTAGATTTTGTCATCGGATCTTGTGCAGACTTCAAATTTCATAAGTTATAAGCAATCTAAGTTAATTTTGGGAGTGGGCCAAATTGGTTCCTCATATAAAAAGCAATGACCAAATTGGTCGTAGCGCCTATGACCCTACTTGGGTTCATCCTCCAAAACATCTGCTTCGAGTCTCCGATGCCATGGTGGAGCCCGTTCAGGTTCTACCGCCCACAAGTGCGTTCCTTCGCCAATCCAGCGAAGGTGAGAATAATAGAGCGCAACCCTCTATATATACATTCAGCTCACTGTTGGTCACCCCTTGATCTAGTTATTTTCATGCAATCACCTACATTTAGTGAATTTTGCCGTCTTTCTGTTTGATCTGTTAAATAAGCCAGTCAATAAAAATATACTTACATAGAAAAATCCTGATATAGTTGGATTCTCAAAAATATATACAATCAGTGTTCTTGATACATTTAGCACCTGAGATAGTATAAATCAAAATCTAGTTAGTGTTGGCATGTGTGCTTCTGGTACATGTAGTTACTTGAAAAAGCAAATATTGATTGTGTAAAAAATAGCCTTCTTGTGAAACAATGAAAAATTAACATTATATCCTCATAGCATTAGTTGCAACTGCTTCTTGCAGATTAACAAAGCTCTGACGTGTGGTCGTACGTCACCTATAATCCTTTGTAAGGTTCGTGTTGTCCTATAAATTGTCGATATACATGCTAAGTCCCTAGTTACACCCTAAGCTTTTAGCTTCAATAAATGTATTTTAGTCCTCGGAGACATATATTGATCTTAGAGTAAAAAATAAACCTCGTATAATAAACCAAATGGAAATAACCCAAGTGTTGATGCACCCAAAGAAGCCAATAATACTTCAAAAATACCTTGAAAAAGGCTATAAAGCTAAATAATTCTTCTAGAATAGTAAAAAAGTTTGGAAAGTGGACCTAGGCCCCTAAGCCGTCTGTTAACTTTGTATTGTAATTATATTGTTAAATTGTTATATGTAAGGGGGGAAAAAACAATATTAGTAAGCGTCCAGTTATGGACCCATCGGGAAAGGGGTTTCAGACCTCATAGACACACAATAATTTTCGTTACACTAAAAATTTGGCTTCGTATAAAAGCAAATAGTTGAAATGTTAAACATTTCGTGTACTTTATCCAATAAGCCTTAGCTAGAAATACAATAAATGCGTTACAGACATAAAAATTAAGCAAGCTTTGATATTCTAGTGGCACATAATAAGTATAAAATATCCTTTAAAATACTCTGACAAATAGTTGTGGGTTGTCTGAGATCAAAATTTTCAAGTCCTCTCTCCTCTCTCCTGCATAAATAGGCTCTAGAATTCACTAAGCCTCAAAATAATATTGGGTACATAAAATAAAAAGCAGATGGAGAGTGGTGCTGATCGCATCATCTCCAAAATAGCAAAACAAAAGTATATAGAGCTCTATCTGGTATATTTAGAAAACTTTTACCTAGTATAGCAGTAACAAAATACTCAGCAAACTCTAAAATAAACAAACTTTCCTACGTGGCAGGCGTAACCTGCCCTAAATAAATACATATAGAAATACAAAACCAAAAATAGCATAGTGGAAATCAGTAAACCCTAATAATAATAATAATAATAATATATTCTGTGGCTTACATTTTAGCTAAAAGTACTTTTTTTAGTGTTTTTGAAAAAATTAAATAAATACTAAACTCTAAGTTTAAAATTTGTAAATGTATATATGATACAAAACAAAATAAATAAAAATTAATAAATACCCTGCAAAAAATCAATAAAAAAGTTGAAAACCTCTCTTTGTGCATCCAAAATATAATAACAAATCCTTCCTGACTGGATTAAATTGTGTTATTTGAGTAATAATAAGCCTAAACTTGTAAAATAAAAGGGTAGAACTTGTCAAAACATACTTTTGCATCCAAAATATAATTCAAAACACATCTAAATTGTGTTATTTGAGTAAACTAGAGAATAATCCTGTAAACTTGGAAAAAATCTCTCTCTCTCTCTCTCTCTCTCTCTCTGTGTGTGTGTGTGTGTGTCTTTGAGAGTCCAAAATGTAATAAAAATGGTGCCTGAATAATATAAATAGTGTCATTTGAGTAAATATTAGGCTAAACTTGTAAAATAAACAAATAAAAGTTGAGAACACACACTTTGTGTGTCGAAAATATAACTAAAAATCTTTCCTGAACAGATTGAATTGTATTATTTTGGTAATAATAAGCCTAAACTTGTGAAATAAACAGATAGAAGTTGAGATCACACACTCTGTGTGTCGAAAATGCGACTAAAAGTCTTTCCTGAACAGATTGAATTGTATTATTTTGGTAATAATAAACCTGGACTTGTGAAATAAACAGATAGAAGTTGAAAAAACACACTCTGTGTGTCGAAAATGCGACTAAAAGTCTTTCCTGAACAGATTGAATTGTATTATTTTGGTAATAATAAGCCTGGACTTGTGAAATAAACAGATAGAAGTTGAAAAAACACACTCTGTGTGTCGAAAATATAACTAAAAGTCTTTCCTTAATAGTATAAATAGTGTTATTTAGGTTAAAAATAGGTACAAAATTGTAAATATTAAGTTAAAAAGTTGTAAAAAATGTTGCCTGAATAGTACAAATAGTGTTATTTTGGTAAAAAATTAACATAAAATTGTAAAATAATAAGTTAAAAATTGAAAAAATGTTTTTTGTGAGTGCAAAATTTAAAAAAAAATGTTGCTTGAATAGTACAAATAGTGTTATTTTGGTAAAAAATTAACATAAAGTTGTAAAATAATAAGTTAAAAGTTGAAAAATGTCTTTGTGAGTGCAAAATTTAATAAAAAATGTTGCCTGAATAGTACAAATAGTGTTATTTTGGTAAAAAAATTAACATAAAATTGTAAAATAATAAGTTAAAAGTTGAAAAAATGTCTTTGCGAGTCCAACATTTAATAAAAAATGTTGCTTGAATAGTACAAATAGTGTTATTTTGGTAAAAAATTAATATAAAGTTGTAAATAATAAGTTAAAAAGTTGTAAAAAATGTCTTTGTGAGTCCAAAATTTAATAAAAAATGTTGCCTGAATAGTACAAATAGTGTTATTTTGGTAAAAATTAACATAAAGTTGTGAAAATGTTTGACATAAAGTCAAAGTTTGGTAAAAAATAAACTCAAAATTAAGTTAAATAGCACACAGTAACATACATTTACTACCTAAATCAATAATCAAAGGGTCCTAGGTTCGTTACCCCGTGATAAAAGCAAATGGTGAAAACTGTAGGCCCCGTCCCTAATAGCTCTCCCTTCTTCATAGTACAGATAAAAAAAAAACCTGCGCTAAAGCGTCCTGTGCCTTGGAGGCAAACCTGAGCAGAATATTAATTGGCGGCGGAAACCGCATAGCTTCAGAGATTTGACCATTGCTGCGCCTTCTCAGACATCCTTTGTTGTCTGATTGAATCCCTCCCCTGCCCTACGGCATTGCATAGCTTTCCCCTGTTATTGCGTACTGGTTAACCTTGAAAAAACCGGTTCTGAAAATCTACCGACGCGTTCTCTGATTGGTGATTCAGATTCCTTCTTTGTTCTGACGTTGTGACGTCATTTGACCTTGAACGCCCTTCCCCAAAATTCCTTTCTCGTCTACCTGCGCTGAATATTAATTCATTCTCTCTGTCTGGCATCAGAGCGGAGTCGAAATTCTGAGACAGTATTCTGTCTAGCGTGTTGCACCACCGTGTTTCATAACATGATGAAATTACTGCATAGTACTAATTAATAACATTACATATCTCGGGTTCGAGTACCGGGACCGTCCCCAATCGTAATTGGACCTGTACCTACACCCATTACTACCGTTCATAGCGGTTCATAAACCATAGAAAACTTATTTTCAATATTATAAACATTAATTATTATCGATTTATACATTACATACTTTGCAGTAATGAATATAAAACCATATGCATAGCGTTTAGTACCTCTAATTACCTTCTATATACATATTTTTCATAAAATAAATAATTATATATTCATAAAAAGTTATAAACATGCAAATACATAAATGTAAAGTACTCTAAGTACTTGCTAATGAATTCTAAGTACATGCGAATTAATTAAAACCCGTGCAAATTAATTAAAACCCGTGCAAATGAATTGCGAATATTAAACGCCCGAGGGCACAAACAGTCCTTGGCGGGGTCAACCTCTACTCCCGTACGCCCGACGTTCCCAGATTGAAAATTTCAAAAATGCGTAAAGGCTGTAAATATAAAGTAAAACTTGACTAATTAATATACTAGGGCCACTATTTATATTTTGAGCCTTGGCAACACTGATTGAAGTTAGGCGCGATTTGACGTTTGCACGGAATCGTCTGGCATTATTGACCATAACGTACTTCAAATGTTTTGTCAATAGCTTCATTTGTGTTGTTTATGTTGCCTTGGAGATTGCGCGACAACAATAAAATGGAATTAACTCGTGAACATTTTCGTGCGATGATTTTTTACGATTTTCGACGTGGATTATCAAGACAAGAGTGCATCGATCAACTTACTTCCACATTTGGCGATGAAGCCCCATCCTTTGCCACTGTGAAACGCTGGTATAACGAATTTAATCGTGGCCGCCATTCGCTCACCGACGAGATTCGCGAAGGTCGTACAAAATCAGTTGTTGTTCAAGAAAACATTGATGCTGTGCAAAACCTAATACTGCAAGATCGTCATGTGATATACTGTGAGATTGAGGCAACCATAGGCATTAGTTCCACCAGCATATATAAAATATTACATGATCATTTAGCTGTGAGAAAGGTATGTTCTCGTTGGATCCCACACAATTTGACAAAAACTCAAAAAAGACGCTCGCGTCAATTGGTGCAAATAAATGCTCAATAAATACAATCGTGGTGCTTCAAAAGACGTATATAAGATTGTAACAGGTGACGAATCATGGATATATGCATATGAGCCGGAACGTAAACAGCAGTCGACTGTATGGGTGTTTCAAGATGAACCCAATCCAACAAAAGTTGTTCGCGCTCGAAGCACATCGAAACAAATGGTCGCCTGTTTTTTCGGTAAAACTGGTCATGTGGCAACTGTGCCTTTAGAGGAACGTAGAACGGTCAACTCTGAATGGTACACAACAATTTGTTTGCCAGAGGTCTTCGGTCAAATACGGAAAACAAACAAACGCCGTCGGATCATTCTTCATCAAGACAATGCCAGCTGTCACACATCTCGTCTAACAACTGACTTTATGAACAGTCAAAAATCGAATTGATGGGTCATCCGCCGTACAGTCCTGATTTGGCACCCAATGACTTCTTCTTGTTCCCGAATGTCAAGAATAAATTGAGTGGACAACGATTTTCGTCGGCGGAAGACGCCGTTGATGCATTCAAAAACCATATTATGGAGGTGTCTCAAGAAGATTGGAAAAACTGCTTTGACAAATGGTTCGAACGAATGCAAAAGTGTATTGACCATAAAGGAGAATATTTCGAAAAACAATAAAGCAGTTTTCAATGCCAAATTCCTGTTTTTTCATTGTTAGGCTCAAAATATAAATAGTGACCCTCGTATGTTTTTACCTTCATGGCATTATAATAGCTATTTTTCGCGATCCGCTTGCAACGCTCCACTAACAACACTCGTTCTAGACTTTTTTTCAATGCCTTTCCTGGCCGGACGCCGGGCAGGTTCGGCGTAAAGGACTCTATATTCCTTGCTGTCTATCTGGAGGGAAATCTTGGACAGGCTTGGATCTCTACAGCACGCGCGCAAATGCTCTCTCGTACGGCAGCGTACGGAGCAGAGGGCTACGGTGATTGGTTCACGTGACCCTTCCTGCCTTCTGAAGCAGACGACAGTGGTAGAATTCCTACCTGGTTCTTCGCGCTCGTGCCACTCGTGCTATGTGATGCTACAATACGCAATATTGACTGACGTAACTTTACCAAACTCAAATATACCACTTCTTAATGGCCACTGCATTGTATAATTTATCGCACGAACAGCGATGTGAATTAAAAACTAAAAGATCAACACAGTTTTTGTCAAATAAGTTGGTGAAGTCCTCGTGGTAGAAGTTCAGCCTGTGGCTGCTCTACCACTTATTACTCTTTTTTTATTATTATTATTTTTTCGTTAGTATCTAACTGCTTAATATTGTGTCAATGGAAATGTTTTGCATTCACTTGAAAACTCTTAACATCGAATGGTCTCTGGACAAAATTATTTTAAAATGTTGATTAATATTCTCAAGATGTAATAAACAGTGGTCTGAATAATAATCGGCACTGTTACGTCAGTTGAGTGTATGATAGTTGGATCATCCACCCATCTCCGTGTCAGAGTGTTTTGCACAGCGCCAAGACGACAGAGGGCCCCTGATTCGAATCCCGGCGTGAGCACGGGTGTTCTTTTTGAGTGTCCCTTCTTCAATATCATAACTCATATTCATATTCGCGATTAACCAAAAGTGGTAGAAAAACGAAGTAAAATAAACCAAATCAATCAGTAGTTGGATCTTCCACAACAATGACGTCTACTGTTGTGCAGAGGCGCTTGTGATTCAGGTAGGTTTTTTAATGACTTGCGTCATGCAGAAAGGCATAAAACACCAGAGTTCAAACATTAGTTGCAAAGTGAGGCATCTCATTTTCTAGCTAAAACATGCATGGATGGTATTTTATTGAAAACCCAGCTGACTTCAGGCAAATAAACAATACCTGTGGCGACTAATACCACAAGTAAATTATTAAGGAAGATAAATAAACAAGTCCTTCGGACTTGGCGTTCCCACCCGAAATGCCCATGCTACGCCACTGGTAGCTACCGTCTTTTCTATTAAAAGTTCTAGTTTGATCTTAATTTGTTGTGTTGAATGTTAGCGTTCCTGCAACATGGCGTTCTTTAGCACACATTGTGAAAGTAAGTAGTGTTTTTGTGTGTTGTACAGAGGTATTTTCGTGGTTCTTGTGGAAAGATATTACACTGGTCTACATATGAAATATTTTTTTCTGCTGACTTAGGTATTTTAACTGATTCTATATAATTTGAGGTCGCTGATTCCAAATATGTAGTCAGAAAAAGTGTATCACGTCACAATTTTTCACAAATCACATTTGAAAATTTTCACAATATTATAATACTGGGCTAATCTCTAACAATTTTCCATATAGATATCTGCACATAATGAAATTATAGGACTATACATAGGTGGCGTAGCTGATAACAGGTATTAAGTTGCTTTGTTTCACAAGTTACATTTGAAAATTTTCAGAAAATTATATCCGGCTACACTCCAACAGCACTTGCAAAGAGAATGCGACGTAGTCAGATGTCCATGTAGAGTATCACGTCACGTTGTTTAACAAACATACGTTTCTATTTTCTCAATAGGGAGTTCTTAATGGACAAAAAGTTTAGGCAATTCCGGCAAATTGATCCATTTGTTTCACGAGCACATACAGTCAACACCTGATGCCTGTACTTATGCTAAACTTAACATACACCACAGAATAGCACAACATGCATACCTACTTAGGCAAAAATTTTCGTTTCTTTGATTTTCTGGAGGAGGTGGCCTCAGGAACGGCACGCCGCAAGCACCAGCAATAGTCGGCCATCATGTTTTCATTCCATCTCCCCTGATATCGGTGCTCCATGGTTTTTATGTCTTGGTGGAAGCGTTAGCCCTGTTCTTCACTTACTGCACCAAGATTGGACGGAAATACATCTAAATGGCTGTGCAGGAAGTGAAGCTTGACACTCATATTTACTCCAAACTTTTGAAACGTCACCAACAAATTTTCAACTAGAACCTCGTAGTTGTGCGCCCTGAAGTTTCCAAGAAAGTTTGTAATGACATCAGAAAAGGCACACCATGCATCTTTCTCTGTGCGGTTCATTGTTTGTAAGAAGTTTTCATCTTTCATTAGCATCCTTATCTGAGGACCATCAAAAATTCTTGCATTTACTTTCTCATGCGTGAATGCAGGAAATTTTGATCAAGCCCCATTCTTATCCAGAGCTTTTACATACTGCTTCATTAATCCCAACGTAATGTGCAGTGGAGGAAGTAACACTTTCTTAGGATCAACAAACGGCTTGTTCTGGATATTTTTCGCCCCGACTTCAAAGCTTTTCCTGGCAGGCCACAGTCTTCATACCCAATGTTCGTTCCTTGCTCGACTGTCCCATCAACACAAAAAGCATGGATATTTCTTGAAACCTGCTTGTTGACCAAATAAAATTGAAATGCCCTTGAGATCTCTGCACACAATCCAACTGTCATTTGCATACTTTATCTTTCGAAGCAGTTCTTTCATTGTTTCGTAGCTTTCCTTCAAATGTACGGAGTGGCCAACAGGAATGGATGCTAACTTATTGCCATTATGCAGCAAAACACACTTCAAACTCCTCTTCGAGCTATCAATAAAAAGCCTCCATTCTTCTGCATTATACGTACATCCCATAGCTTCATTAGTCCCTTCACATCTGTACAATAGACAAGTTCTTCGTCCCTTTGAAAATATCTTAATAGATGCCTCTCTCTGTCCCGATACATGAAGGTTGTTCCAGACGCTAACATATTTCTTTCCTTTAGTCTACACAGGCCCTGCATACTTGATGAGGTGCCCAGGATTTATCTTGGTCACCCAATTTAATTCTGAAATATGCACGTTGTTTCATTGCTCTAAATATACATCCCTAATATTATATAATTTTCTATTTTTCTCCGAAACCTGACGTGATAGAAAAAAACTGATTTCGGTTTTGGATTTACCACCCTCGAATTACTAAAGAATAACCATCAACCTCCAGTCAGCAAAATGGACGTAGACCAGTGTTATTGATGCTTCCGTAATTGTTGTGCATTGTTATGGTATGAAAGTAAGCATAAAATAACTGTTAAAATTTTATTTTAATTTGATGTGCATGTACAGTGGGATCCATGAGTATTACCGTGCAAATTGTCCATGACTATTTTCATTAATTTTTCTCTTAGATCCTGTGTTTTTAAGCCATGGATTTTTATGTATGTTGGTGCAGAAGTTGTCAACAGCTTATTTTGAGTTTTCTTTTAATTATAGAAGCTCTTATTGGATCAAATAAAGTGCTCGAACATGGTGATGGACGATTTGCACATGGACTGAGAAGTTCACTTGTCCGTGTAAAATAATAGAAATAAGTAAACATTCATTCCTAAATAGGAAGAATATTAATTTTATAAAAGTAATTCTGTGTGTGAGAGGGGATTGGGTGGAGTGAGATTATATTTTTATTTTTAGTCGCTTTCTGCCTCTTTGGCTAATCGTGACGATGATGATGGATGATGATTAAATATATGAAAATTAGATATTGGATATTGTAATTACTTTTCACATTTACGTAAATAATTTGTACATAAGAATTTATCAACTTGAATATGAAATACCAATTCTTATCAATTTTAACACAGAAATAATATAATGATCAGAAGCGGCGATTATGGTGGACGTGAGGGATGTTGCCCCCACTTTTTGCCACTTTCGTCCCTGCAATATGCTAAACCTTATTTACGAAGGAAAAGTAAACTGCCCTTGCCCCCTAGTTTTTCCACCAGTATCTCCCAGTGTTGGGACCTAATCGCCGCCACTGGTAAGGGTAATAAATATTCCTAAAAAAATCCAATATATGAGATGCATAGGGAATTTCGGAAGAGAGTTGTAAAATAATAAATATGCCATGCTACTGACATTTAGGCACTATCCACTCTTATTGATTGATTTGCTTTATTTTACTTCGCTTTTTTGTCACTTTCGGCTAATTTACAAAGATGGGGATGAGTGATGCAATTGATGAATGGACACTCACAAACATCCATGCCGGGGCCAGGAATCGAATCTGGGACCCCTGGCGTCACAGTGCGATGTGCTAACCACTCCGCGGGACTCCGACCCAGAACTTTATGTAACGAGATTTAAAATTCTGGAGAAGGCATCCGTGTTTCGTGTGGCTTTCTCTTTCCTCTACTTCTGTTATTTTATCATACATGTATAATTAAAATGGATCTGAGAAAATATGTTGCGGTTCATAATTGTGTTGGTTAGATGCTACAGATGTGAACTCCAACCTGGAATAAATTATTATTTTTTGTTTCGTATGTGTTGAACATGAAATTTTCTTACACTGTCACAATTTCTTTTTTTAGTTTTTGTGTTGTCACAAATATGCTAATCTGGACTGGGCCTTCAGTTTAAAGTGGGATACGAACCACTACGTGTCTCAACCGTGTATCGAACCCGGGATCCCTTATTACAAGGCGACGAGGTTATCACTACGCCATCGAGGAGGCCCCTTGACAAAATGTTATTCACTCGAGCTCTACCATAACTTATAATATATTTCAACATTTACATTTTCGTTTTCTTTTTCTACTACTCTTATACGACTCTTTTTGTATCTTCGAATTTCTTCTTGTTTCAGGAAGAAAAATAATATATGCAGGCTGTATAAAAATCTCCCCGTGCAAATAGATAGAAAGTTCACTCTCGAGAACTAATTTACATTAGTTCCATATAGGACGCCGAATATTAATCGAGTGCTGTTGTTTTGTTTCGAGGTTGACAGACCTGTTCTTACCAATGTTGGTATCTGTTGTCATGCCGATTAATGTAGCCTCAATTGCTTTGACTCGTTTGTTGTGGTTACGATATGGATCAGTTTACGATTGAGCAACGTGTTATTGTGAAGACATTTTACCAAAGTGGTGTAAGTGCAACGCAGACAGTGATCTCTTTACAGAGACCAGGATTTCTTCTTATGGGGGTTTGTGAAATCACAGGTGTAGTACGCCAACAAACCACGAACCCTTTTGGAAGTGAAGGTGGAAATCATACGGGTGATTGGAGGCATCGGGACAGACATTTGCGAGAGGGTTATCAGTAATTTTATGGAGCGTATAAATGCATGCAGACTCAATGCCTGACATTGTCTTTCATACGTAAATGAGAGATGTTACTGCTTACATATATGTGAAATATAACCATTTTCATGATATTTTCCCTATTTTTATTTTCTAATTCGGCGCCCTATACGGAACACCCTATATATGACTAACGTAACCATTAGGAAACTAATTGAGCGTTAACTGATATAACTGCAGATGAAAAAAACTTACAGCCACTAACCAAATATCTATTCTTGTATAGGCTCTCAGGCAACAGGTATCTGGTGAGTCATTCACTCTTGCTAACTACGGGCGAAGGTCACTGAGCTAAAGGGTGGCAAGCAGGCGTCTGCTCTGCCAAACTATAGCTCTTTTCATTTCTTACGGCGGGCGCTCTAGAAGCTGGCAGGGGAAGTGGGGAGCGGGGAACATGCCGCTGACCAACCAGAGAACAGACCACCTAGCGGTGGAGCCGAGAGTTACGCAGTCGCGGGAGGAAGCTGCAGCGCTAACCTCGTTCTGCACGTTGCTATGTTGCCAATTCGTGGCGCTGCTGATGGTGTTTTACCCCAGTGTTGATTCCTGTTTGTTATGAGCGGAATGTAGGAAAAACATGTGTGGGAGTAATTGTTGTTGCGTCGTGTATTGTCTAACTGCATTGTTGCGTCGATAAACGCGTATGTGGCATGTGATGTGACGTTAATTTGTACTCTCGTTGTTCCATTGGGAGCTTTGTGTTTATGAACACAGTAAGTATCGTACGATGGCGAACAGGAAGGAGGTAGTTCCTAGCCAAAGCAGGAAAATAATCAGTAGGATTCATGAATATTTTCAAGAGGAAGCAGAAAACGGTTGTCCCTTGGTAAGTGTGCACAAAGTGCAACAGAGAGTGTCGGAAGCTTGTGGAGTGAGTACGCGAACTGTGCAGCGTATTGTTAGGGAAGGCAAAGACAGTCTTGAGGCGTCGGGTTCCAGGTCATTTGAATCACCGCGCAAACGAATCATAAGGGACAGTATCACAAAGGCAATCGACGGTTACGATAAAGATATAATAAGAAGAATAAGAATGAATATCCAACACTGAACAAGTTACGCGTTGATTTGCAAACACAAATAAGCTTTCAGTGGGGAGTTTCGTCGTTGTTGTGGAGGATACTGAAGTCTATGGGGTTCAAGTACAAAAAGAGCAACGAGGGCAGACGATTTCTGATTGAGAGAGCCGATATAGTTACAGCCAGAGTAACGTTTTTGCGAAAAATGCATCTTCTCAGAAATAAGGAACCTTTGCCCTATATATTTTATTTAGATGAAACGTACATACATCAGAATTACGCTCCAACGAAAATGTGGCAAAATAAAGAGTGTACAGGGGGTTTAAAAGTGCTTGTGGGTAAGGGTGGGTGCATTATTGTTTGTCACGTAGGTACCAGTCACACTGGTTTTCTACAGGAATGTAAATTAGTTTTCAGGCCAAAGGCAAAATCGACGTCTGATGACTACCAATTGTCAATTAATCTTTTTATACACTTGATATCATACACTTATCGGTATACGAATACCCTGGCTATACGCGAACAATGGGACGTCTGTATTTCATGGTTCTTTCGATTTCAACTCACCTTTCCCGCTACTCTGGCAACGCTGCAGTCTCTCTCTCTAACCGGCCTGTCTCGTTGTGCTGGATAGGTCGTTTCCCCGCTCCCACTTCGCCTGCAAGCTTCTGGAGCGCCCGTCGTAAGAACTGAAATAGCTTTAGTGTTAGCAGAGAAGGTCACGTGTTCCTGTTATCAATGATGTACGAAATAAGGAGGAACACAGCTTTTATATCAAACTAGACGTATGTTTTGCTCCCGTCATTGCATGTAGAACACTTTCTCGTCGTGGCCTTGAAGTCCCCTCCGGGCAATTGCTACGTAAAGGTTTCTCTACAAGAAAGATATCTTCCCATTGAGGGGAGGAAAAGTGGATGTATATCGAGGTCCTTCAACTTTCGTATTCTTGTTCATTTCAGAACGCGTTCTGCATCGTCGACATAATCCAATCTAGCAGTTGTAGGTTTTAGTTTCTGTTTCTAAGGTAAGTTACCGCAATAAGGCCCGGACAACAATAAAGCCCACTGACTGTTTCTCTGAAACTATAAAGAGCGACTGCCAGATGGCAACATTGTATGAGAGCTGAAAGTACTCAAGGAAGAACATTACCCGTAATTCCCGCGTAGTATGAGTCATCGCGGAACTGGAGCAGTCCGAAGTTTTGATGCTGTTGAAAAAAAGTGTGATATAACTTTAAAACCACATATTTCGTCTTATATATGTTCATGTATTGTAGACAGTAGGATAATACTTGGTCTGCATGTAACATTGACCTTGTCCATTACAACAACAAAGTGTTTCCCGTTGTACTTTTATTGTACTGAGCTGTAATATTACGAAAAGGCATGTCGTGCCATGTTACACAACAAGGCCCAAGAGCTTCTGTGGTATGCTGGACATGGTGTCATGAGGAGTGTGCTGGGTTACTTCCTCAGGACGTGGACATTTTCACTTGCCCTCGCTGCTAGATGGACTGAAACTGAATTGTAAGCTTAGACTTTTATTTCGTAAGTGGTTTATAATCTGATGAATCTGATCTTATTGCTTTTCTGTGCTTTGAAGCATAGTTTTGTAACAATTTACTATCGAACTTTGAGTGTTGCTAGTCGGGCCTTATTGTGGAATAGGGTACAAAATAAGGCCCATTGCAAACATTTTTTCATCACATTTTATTTTGTATTTTGAGGAATTGTACGACTGCTATATATTGATAGTCTGTAACCAACATAATAAAGTTTCATGTCCTGTAACAATAATTGTCGATTCTTCTAAATTGACAGTTTCAATGGCAAAAATAAATAAAAATAGGTGGGCCTTATTGCCGTAACTTACCTTATTTCATATTGTCTTCCTACTTACGTTATTCGCGACGAAGGTTCTGGATTCGATAATATGGACAATAACGGTATTGTGTTGGTTGGTTGATTTGGTGTCTTAAGTCCACTTTATGCCTAGTTAGGCTAATCGGGACTGGACCTACAGTTTAAAGTGGGATCCGAAACACTATGTGCCTCCACCAGGTATCGAACCCAGGACCACTTGATTACAAGGCGACGACGCTCCCACTGCTCCATCGGGGATTGTATTTGAAACGAATTAATCATTTTTGGGTGATATGATACGGAAACATTGTAAGGCTATTCAAAGGAAAGCTATGGGAACCTGCTAGTTTTTTTTTGTATATATGTATTATTGAACTAGTAGCTCACTGCTCCACATGCAGTTTATTATATATGTAACATTACATTGACAAGGGTTAGGTGGCAGAGCAGCCTGTAGGCTGAATCTACGCTTAATAAATAAATTTATTATTATTATTATTGCGGAGAGGAAACCATAAACATGAAACAGAAGCTTATATAGTGTGAAACCTGACGTTATGGGTTTCGTATACTGGCTAAGACATGTATGTGTTGTTTCATTGTAAAATTTAATCCATAGAGATGTAGCAACGTTAAACAACCTATTTTAATGTATATACGTTTCAAAAGGACGAAATAAAAACGATTGTGTGCGCCTCCCTGATGGCGTAGTGGTAATGTCCTTGGCCTGTAATCAAGGGGTTACAGGTACGATACCAGGTGAAGGCACATAGTGGTTCGGATCCTACTTTAAACTGTATCCAGTTCAGATAAGCCCATCTGTGGATAATGTGGACGTCGATACAACAAAATGTAAACTTACAAAAAAGATTGTGCTAAGGTATTGAAGAATTGGGTCTAACACAATAATTCAGTCTTTTTTCATTGGTCGCCAATGATATTGTTAACTAATATTCTTAATTTCAGTCTCAAGATGAAACCCGCTAAGAAATGAAAGGAGTGGGTTAATTTTTCTGTTATGAAATCCCACTTTTGTAGTACACATTTGCCACACTTAGATGTTACGTAATATACAAATCTGACAGACTTTCAAAGTATTAAATTGGTATCTATTTTGGAAGCATCTTTCAAATATAAGACATTTTAGACGCGTCGAATTTTACTCCTGTTTTAGCAGCTTTACGGAATCTGATTTAAGATGTGGGGGGGGACAAGAGCCCCTTTTGCCCCGAGCAGTGGCGTAGCAACATATCGCGAGACCCTGGGCGAGATTAGAATGCGAGGCCCCCATCCGTTCTTTAATCCTCGCTTGGTAACATACATTTTTACACTTTTCGTTGGTATTGGGGGGTTATTCCCTTCGCATTAATATATGTTGCATTACTTTATTATATTGCAATTTATTTAATTTTTACAATTTTGAAAGTAAAATTAAATAAAGTTGCTCAGTTGAACGAAGCCGGATTACGACTGGATACACGAAGGAGAGTTTTCACATTGTTCTCACAATTTCATTCTCCGTCGTCATCATCATCGAAGTCATTCTTTTCTTTCAAAATTTGACACACAAAAGTAGCGAATTCATGGTCGGTAACCTGTTTGAATGGCATTTTGCATATGTGTAGAACAAAATATTCGCACGTGTGGAAGGAAACATGGGCGATACATCACCACCACCACAGAGGGTCGATTATTAGCATTTCTCAGGAATACCAACAAAACAACACAAAGAAAATTACTCTCGGCGGTGCACCATCCCCGTTACCATGTAAGGGTTAAATTTGAAATCTCAATGTGAATCGATGCTAGATCTTCAGGGATACATCAGCAAATTGTCATATTTCAATAATAATAATAGCAAAAATAGAATACTAAAATGTTTTCTCTGTTTTCCTGGAGCTGAAGCTTTAGGAAGGAAGGAAGAACTGCTAATATTATCTATGTCCTCCTTGCTTCGTGGCAGTTCGAGCTACTTTATTGTTAACATATTAAAATCGGAATACTTTTTATTCAAGAAAAGAATAAATAGGTAAAAGTCCAAGCAAGTTATCATGAATTTTTACTTAAATGTTTTACATGAGAAATATAACAATAATTTTTACTTTTTATCGGGCTCGCCTGTCTGCATGTCACGTCCTTGATTTGACGTATTCATTCAAATTATAATGTTTAACAGAATTTAAAACAAGATAAAAACAGATTTTTTTGCCCACAAAAATTAGCCTCTTACGTCTTTATTCTCTAACTAACTAACTCTCTAGCCTTCTTAAACCCGAAGGTTCATGGCTGCAGCAACACAGGCCTTCCACCTGTCCCTATCATGAGCAAGATCTATATACTCTTTTCCATCCCTATCGATTTCCTTTAGGTCCATCTCAACGTTGTCCCTCCATCTTCGTCTTGGCCTTCCTACAGGGATTAAACCTGCAAATCTCTTGATTACAAGACGTTACCACTACTTTATCAGAGAGGCCTCACAGAAAAGAGAAAATGGAGAGAGAGGAAGGTGAATCTGAAAAGTTTCCATTCGGTCAGAATAAGATTCGTGGGAGAGGAGAAGTGGGTAGGATTATCTTCTAGGGCAGTCATATGTGTATTAACTGATAACACAAACATGAATACTAATGAAAATTAGTATTGGAGAGCTAAAAGTGCACAAATGTTACTCATATTCTGTCAGCCGTGGGGCGCTCTCTCCTTGCCCCCCTAGCGATTGATTGATTGATTGATTTGGTGTTTTAAGTCCACTTTAGCACAGTAAGGCTAATCGGGACTGGACCTACAGTTTAAAGTGGGGTCCGAACCACTATGTGCCTCCACCGGGTATCGAACCCGAGACCCCTTGATTACAACGCAACGACGATACCACTGCGCCATCGGGGAGGCACATCCCCCCCCCCCCCTGGCGTCGCTACTGCATCTTTTTGTAATTCTTCTCTCACTTTACACTGTTATTTAATGCTGTGACATGAAACACGTAAATACACACACAACACCTGCACACTCGCGCGCAACCCTCCCCCCTACACACACACACACATACGAACACACATGAAAACAAGCAAGTAATTGAGAACTCGTGCACGGTTCTAGTTTCGAATCCTGGGTGTGATATGTAGGTTCCATTGTCTTTGTTACTCCATGCAATTCCATCAATTCGCAATTCATCCTCGTAGTCGCGATTAACCTAGAAATGTAAAAATAAACTACTATAATCAAAATGCGATACAAAAAGAATTAGCATTGTAAATAAGTGTGTTCGATATGTACCCTATATTCCCGTTCGCTGTAAGGACACACCCATCCTTTACCAAGGAATCGAACTGAGAACCCCTGGAAAGCTACGGTGTCCACCCTGCCGATGCCGGTGTAACGGGGAATTCTGACTCCAAAGAAAATTGGCTATACAGAGAGTCACTTTTCTAGCGAGAGAAATGGCTGTTCACATGAATATCAAGTAATTTAAAAGGGGGTCAAAATTCCCAGTAGAAAATTGACTGGCCACTCAATTTACTGTTAAATGAGATGGAAGTCAATATTCCCACATGATTGCATATTAAATAAGGGGAGATGAGTCAAAATGCCCTGTAGAAAAATGACAGGCCATTCAATTTACTACTAAATAAGATAGAAGACTGACCCCTCGCTTAGTTTCGTACTAAATGAGGGAGAGTCAACATTATTCTTAGAAAAATGACTGTCCACTGAATGTAATATTAAATGGGTAAGTAGTCGCAACTCCCCGTAGAAAAATGATTGCCCACATAATTTAACATTAAATGAGGAAGGAGTCAAAAATTCCAGTAAGAAAATGACTCCCCACTTAATTTACTTTCAAATGAAGAGGGAGTCACAATTCCCAATAGGGAAATGACTGCCCACGTAATTTACTGTGGAATAACGAGGGAGTCAAAATTCCACGTAGAAAAATCACTGCCACTTCATCTAGTATTAAATGAGAAGGTAGTCAAAATTTCCGATACTAAATTTTCTATTAAATGAGGAGATAAGCAAAATTGACCGTAGAGAAATGACTGCCCACTCAATTTACGATTAAATGAGGAGGAAGTAAAAATTCCTTGAACATTTTTTTGCCTATTTAACATTAAATTAAGAGGATAGTCATTTTCTACAGAGGATTTTAACTCCCTCTGATGTAATAGTAAATAAAGTGGACAGTAATTTTCCTACGGAAAACTTTGACTCCCTCGTTATTCAATAGTAAATTACACAAACATTTATTTTTCGGTAATTTGGGTCCCAAATTATGATAATGGTAAATTCATTGGCGGTCATTTTTTTTCGGGCAATTTTCACTGCCCTCTTATTTAATAGTAAATTAAGTGGGCAAAATTTTTCTACGAGGAATTTGACTCCCTCCTCTTTTAATAGAGAATTAAGTCGACAAAAATTTCTCTAGCTGGAATTATAACTCTTTCCCCAGTTACTAATCAATTGAGTGAGCAGTCATTTTTTTTTCTACGGGGAATTTTGGCTCTCTCCTCACTTAGTAATGAATTGAGTGAACGGCATTTTTTCCACGGGGAATTTTGACTCCTTTCTCACCTAATTGTATATTAAGTGGAGAGTTATTTTTCTGCAGAGTATTTTCATTTCATATGGAATGAAGAGTAAATTTAGTGGGCAGACATTTTTTCTACCAGGAATTTGACACCGTCCTTTCTTAATAGTAATGTAAATGGGCAGTCTACGACAAATTTACGTTCCTTCCTCATTTAATAGTAAATTAAGTAGCAATCATTTTTCTACGGAGAATTTTGATCCATCCTCACTTAGTAATAAATTGAGTGGATAGTCATTTTCTAACATAAATTTTGACTCCTTCCTCTTTTAATGGCCAGTCATATTTCTATGGTAAATTTGACTCTTATCCCTCTAACTTCTTATTTATTGTAAATTAAATGGGCAGTCATTTTTCTACGAGAAATTTTGATTCCTACCTGACGTGATTGCAAAATAAGGGGGGGATATTTTTGTACGAGAATTTTGACTTCCCTCTTATTTAAATGACAGTCAAATATCTCCGGGGAATTTTGATAGCCCTATCAATTACTTGGTGTCCATGTGGATAGTCAATTTTCTCCGTATAAAGTGACTGTGCAGTCAATTTTCTACGGAGTCAAAATTCTCAGTTACACCGGCGTTTCAAAAGATCAAAACTGTCCCCTACGTTTTCAGATAGGTCCATCTGTTCCGGGTGGCGTAAATAAGAGAACACCGCAGATAAACACCAATTAAGAGTAATTTGAAACCGGGATAGACTGCAATGTTTTAGTAACTTGCTAAACCTCCACAACGAATTCAACTGGTTGAACTAAATTGCTATTCGAAAAAGCTCACAGTTCCGTACGTGATTTAATCACTCATGTCTGATTTATGAACTTGCCGAATTCCACTAAATCGATGCTGGAAAAAGAACGTATTCGCGATACATTTTCCAGCACTTCGTTGAGCCTTTGATAAACTGCGAAGTACTGGCCGATGTTCAGGAAACAATTGTCGGAATCTGCTAGGCCCATTCATGCAAATTCTGTTCAAATGAAACAAATTCTGGTGACAGAGCTCGAAGCGTAAAAGCACTTGAAGACTGCAAAGGTTTTGTGAGAGAAAAATGGCATTCTTATCATGTTCAGCGCTTCATTCTGAGACTTAACCGTAGCTTACCCAAGGGGAAGGGGGTGTCAGGCCCAGCACCTCTATTTTTTTTATTTTTCAACTGTGAAAATTTTTATAAAAAAATGAAAATAAATTGCAATGTTCCCTAGGATATTCCCAATATTTCTGTATTACTTTTGTTCATAGAGAGATGAGTTGGTGTTTTAAGTCCACTTTATGCACAGTAAGGCTAATCGGGACTGGACCTACAGTTTAAAGTGGGATCCGAACCACTTGTGCCTCCACCGGGTATCGAACCCGGGACCCCTTTATTACAAGGCAATGACGCTACCACTGCGCCATGGGGGAGGCCCTTTTTGTTCATAGAAACATAAATGTAATGTAAATATAAAGGCAACATGCCTATCAAGCGCCATCTTTGAATGAGTATCATTCGAGACACTCATGCTAGTGACAGTGTACAATTGGTTTGTAATGTTGGTAATTATTGTATTTAATAAACAACTGAACCTCTATAAACAAAAAAGCATTAGTAAAAAATTATTTTGGTTTTTGTGAGTTTTAGTGAATAAAAAGATATATTTGAGACGCTCTTGCAATAATTGATTATTATATTTTATTAATTATGGTAATTTTTGTAATTATTATAATTAATAAATGACTGCACATATATAATCATCAAAGGAAGCAGTGATTCAATAATAAAATGGTTTATTGAATTTTAATGATAAAAAAAAGTGTGGGCCTGTGAGGCCCCTCCCCCTCAGGTAAGGTAGTTTCTCGTACGGCACGGGTAAGCTAGGGTTAACAATAGAAAGTAGCTCTGCAGATGCACGCTTAAGATCAGCATTTTCTACATTCCCAAATCCTCATATTATTTACCAACGAGACTAGTACGTAGCTTCTTCAAGAATTTTGCTTCAAGCAAATTCCACTTTGGAAGTGGAATCGTTTCGGGCCACATTCCCTACATTATCAAAACGCTTGGAAAGAAACTATGCAGATACTTTTCATTTATATATGTATGTATGTATAATTATTTTTTTATTAAAAGAATTTTCGAAATAAAATCCTTTACTCAAAAGGTATCAGAACTATTTTAATAAGCAACTTGATTTTTTGTGGCACTAACATTTCGATATTAGAAGGGAAAAATGTCGATAAAAATTCTAATAGCCTCAGTTTAACTTAATTATTAAATATTTTTATGGAAAACATTTTTATGGTCCTGTCATTTTCATAATAGTTGTCTGAAACCGAATTCTGATTTACGCGAATTGTTCGTAATTTCATAACAGGAACAAAAAGCTATTTTTGGGGAACCCCAAAAGTAAATGTATACAATATCATGTCTTATTTTATTTTTTACTTGGCATTATTGCTTCTTTAGGCATTTGTGAAGTGCCAACGATATGTTTATAGACTGTTACAAAATTATGATCCTGTAAAGAAGAACAAATTACTTGAGTTTGTTGGAAAACCGTTGCCCTTTACTATAAAAAATATTTGGAATCAAGAGTCACATCAAAACAGATGTTACTCGGACACTTATTCTATTAAAATCTTGAACGTACAGTACCTCCTAAAATAACAATATGAAGTTGAAAATATCATCTGCAAGAATCATTTCATACACGTTCAAACAGAAATTTTGAAATTTTCTGTACTTGTTTTGTTTTGTATTTCATCAGCATTAGCCTGTTATGAAGTAACGGTCTTGTTCAAACCAGTGAATAGGAAATATATCTGTGGTTATCTTTCTGACTCGGGGTTACATGCTAAATATAAGTATATGTGTGAAGAAAGTACATTACACTTCGTTTGAATTGAAATATTTTTACAGCTCTTACGAGTTTTTCTTATGTTGCTTCTTTATAATGACACAGGGTGGTTACTCACCGTGAATTATACGTGATTTCTGCGTGCATTTTTCTCCGTAGACTTGAAAAAATGCTACTTTTATTATTCCAAATCGTATTGAATTTATACATAAACTTGCCTTAAGGCAAGTTTTTCAGAGTTATGCTTTAATTTTTATCGAAGAAGGAAAAGAACGCTGATGGTAAAACAAAACAGAATTCTCTCAATCCATTTACTTTGTTAGTGTCCTTTGCAGAACAATCTATCTGACAGGCGGGAGATTGAGATTGATGATTACCATTTTTGTAGATTAGTGCATCCCGTAATATTTGTGACTTGTATTTGTAGATGTACTTCGACTCAGAGTGTGTGAAATAGCAAATATAAACTGCGTGCTTTAAATTGAATATTTAAATATATATACCATTTAATTGAATTGAATTAAAATTGTTGGATACATTGGAATCACACAGACCCTAAATATTATTAATATATTTGTGTGTGTGTCTGTGTGGGTGGTGAGACATTAAAATAGAAAAAAGACATCTGCTTGTATCCTTGAATTTTTAAAAAGTTCACCTTGAAAACCGGGAATTAAACTTGAATTTTATCATGGTCCTAGAATGACCACCCTGTTATACCGCTGACTTGATGGCAATGAAGGAATTTGGTTCATTACGATCATGAAAATTAATTTTTAAAAACATAGATAAATGTCCCGGTACATGGTCTCCAGTTCTGCTTACGATAACATTTTCTACTTATATTTTCCTTCACGTTCTCAAGAGGCGATGTTTGATTGGTCAGAGATATTACTTGATTTGTAAGAATGTATTCAAGCAATATGCAAGAAGGAAATCTTTAAAAGGTTACATCTCTGTTCTCGCTTGAATTTGACCGACCTTCTAATCTACTTACAATTTTAAATGAAAACCCTTGGAAAACTTTTATACTTAGGGAAAATTAAATCTTAACACATTTTCTCGACGCTAATAGACCGTGAAAAATCCCACAGGTCTTTCTTTCAATTTCGCTTCTACTGGGAAAACTTTTATAGAGGTGGGTGTTCATCCGGCCGCTTTAGAGTTAATTTTGCATATGCTTATTTAATGAACCACGCTTACTATTAATTTTAATTTTCTATTATCGCTTCAAAGGTTACAAACAAGAGCTAGCATTTTCTCAAGGAGACAATTTCCTATTCGAGATGAACCTCGCAGAGTTCAAAGGAAGAAAAAATGAAGTTTAAACAGAGTTTATTTTACTTAATAAGTGTGATAGGAATCCTGAGATTTCAAAATAATAAAATAATTTTCTACTTATACTTTCGGGTAATTTAGCTTGAATTTGAATTTAAAATTTTGGGTGCGTCAGCACTTAGGCAATTTTGAACCCGTCACACTATAGGGGACCCTGCCCCTTATAATAACAAAAATAAAAGCGTGTCTGAAAACTAAACTATCCTTACCTGAATGGCTGAGGCTGTAAAGGGGCACTCAGTACAAACAAGGACAAAACACAGGACAACACAAACAGTCCTACGAAGATTATACTTGCCGTAGGTCCAGACGCCAGAGTCTCGTTAGTCTACAAAATGCAGTCCAGGGTGTACTACGTGGAAGTTCATTCCTTACACCCCTCGGGTGATTTAGTACACATCTATATTGCTGTCCTGTAATAAGGTAACCACTTGTTACGTGATATCGAATGTAAACTGGTACGTTGAAATGGTCGAACTTCGATATTCTTTAAAATCATGGATTACACACCTTTCACGTGCACCTTTACGCATTTATCTAGCTGCTAAGGTTCCTGAGTTAATTCAAAAACGCGCAGGCAGATGGGTCAATCGGGATAGATGCTACATTTACAAAGTGTTTAATTCATAAGAACTTTGAGGGTAACTAATGACGATAGCTTAGGAAAGGATGGATGGATTGACGTTCTTCTATCCTGTACTGAAACTTCATGAAAAGATTACAAGTAGGTTGATTGATTGAAATAAGAAATCTGGGTGCATCAGCACTTGCGATATTTGCACCTACCCCCTTACCATAACTAAAATCAACGCCTGTCACTGGCGACTAAAGTCTCCTTATCTAGGTTAAAAGCTGAGGTAGGTTGTAAAGAAGCATTCTGCACATACAAGGACAAAACAAAGGACAATACACAGCCCTACAGAGGATTATACTGACTGTATGTCCAGACGTCACCAGAGTCTCGTTAGCCTGCAACAATGCAGTACTACATGGAAATGAGGTTGACTTTTATGTTCCTTCAGAGAAGATCTTTCACTCCTTACATCCCAGAACCAAGTAGGGTAGGACAGGCAATGAAAAACCTTTACCATGACAAGCAACTACACACATCAAAGATGTTGCTCTAAGACGGATTGCTAAAATATTACGTTTGTGATGTTTTTTAGACACCGTGAGAATGAAAAAAAAAACGGACAATAGCTGTAATTGAGAGGAAAATGCTGCCTTCGACGTGTGGTGATACCAGAGAATATGTATAATTAAATTGATAAATGTCTAGAAGCATTCACACTATTTCACAAAGAATGTGCAGGACAGAATATCCCGAAACAAGAAGATTAATGAAAACAGTAACTGTGTGAAAAATAAAAGTGGAATAATCATATTTCTAGATGCATGATGCAGCAAATCAAACAAATCTGTAAGGGTGTAAATTGTGAAATCCTCGGTGAGGGTGAAGATGTTGGAAGAAGACCGGAACAAACGGTGAACTGCACAAATTATAGAAACACAGAATAAAAGCCAGTACTACAACCTGCCTTGCATTATTACGAAACCACCTGGAAAGATTGACAATAGAATAGTGAACAGATGATCTACTGGTAAAAGAGTAGTTTTTTTTGTGTAGGGTGGAATCAAAAAGGAAAAGTATTTACAATTCAAACTCGGTGTACTAAGTAAGCAAGCCAGTGGAGCCCTTTCACAGAGGAAACTCAAGTGTCAATTTCTCTTCATCCAAGCACTCTTAAAAAAGTGTACTTTTATACTACAATGAGACTTTGGTTCCTAGAATCACAACTGGTGTTTCTCTTCTCCTTTGCCTTGATGTGTGTCCTTTTCTGTGCTGAGTGTCTCTTTACAGCCTCTGGTTTTAAGACGATGTGCCCATTTTTGTTGGCAGATATAGTATATAATTTAGTTTTTTCGTGAAATTATTTTTTAATCAAATAATATTTATTTCATAAATTTCGCGTAGCCCGACCAGTGTCCTACTGTTGCTACTGTATTCCCAGGTAAAGATGTACCGATCATAATTTTTTACGTGAATAATAAAAACAAATACAAATACATCATTTTGTGCATTTATGGAAGTCAAAATTTGTTTGAATTCAACTTTGTGCTGAGGTATGCTAATTGGGACTGAACTTATAGTTTAAAGTTGGATCCAAATCCTCATCGGAGAGACTTATTTTTTGTACGTTTGACAGGCCACTAAATGCCATCGGTGTAGCCCTCCGCAATGGTTTGAGATAAATGGATCATCTGGTTATAACTGTTGACTCGTCGATGAATATTCGTCAGACTGATAGACGTATCGAAAAGATTTTCATCATAGTACGCTGGTGCTTAATAGACCTTTCAGTCATTCTGTGGTTCCAGCAGTTTCCGAGTAAAGGACAGACTAACGATTTGACCGCTACATAAGTTTATTTTTTCAGCTTTGTTACTATAATACCATTGAAAATGTAATCTCTAACTTTATTGACTGGCCTGTTGTTCACTAAGACTGTATAGTTTTCGACGTAAAATTATCTTTTTGTTTATTTTTATTTTGTTTATAAAATCTCGGGTTCAGAATGCATTAAGCAGCATCCTCCACTCACGAACTTACCAGCTCGACTGGCACTGGAGACACTTCTAGAAGGATCCCCGTGGCGGCACACCATTGGCTACGACTCCCTCTAAGGGCCACCTACTTTATTTTCCTCATAAAATACACACTCACAATGTACGTGCATCCACAACTACAGTATGTACCAAGTACAGAACGACAGACACTACAGACTTTACGAGAAAATTAACAAATAAGCGCAAATTGAAACTAACCACCATGATATATATATAACCGAAAGTTTGTGTTACTGCAAGCTTTCCATAAGTTATCATTCCTGTCATACTAATTGCTAATCTTCTAGGTAGAGTTAGTAGTTAGTATTCAAAGTTCAAATGGATGCTCACACAATTTCGCATTGTACAGTCAACGAAGTTAGTAATAAGGTGTGTCTTATACAGCGTATATTGAAACAGTTGTATTTTCTGCAAATATGCTGTATAAAGAAACAAACTGCCGAAGTACTAAGTGGGGTGAGTATATACTATCTATGATTGGTGCGTGAAGTAGCACCATATCTTAGGCTTTTTAAATTTTTACGCCTGTGTGTCAGGCAGCCCACACTTCTTAACTGTTGTGCTGTGTTGCTTACTTTAGGCGTTACAAGAATCATTCGATGCCGCTGGACTTAAGGAACCCACATACGAACTTAGATTAATTAATGTGATTACTTTTTTGGTTTGTTTTATTTCGCATTTCTGACACTCTTGGCTAATCGCGAAGATGAGGATGAGTGATGATATTGTGAAACTGATGAACAATGAACACCCATGCCCAGACAGGGATTCGAACCCGATCTGGGCATGTGACTACCTAACCCTATTTATTTCTACACATACTATCCACTTTACGACATGTAGAGATTATAAAAACTCATACATCGAAGGTTGTATCTTCAATAACTTATTTCCTTCTACGCTGGAATGTGTTCTTATGTCTTGCTTTGTTTTAAGCATATTTTCTGCGTCTCTAGATTAATTGAATTCAAGTTTTAAGTTCACTTTATGCACAGAAAGGCTAATTTGGACTGAACCTACAGTTTAAAGTATGATCCGAACCACTGTGCATGCGCCTCCACCGAGTATCAAACCCAGCACCTATTGATTACAAGGCGATGACGGTACCACAACGCCATCGGGTAAACCAGATTAATTATAATAATAATAATAATAATAATAATAATAATTCCTTTATTTAGCAGGCTAGGTTCAACCGTAGGCTGCTCTGCCACCTAACCCTTGTCATGAGCTAAATAAGAAAATATAAGTGTATATATAATATAATATGATAATATATGAGTACAGATGGAAAGTTTGATTACACTAAGAAGAAATTAAAAAATTCACATTACCTACAATTACGAATATTCTCATTTCAGTAATATTAGTCATAAGATAATATAAATGTGAACGAACAAGAAAATATTTTAAAAAAATACAAATGTGAATGTTAACATAAGGTTGCATTTAAGTAAATAATAATAATTTGAAGATATTAATCAAATTCCAATAGTTACAGTTATAGAATGTGAGTGTTTTGTCGTTTGTTGAGTGCCAGTTCACTTCTAGTATGTGCTACTGTTCTGCTGCTGTTCCTGTAGCAGCATTTCTTTCAATTTAATTTTGAAACTCTTATTGGTGATGAGGTTCCATTTGTCTTTACTTAGCACATCAGGATAATCGTATTAACGAGCGAACACAAAGGCTAAAATGAGATCATTTAACTTTAGTGTTTAAAGAGCCTGCCTCTATATCTTCCAAAGTGTAGTTGGCGAAATTCTAAAATATATTATTCGTAAGTAGATTTATGTTTGCCCAAATGGTCGCCACGTCGTTTGCATAGTGTTTCTGGTTCCCAAGGGAATGCATCCTGATGCAAATATTTAAACAAATAATAATTTTCTTTCTTAAAATACTTGGCCATTAGATTGAAATTTTTGTGTCGTGTAAAACCAAGTTCGCCAGTTGCCCTGGAAATATGTAATATCAATAGAACGTAAGGTAAGGTAAAGTTATCTTTGCCATGAAGACACATTTGGGGGATGTAGGGTAGGGCCCCACACATTCTCGAGGTCGGACATTTTGGAGTTGATGTGATCAGCACCACGCTCCGGTCGCCTTTATCTTCCAGGGTTGCCCCCCAGATACCCATTGATTTGAGGCTGGGTGAGCCCCAGAGCTACTTTATGCTACTATCAATAGAAAGTAAGATTTATACTATTAATAGATGAAAGCAGAAAACCATTCCAGATATATGTAATATTGCGTATGTCAAATTTAAGATACTGACTGAAACTGCAGAATTCCTATATTTGAACTGAAACTTGCCCTTCTAAGTAGCTTTGAAATGAATCTCGCTCGTCTAGATGGAAAGTGGGAATCCATTCCGGAGTTTTTCCATTTCAGTCCAATTATCTTCTTGTCATATCCTAGAGAAGTAGACCTAGTGGCCGGGTTCTAAGCCATCATTTGAGGCTCGAATCATCATTTGAGGCTCGTCGTAGCCTTTTATGATGTATATTTTGAGGGCAGAGTTGGCAACACTGTGGGGGCACTGTAGCCTTTTATGAGGGGGGTTTATTGCTTTTTGTTTACATCTGGCAACACTACCGTAGTTTGACAGTGTTGTTAACCTACTGGGTTTTTTTCACTGAGGCTCGAATTATTATGTGGGGCTTGTCGTAGCCTTTTATGATGTATATTTTGAGGGGCAGAGTTGGCAACACTGTGGGTTTTTACTGTAGCCTTTTATGAGGGGGGTTTATTGCCCCCTCTGTTTACATCTGGCAACACTACCGTAGATTTTTTGACAGTGTTGTTAACCTACTAAGTTTTTCACTGTAAATTTTCATCAAAGGACCTGAGGGGCCCATGTATTTTTTATGTCTGGCAATACTGTTGGGGGCCTAGTGTTGGCGACACTGTGGGTTTTTACTGTAGCCTTTTATGAGGAGGACCTATTGTCCTCTTTTTATATTTGGCAACTCTATTGGATGTTTTTTTTTTGAGGCTTGGGTTTTACCAACCCATCCGAAGAAAATTCCACTATATGATCTTTTACTGGCTAAGCTAACCTACAAATAGAAATTGGCAACACCGACGAGTTTTGAATTATTATTTGAGGCTCGTTGGTGTTGCCTACCCACTCTACAAAAATTCTACTATATGATTTTTCACAGGTTAAGCTAACCTACAAATAGGAGTTGGCAGCACTGACTTATAAACCCACTGGGTCTTTTTGGCATGTTTTTTTATGATGTGTTGCTAGGCTATTGAGCATCTTGGCGTATACAATGTATATATTTTGAGAGGGGGGTTATAGCTTTTTATGCTGTACGAATACTGGAAGCTTGACAGTGACAACCAACAGAGTAGGTAAACCTACATCCAGGATCTGGCAACACTAGTTTCTGACAGTAAATTTGAAATAAAATATTAAACAAAATACATGAGTAAGCACTGTGATTACAAATAGTACCAGTGTTATGCCCCCAACTCCAACTGGACAACTGGGGAAAATAATTGTACAACAATTTGTACCTAATTGTACAATACTTGTACCTAATTGTACAACATACATATACACAGACATAAAAGAGAGAGCCTTCCCGTAACTTACTTCATGTACAATTTATATGATTTTACAACTGTGAAAAGAAAGCATATGTGTTCTGTATGCACACATTTATTCTTATTTTTCGAAGTTGAATGAAAGCACATGTTTTTACGCTCTCGTAATACTAACCTTGCTCCACTGATTTTAAATTGCTTCCATCCGCTTTTTTTTTCTGTGTTATTTCCGTATGCACGCAACATTCGCTTTCAATAGACAGAAGGAGTGTTAGTATAGCAGGCTCCGAGTTTACAATTTATTAAATTAAACAATAATTTATGTAAGAATATACTTGTACTTACCGAATACAAAATAATAAAAAGCACATGTGAATGTTTGCGTGTGTTCATGTTATATGACGACTGAGTAAAAAAATAATGTTGACTCCCCGAAAGATAAAAGTTCCTAGTTCGACATCAGATGCATGCAAATTTTATGTTTTGCTCTCCAAAATCTTGATTTTTATGTTTGTGCTATTTGTCATACAGCAGAGGAGAAGAGGGGAGAGGGAGGGGAGGGGGTACTATTAGCGCCATCTATTAGCAAACAATAGAAATAAAAAGTAGGGTCAAACTTTTTCAACACCCAAACATTTTAAACGTCTTCACGTAGTAATACGATAGCTGAAGATGTTTAAAAGAGTACTCTTAGTCGACGAAGCTAATTGCTAGGGCTCTTATATTACTAAAATATTCTTTAATTTGCATATTTCTCATACCGCCATATGTTGTTCTAGTTGACTTCTTCCAAAAAAAATGATAATTAGCGAGAGTTAATTAAGCAAGGCAAGTAAAAGAAGCAAAATAGAACAACATATGTGCCGGCGTGAGAATATGTAAAAATTCGATTCAGAGGTGGATCGAATTAAAGTTGGGGGATATTTTGCATTTTTTCCCTATAATGTACAAAACATTTACCGTACATAATTTTTTCCATTTACAACAGTATAAAATAAGAGGAATGTGTGACAATATCCATATTAATTAGGAAAGTATGTTGTATGCTAGGTTAGCTAATTGTGTCTTCTACAGCTTCACTGTATAGAGGGAAGATGGAAAAAGAGAGCTCTACGGAAACTGACGCTCTTAACAATATTGTACGCCCCGTGAAAATTACATATAAATAAGACATAAGCGTATTATCTGCTTTCATGTCAGATTTTACCAACCTGTGAGCTGTAGTGTTTAGGTGACAAACGACCTGCTCAAATATGATACTGTTGACAAATATTGTACGCCCGTGAAAATTACATATAAATAAGACATAAGCGTATTATCTGCTTTCATGTCAGATTTTACCAACCTGTAAGCTGTAGTGTTTAGGTGACAAACGACCTGCTCAAATATGATACTGTTGACAATATTGTACGTCCGTGAAAATTAAATATAAATAAGACTTAAGCGTATTATCTGCTTTCATGTCAGATTTTACCAACCTGTAAGCTGTAGTGTTTAGGTGACAAGCGACCTGCTCAAATATGATACTGTTGACAATATTGTACGTTCGTGAAAATTATATATAAATAAGACTTAAGCGTATTATCTGCTTTCATGTCAGATTTTGCCAACCTGTGAGCTGTAGTGTTTAGGTGACAAGCGACCTGCTCAAATATGATACTGTTGACAAATATTGTACGTCCGTGAAAATTATATATAAATAAGACTTAAGCGTATTATCTGCTTTCATGTCAGATTTTGCCAACCTGTGAGCTGTAGTGTTTAGGTGACAAGCGACCTGCTCAAATATGATACTGTTGACAATATTGTACGCCCGTGAAAATTATATATAAATAAGACTTAAGCGTATTATCTGCTTTCATGTCAGATTTTGCCAACCTGTGAGCTGTAGTGTTTAGGTGACAAGCGACCTGCTCAAATATGATACTGTTGACAATATTGTACGCCCGTGAAAATTAAATATAAATAAGACTTAAGCGTATTATCTGCTTTCATGTCAGATTTTACCAACCTGTGAGCTGTAGTGTTTAGGTGACAAGCGACCTGCTCAAATATGATACTGTTGACAATATTGTACGTCCGTGAAAATTAAATATAAATAAGACTTAAGCGTATTATCTGCTTTCATGTCAGATTTTACCAACCTGTAAGCTGTAGTGTTTAGGTGACAAGCGACCTGCTCAAATATGATACTGTTGACAAATATTGTACGCCCGTGAAAATTAAATATAAATAAGACTTAAGCGTATTATCTGCTTTCATGTCAGATTTTACCAACCTGTAAGCTGTAGTGTTTAGGTGACAAGCGACCTGCTCAAATATGATACTGTTGACAATATTGTACGTCCGTGAAAATTATATATAAATAAGACTTAAGCGTATTATCTGCTTTCATGTCAGATTTTACCAACCTGTGAGCTGTAGTGTTTAGGTGACAAGCGACCTGCTCAAATATGATACTGTTGACAATATTGTACGTCCGTGAAAATTACATATAAATAAGACATAAGCGTATTATCTGCTTTCATGTCAGATTTTACCAACCTGTGAGCTGTAGTGTTTAGGTGACAAGCGACCTGCTCAAATATGATACTGTTGACAATATTGTACGCCCGTGAAAATTACATATAAATAAGACATAAGCGTATTATCTGCTTTCATGTCAGATTTTGCCAACCTGTGAGCTGTAGTGTTTAGGTGACAAGCGACCTGCTCAAATATGATACTGTTGACAATATTGTTCGTATATTGTATTGTATAGGAGACTAGAAGCATATAATTTGACGAAAAAAAAAACCCAAATATGGTCATAGAAAATAGTTAAAAAAAAAAGTGAACAATTATATTTTGCATTGCACAGCATTAGGTATTAAATAACATACCCCAAAAAATCTCTGCATTATGCGTTCTGAAAAAAATTGCCCTACGTGCCAAATTGCTGTGTTAAGTAAAAATTTTCAAAGACACTGTCGTACTTGTGTGCCGGGAAAGCGAATATGTGCGACCAAACTGTGCTCTAAGTGTGAAAAAAAAATTTTCTATTGCCAACTTCAAGCGACACCAGCTTACTTGCAAGAGTACTGGACCATCTCTACCGCAACCTTCCAAGCGAAAGGTAGAAGTAACCTCCCTCGATGCATCGCCACCTGCCAAACGCGTCAAGCTGGCGAAGAAAGCAGACCGATTTGCGTTTGAGCATTTATTAGAAGACTTTAACATAACATCAAACAGCTTCTGCGATGTGCGTAGTTTTCTGGAGAGCGAGCGAGCTAAGATAATATCCATCCTCAACGATGCATTGGCTACATACTCCACTAAATTCTATGCTGTGCTATGCTGCAAGTATAAGAAACCGTCTAATGAAATATATAAATTCTTCCATGCCACAAAAGCAAAAACACTGCATCAAGCAGATGTCACTGACCTCGACAGCATCTACGACAAGTTTGTCGAGGAGTTTGTGGCAAAGCACGAGGAGCATCAGGCTAAAGGCTCGGGCGGTTCGCTGTGTGGCGACCCCCACGAACTTCGTCTGAAACTTAGCAAGTCCCTGCCACTGGCAGGGTCTAGCTATATTGCCCTGCCACCCGAGGTTGAAGCAAGGAAAGCTGTTCTCAATATTCAGAACAAAGACACCAAATGCTTCCTCTGGTCGGTGCTGGCAGCATTGCACCCTGTTCACTGGAAAAACCACTCGTACCGTGTTAACCACTACAAGCAGTATGAGTCGGAACTAGAGGTTGCAATGGCCGGGATTGCCTACCCTGTAGAAGTCTCGCATATTCGCAAGTTTGAGGTTCGTGCTCGTGACTTGTTGGGCCTGCAATTAGCCATCAATGTTTACGGTCTCACCGAGAACAAAAATGAGGTCCACCCCATCCGGGTGAGCAACGTGAGCAACAACAACGAGGTACGAGAAATCAACCTCCTGCTCATCAAGGACGAAACCCATCACCATTACACCCTTATCCGTTCCCTCTCTCGGCTTGTTTCGAGCCAACGGAGCAAAGACAAAACCCACGTCGAGGTGTGTCGCAGGTGCTTGGCTACATTTCATAATCGAGAACAGCAGGATTACCGGCGCATCAGAGGTCCCAACATTGCTGCTGAGAAGCTAGCTCGCCACATGTTCTACTGTGGTACCAACAAGCCTGCACGAACTATCCTGCCCGAACCTGGTGCAGTAGAGTGTTTTCGCATGCACAGTGCTATGGTGAAGCATCCTGCCTATATTGTAGCAGACTTCGAGGCCTTTCTTCAACCTTTGTCTAACTGCGAGCCCAACCCCGAAACATCCTCTACCATTCCTTTCCAAATCCACGAGGCCTCGAGTTACTCCTATGTTGTGGTGTGGCGAGACCAACATATTGCCTCCGAGCCCTATGTGTATCGCGGTCCCGACCCGGTCAAACACTTCCTGGAGAGAATGCAACAGGAAGCCATCAAGATAGGGAAGGTGCTGTTGGCCCCCAAGCCCATGCTGCCTCTGTCTCCGGAAGACAAGCATCAGCACGAAATGGCTCTAAATTGTCCTGTTTGCAACTCGGTCTTCACTGACGATAACAAAAAGGTCCACCACCATGACCATTATGGGACCGGAAGCTACATTGGCCCGTGGTGCAACAGATGTAACTTGAGAGCCAGGGACCCGCGCTTCATACCGGTCTTTTTTCACAATGGCTCGGGATATGATTTCCATCACTTGGTCACACATCTGGGGTACGACAATGCGAGAATCAATGTCCTGGCGCAGAACGAGGAGCGTTATATTAGCATCAGCAAGTGGGTGCCGATCCCCGACTCAAGCAGCAGCATCGAGCTTCGGTTCCTCGACTCTCTGAGGTTCCTCCAGGCAAGCCTCGATGCTCTTGCTGGGAAGCTCAGAGACGACCAACTAGCCATTACCACATCAAGTTTCCCGAACTTAGATGTCGCACTCATCAGACGTAAAGGGGTCTACCCCTACGAATACGTCACAGACCCTTCCAAGTTCGAAGAAGAGTTGCTGCCTCCCCACGATAAGTTCTACAGCCAGCTGAGAGGTTCAGGTATTACCGACGAGGAGTACAAGCATGCTCAGTCTATGTGGGTCGAGTTGGGTTGCCGAACTTTCGGTGATTACCACGATGCATACCTGAAGCTTGATGTGACGCTTCTTGCCGATGTGTTCCAGGCGTTTCGGGCGACTGCGATAAACATTTACAACCTGGACCCTGTATATTTTTACAGCCTTCCTGGACTGGCATGGTCGGCCATGCTCCTGCTGAATAAAGTTAAACTTTCACTTATCTCCGATAATGATATCATGCTTTTCATCGAGAGAGCTATCCGGGGCGGCATGGTCCAAGTGTCGCAACGCTTCGCACACGCCAACAATCACCACATGGCCACTGGTTACGACCCCTCCCAACCATCAAGCTACATCATGTACACTGACGTGAATAATCTTTACGGGCACTCCATGATGCAGCCACTCCCAACAGGAGAGTTTAAGTGGGTTGATCCTTTATACCACGACATCGAAAAAGAATGCGACGAGTTTGGGTTTTTTGCCGAGGTGGACCTTGACTTCCCCGAGAAGCTGCAGGATACATTCTGTGACCTTTCGCCTGCTCCGGAATTCAAGTGTCCACCTGGCTCGGATCAACCGAAGCTCGTCATGGACTTGGAGCCCAAAAAGCGTTATGTGCTACACTACCGGAACCTCCAGTGGTTAATGCAGCAAGGGGTCTCGGTCAAAGCAGTTTACGACGTGCTCTTGTTCAGGCAGTCTCCATGGTTGAAGCCGTACATCGAACTGAACACCAACCATCGCACAGCTGCCACTTCGGAACTTGATCGCGATTTTTTCAAATTAATGAACAATGCGGTATTTGGGAAGACCATGGAGAATGTGCGAAATCGCGTTGATGTGAGGTTGGTGACGAAGAAAACACAGTGTCGTCGACTTGTTGCAAGCCCGCTGTTCAGGTCTCGAACAATTTACAACGAACAGATGTCTCTGATTCACATGAACCGGGGCAAGGTGCTACTCAACAAGCCCATCTATGTGGGAGCTGCAGTTTTGGATCTGAGCAAGTTGTGCATGTTCGAGACATATTACGGCATACTACGTGCACACTACAACCACAATATCTCGCTCCTCTACACAGACACAGACAGCTTGGTATACCATGTTCGCACGGCCGATGCGTATGGTGATATAGCCAAAGTTCCAGCTCTTGTCAAGCTCTTCGACACATCGGGCTATCCCCAGCTAAACCGGTATGGAATTCTGCCCCGGAACAAAAAAATACCCGGCAAACTCAAGGACGAGAAAGACGGGGATGTGATTGTGGAGTTTGCTGGGCTTCGTGCCAAAGCCTATGCGATCCGGGCTGAGGGTTCTGTAACAAAAAAGGCAAAGGGTGTAAGTAGGCAAGTGGTTCGGGAGCACCTCAAGTTTGAGGATTACCTCGAGTGCCTCAGAACAAAATCGCCCATTCTACAAAAAGAGCATCGTATCCAAAGCGTCGATCATGTGCTTACAACTAATATTGTCAGGAAAGTTGCTCTGGATGCACACGACGACAAGAGGTGTATTCTTGAATGTGGGGTCCATACACTTCCGTGGGGCCACTATCGCCTCCAAACTAGTAAGGCCTGCCCAGAGTGCAACAAAAAGTAATAGGCAATGCGAAAAAAAACAATTTTAATTTACTTCCACTTCCTCGATTACATGCATGCATGGCACAGCAAAATTAAACTTCTGGAAACTGCTAATTGCAATTTGTACTTATATATATAAAATTCCACATTTCTTATTGTGTGCTTTTTTTTTATTTATTTAAAACTGTTCAGTCACTCTTTCATTCTTGACGTCATACACAAATGTTTTCTCTGCAATAAGAATGACACTGCACAGAGTATCTGCAGGCAAGGCATCGTGGAACTCGCATACGATCTTGATGTTGGTACGATCGTTGACCACCACTTGCTTTCTTTTCGTGGTGTTGATGACGGTCATGGGTCTCCGTGCTTTGAATTCGCTGGGCGCGTAGTACACGTCCACGCTTCCTTCGGTCACGCGTTTGTAAGCCGTGTAAGCTTCGTAAAGTTTGAGGTAATCGTCTTTGGTCATGTCGAGGTTGTAATTCTCGCGCGGGAACACTTCGTTCCTACCGTTCTTCAGATAAACGTTCTTGATCTTGCAGTCGTCGAACTTGCTGGAATCTTTTTCCTGATCGTTATCGCGTCCGGTCTGAAAAAGCACTACGACGAAATCTGGCATGTCGAACTGTATGTTGTTGAACTGCGTCGTCACGTCGAATTCCATGTGACTTCCCGACGCCATCTTCTGCACGCACTGGTAACCGTGAAAGTGAATCGGCACCTGCGGACTTTTCAAGATCTCCGCTTTGTACTTGAGGGCGTAGTTCGTTTCGTATTCCACCACCGGCATTCTCAATTCCATGCTCCGGATGACGCATTTCGCTGCTTCGGGTAAAGTGTTGGCTATCGGCGTGGTGCCGTCCGGACCCAAAGTAGCGTATCGCATTAGTGCGTCGTTGTCGTTGGCCGCTCTTCGAAACGTGACCCTCAGTCCTCCCTTCCACATGATCTCCTTGTAGTCCGAGAAGAAACCAGGCAGCAGACGCATGGGAAAGAGCACCGTGTGACTTCTCGTCGATATTTTGGTCCCGGCTTCGAATCCCCCGGCCTGGTAGTACGCTGCGTCCGTTTTGGATAATTTCAACGTTCCCACTGCCGTCGACGTGATGCCTGGATAATCTATTCTGTCGATGACGGTGTTGTGTTTCCTCACCTCCACCTGCGAGAACAGGTGAGGCACGAAGTTGTCCACGAGTATCAAGTTTGCTGCTGCAGGAAACGCGTCTCCGCTTTCCTTCTTCACCACGTCGAATTGAAGGTAGAGGTCCGCTCTGTGAGGATGAATGAACCCGTCGCCTACGTCCACGTCGTATTCGATCTCCCTGTTCGCTTCGTTCAGATTGGCGAACGTGCGACGGTTGGGAGGGAAAGATTGCAATTCGTAACTTTCGATTTGCTCCATTTTACATGTATGGTTATTTATTATACGTTGATCTCCACGATGGCCGTCGTAGTGGCACCTGCGAAATCCACCACGTCTCCTTTCTCGTTCGTCACCACCAACTCTATGTCGTCTATGCGGTTGCGACATACTGGAAAATAGATCGGCGAAGAGGGCGTGTAGATGATCGGTTCCATGAACTCGGAACTTGGTTTGAAAGTGGCTATGATTCCCGTCTGCTTGTGACTTCCTAATAATCCGTCCGAAGATTTCGTGATCATACCTTCGGCCACGTTGCAGTGTACGTTCAGAGTCTCTATGGCCAAGAATTTAGGAATGTTGGTTGCTACGTGCTTGATGCCAGCTTCGAGTTTTGGGTGGTTGTTCTCGAAACCTAAAAGTTCTCCCATGGTGCCCAGGTCCACGGTCTCCGTCGCGGATAGGATTTCCACTCTGTGCGTGACCGAATTTTGAGAAAGGTATGTGCCTTTGGGTAATTGAGCTTGCAAAGTGGAAAGATTGTATTGTCCTGGCGTGACGACGATGTGTTCGCTTCCGACGCTAATTTTGTTGTTGTGCTGCGTGACGTTATGTATGAGGTACATGCTGTAGAATGCACGCAGAGCCACGGATTTAGGATAGACGATGTCGTCGTGCAGCGTGAGTTTCAAGATTGAAGATTCGCTCGTGAGATGGAACACGCCCATCCTAGTGATGCTGTTTGAGGTTCCACAATGCTTTCTGGAAATCCTCGATCGTAGGGTTATTTATTTTAGAGAGAAACGCGAGCACGGAGAGGCAGAGATGGCCGCAGTTCACGTCTCCGAAATTTTGAATGCGTTCGTCGTTGTAGTATATAGAGGTTTTGTTCGTTTTCAGATAATGAATTAAATTTGTAGGTGGAACACCTCCGAAAGAATCGAAAACGAATGCTTTATCATTGTCGTTTTTGTGGTAACATATCCAATGCGTGCCTGGATTTTCTTGACCGTCCAAGTTGACTACTCCGCATTCTCTTCTTTTAACGCTTGAAGGTAACGAGTCGGACATGAAAACTCCTCTGAAGTGTTTGATTTGTAACGGTTCGATCAGAGATTCAATGTCTCGGTTGGTGAGTGCTGTTGTTTCTTTTTTTTAAACTTCTTCATCACGCCCTTCCCCCCTTTCTTCTCCATGGCCAGGTTGTGACGTTTTTGTTCTTCCAATTCCGCTTTGTTCTTCTTCGAGTCGATGACGGTTTTCGCGATGGCGGCACTTCCGCCGGCCAAACTTCCCACGGCCCCCAATGCTGCCAGGATGGCGGGGATGCTGAATATGAAACCTCCGATCTTTTGCTGTTTCCGCGAACGCTGCAATCTTTTCAATTGAGGTGTGCTGAGCAGTAATTTCATTCCGTGTCCTTTGCTCAAGCAAGAACGTTTCTTCTCGCGTTGTTTCTTGGTGAGTAACCCATCGAGGGCACCTAGATTTTTAAGATTGGAGTATGGTATCTGGTACACGACACCCTTGGGCTTCATGTTGATGCTCTATGTGTTATTTTCACGGTATGTTATTTATATATATATTCTGAGATTTTTTCTTGTGTAGTTTTTTTTACGGTATGTTATTTATATACCCCACCCCAATTTTTGTTTCGTGTTCATGGCGATGGTGGTACCCAGTGCGGCGACCCGTTCACCCAACGATGCGTCTCTGCTCACGAACCTTTCGAAAGCTGCATGTTCCAATTTTTTGTCTGCTTCGTGACGTGCGTCCAGATCCGTCTGCGTGGTGTTGTAGGCGATGTCGTGATCTTTGCATGCCGCGTCCAACGGATTCACACCCTTGTCTCCTCTCTCCAATCTTTTCTCGAGTTTGGTACCCGGTCCGCAGTACTGGTAGCCAGGTAGATGCATCTCGAAAGGTAACTTGTTGATGATGTCGTTCACGAGTCCCTTTCCTTCGGCCACGTTCCAAAATTTCGGAGGCAGCGTGTTGATGATTTTGATCAGGTAACCTATGCCCTTGTCGTCGTTCACGATGAAGTTGGAAAGTTTCGTGCTGATCATGTCCACGATGCCAACCTTCTCGTTGTAGAAATTACGGTTGCCTGCATTCTCTTCGCCGGCTATCACCAACAATCGGTCCACGAGTTTCCTAACGTCGCCCACCCAAACGAATTCTTTGGGTAACGTGTTGTAGCGTTTGACGCCGCTGCCTGTTTTGACCTGGTTCCAAATCGGTTTGATGAGATTCCTGTACTTCTCGCCGCTGCTCGATTTCACCCTATTCTGCGAGGCGTCGTTGTTCTGGTACAAGGCATCCGTCATGATCAGAATTTCCTTGTAACTTTGGTAATCTTCGTCGGTGTAATCTTTCGGCTGCTTTTTGGCAACGAGTTCCCACAGTCCCACCGTACCCGGATACCTGTTCCAACTATCCTTGTCGCCTAAATTGACTTTAATGTCGTTGCCTTCGAAGGTCACCTTCGATTTCCCAATCTTCCACACCACACCGCCGCCTTCGCTGGTTTCCATGCTGGGATACAATCCGAACACTTCATCCTTGTCGAATTTCCCCGTGCTCAGGTAGTCTCGTGCCAAAGGTCCCAACTCGATTTTATCCGAAGACGTGCTGCCTATGGCTCGACGTCGTGCCGGTGCATCCTTCAGTTCGAACGGCGTCGAAGGAATGCTCGAAATAGGCGTGGGTACGGCGTAACTTTTAGCTGCGAGCGGTACGAGTTCGTTGATCAAATTTTTATTTTGTTCCGTGACACTTTTAATTTCTTTACCTAGACCGCTGATGGCATCGATCACGGGTTGATCCTGACGTTTCTTCTCTTCGTAGAATCCGCGATTCTCGGATTTCCAACCTTTGAAGCGTTTCGCGAGGTAATCGCGGAGCTTGAGATTTTCGTCTTCGATTTTTCGTTTCGTCATGACGTTATTTATACACGTCGTTTCTCACAACGTTGCAACGTTTAGAAAGTCGTTGATTTTGTTTCTGTATTTTCCGTCGTTGGGTTTCCTCGTCATGTCGATCGTCGCGAATCCGAAATCGTCACCGTTCCAGCAAGTAGAGCAGCAGCGTTCCGAAAATTGATTGTAGTTCATGTCTCCGCCTACGTAGTCATCGTACGCGTGCTTGAGGTTGGTGTGATCTTGACGAAACAAACATATGAAATTAGCGTTGTCGCGTACTAACTGTTTTGGAATTTTGGAAAACGTTTGAGCTAGGTAGAAGCAATCCATTCCTTTGTGACGACCTTGCGTGAAAAAGTTGCGAATTTCATTTTGATTTTCCAGGATGGCGTCGTCGAACACAACGACTGAATTTTCACGACAATCGTCGAGTGGTTTTATTTCCGAGGCGAACGTTGCAATGTCCAGACCATCGTACAGTTTCATCAGTTGCTGGTATTTGGATTGCTCCAAACTTTTCGAGAACACGTACAGGTGCCTGTTCTTCCAATCTAACCAATTCGGTGCGAGGAGAAAATTGTCCACGAGCAGTGTCGTTTTCCCACACCCCGAAGGACCTACGATCAGACAGCGGATGCTGTCGGGAAGCAACTTGCCGTTCTTTTTTTTTTCTCGTTTGACTTTCCGGATCCGGTAGACGCTTCACCACGTTCCACGTACTCACAAGATCACTTCGTCCGCGTCGATCCAACTCTTTTCCGGAAGTCCCAGCCATTTGACAAACAGTTTGTCACCTTTCCTACGCAATACTTTCTCGATGAGGTACGTGTCGGGGTGTTTCGTTTTAGAGAGTTCCTCTTCGTAAAATCTTCCTTTCAAAATCTCGCCGCTACTATCTTTTATTATATACGTGTGTCGGTTTCCGGGTAGAACTCGAACCACCGTAAAGAGTTCCGTGCTCCAATTTTTTGTGAATCCCTTCTCGAAGGTGCGTTTGAATTTGCTGATCCTCACCTGGTCTCCAATTTTGTATTTAGCTTTTTTTGTCGTGGGTGTGTACTTTGGACAGTAAACTGTAGAAATTAAACGCTGCTCGTCGGACTTGGTAACGTCGGCTGGCTTCATGCCTATCGTTCTGTGTACCGTATCATTATAGGTGTCGACGAGTTCCGGCAGGATGTCGACCCATTTGTAATTTCCCCGAAGCGTGAATCGTTTCCACATGTGTGTTTTCAAGGTTCGATTGAATCTTTCCACGATGCTGGCTTTGATGTGACTGAAGGTCGAATAATGTTGAATCTTGTGTTTTTGAATAAACTTTTGGAATACGGCGTTGTAAAATTCTTTACCGTTGTCCGTTTGCAGAAACCGTGGTTGTCTGCCGCCGCTTTCGCGAAACATTAATTTGAATGCTTCCGTGACGCATGTTCCCGTTTTCGCCTTCAAAGGTAGAGCCCATGCGAATTTCGAAAATGTGTCTATGACGGTGAGGAGGTACTTGTTGTTGCCCTTGTTCAATTTATGTACGTTTTTCAAATTGCCGCTACTCATCTCCACGAGGTCGCTTTGCCAGAGGTCGTCGATGCCCTTGGTTACCACAGCCAAACGTTCGTAGTTACGGCGTGCAGGTTTATGCAATTCTTCGACGATGGCTTGCCTAGACATTTTTTTTTTAGAGATTACGTTTCAAGAGAAGCACAAGCGTGATGGGATTCAAAGAGGGTGGCACTTCGCTCGTGTTTTGAATGATCAGCTTATCGCCGGCACTCACGTCGGAAACGGTAAGATCTTCGTCTTCGTGTATTTCATATATGTTGCGCGTTTCGTTCCAACGTGCCAGAGGAATGTTTCCTGCTTTCTGGACACCACGATTCGATATCAAAGTCATGGTGGGAACGCTAGCTTTTCTACCGTGAGACCAGTACGAAAATTCGTTTATCTGAATCGTGCCATCGAGGAGAAACTTGTAGTACGGATGATAAGGATGCAACATGTACAGTTTGTTACCTTCGACGAACGTGGAGATTCTCTGTTGATTGGGTACGCTGTTGATTTCGATGGCTTGCAGAGAATGCAGTTTAGCGAATTTAGTGTCGACGCCGAGCAGATTACTGTGAACTTGTCCGAGTTTATTTTCGATGGGCAGCAAATGCTCGATTATGGTATCCGTTACGGCAGAAAACGACGGTTTGATTTTCACTTCCACGTTCAACTGCTTGTAGTTTTCGTTGAGTTCTTGCAACTTGGCACCGAAAGAGGCCAGCGTCGATTCCTGCGTGGATTCCAGCACTCCAACTTGATCTCTGATGTTGACGACAATGTTCTGAAGGTTCTCGACTTGATTCAATTTCGAGCTCTTCTCGGTAAGATCGTTCATGATCCTTCGCATCTCTGTAAACTGCGTGTGAAGGTCGGCGACGCTCTGCGAAGTGGGCAGCGTCGACACCAGCGAACTAATTTCGTCTCGAATCTGTTCCACGTTCGCCGTTTCCGTTTCTAGTCGTTTCAGCATTCGATATATGTTTCTTTTCAAAGCGTGCAATTCTTTGGAGGTGGGGAGATTGGCCACCCTACTCTCGAGATCGCTCAATGAACTTTTGATGTCGTTCGAATCGGATAGTGCCGTCACCGCCGTTTTCAATTTTTCCAAATCTTCGCTCGAAGGCACGCTCGTCCGTAACGATTCCAAGTCACCCTGTATGTTGTCGAGTACGTGATGAAAATGAGCGAGATTCGTTTCGACGTTCAAATTTTCTAAATATTCGATCTTCTGCTGAACCGTGCCCAACGTGTCTTGAATGCTAGTCAACGTTCTTGCTTCAGCGTGAATATTTTTAATTTCTTCGTTGATCAATTCCAAGGACGCCTGAAGCGTGGCGATGGTGGTTTGAATGTGTTCGAAATCTTGATAGGCCTCCAATTGAATTTTTATGTTCGCGACGCTTTTACCGATGACCTGCAGTTCGTCCGACGATGGTAGGTTCGTCATTGTATCTTCCAAAGTCTGCAACTTGGATTTGATTTCTTCCAACGTGCCGGTGAATTCTTCTTGTAATTTGGAAACGACGACATGTAAGCGTTCTGCATCTATATCGTTCACGACGGTTTGAAGTTCAGAGAAATTCTTTTCTATTGCGGAAGTTCGTTCTTCGATTTCGAGTTTCAGTTTTTCCAAATCTTCATTTTTCGATTGAAATTGCTGTAATTTGGCCAAATCATTTTGAAGCGAATCCACGCTCAACTGTATATTTTGAACGTTGTCGTAAGAAGGTACGTCGACATAATTTTTTATCAGCGTCTTCAGTTCGGAATCGATTTTCAGAATGGGGTCGAGACATTGCGTTTGGAGCGTAGCGATTTCCGACTCTAAACTTTTGTTTAAGGTCTCCTGCAAAGCAATCAAATCGGTCCTCAACTTCTTAACTCGAATGTCCAACATGAGAATCTCTTCTGCGTGGTCTACACGCTTGGTGTTGCCGAAAATGTCGTTAGGCATTTTTGGTTAACGGTTATTTATAATAGGATAAACGATTCGTAATTCTACAAAAAGAGGAATGAGTTTGTCGTAATCTCCGAGAAGTTCCATGTAAAGATAATCTCCTGCAGAAACATCGTACGTAATGTTAGAAAGCATCTTGTCGTGGTTGATTCGAAAAATATTCTTGCCGGTAGAAATTTTGATTTCGCCTGCGTTTTCCGGATTCACGGTGATTTGAAGTTTCCCGTCGATCGGAATTTCGTAGAAATGTAAATTGTTATTAAAAACATAAAACATCTTGCCCACATCGTCATTCAGTTTTGTCCAAATGCTGTTGAGATGAACAATCAGTAAACCATTGAGTTTAGATAATACGGAAGGTAAGAGGTTATTGAAATTTGGCGGTGCAGTCTCCATGTTGATCTGTTTGCGGAAGCCAAAAAGATTCATTGTCCTTGTTAGTTATTTAAGAATACGGTCAAAGTTTTTTTTTGTAATGACAGGCAAAGTTTTTTTTGTTTGCTTGCGTCACAATACAGGCACGCGCGCACGCGTGTGTGTGTGCGACATATTGTTCCCGAAAGAGGTTTACAAAGGTCACGATATATAAACATTTGGTCCCACAGTTGGAAAATTACGATAAGGTGCATTCATCCTTCAAGGATGAGAGAGTGCATTCGTCACAATACACGCGCGTGCGTGTAAAAATTATACACCGTGAAAAGCTACGACGAGTTGGAAACACTGCTGGTAGGGTTAACATACACCATAAAAAGCTACGCCTCGCCCCCGAGTTGGCAACACTGCTTGTGAGGTTAACATACACCGTGAAAGGCTTCAAAATATCATATAGTGGAATTTTTGTAGAGTGGGTAGGCAACACCGACGAGTCTTGAATCATCATTTGAGGCTCGAAATCATCATTTGATGCTCGTCGGTGTTGCCAATTTCTATTTGTAGGTTAGCTTAGCCAGTAAAAGATCATATAGTGGAATTTTCTTCGGATGGGTTGGTAAAACCCAAGCCTCAAAAAAAACATCGAATAGAGTTGCCAAATATAAAAAGAGGACAATAGGTCCTCCTCATAAAAAACTACAGTAAAAACCCACAGTGTCGCCAACACTAGGCCCCCAACAGTATTGCCAGACATAAAAAATACATGGGCCCCTCAGGTCCTTTGATGAAAATTTACAGTGAAAAACTTAGTAGGTTAACAACACTGTCAAAAAATCTACGGTAGTGTTGCCAGATGTAAACAGAGGGGGCAATAAACCCCCCTCATAAAAGGCTACAGTAAAAACCCACAGTGTTGCCAACACTAGGCCCCCAACAGTATTGCCAGACATAAAAGGCTACGACAAGCCCCACATAATAATTCGAGCCTCAGTGAAAAAAACCCAGTAGGTTTAACAACACTGTCAAAAAATCTACGGTAGTGTTGCCAGATGTAAACAAAAAGCAATAGACCCCCCTCCCCCTTATAAAAAGCTACAGTAAAAACCCACAGTGTTGCCAACTCTGTGCCCCCAACAGTATTGCCAGACATAAAAAATACATGGACCCCTCAGGCCCTTTAATAAAAATTTACAGTGAAAAACCCAGTAGGTTAACAACACTGTCAAAAAATCTACGGTAGTGTTGCCAGATGTAAACAAAGAGCGATAAACCCCCCTCATAAAAGGCTACAGTAAAAACCCACAGTGTTGCCAACTCTGCCCCTCAAAATATACATCATAAAAGGCTACGACAAGCCCCACATAATAATTCGAACCTCAGTGAAAAAAACCCAGTAGGTTAACAACACTGTCAAACTACGGTAGTGTTGCCAGATGTAAACAAAAAGCAATAAACCCCCCTCATAAAAGGCTACAGTGCCCCCACAGTGTTGCCAACTCTGCCCTCAAAATATACATCATAAAAGGCTACGACGAGCCTCAAATGATGATTCGAGCCTCAAATGATGGCTTAGAACCCGGTCACTAGGTCTACTTAGAGACTAGAGATCAGATCCTAGAGACGTTCTTTCGCTCTTTTAAAGGGAATGGTGCAGAGAACATGCGTTTGCGCCATTGGAATTGTTGCTAACAAAACATTGAAATGTTGGAGATCAAACGTTTTAATTGTGGGTTGGAAAATGAAGAAGGAAGTTATAAAATGAAGTGCTTTTGCAAAACGATAAGATTAGTCCGACCATACAGTAATTACCGAGATCTTGGGAACAAGAATTGTTGCAATGATGGAATTGAGGAAATGTGTATAAAGATTCGCCAAATAATAGTTCTTCACAACGCAACAAACACAAACAAGCAAACATAATAAACACACACACAGAGACATGTATATACAATATATGGATGTATGTGTATGTATTCAGAGTTTGAGAGTTTTTTGCAGTAAAAAATAGAGAAATTGGCATATGTCGATTTCAAATCGTAACTAACTATAATACAGAATAATTATGTTTTTTTGTTGTTGCTTTGTTTTGTTCTTGGGTTTGTTTTTGATTCCACTTCATGCACAAAAAGGCAAATCTGGACTGGAACTGCACTTTAAAGTGGGATCCGAACAACTATGTGCCTTTACCGGGTATTGAACCCGGGACACCTTGATTACAAGGTGACGACGTTACCACTACTCCATTGAGGAGGCTATAATAATTTTGATTGTTCTTAAAATACTGTGCTTATCGTACTTTGGACATAGTCATTTATATTTAATTTGTTAACGTAAACATTATTACTTGTCATTCTCATCTTTGAAAGTGCGGCGTACCGTTCTACGTGCGCGCGCGTGATGAATATTGAAATAAATTCATTTTTCAGAATACAAGGTTTTATATTGCCTATCTATGACCAATTATTTAGCATATAATCAACTGAACATTTCAAGATTATATATGTAGTTTGTATATATTACTCCAAAATCTTGGAAAGCATTTACTGAAGTCATTAAAACTGCCTATCTAACCGCTCGATTAAAGTTTCTCGTGATCGTGTTTTACATATTGTAAAATGATCCACTAACTTTGTATTAAGAACCAAGTAATCGTAATCAAAGTACTGTACTAGAACTTCTCAGTCCTCGGCGAGATTAGACTCTGTTTTCTTTGATTATAAATCGACAGATTTAGCCACTAGGATATCGGCAAAATATTAGATATTTTGTAATTCAAATCTCTAAAATTATCAGAGTAAATGGTTCTTGATAATTTTATGTGTACAAAATAAATCACATTTATGAACACTAAATCATATTAGACTTAATACTCATCACGAATTTAGTCTGGTTCAATTAATATGTGTAGAAATTAATTAAATTTTACTCGCATTTAATACTCTATGTAACAGACTTTTGCATTTAAAGACATTTGCAATCATTTTAAAAATATTTCATGTAAACAAGTGGTACAGTCATGTTCAAAAAATCTGTCGCATGGATTTTTTCTAAGTCCAACGTCTTACGAAATTATGTTGGTAGCTCTGAAACAAGGAAGTGTTGTGAAATATACGATCCTCCAATCAGAGTGAAGTTCGATTCGTAGGAGCAGGAGGCGTGACTCACGGTCTTGTCCACAGGAAGTTCAACCAATGCAGCATTTCCAAATATGAGATAACGTCCCCATTGGTTAAATATTGTTTCAATAATTCGAATCGGCAGAAAGATTGCGCAAAAGTTTACTTTGTCGTTTTAATTGCCTTTAATCGTTTCAAATTAGTATTAAATTGTCCCAATTATAGTGCACGAGCTTAATATAATGTATTCATGCATGTGTTTGACAATCATAGCTATATCACTCATTAAAACAATTTTCACATTGTTTTCACTACGTGAGATGACATTTCATTTACATTTACGATAAAATAGTGGTTTGGGTGTAATAACAGTTTTAATTAATTAATTTAGAGATGCATTTTTATTTGTTGAGTTAATGATTAGGTTAATTCGTTATTTCTCGCGAAAAGAGGGAACCACAGCTGAAGGAAAATACACAACTTGTATTATTGAGGTCAAGAGTTCGTTTTAACATACTTTTTGCACACATAGGCTAATCACGACTCGGGATACATTTAAATTGGAATCTGAAACATTATGCGACCTGACTGGAACTCGGAAAAGGACACACTGATTACAAGACGTCGATACATTACCACTTGGTCTGGCGAACGCCAATAGCCTAATAATGAGGGGTCGTGGGAGTGGGAGAGGGGTGACGGAAAGTAGAAAATAAATAGTATTTTGGGGGGTATTTAATGTTATATTTATACACATACAAACCAAAGAAAATATTTATTTTGATACATGTGTGTGGGGGTGGGGAAGGGGGAAAAGAGAGGGACAGAAAGATATTGGGAGAGATGGGACGAAGAGGTGATTGTAGAAAATGTTTCATTTGACGTTCAGTAATAAAAACAATCAAATCAATGATGATTATCTTATAAATACCATATGTAATGTAAATTTGTTTTAAAAATGGGGGCGGGGAGCTGTTTGTTTTACGCAGTGCAGGATAACAAGTGGAGACACATAGTGGTTCGTATCTCACTTTAAACTGTAGGTCCAGGCCCCATTAGCTTATCTGTGTATAACGTGGATTTAGAATTCAGTAGGAAATAACGTCGCTCTAGTATTTTGGATTTTAGATGCGTTGAGACCACTAAAATTTCCAATTCTTATAATAAGAAACCTGTCCTCATATCAATTTTGAAAGAGAGAGAGTTAATTGTATAATCTTTCGTTGTTAGTTTCAAAGAAGACTAATTCAAATAGTAACAATGGGAACGTATAAAGCTTACGAAAAGTTTTTGCCACCGTGGGGATTTGAACCTACGACCATTAGAGTGACAGCCCAGTGCGAAAACCACTACCCCACGAGTTCGTTCCTTCTTACGGCATGATTATGAGTTAAGACCAATTCGTTCAATATGCATTAGAAATGTAATCCCCACCCGCCTCTTTATAAACAACACACCCAAACGTTCCTTTGTAGCAAATGAAATAAAGGTGGTATGAATGTCACAAAACATTTAAGAAAAATCTACTATATTTACGACACAATCGTTTTACATGGAGAAGCTACAGCTTCGAGAATTGAGGTTGTGGTTTGACTGTAATTGTAGGATATCCTATAGGTATCGATAACCCAAGGCTCTAGTGTGGACTAGATTGGTTCATTTGTAGTGACGTGCTGAGGAATTTGTAAAGAGGTATGTGAATATAAAAATGTGTTAATGCTTATTTTTTAAACAGTGAACTCATAATTTAATATCTCTCTGTCTATCTCATTATCCTACTTAGGAACTAATTAGTATTGCAGGAGTCATACTGAAAAGAAATCTCACGTGACAATGACGAGAAATTAGATTTACGGAAGGAATAGTTTTCATATTTTAAAACCTCGAATGGCCATGGGCTATCTCCCGACTGTCAGTCTCCCTTCCACAATCCTACCTAGAATTATCTTCAACTGGCAACGAGGTGACATTGGTCAGCACGTCGAACCCTCAGCCGTTATAGAAGATATCTGAAACCAGGTTACACCAGTCACTCGTAGCTCCCCAATTTCCTCAAGATGGTGGGTTGCCACCGGTCCTATACAGATAACAGGCCGAGAACCCAGGACGACTCGAATCCATGCCGTCCCGCTGCAGTCGGAGTCCAAAGCGCAGAGTCTTAGACCGCACCGTTACGGAGGAGGAGAGTTTTCATATTTTGTTTCTTATAAATGTCGACAATACATTAAATATATTATGCACCAAAAATTAGTGTCAAGAAATAGCCGGTTCTATAAGAGATTCGAAAATTCGATCTTCACTCAACTAGGCCGCTATTTTTAACAATTTCCCATTTTCTCACTCAATAACCTTCGTTGAACGTTTGTCGTAGGAGTCGTTAGCAATCTTGTAAACCTTATTAACCTATCTGCTGTCTATCACAAATGTATTTTACAACCTAGAGTAGATTTTGATGTCTGGAATTTAGAACTTGACTTTCGTGGTAAGTAATTCTCTACCGTCTACTATAATAAATAAATCAAAGTCTACATATCTCATATTTTGTAAATGTGAAATGTCATTGTTAAAGGTTACAAATTATTTCTTATTCAACTGTTAGTTCCAGATTTAGCCACAGCATTCTGGAAACCAGCGTGAAACGTGTTTCCCACACTTCCAAGGTCAGTTGAACCCTTATCAGTTGTATTGGATGCCTGTGAACATGTTACTTCATACGTCATGGTACTCTGGTGGATTTCTTCCCCTTCCCCTTTTACCTTGAACGGAAGTAATCCCCGACTGGGCACGACGAATCAATCACAGAAAAGCAGACTGTCTAGCAAATCGCATGCCATGTATTATTTCGAGCTCCTAGGTTTTGGAAAGTGAAATAAAAAAAAGTATGTAACATTAATTCATAATGGTTGACTTCTTTGGGTATTATTTCATGACTCTTTCCTACTTACTCAATGAAACTTTTGTCTACTGTTTTCAGTAGATAAATAGGTGTTTTGAAACATCTACTGTGTTCAGATTTTCAAAGAGATATAAATACAAAAAATAATAAGGGGGTATGAAATTAATATTTACAGCCAAAATATTAAACTTAACATATTATACACTATACTGAATAAATTAATTTCACTTGCAGTTTCTCTACTGTACTGGTTTCAGTAGATCAATAGGTGTTTTGAAACATCTATGTTAAGATTTTTTAAATTTGAATTACAATTTGTGTGCCTGAAAACTTAGGGTATTTTACACCCGTCACGCTATACGGGGTCAAGCCCCTTATCATGACAAAAATAAAACCGTGTCTGGAAACTAAAATATCCTTACTTGGGTTAAAAGCTGTAGCCTGTAAAGCGACAGAGAGTCAGCACAAACAAGGACAACACACACACAGTCCTACAAAGATTATACTAACAGTAGGTCCAATCACTAGAGCCTCGTTAATCTGCAAAATGCAGTTCAGGGTGTACTACATGGAAGTGAGGTTGGTTTGAATTTTAAATAGATATAAAAACAAATTGTTAGTGAGGAGGAATAAAAAGTTATATTTACAGCTAAACACACTGCAAGGGTGTAAGGGATGACCTTCCAAGAAGTATGTACACCCAATTGTTGCTTCCACATAGTACACTCTGGACTCTGGACTTCAGTTTCTGTGTTGTCCTGTGTTTGGTCCTTGTGGGTGCTGAGTGCCTCTTTACAGCCTCAGCTTTTAACCGAATTCAGAATATTTTAATATGTTAGTTACAACACGACATTACAGTTATGTTATTTTAGTTCTGGTAAGGGGCTGGACGCCGTATAAAGTGGCAGGTGCAAAATAGCCTAAGTGCTGACGCACCCAAAATTTTGAATTCAAATTCAAATTCAAACACACTACATGCAATATTATATGTAGTACTGAAGAGAATATTTGACTTGTAGTTCCTCAACTGTAATTACACATTAGGCCTACTGAAAGTGTTCAGTAGGAAATCATTGATTTTGAGTAGATTTCCGAGAGACACAGTAGAGTCCTACAATTGATAACAGTAGATTCTGTCTACTGTAAACAGTAGAAATTACGTAGGTTTTTAACGACGATGAGAATGAAACAGAGGTAAAAACAATGATAATGAAATGCAGAAGCGACCTGGAGCAAACAGGAACGTAGAATGTCTGGCAGCGAGACGCAAGAGTTGTAGCGACAAATTTAGCTTAGAGCTCATAACTGATATTTCTACATGAGCTCAACATACAAGTTACATACAATGAGAGAATTGAATTGAGTTTACATCTCACGTGATATGAGTCGAAATTATTCTTGCACATTGAACTGTGAAGTGAATCAATATTCAATTCGATTAACTAGTGAATGGTGATGTGCTGAGATTTTGTAAGGAGATGTGCCAAATGGCTGACAGTATAATAACGTATGGACACATTGATTTAATATATTTGAACAATCTTATAACGTGCGATTTTGCATGAAATTTTATTACTTGAATCTACATCACTTCATTGCAAAGGCTACAAGGCATTTTATGGGTTGTAAAATTCTGTGTTCGATTCACCGTTCGGTTAACTATGCGATTTTTATTTCTTATTAAACCGAAAAAAAATATTTATTGCATTTTACTTATTACAAAAATTCGTATATTATTTGCTTTGCGAAATGTAGAGAATATATTGTTTTTCATGCTTTTTACAAGAATACAACTATGCATGGTGAACAAAAAATAATGTAAAATAAATACTATTCACAAAAGGATGTCAATAGTATTTATTTGTTATGTTTCTTGATAATTTTCCCTAAAATAAAAATGTATAACTTTCGCTGTACATGACATTTCGTCGAATATGACATATGGATAATTTTTATGCCAATTCTACTAAAATGATGATAAATTCAAAAACATATTCTGAAAAATTATTTTCAAAAATAACATTGAAAAATCATTAGAAAGGAGTGTTATTTTTTAAAATATATATATAATATTTTTATTTCTTTAAATTATTAATTAAATACAATACTTAGTTGCTATATATAATAATAATAGGGGTAATCGAACAGAAGTCAAACCTATAATCTTCGGCGTGTAATACTGATAGCCTATCACCGAACCAATTTACCATCATAAAAAAAATTGAAGTTTTTTTTCCTCGGAAATTACTGGCTAGTGCACGCTGTAACCTTGTCATACGAATATCTACCCTACCACTACAAGAAGCCACGTCACAACCTCAATTTTCGAAGCTGTAGCTTCTCCATATAAAACGATTGTGTCGTAAATATAGTAGATTTTTCTTAAATGTTTTGTGACATTCATACCACCTTTATTTCATTTGCTACAAAGGAACGTTTGGGTGTGTTGTTTATAAAGAGGCGGGTAGGGATTACATTTCTAATGCATATTGAACGAATTGGTCTTAACTCATAATCATGCCGTAAGAAGGAACGAACTCGTGGGGTAGTGGTTTTCGCACTGGGCTGTCACTCTAATGGTCGTAGGTTCAAATCCCCACGGTGGCAAAAACTTTTCGTAAGCTTTATACGTTCCCATTGTTACTATTTGAATTAGTCTTCTTTGAAACTAACAACGAAAGATTATACAATTAACTCTCTCTCTTTCAAAATGGATATGAGGACAGGTTTCTTATTATAAGAATTGGAAATTTTAGTGGTCTCAACGCATCTAAAATCCAAAATACTAGAGCGACGTTATTTCCTACTGAATTCTAAATCCACGTTATACACAGATAAGCTAATGGGGCCTGGACCTACAGTTTAAAGTGAGATACGAACCACTATGTGTCTCCACTTGTTATCCTGCACTGCGTAAAACAAACAGCTCCCCGCCCCCATTTTTAAAACAAATTTACATTACATATGGTATTTATAAGATAATCATCATTGATTTGATTGTTTTTATTACTGAACGTCAAATGAAACATTTTCCACAATCACCTCTTCGTCCCATCTCTCCCAATATCTTTCTGTCCCTCTCTTTTCCCCCTTCCCCACCCCCACACACATGTATCAAAATAAATATTTTCTTTGGTTTGTATGTGTATAAATATAACATTAAATAACCCCCAAAATACTATTTATTTTCTACTTTCCGTCACCCCTCTCCCACTCCCACGACCCCTCATTATTAGGCTATTGGCGTTCGCCAGACCAAGTGGTAATGTATCGACGTCTTGTAATCAGTGTGTCCTTTTCCGAGTTCCAGTCAGGTCGCATAATGTTTCAGATTCCAATTTAAATGTATCCCGAGTCGTGATTAGCCTATGTGTGCAAAAAGTATGTTAAAACGAACTCTTGACCTCAATAATACAAGTTGTGTATTTTCCTTCAGCTGTGGTTCCCTCTTTTCGCGAGAAATAACGAATTAACCTAATCATTAACTCAACAAATAAAAATGCATCTCTAAATTAATTAATTAAAACTGTTATTACACCCAAACCACTATTTTATCGTAAATGTAAATGAAATGTCATCTCACGTAGTGAAAACAATGTGAAAATTGTTTTAATGAGTGATATAGCTATGATTGTCAAACACATGCATGAATACATTATATTAAGCTCGTGCACTATAATTGGGACAATTTAATACTAATTTGAAACGATTAAAGGCAATTAAAACGACAAAGTAAACTTTTGCGCAATCTTTCTGCCGATTCGAATTATTGAAACAATATTTAACCAATGGGGACGTTATCTCATATTTGGAAATGCTGCATTGGTTGAACTTCCTGTGGACAAGACCGTGAGTCACGCCTCCTGCTCCTACGAATCGAACTTCACTCTGATTGGAGGATCGTATATTTCACAACACTTCCTTGTTTCAGAGCTACCAACATAATTTCGTAAGACGTTGGACTTAGAAAAAATTAATGCGACAGATTTTTTGAACATGACTGTACCTGTGTAAAATGAGATAAATTATTTTACATGTTTTTAAAAATATTGTTATTCTTTTTATTTACTGCATTTTGTCAATACAATATAGCTAGGTAGATGTAATACAATTATGGCATTTGAAATCAAACTTCGCACTACATAACGCTGACCTTGAGATAAAGGAGACCATCAAGTGCTCTTTTTCCACATTATCTATGCGAAGAATTCAATGTTCTTAGAAGAGAAAGGTTGTGTTCATTTTCTGCTTTCATGATTGAAACAAGAATTATTTCATAAACAATATAAGTTCAATCTTGCTGTAAATTTTCAAGTGTGTAACATCAAACTGTTTGCGATGTAATGCACCTGCTCTCTACAAATTATCCTCCTCACCTAACCCCCCTCCCCAAGTCAACCTAACGTTATTACGTTTTTGTTGCAGCCTTTCAACTTTTATAAAAAAAAAAAAAAGTAAAGTGTTCCCCTGTGCATAGCACCACGCCATGAAGGCGTATAGGGGGTGTGGGGGTAACGCCCCACACTTTCTTGATCCGGTCGTGAGTGGGGGTGATGTGATCAGCATCACGCCCCTGACCGCCTTTACCCCCCAGGGTTTCCCCCAGGTACCCATGTTATTCGACGCTGGGTGGGCGCCGGGGCCGCTTCCACCGTTAGAAAAGTTCCCGGATTTGAACCGGCCGGGGATCGAACCCGGGACCTTGAGAATGGTAGTCAGACGCGTTACCGACTGAGCCACCGCGGCCACCTTCAACTTTTATAAAAAAAATACAAATATATGGATAATTGATATTTCTTGACGTTCGAACCTCATTCGGTGGTAATTTTCTGTACTATACCTGTTGCTCGATTTTCAAGGGTTTTGATGACACGGTGGTAGCACATGAAACACTTTTTGTCAATTTAGTACTGATTATTATTTATTTTTCAATTAGTGTGTCGCTTTTCTCTCTTGGGTTAATCACTACAATGAAAATGGATGAAATCACAATGATACAGTCATGCCTTGATCAGGATTTGAACCCTGACTATGCAGGGTGTGGTGCTGACCACTCCGCCACGACAATTCAATAACAGCTATGGAAATTGTTGTAGTTTTTTCTTGCAAAACTACACTTGAAATAAATCTTCAGTCCAATTGAATAAGGTTACCTCTGCTGGACGTTTCCTAACTCCAAAACCATGCGAACAAGAAGGGTCGTTAATGGGCAAATGAATGCCCCGTGGAGCTCTAATTTGAGGTTTTGTTTGAAACAGTCCCGTGAAGTAAACGTTAGTTACTTTCCCGGGGGTATAAATGGCGGCTGTTCACGAAGTTCACAACTACCAACGTTTCCTTTATGATTCTCATTAAGGAATGTTTTCCCCGAGTTTTCCCCCTGACAGTCCAAGGCTGCAGTTACGAAGGTAATTGTGTGCGCGAAGCCATCCTGCGTACCTACCTGTTCCAGCAATATTGATTGCACAAAAGCTTGGACCGCTAAATCACGTTTCCTTCAGTTTACCGAGTCGCCTACAGAACTAGGCACGATGCCGAGACAAGACGAGACTTGGTGATGGCTCGTCTCGTCTCTTGAATGAAGAAGCCTGTATCGGTCTAGTACGAGTATCAAAGTCCTGTCCTACTGTTCTTGGTATCGGCATCGTCTCAATAATTAATTATTTATTTATTTTATATGTAAAGTCTAGTGTCGTTCTCGCCTTAGTCTTAATCTCTTCTCGTTATAATATACAGCGCTTCTATAAATTAGTTATACAAAAGTAACCGTTAATTGTGAAGAAAATGTATGTGTAACAGAAATGGTTTATACATCAATGAATACAGCATATCTTCAAGTTTATTCTCGCACGTCACTTGCTTCCAGTTGTTACTTTCAGACGCCGCCGCTGGAGGCGTGAGCATTTGCTTATCTTCTCTAGTATTGCGCCAGTCATCATGGACTGTCAGAAGCATGTCATACCTGGACATGCTTGATAATTATCTAATGCCACAATTGCGTGAAGATATGGGTACTGATTTCATTTTCCTCCGCATTTTCATAATGAAGTAACTGCAGTAGTGGTATTTACAATATAACCAGCACCACTTACAAGTGTAGAAAGTATGAACCCCCCCAGGCAGATTTGCCCACACTTAAAACTTGCTCAACATGCACACATGAGCTTTTTGCTCAAGTGTGGAACCCCGTCTAATCCAAGATTTTTGTAAAAAATGCCCTTGGGAATTTTTCAGAAAGTATGAACCCCCTCAGAAAGTATGAACCCCCTCAGATACCCATACCCATACACACCCACCTATACACACCTACACCCACCCACACCCACCCACACATATTCACTTCCGGTCCACTTCCGGTCCACTTCCGGTTCACTTCCGGTTCACTTCCGGTTCACTTCCGGTCTACTTCCGGTCCACTTCCGGTTTGCCTACTTCCGGTCCACTTCCGGTTTGCCTACTTCCGGTCCACTTGTGGCCAAGTTGTGCCCTATTTCTGCTTTTTTTTATCCAGCATAGAGTTTTGATTTGAAACCCAAGAAATTGTATATAAATACCAATACCAAAAATATCAACACACACATACATACACATACACACATACACACACACACACATACACATACACACATACACACATACACACAGCACAGTGTTGAATCCAACTGATATTTTTATCCAGCATAAAGTTTTGAATTGAATCCCAAGAAATTGTATATAAATACCAAAGCCAAAAATATTAAGTGTATACACACATACACACATACACACACGCACACAGCACAGTGTTGAATCCAACTGATATTTTTATCCAGCATAAAGTTTTGAATTGAATCCCAAGAAATTGTATATAAATACCAAAGCCAAAAATATTAAGTGTATACACACATACACACATACACACACGCACACAGCACAGTGTTGAATCCAACTGATATTTTTATCCAGCATAAAGTTTTGAATTGAATCCCAAGAAATTGTATATAAATACCAAAGCCAAAAATATTAAGTGTATACACACATACACACATACACACATACACACAGCACAGTGTTGAATCCAACTGATATTTTTATCCAGCATAAAGTTTTGAATTGAATCCCAAGAAATTGTATATAATAAACAACAACAAAAATGCCGAAACAAAAATATTGTAATCAATGCAATAAGAATATATCCAGCCCTAATTGGGCCAAGCACCAAAAGATTTGTAACCCGGACAAATACAGAACTCCCACAAAAATATGCCCCAAATGCCATAGAAAATATAACATGCAATACTTCACATATACACATAAAAATACTTGCTCTGTACAGTCATCAATATTGCCCCCTCAACCATCTACTTCTGGTCTGAAAAGAAAGCATGAAACACCTCTTAATGCCAGAGCAGCAAAGCAGCCACGCTATGAACCCATCCGTAGCAGTTTTAACGGCCAATTAAGGGATCACCGGTTTGTATCAGAACCAAGATGTGACATTAAGAATTTTTTGAACAGTAAAAATTCTGATCTGCAGGCAATTCTTAATGCACAAAATGGCTCTTATAAGCTGTCCCTCAAATTGTTTGTACAATATAAGAAGCCAAATGGCACAAAATTTACACAGCCCCACATAACAGAAACTGTACCAGTATATTCAAATTCAAATTCAGACAAAATAATAAGCAGCTTGATAAATCAACTGAACACTAAACACTCTGAATTTGCGGCAAAAGAGTCAGGATGGAGCCTATGCGGCTCTCCGCACAAGTTATATGTTAATATTTCTGAATTCAGCCCATTGCGAGGATCTACATATTTGCCTTTACCTGCCAATATTAAAAACAAACAAGCCGTGGTCAATATAAAAAATACCGACCAGAAATGCTTTTTGTGGTGTATTTTAGCTGCTCTGTTTCCAGCTTCAAGAAATCCTCAGAGAATAAATTATTACAAACAACATGAAAATGATTTTGACGAAGCAATGGAGGGTTTAGAATATCCAATGTCTGTAGAGAATATTGATAAATTTGAAAAAAGGGCCAGGCACATCAATGGCAAACAATTATCTATTAATGTATTTATTTGTTCCACTGGCAATTGCCCGATAGCACCTCTCAGAATCAGTACACTTGATGATGAATCTGCTGTTCCGATTGATCTGCTCTTAATTGAAGGGGATGGCACAAATCATTACACTCTGATACATAATCTTCAAGCTTTAGTGAGAACACAACTAGACAAATCCAATACAATATTCAAGTTGTGCAGAAGATGCTTAACTGTATTTGATGGTCAAAAAATGGTGAAGGGGGTTCGGGAAGTGAATGCAGAAATTGCAAAAAACAAGTTAATTGAGCATCTGAAATACTGTGGGAACCATAAACCTGTTCATATGGTGATGCCCAATCCAAGTGAAAATTGCAAATTCAAAAAGTTTGAAGCCTTGTTGGAACACCCAGCATATATTGTCTGTGATTTTGAATCGAACCTCAAACCTCTTGCATTCTGCAATCCAGATCCTGAGGAATCTTCAAGTACACCATACCAGCTACATGAACCTTCCAGCTTTTGTTGTGTGGTTATACGGGGTGGTGTTGTTATTAAATATTCATACAAGGGACCAAATGCCATCAAAATATTTGCACATAGAATAGAAAATGTGTGCCGTGACTTAGCATCTAACATCTTATTAATATCAAAGCCTATGTTGCCTTTAACAGAGAAACAGATTGAAGATTTCAACAAAGCAGAAAAATGCCCGGTATGTGATTCTGAATTTTCAGATACAAATATCAAGGTGAAACACCATTCTCATACAGATGGTCGATATAAACAGGCCCTGTGTAATAGCTGCAATATTAAGATCAAGAGACCAAGATTTATCCCCATATTTTGCCACGGAGCATCCAATTATGATTATCATCATATGATCAGATACGAGGGGTTTGAGAAACAGAATTTAAATATTTTAGCTGAAAATGATGAAAAATATATATCTATTAGCAAGATAATTAAAGTTAATGGTGTTCCTATTCACATAAGATTTCTTGATTCTTACAGATTTTTACCTGCTAGCCTGGCTACACTGGCCACTCAATTACCTGATGATCAATTCAAAATCACACGTGCCTCGTTTCCAAATCTGGACCTGAAATTAATTAGGCGGAAGGGTGTATATCCATATGACTATGTGACAGATTTTTCTAAATTTGATGAGTGTTCCCTGCCACCACAAGAAGAGTTTTACAGCAGAATCAGAGGATCTGGAATCAGTGATGAAGATTATCACCATGCCCACTTGATGTGGATCAATTTAAAATGCAAGACATTTGGTGATTATCACATGGCATATTTAAAACTTGATGTGACCCTCTCAGCTGATATATTTCAGGCATTCAGAAAATCTTCCATGAAAAATTATAAACTGGACCCAGTATATTTTTACAGTGCCCCGGGCCTAGCATGGGCCGCAACGTTTTTGAACACTAAAATGCAATTGGATCTGATCCACGATCAAGATATGTATCTGTTTATGGAGAAATGTATAAGAGGAGGGATGGTGCAATGTTCCCAGAGATATGCCAGAGCAAATAACAAGCATATGCCTGATTATGATCCAGCACGGCCATCAAATTATATACTGTATGTAGATGCAAACAGCCTCTATGGTCATGCCATGATGCAAAAACTGCCATATGCAGGGCTTGAATGGGTCGAAAATTTCAATATTGAAGATCTTCAGGACTTTGATGACAGTGACTATGGCCTCTTCTTAGAGGTTGATCTGACAATTCCTGATGATTTGCACAATAAATTTTCTGATCTGCCCCCAATTCCCGAGGTTCAGTGCTCACCTGGCTCTAAACAGAAGAAGCTCATGATGACTCTGGAGCCGAAACAGGGATATGTCATATATTACAAAAACCTCCAGTTCCTGATGAAACATGGTGTTCAAGTGACCAAAGTTGGCAAAGTCTTAAGGTTCAGGCACTCAACATGGTTGAAGTCATACATTGATACAAATACAAAGCTTCGAACATCTGCAAAGAGCCAATTTGATAAGAGCTTGTTTAAATTGATGGTGAATTCTGTATATGGCAAAACAATTGAAAATGTCAGAAAACATACCGATGTTAAAATAATTACTGACCCCAGCCTGAGCAAAAAATTGGTTGCAAAGCCCAACTTCAATTATAGAAGAATTTATGATGAGCACATGGCACTTTTCAACATGAAGAAAACAAAGATCAAATTTGATAAACCTATTTATGAAGGGGCTGTGATATTGGAATCGTCCAAATTACATATGTTAAAGCTCTATTATGATGTGCTGAAACCTTTTTATGGTGATCGTGTAAAATTATTGTACATGGACACGGATAGTTTTATTCTTGATATTCAAACAGAAGATGTTTATCAAGATATGTCACAGCCTGAATTGTTTCAATACTTTGATACCAGTGAACATACAAGAATTCAACCCCACAACAAAAAGGTGCCTGGGAAGTTAAAAGATGAGACACTTGGTGATGTTATTGTGAAATTTGCTGGGTTAAGTGCCAAGATGTACACCTTTGAAACATGTAGTGGCGCTGTTGCCAAAAAAGCCAAGGGTATTGGCAAAGTAACTGTTGAAAAAGATCTCCAATTTGAAGATTATGAAAATTGCCTCAAATCCCAGAATTCAATCAAAACATCAGAAAATAGAATTCAGAGTGTGGATCTCTTATTGACTTCAAATATTGTAAGAAAAGTGGCTCTGGACCCACATGATGATAAGAGATGCATTTTATCATGTGGCATACATACTCTACCATGGGGTCATTGTGATTTGAAAAATGGCAAACAATGCCCAAACACAGAGCATGATTTGAAATAAATAAACATGCCTATGAACTTATTTGGGTTCAAAAAACAGGCTATTATGGAGCTACCAACCCCACAACCCTCTCCTGATATGCTGTCTAAACTGAGTGGCTTGTTAATTATTCATCTGAACAGCATACTTACAGATGTTGATGATGAAACAGGCAAAATATTGTACATATTTAACAATAATTTAAATTATTACCAATTACCTGTAGGTGGTCAATTGCAATTTATTACAACCCCTGAGGGTGATGTCAAAATTTCAGTAGGGAGAAATATTTATAGAATTAAGCACTCAAACATGATTTCTGGCACTGTATATACTGTTTCTGCTGGTGACTGCTTATATATTGAGGTCCCTGGATCATATGACAAGCTTATACCCTTTTTTATAGAATTAAGAATCAGATACTCTATAATAAATAACCATTAAAACAAAAATGCCTAATGATATATTTGGCCATACAAGGCATGAAGATCACAGTGATGAGATTCTGATGCTTGATGTCAGAGTCAAGAAATTAAGAAGTGATTTACAAGCTTTACAAACTACACTCAATGCCAGTCTTCAACTAGAAATTACAAATTTACAATCACAATGTATGGACCCTCTTCTTAAAATTGATTCTGAACTCAAAGTGCTGCTTCAGAAATATACTGACTTGGCCACATTGGATAATTTTCAAAGTTTGGAAGAAGCTGTAGCAGCTCTTCAAGCCAAATTTAAGACCCAGGCTACCAACTCCGAGCAATTGAAACAACAATTGGAGGAACAGATTAATAATGTCCAGGCACAGCTCCAAACAATTGTCAAAGGCATAAAGTCACAAGAAGATTTTGATCTAGTGATTTCCACTCTAAAAGAACAGATTCAGTCACTCCAGATACCTAATCTGGACCCCCTGAACAATGCCATAGCCGAGGTTAAAGAAAAAATTGAGACACTTGAAAATTTTATGAACAACTTGCCATCTTCTGATGCTTTGAATGCAATAACTCGGAGTGTTGCCAATATTAAGCTGCAACTTGAAACATATGAAGATTTTGGAAAAATTCAAAGTTCCATAACCCATCTTGAAGGTACAATAGCAGCAGTGCAAAGTGATTTGGCAAATGTACTAGAATCCAGATTGCCTGGGATTGTAGATACACTTGTCAGTGTCCAGCAACAAATCACAAAGCTTGAAAACCTCAACACTGAATCTGAACTATCTCATTTTCATCACTTGATAGATGATATCCAAACAAAACTTGAAATTTTACAACAATCAACACCCTCTCAGGCAGATATAGCCCTGCTCCAAAATGCTATGCAAAATGTGGCTGATGCTTCTGAATTAAATAATGTGAAATTGGCACTTGAATTTTTGCAAAATACAGTATCAAATCTGCCTACATCACAGGAACTTAAAAATATAAAGAGGGCAGTGAATCGCATATTGAAATCAGAAGATGTCAAGAATATACAGACAGAGATCAAACAACTCACTCAGACAGTGGCCACTCTTCCAACCAATCAACATATTAATGAACTGCATGCCCTGTTTGAGGATATCAGAAGACAGGTCCATGATCTTACTGCTCAAAATTCAAAATTGGCAGTTGTTGAAAATTTGCAACAAATTGTAGCTAATATCAAGCAACAGCTAGGAACCATGGAATCCAATCAAGCAAATGCTCTGTCTGTTTTTGCCACGCAGCTACAAGAAATTGTGCAACAATACAAGAAACTTGTTGTGGACATAAAAATAAAGCCAGGCCATGATGATGTTGTTAGGACCATCAATGAGCACCTTGAATCTGTAACAAGCAGATTGCTTACAGCAGAAAAAGAAATAACTGGCATAATCGAGAATCCAAAACATTCAGTAATTCTTGAATTGTACAGCATCCCCAACAAAGAATATGATTCACCATTTACACCAGGTGGCAAAATATATATGCTGTCCCCTGCACAATTTTATTACCAGTTTTTTGTTGGGGGCACATTGAGACCAATCAAGATCAAATATTGGCTACAACCACAGGCACACCACTACCCCACCTTATCAATAACAAATGCTGATAACAAACCGAAAATCACCAGTGTAGAGTTAGAGGATTTTACAGATCCCAATACATTAGAAACAGCCTATACTGAAGATGATGGCTCTCTGGAATTTCATATACAAATAGGAGACAAATTATATTTAGAAAATCCTGTAGTATCAGCTGCTGAACACCCCATAGTTGCAATATTCTTGTTTACATATTATGTCTAGTTGTTGATGAATTACACAGACAAGCCAGACATAATTTTAAGAGACTCCCAGTAGTCACAAAAGGCATAGATGATTTATGGCAGAGCGACTTGATTGAGTTGTCAAGTGGACAGTTGAAAAACTTAGACAAGATCAACAAGGGCTACAAGTATCTACTCACTGTCATAGATACATTTTCAAAATTTGCCTGGGCTGTGCCACTCAAATCCAAGACTGGAAAATGTGTTACAGAAGCCCTCAGGACAATCATCAATCATTCAGGAAGATCACCGCGCTATTTGCAAACAGATAATGGCAAAGAATTTTATAATTCAGTGTTTCAACAATTTATTAAAAGCCAGGCAATAAAACATTACTCGAGTTACAGTGATCTCAAAGCCTCAATTGTAGAGAGATTCAACAGAACCTTAAAAAATCTTATGTATAAACAATTTACACTTCAAGGTAATTATAAATGGATTAATATTCTTCCAGAACTTCTACATAAATATAACAATTCTGTCCATTCCACAATCAACATGAAACCCTCTGAAGTAACTCCATCTGATGAGCAAAAATTGATCAGGACTGTTTATTATCCTAGATACCAGCCAACAACAAGAAAGGCCAAATACAGGGTGGGTGATCAAGTAAGAATCAGCAAATATAAGCACTTATTCAAAAGAGGCTTTACAAGAAACTGGAGCACTGAATTATTTACAGTGGTTCAAGTTAAACCCGGGACCCTTAACACATATATAATAAAAGATCACAGAGGAGAAATTCTCAAAGGCAGATTCTATGAACAAGAGCTCAGCAAAACTAAACAGCCTGACACATATCTCATAGAAAAAATTATCCGCAGAAAAGGCAACAAGTTATTTGTCAAATGGCTGGGTCATCCGGAAAACAGCTGGATCGATGCAGACAAAATAATAATATGAGCACCTGGGATGTTATAAAAAGGCTGCCAGAACCTGAACAACAAAATAAGAGAAATGGCAACTTGCTACCTGATAATATTAGATGTCTTATTGTTGGGCCATCGGCTTGTGGTAAAACTACACTAATGATTGATAATTTTTTATTGGCACCCAACTGGTTAGACTGGAAAAACAGGCACTTGTATGTCTTCTCTAAGAGCTTGGAACAATTAAAATATCAGCAGCTGATGAAGCTATATGATGGATTGGATATTGCCACTTTTGAACCAGATGTTAAGCCACTCCATGAATGTCTCGATAATTCTGTTGTTGTGTTTGATGACATTATACTGGATAATCAAAACAAGGTTAGAAATTTCTTTACACAGGGCCGACACAAAAACATTGATTGCTTCTACCTGGCACAGACTTTTTCTAAAATTCCGAAGCAACTGATCCGAGACAACAGCAATTTTATATGTGTGTTTCATCAGGATCATACCAACCTCAAACACATACATGATGAATATGTAGGTGGGGACTTGAGCTACAATGATTTTTCCAAGTTTTGCAGCAAGTGCTGGAATCAGGACAGTTATGGGTTTGTCACAATTGATATGACAAGAACACCCAATAGTGGCAAATACAGAAATAAAATCAACGATTTTCTAGACGTTGAGACATAAATAAATAACCATGAAACGACCAATCATTGATGATCTTAAGTTAAGAGATTATCTTGTAAAAAGATTTAAGGGATGGAAATCAGAGAACCGTGGAATTTATGAAAAACACAAACAAACAGAACAGCCTGTAATTGATGCTATTAATAATTTAGGTAAGAATATCAAAACTGTTACAGAGCAAAATCAAAATTTGATCACAGAGCTTGTACCTGTAGCTGCTAGGAACATATTAGATTATCCATTCACCCCACTTTCCAGTATTCATACACCTAGTCCTGTTGCTCCTAGAAGAATTGAAGCTACTCAGGATCCTATTGAATTGGGTCTTCTTGCTCAAAAATATTTAACCACACCTAAAGACAATAAAGATGAGGTGTTTGGTTTATATGCTGACACAGAGCTTGATGGCAGTATCATACATAGAATTGGCAATTTCAGAGTAACTTTTATGGGGGATGATCTGATTGTTTATTCAGAATCTCGTCTCGGAGAAAAAGGTGCTTTTGTTAAGTACCCCGGAACACCTGGGTTGTGGGAACTGATGACTAGGAAGAGGCCTGGCAGCTATACAGATCAAGATTATGATTATTACAAAGAAATATTAATAAAATCAGATGCTCTATACCAGAACAATGATCCCACACAAAAAAGAGTCAAGTCTAGCAGTGGGGCAAAATACAATAATTTAATCAAGCCCATATGGTCACAAATTAAGACAGGTAGTGGGATCAAACAATACAACACCCTGCCTAAAGAATTTGTGTGGGTTGATGATGTCAGGAAACTTGTAGATAGGTTATTGGTGATAGCTGGGGAGGAAAATGCTGGGAACCACAATTTTTACAATGAAAAAGTTGGAATTATGGACATGATAAGCACAAAATTGTCTAATTTTATAGTGAATGACACTAAGGGGATTGGATATCTTATAAAAATTATTAATACTCTACCACCTAAATTTTGGAATATTTCTGAGGGTCGGGGGTTGGTTAATGACATTATAAACAAGCTGCCATTTGAACTACACATTCCAGGCTATCAGTATTGTGGTCCAGGCACAAAATTGGATCATAGATTAAACAGAGGGGATCCTGGTGTAAATCCCCTAGATGCTGCTTGTAGAGACCATGACATAGCATACAACACACATTCTGATCTTGACAAGAGACATGTTGCAGACAAGAAATTAGAAGAGGCTGCATTTGGCAGATTTGTAAGCAAAGATGCTTCTTTAAGTGAGAGAATAGCAGCATTGGGAACCACCATAGCTATGAGCACCAAACAAAAACTGGGGTGGGGGCTGTGAATATGTATATAATAAACCTACAATGAAGGCCAAGGGTGTTATGTATCAAATACCTTATGCAGGTCTCAAATCTCTTAAAACTATTGATAGTCTTTTAACCAAAAAGCAGCGGAAGAAAAAAAGCTCTTGTATTGCAAAGGGGCATGGTATGAAATTGTTACTTAGCACCCTCCAATTAAAAAAATTACAGCAATCAAGAAAAAAATCACATGTGGGGGGATTCATATTTACTATCCCGGCCATCTTAGCTGCTCTCGGGGCTGTTGGGAGCTTGGCTGGGGGATCAGCTGCCATAGCAAAAACAGTAATAGATGCCAAGAAGAATAAGGCAGAATTAGATGAGCAGAAGCGCCATAACCTGGCCATGGAGAAAAAAGGCAAAGGTGTTAAGAGAGCCATGAGTAAGTTTAAAAAAAAAACAAGAGCCGCTTACAAACCAAGATATTGAAGCTTTAATCAAGCCACTGGGCATCAAACATTTTAGGGGTGTGTACATGTCTGATTCTTTACCGGAACAACCACTCAACAAAGAGTGTGGCATTGTTAATTTGGATGAGTACAAAAATCAGGGCACTCACTGGATCTGTTATCTTAAATATTTAAAAAATGAGGCATTTGTGTTTGATTCATTTGGAGGTGTTCCGCCTGAAAATTTAATAAAATATCTAAATTCAGCTAATCTTTATTACAATAATGCCCGTGTTCAAAACTTCAAAGATGTTAATTGCGGACATTTGTGTTTATCTGATCTTAGATATATGTCTCAAATAAATAAACCATCAATTGAAGATTTTCAAAAAGCCTTGTGGTATCTGAAACATCATGGGGGTATTCCATCTCACCAGCCAAAATTCAATATTGAAACTCAAATTGCATGATGACATAGTGTATCCCAAAACAATAGCTCTCAGAGCATTTTATGGCATGTACCTGATCCCAAATATTACACACCACAACAACACAATTGCAGTAGGGGATCAAAAAATTGTCATCACTCCAGGGCAGTATAATCTGTCCACTTTAAATGCTCAATTACCCAGAGGTATAGTTTTAAGTCAAAATTCTGTCACTCACAGAGTAGAGATTGTATCTGCTACAGAGACAGTGAATCTGGGTACTATAGGAGAGCTGTTAGGCTTTGAGAACAACACAAAACTTGAACCAGCAATCAAACACACTGCTATGAATATACCCAAATTCTTAGCCATAGAGACTCTGAATATTCACTGTAATGTGGCCGAGGGTATGATCACCAAATCAAATGGCATAGGCACTCACAAACAAACTGGCATCATTGCAACATTCAAACCTAATTCCGAATTTATGGAGCCAATCATCTACAATCCATCCCCAACATTATATTTTCCTGTGTGCCATAATAGAATAGATTACATTGAATTGATGGTCACTAATGAAAAAGAAGAATTAGTTGATTTTGCTGGAGCCACAACAACTGCAATCATAGAAATTAATATTTAAATAAAAATACATACAATGGAAAATATTGAGAGTTATGAGCTACAATCATTCCCTCCAAACAGGAGGACATTTGCAAATTTAAATCAACCCAACACAGAGATTGAGGTTGATCTTGATGTAGGGGATGGCTTTATACACCCCCACAGAGCAGATCTATACATCAAATTTGATGTTGTAAAGCTCGATGGAACAGATTATCCGGCAAATTCAAATATAAGATTGGTAGATAATTTTGTGCCGCATCTGTTCTCTGAAATTGAGATCAGAAAGCATGGTGTTGTTATAAACAGAATAGATTATCCCGGCATTACCTCCACGGCTTTGGCCACATTAAAATTATCCAAAACAGAGGCTTCATACTACAAAATAGGCGGATTTGAAGCTGGTGAGAAAATATTAACCAAAAACCACACAGTGCTGTTCCCCATGCGCCTGTTGCCAGGATTCTTCTCAGATTACAAAGATATTATGTGGAAGGGTGGGTTAAGAATTACATTTAGAAGAGCTGCAAATGATAACAATGCTTTGATGAGGTACAGTGCAATAAACCCTACAGGGGAAGCTCTGCCCAATACCCTACCTGATGAGGGCAAGTGCATTATTCAGACCATGGAGCTAAGAATCCCGGTTGTTGAATATGAAGCCAGTTATGCTCTTAAATACAAAGCAGATATAATAAAAAATCCACAGATTCCTCTGCAATTTTATACATATCAATGTGTACAGAAGCCTGCCACTGGTACCTATTATGAGTTTGATGCCACAAATTCATTCTCCAGTATTCAATATGACATGCCGGATTTTGTAGTGGTATTGTTTCAGACTGGAAGACACAATAATCAGGAAAAAAATTCAAGTAAATTTGATAACTGCAACATCAAGAACATATATCTTAAAAATGGCAGAAATGAGGTATTTCCTAGAGAAAATTACAATTTAGACATGTCCAAGGATGATTTCCTCAAATTATATGAGGCATTTACGGCTTTCAAAAGGGTCACTACAGGCAATACGGATATGTATTACACACCAGATGAATTCAAAACACGGAGACCCATGTTTGTCATCAATGCTTCAAAAAGAAAACAAGTTGTGGTGAATGACAGGACAAACATTAAAATTATCTGTGAATTCCACGAAGCATTACCCGATGACACCATATGTAGTGTCATTCTCATAGGTGAAAAATCATATGTTTATGATGTAAGAAATGAGAGGGTCACGGAGCAATTCTAGAATAATTACATTATTTTAATATTAAATATATAAGATGAGCCTGGTGTCCAATTGAACTTAAACCGGAAGTAGACCGGAAGTGAACCGGAAGTGAACCGGAAGTGGACCGGAAGTGGACCGGAAGTGAATATGTGTGGGTGGGTGTGGGTGGGTGTAGGTGTGTATAGGTGGGTGTGTATGGGTATGGGTATCTGAGGGGGTTCATACTTTCTGAGTGGGTTCATACTTTCTGAAAAATTCCCAAGGGCATTTTTTACAAAAATCTTGGATTAGACGGGGTTCCACACTTGAGCAAAAAGCTCATGTGTGCATGTTGAGCAAGTTTTAAGTGTGGGCAAATCTGCCTGGGGGGGTTCATACTTTCTACACTTGTAAGTGGTGCTGGTTATATTGTAAATACCACTACTAACTGCCTACCTCAATCGTGAAATACCGACTTAAATTGGTCGTGGTGGAACGATTCCGTGGCCACCTCGTTCGCCTGATTTGACCCATGGATTTCTCTATCTGGGGTTACATTAAAGAAAGTGTGTTTGTTCGCCCTCTTCCCAGCAACGTCGAAGAACTGCGGGTCCCGATAACGCAGGCAGCTGCGACCATCGATGCAGACATGCTTCAAAGGGTTTGGCAGGACGAATACCACTGGGACATTTGCCGTGTGATGAAAGGATCACATATTGAACACTTGTAGAGAAAACTTGAAGATATGCTGTATTGATTGATGTATAAAACATTTCTGTTACAAATACACTTTCTTCACAATTAACGGTTACTTTTGTATAACTAATTTATAGAAATCCTGTATACAGAATTGCGAAAGAAAATATGTATTACAAGAAACTTAACAAACACGCATAATCTATCTATAATCAAATAGACATCCTCTTCCATTGTAAAAAAATAATTGATTTGGACAAAATTTTCAAATATCTTACGAGACAAGACTCAAGACAGTTTTGATCTGGTATAATTTTACGAAATTCTGTCTCCTTTGTGACCCAGGCCCGTAGCTAGAGGGGGGCTGGGGGGGCAACTGCCCCCCCCTGAGAGCCTGTCTTGCCCCCCTGTGAAAAATACAGAACATATTCCTACCTGGAATTCTCACTAATCTTTACGATTATATTCTGTATTACCCTAGCAACATAACAAAAACATTTATTGATTTTGTGATTTATGAAGGTGGATTCCGTATAATGTCGTATCAGGATTGAGGAGAAAGAATTCCCTTCCAGTTTCAGACTTCGGGAAATGATTTCGCAATTTTCAGTATATAGAACAGTTGTGACAATTTGAGTAGTCTTGTATTAAAGGTGCCTAATGTATTTGGATGTTTTTCTTGGATGTGTTGCTATGAGGTTTGAACTGCATATTTTTTTGTTTCCCAAGTCTACCTTTTGGTAATAGCGATTCATGTGATAGAGAGAGGGAGCGGATATTTGATTTTTGTTACTTAGCGTTGCTTTTCTGCCACATCTAGCTAATCGTGACAATGAGTGATGACGTGAAATTGATGAAGAGACACTCACAAACAGTGTTGCAACCACAGGGTGGCAGGGGCATTGTCCCCCCAATCTTGGACGGAAGTCCAATCTAGGGGGGGGCAAACATTGAAGTAAAGAAACATGACTAGCAGAATCTAAGAACAGCAGGACAAATGGATACTCGAGATGGAATTAATTTTCAAGTTTTCTTGCACTTTTCTTCCAGACGGCTAAGGGCACTTGCAGGGGGCACAGAGGGGCAATTGCACCTTCGATTTCAAATTTTATACAAATAAAAGTACATTTCGTAAAATTTTCTTGCTCGCTTCGCTCGCAAACAAAATACCTACTGTTCATATAGTCCAAGTTCAGAGCCATAGCTAGGGGGCGGCGGAAGTCAGCCTTGGGAGCCAAAACGATCTGAATGAAGTGTACATGGAAGTTATACTGTACGTGTCATATGTACAAAAAAGAATAATGTCCGTCATGCATATTCTGTCATTGAAAAATACAGTTTGCGTGCTTGTTTTCCATTACTAGATAATATGAAATTGAACGTGTTGGACTAATATTTCACATAATTTGTTGAAACACAAATGCTTTAGCACCGACTTCTACCCCCTTTTGCATGATTTACGACGATAATAACGTATTTTAATGCTACTATTATTACTACCACTACCACCACTATATTAATATTATTATTATTGGCACGTTTGTCATGGTACTTGACCCCCTCTCCAGATAAAAATTTGTGGCTTCGCGTCTGCTCACAAAGAACACTCATGCCCAGGCTCGAACCTGGAACCCCCTGGCTTCGTAGTGTGTTATGATGGAGGTCGGCTAATGAAAGATGTGGGACAGCTTACTGGCTCAAATTATTATCAAACATGATGAAAATGTGATAGTGTTTCACATTTATTATTTCGGTTAGAAAACTATAAAATGTGTAGTTTGATAAGAGTTACACTAAGCATCTTATGGAGTGTAAATATCAATTTCAAATCTTATGAATCATTTCTCTATGAAAACGCATCAAATATGATAAGCAACATAGGTGTGTGTTATGATATCCATTTTATAAAGGAAAATTTAAGTTTCAACCCTTACTGTTTGCATGATATCGTTCCCATATTATGCTATATATTGCTCTCAGAATTTTAAACGGCAGTAAAAATTAATGCCATTTGCAACTGCGAAGCTATCAATGGGATTGCATACATTAAGAACAGAAGATGCCATATTTCGATTGCTTGTAACATCGAAAGTAGAATTAGACAAGTAAATAGTGACTGAGAAGAGTATCAGTATAAAGAAACTGATGTTTGGGGTTTGTACGCTTCTGCACAAAAAGTGGTGACGATAAGCTGCCCAGAGACCTCGTGCCGCGGAAATGGGGTAAGGCGAAGGAGGCCCCTTATATCGTTCAATTTCGTACCATAGTCATTAAGGAAGGTATTTCTCATAATGTAAAGAGGATACAAAATTTCCCTCTATAAAACTTGATATGAAATATTAATGATGTCACTGTAATTCAAGAAGTCATTGATCAATCAAGGGTTTACTTCAATCAATTTGTTTGTCGGGTGTCATACACACGTATTTCAACAACACAATATTTTGCAAAATGGTTAACGTAACCAGTAGGCAAACATTGTCTGAAGTGATGCAAGAGTCTTTCATTTGAAGCAAATAGAATCCGTGGTGGAGTAAGAGACCCATGCTTCAATGGTTTAGCAAGTAGGCCTACAAAAAATGTATTACAATTTTTTACACAATTCATCAAAGTCTAGATAATATGTAACCATTATTATTTAATTAATTCGATTTTTCTTGCATAACACAACACAATGGTGTTGTTGGATTCTCGTTAGATTCCTTTGTGCGTAAAAATCTTGCATACTGGAAACTAGTGGGAAACATTATGAAGCACGATTTATAAAGGACTTCCTTAATCAGTTCTGCAGAGAAGCCCAAAGTTGGTTGTACATATTAATCATCTGTTAACATTATTGACCTGTAAATATAAAGTAGATACAGTCCCGATTAGCCTATTTATGTTAAATTTTATCTTTGTATTCTTTGGTAGTCCGAAAGGTTATAATCGAAATATTGCTATTTGATGTTGCTTGAACTTTTATTGTTCGTTGGAGTTTCAAGATAACATCTCTTTCCTGTTACTTATTACTTTTGGAGGAGGGGGCGGGACAAGTGCCTCTCTGTACCTTGCTATATCTGTCAATGCAATACAATATATTAAAAATTTGCCCCCTCTAGGATTGACTTCGCCCCCCCTACTAAGGGCCTGTTGTGGCCTCTCTCTCTCCTCTCGATTTTTAAACGATGGCCTCGTCTAAAATTTTCAGTGGAGACCGACATAAAATACAGAGTTATGAACAAAAACATGGAAATCCTACGACCTCTTCAGTTAAGTATTACCTTAGAATAGATTTTCATAAATATTGCTGGTTGATGTATCCTGGTACTATTAACTTTTCTAGCACATTTTAAGTACAGCTTGGTTACCGTTTGCAAACTGCAGCTTTTTGTGCATGCGTGGCCCATATAAATGAAATGTCGCTGATAATCGAACCCAGAAACTCTGGAAGCTTCTGGAAAGCGAGTTAATAGGAGGGGCCGTTTTCCATTAGCACATCTCAACCACAATTTAATTAATTTCTCGTCGTCGCCTTGTAATCAAGGGGTCTCGGGTTCGATACCCGGTGGTGGCACATAGTGGCTCGGATCCCACTTTAAACTGTAGGTCCAGTCCCGATTAGCCTTACTGTGCATAAAGTGGACTTAAAACGCCAAATCAGTCAATTAATTAATTTCTACCGCTAAGGAAATTGTTGGCTAAACAACGACATTGTTATCTTAATCACGTCTTCATAATTTTCAATCTTGTTACTGGATTCATTTCAGTATGGCTTCTTTCGTATTTTCACTTACCGACATCGGAAGCATGTAGTGGAAAATGTTAGGTGGTTCAGTCTGATGGGTATAGGCGAAGGTGACAATCAATCAGATGTGGATAAAACTAATCACCGCCCTTAATTCATTAATGGAGAACATTTTTCTCCAAGGCCAGCTATGTATCCAGGCTGATGCGACTTAGTAGTGGAATAGACAGAGGTCCTGTGAGTATGGAATAATCAGATTAGATATAGATAGCCATGGAGTTACTAGCTTGCACTATGCAATCATAAGAATTGTTAAAGTAACCTACAAATGTGTTGCTTCCATTAACATTACAATATTTCATATCTGACAAGTAACCTTGATTATACATTTCAGAGAAATATTTAACATTTGTTAAGGATTACAATGCTATATAACGGTACAATAACAATGCTTTAGTAACAAAAACTTATTTTAGAACAATAACTTCACCAACAAACCCTATCTATATTTTTTCGGGTCCAACTTTAAACTGTAGGTCCAGTCCCGAGTAACCTATCTGTGCATAAAGTGGACTTAAAACGACGGTTTTTTCTGTGAACGAATGTGTTAAGAATATCCTGAAAGCATTTAAATCATACACGTGTCAAAATATAACACACCTATTTCCAGACTCCTTGATGTGTAATACTTAACTCATTGTGTGGGTAGAGTGTAAATGTGCATGGCGTACCACACAAAATGGTCAGACTACTATATGCATACAGGAAGTGATTTTAATCCCTCCTTTTACTACTAGCATATGTCATGTTCTTTATATATTTTTGTAGATGCCAATATAACGGCATTTTAAGATATATTACATTATAGTTCCTTGTTTTCTCACGAATTTAAACTATATCTTTAAGATTTTTTCGCCTTTAAAGTTTTTAGATTTCAGATATTCTTTTCACTGGTCATGGCACATTACTTTTCATTTTATTGTAATGTAGAGAAAAATCATTTCTCGCTTTGTTACAACAGTAGTAATTTATTGCTAATTATATTAGTAATTTTGTGAAATAATGGAATAAAATAGTAGACTTGTTGCTGTATTTGGCAATTGCTGTGCTCTGCACTAAGGAGCAAAAAGCTATTGTAATTTTTGTGTATTAAAATGTTGACCAAAGCGAATATTCCATACATACGAAAAATGAAGTCATACATATCGAATCATCGACTCAAATCTCACTACTGAAGGTTCCAGGTTCGAGTCTGGGCAAAGGTGTTCCTTAGTGAGTGTTCTTTCATAATTTACATATGAAGAGAAAGGAGGAAAACCTAATAAGTCCAATTATATCGATTAGCTGCTTTCGATTGTATTACATAGCTCAATCAGTGTTGTTTTGTATGGTGTAACTGTACAGACGAAAAACTCGATAAGTTCTGAGAAATTTGAAAGATTAAAAATGGCATGCAACGGGAAAGTAATGAGTCTTGAAAGTTTGAATATGCTCTCCTGTAAAAACCGCAAAATGTCACTTATCAAGTTTTTCCCATGGACTCTTCTTATATTATCATTAATCATCTTCATCGCCGCGATTAGCATAAATCTTAATTGATAAGAACCATATATAATAAGGGCTTCTCCGATGGCGTAGTGGTAACGTCGTCGTCGTCGTAAGCACGAGATCTCCCTGGCTCGATATCCGGTGAAAGCACATTGCACGGTGATTCGGGTCCAACTTTAAACTGTAGGTCCAGTCCCGAGTAGCCTATCTGTACATAAAGTGGACTTAAAACAACAACTCAATCAATCAATCATAGATAATAAATACAGGATGACATATAAATACTGTAATAATTCTTTAAAATGTTAAAAGGTAATAATTGATTTAAAGTTTAAATTTAAACAAATATGATACATTTTGAATCAAATTTTCTCCAGTTTGACATGTAGTCTATTTTTGTGAAAGTCTTGTTATTTATTTTTCACTGAAAATAATGTTACTATGTGTTTTCTCTCTTTTTAGGTATGTTACACAGTCTCTTATGTCAGCTTCATATTTTACTGGAAAGATTCTTCTGGGGAATATTGCAGTCAAGGTCTGTTGCCAATGCATTATCAAAAACTTTTTTCAACCATTCTTCTTCTGATAAAATTCCACTTATGTATTTTTTTATGCAGCTGCATTAAACAGTTCGACAATGTTTCGTTTATTTTATCTTAACAATTCCAGGATTTAGATATCGTAGATAATATCGTATCTTCAATAACAATTTCAATTAATTTTTCAATCAAGAAGATGGGTACCAACATATTGATCATCCACATATACCTGTGCACATAAATGCACGTTTCATATTTACACGTTGTGATTGACGTAGTTGCTTGAGAATATACACCTCATAGTAAAATTTAGTAAATCAAAACTACAATTTGCTACAAATTAGCAATATTTATACGTCATGATAAATAGTTTAAAGCGAAAGGGAGCAAAAGTAGTAATATCCTTTAATTTCCCTTTTGGAACAAGTTTCATTCTAGGATTAATTTTTAGTCTCTAATAAACGTCGACATGAGGTATAGTTGAATTACTCCATCTCAATATTAATCTCGTTTCCATTATATTGCCTTCTTTGTTCTCCTAGCAAGTGGACTTTATATAATTATACCAGTTAGTATTCATAGTTAGTGTTAATTATCGAGACACAAAGTTAAATTTGTAAGAAAATATTATTTATTAAAGATTATAGTAAGACTGAGTAAGAATATTTCATATTTCTGCTCTTTACGTTATTTCGGTGTTACAGGTGTTGGTCGCGATCGAATTATCATTATAATAATTATTGTTTTGCTGATGATTCCACACGCGATTCAAAATTAGGATAAATTGATTAGACACTATCTAATGTATATTATAAACTGTTCAATTTCACTCACTGTGTGAACTGTACTTTCATATGAAACTTTATAGCTTCTCAAATACTGGCTCACGTTTGATCTTCGTGTGAACTATCCTTAATTGTGAATCTCAAGGTAAACCTCCACGAGAGGTAGCTAACCAGAACTTTGAAAATTGCTTTTCTATAAAATATTCAACCATTTGCATATAAATTACAAGATTGAGAATGACTAATATCGGCCGAATACGGCTTATCCCTTTATCAGCAAAACTGATTACTATTTTATCGAATCTATATTTCTGTAAATAAACAGTTTTGCAACAGTTCTGTTATTTTATTAATAGATTTATGAACATAAAGTCATTTTTAATTTTTCAACTATTTAGTTTTGTAAAAATATGCATTTTCTTACTCTCAGTAAAACTTCACAGGAGCTTTCTTCGTATGCATAAATAAATTAATTAATATAATAAATTACCGATATATTTTCCATTTATATCGGATATCCTTTATATCGGATATCCTTACACTCGTACATTCTCAGTATCTATAAAAAATACATATCTGTGCCTATTCTAACAAATGAACATGCCGCCAGACGACACCATTAGGCACTACAGAACATTTCATCGAAACGTTCTTGAACTTTCTGTGTGGTGCGGTGGCTAACATTGTCGTTCTGTAATGAAAAGGGCCTCCTCAGTGGTCTATCGTGTTGAATAATTGACTTATCGATATTGACCGAGTTTGACTCCCGGCTTTGGCATAGATGTTCCTTCACCACTAAACTAATTGTGGAACAAAAATGACGTCAAAGAAAGATACAAAATAAATTTTACCAAATGGTCTTACATTCCTGGCCAGGGTATACTTTAAAAGAAGACTTTTTAAATACGTGGGATAAGTCATGGCAACTATTTTTTTTCTCGCGAACAGGGGCCAACACTAAAAATCTAAGACATACGTTTGAAAGTGTATGGAATGTACTTTCGAAAGAAGCCAGCAGATGGTGTATGTGAACAGAGGTGGGGAAATAAGCACGCACTCAAGTTCAGTCGGTGAGTGACAGCGTTCGAAAATGGAGGTCATGAAACAGGGGCAACGTTCGTACGTTAAAATAGCAGTTCTCCGTGGCAGAAGTGCACGGGAATGTCATACACAGTTACGGGAAGCACTGGGTGTGCATGCCATGCCCTATCGAATAGTAAATAACCTGGGTGTGCATGCCATGCCATATCGAATAGTGAATAACCTGGGTGAATAATTTGAAAGTTGTTAAACAGTGTAGGTTTGTGTACTTGTTGTTCATTAATTAATAAAACACTGTTGTCCAATGTCCTGTGTTCTGCCTCTTCCCTACGAGAGTCTCCTGCATCCAGACTTCATCCGGTGGCGTCATTCCAAGGTTCATTCCATACAATTTCAAACGTATATCTTAGATCTTTCGTGTTGTCCTATGTTCGCGAGAAAAAAAAATAGTTGCCATGACTTATGACTTAACCCTCGTATAAGTTACGCCAAACGTTTGATTTCTTATTTGGTGTGCGTATGAATACAATGAAGGTTTCATTTTCAAATCCAATTTATGCACAGAGATATTAATCGAACTGTGTTTACATTTAAAGTGAGATCCGAACCACAATGTCTTCCTCTCGGGAGTCGATCCAACGTGTTAAAGAGAACTAGGCATGTCTTTTCTGAGACCCACTGTACAGTGAAGGGATCCACATTATCCAATTGACCTACCTGACATCGATACGTTCAGGAGGCATTGGTAATAGATACATTAGCTTTTTCCGTTGAGACTGTGAAAAATTGTGAAAGTCGATATTGACGTTTACATCCACTTCATGCTCAAATAAGCTAATCAGGACTGAACCTACACTTTAAAGTGGGATCCGATCATCTGTGTAATGTGCCTCTACCGGGGATTGAACCCATGAAACCTTGGTTCACGGTATATTCGCGAGAATCGGTTTCTGTGGCGGTTAGTGTAACACACTACGATGGCAGGAGTCATAGGGTCGAATCGAGATAACCGACCTCCGTGGCGGAGTGGTTAGCACAGAACGCTACGACGCCAGGGGTCCCTGGTTTGAAACCTGGCCTGAGCATAGATGTTTGTGAGTGTCCATTCATCAATTGCATCATATCATCACTCGTCCCCATCTTCGCAAATTAGCCAAAAGTGGCACAAGAAGCGAAGTAAAATAAGATAAATCAATCAGTCAATCAAGCCAGTGGTCCCGGGTTCGAATCCCGGCCTGAACATGTGCGTTCATTCTGAGTGTCCTTTCACCATCACTCATCCTCATCGTCGCGATTAACCAAAAGTGGCAGAAAAGAGACGCTGAATAACAAAAATCAAATCTAATCCAGATAAAGCGTGAATGTGAGTTTGCCCCATCAACCATTTCATCTCATCGTTGCGTCGCCTGGAGAGGATAAAGCAGGCTAGAATAACAGAAATGTAATAGAAACCGATGTGAAGGAACCAGTACGTTCCATCCAGATATAGCCAGCCTCTCCTTTCTCCACGACGAGCGAGCATCCCGCCTATTGATCTGCCACATTCTAGTCGGCGGAGCGGAACTGAAAGCCTTCTTCTGTACGGATTATTTAGCTCGGAGAAGAGTCTGCGAATTCTCTTAGCTTGCTTTTCATAATTCGAGCACAAAACTGGATCAGCAATAATAACGGGAACGCAGATGTGGCCGGAAGCCCGCTCTGACACTTGTTGAACGCCGGGGGAAAGAAGCGGAGTCTGTGCGGGTCCCTTCGGGGAAGGGAAAGATAACGGAATTGACGGCCGCTCCACGTAAGCTTTGTAAGAGGTTTCTGTTTGCGAAGATGTAGCGTCTCACAAGCAAAGGGCTTCCTCTTGTTTTCTTTATCTTCGCTTTTTCTTCTTCTCTTTGGCTTTGGCTTTCTCTGCATTTTCCAATACCGTCTTGTTCTTCAAGAAGTTCTCCACAAAGCCCCTGCGGAGTGTGGAAACTTGTGTGTGTGTACCTTTGGAGGTGTTGTTGGTATCTATTAAGAGATTTTCCGCTGACGCAAACTATAACCCTAACCCAACGTACCATATGATTGTATTTGTTGTATTTAGAAAAGCGTTGCCTTTCGCCCACTTTGTCTAATCGCGACAGTGAGGATTAAAGATGATTAGGTGAAATTGGTGAAGGTGTTGACACTCATTTTAGTATTCAAACCTGGAACCTTCTGTGGTAAGATCTGATTATTGAATTTTGTCAGTGAAAATGAAAAATTGCTGCATTACATTCGTAAAGTATATTACAATTTCATTTTAGGTTACTTCAAAAAATGAACGACATAATATAAATTATGAACCATTATTTGCCTTGGATTCTTATGGAAGGCCCTTATACATTTGGTCTAGTTGTAACACTGAACCATCTGACTGGCATCTGACTCCAGAAGACATTTAAGAAATCTTGTTGAGTGTGAAAAAGCAGAAGGGTACTAGTTAGTAACAACATTAGTCGATAGAGAGCGCAACTAATGATGACAACATTAATACATTAAGTGTCGTAGTTTACTGAATGTGAAAACATTACAACCGTACAAATGTTTTAGAAGCAAGCCCACTCATAGGTTTTGTTTCTTTTTTGGACATGAATGTTCAGAGGATTTTTCAAGAGGGGAGGAGGGATGCAAACTAGACAATTTCTTCACCCAAAACAATGTTGCCTTCTCAAAAAACGCCTTTGCAGTTTAAAGTTATCACGTTAGTGCGAAGACCTGTACCAGTCTTCCTTGCAATTAGTCCTCTGACATTCATTTTGCATGGGATGAAGTAGCTCCTCTTTGCCTTCCCCCTTCCCCTTCCCGCTTCTAGACGACCATGTTTACAGTGTGATTTTAAGCATGCATTCACCCTGAATATTGCAAGTTTATTTTTATTTATCGACAACCTCATAATCAGATGCAAAGTATTTTTAAAATAAGCTGAATATGTAAGTCTTGAAACTTTCCTGGCGACGAATGATGATTCTCTCGGTCTATCGGCCAGGTGAGATGTGAAGAAGATTTCGAGAGCTAACGTCACTCTCATCTTCTACCCTGAAGATGAGCGTAACGTTATCTCTCGAAAGAATGGAATCCTTTCCACAACCCACCTGGTCGATAGCCCGAGAGAATGTTTTTAATCTGAATAATTGTGAAATACTACAGTTTGGGGTTAATTGACTCCGGCATAATCGGAGTTACGTAAGAAGTATCATTTGAAGATCTGTGCAGTTATATTGTGTGCGCGACTCCTTAAAAAGTTGATAGGTGCATTGGTATTTAAAATCATTTATTCTCTATTCTTGCGTAATGAATGGGCACAAATGTATTCCAGCGTATTAGTAGTGAGGTAATGTAACATCTACAATGGTGCGGCTCCCTCTCCCCCATTTGTGGTTTATTGGATATCGTCAATGTAAGGTTGTAGGGCTCCGAACATTCTTCACCATGGTCGTAGCAGAAATTGCGCGATCAGGACAAGGCTCCAGCCACCCACTATCTAGTGAGTCCGTTTATTGAGAGGCATTGATGGAAAAGTTCCTACAAACCTGCCCCAAGAACCAAACACAATGAATTCTACGGGCTGGACTACTATAGTTTACAACTAATTATCGCCATAGGCTGTAAAACAAAATAACATGGGTTCGATTCACTGACAAGGCATAAATTGTCACAGTGTGATATAAAGAGGTAAGACTAAGTTCGGGTAAAGTAACTAAAAATATAAATACCACATAGCAGAAATCACAACAAATGCATTTGTTGAGACAATAAATAAGTTTAAAGGTTATTTTAAGTGATTTATTCATCCATAAAGACTCAGTAATTTCGTCCTCTCAATATACTGCAACCAGCAGTACCTTCAACAATTGGAAAGAGACTACCGTTAGACGGAGGCAGAGAACTGAATTTATTCGATCGTTACTAACATCTTTAGGCAAATTCGAATCGAGCTGAGTCGGCCAAAATTTGCAGTCTCTCTGGAATTCGGTTTCACGCTTTGTTACTAACAAAAAAACCGTTCCACTTCCCCTCATGCCTTTCATTGGAATCAACTTGACATTTGCTGTTGTTGTCAAGGTACAAGTTTCGTTGCACCAACCGTGAAAATTTCTTTTTTTTTTTAATTGCTCCTATATTTATGTGAACATTCTAGGTGTGGGTAAAATTTTTGGAAAAGTTTTGATTCAAGTCTACTTTGGCTCAGGTAAGCCAATCGAGATTGGACCTACAGTGTTTAGTGCCATTTGAACAATATAGCCCACTGGAAGACCCAGGGACGCCTTGATTGTAAGGTAACAACAATAGCCACTAATTTATCGTGGAGTGCCTTGTACGTACATATATCGTATCATTCTAATGAATGATGGGATCGAACCTGCCACTCCCAATGGGTGATGTAGCTAATCATCATTCATCCTCATAAATGATGAGAGCACTTGTCATAAAGACAAGTTAAATGCTTGGCAGCAAAAGGCACAACTGAAATAAAATACCTTAAACAACTAGAAATGGCAAATAGTCACTCGTTGGATTTTAGAACCTTCAACCCGAATCATACATGATAAGGATTAGGATAAATACCTGTCTACACTTAGAAGAACGATGATGAAGTTAATATCGAAGAGTAAAATAAAACTATCCTTTCTCCAGGCTTGGTAGGTAGTTCACCTAAATCAGGCAGACTGCTCTCCTTCCCAAAGTGCTCTTGCCTGTCTCTAATCAAATCTAAAAGTGAGTCCTCTGCCAGCCTGTCCGCTTCTCTAAACCCCTGACTCAGGAGCCTTCCTATACGCTGATACGTGAGTTTTTACCTTCCTATTATTGTAAGCTGCTTACTTATATATATATATATATATATATATATATATATATATATATAAAAGTTCTTAAGTTTTCTCATATAAAACATAAGAACAATAAAATTTCAAAATTCAACTTTGTGCAAAGTGGAAAGATTTGCAACAATATACGTTCTTATTTAACTATATAATACGGTAATTACTGTAGAGCTGTGTTAATTAAAATTGTAAGTGTTTATGTGCACATACTAGGGCAGGAGCAGAAAAGGTGCTCAAGTATTGAGCAGATACTCAATTTCCTTACAAATAAAATATTGCCTTGCATGGTTAACAACTTGGTGAATTCTCATAGATATACACTTTTTATGGTCTGGCGACCTACATACATACCCGTGTTCTCATGCACAGGTGTGTGTACATATAAACACGTGCTCAGTTCCTGAGAATGTGTTCATTTCATTCAGATCAAAATGTGAGCACATGCTCCTCACTAGAGCAAGAGCTCACCACAGGAGCAGGTTCTCAGACATTTTTATTCATACGTTATGGAGGACGTGGTCAGAAAGTTCATACGACTCAGTGTTTTGTAACAGTAATGTTGAAGTTGCCTACCAAATATACAGCCATGAGCAAAACTATGTTGAAGTTCAGATTATAACAATGAAGTGAAGGTGAATCTTAAATTTGAATTGAAGACAACCAACGCTAAACTAAAACGAATCGGCATATTGCATATCATGCAAGTATATCTGTTAGTTTAATTGACAAACTGATCGTTTTAGTCGCTTCGGGGTCTGTGCGAGTTGAGCGCTGGACGCATGATCTCGAAAACAACGGTCCAAGGTTCGAGTCGTGGCGTGAGCTACCGCACAGTACTGTACGTAGCGTGGCCAGAGTTTACAAAGAGTCGCTTCCTGCTGTGTAGAACATGGTGCTTATTCATTACGAGTCCGCATAAACTTTCAAAAATCTGAATACAGATGCAAGTTTTGTACATCCTGCACAGAATATATTTTTTGTGGCTTTATTTTCAGATGCTCCTTCTATAAAAGACAGACTGCTTTTAAAATGCCATCCGCTGCATCATAATTTTTGTTTCAGTTCTAGTTCGATTTTACATCTCTCACATAGCAGTTAAGTATGTACAGTCACCGGCAGTAAAAATGGGACACCTAGATCCTGAAATGCTCGCTTCTCTGCAAGGCGTCGTGTGTGTTGCCTAACACTACAGCGGTGGTAGAAATTGCCATTGAAAATGTGTTATTAAAAGTCCACTTTTCGCCGTAGAGTTAGGTAACACACATAACGCCTTTCAGGGAAGCGAGCACTTCAGGATCTAGGTGACTCATTTTTATTGCCGGTGACTGTACACTCCGAATCCGTTAATGCAGGGAGCATTTATGGAAAATTTCCACCTCCATAATCAAACACGATGTATCCTATGAACTGAACCACTGTAGTTCACCATTAATTAGCATCACAGACTGAAAAACAAAAGAACATGGGTTCGATAGATTTTCCCATAACTCTTTGTCAGCCCACAATACCAACCTCCCTTCCACATAGTACACCCTGGACTGAATTTTGCAGACTAGCGAGGCTCTGGCGTCTGGACTTGCAGCCAGTATAATCCTCTGTGGGTATTTCATTGTGTCATCCCTATGTTTGTGATTGTATCTTCCTCCATCTCATCTTATCAACATTCATCCTCGTTTTCGTGATTAGCCAAAAGTGCCAGAAAAGCGAAATGAAATAAGCTAAATCAATCAAGCGCACAATATCCCCATCTAGTTCGCTACACTTTTTGACACCAGGTGCAGGTGCATCTCAATGTCAGGCTGGTGCAAGGAAATTGCGTTCGACCAAGTAGACGTTGTAAGCAAGAATAGCGGTGTAAATTCAACAAATGCCTGCTTTCAACGTTCACTTGATTGATTAGTACGTGACTATACACCATTCCAGGACGTAGTGCAAAAGGCGCAGACACCAAATGCACTACGTAACGCCAAATCGAAGATGTAGACCGCGTCCGAATAGGCATCAGATGTCACCTAGAGCACCGTTCCATCCGGGGACTCAGCCTACCTCCGTTGTCCGAATTGGCGTCAGACGTGGAGTCGGAGGTGGAGGCGCGACAGGTACATGCTTCAACTCGCTGTGACCATGCGCTTGGCAGCCATATTGAAACTTCCGCATTGCGGAGACAACGTTTACTGAATAGACAATGTAAAACTCAGTGATTCTTGGAATTTTATCGATACCACTGAATGTAGAAAAATTGTAAAGAAAGAAATCATATGCCACCTTTTTAATATGAGTAGTAAATAGGTGGAAATCATTGTAATGTGTGGATGGCGTCTGCCTTCTGCTTGGGCACTCTGCGCCTGCGCCCCAGAGCGCGGTGAGTTACACTCGGGCTGACACCTGGCGGGAAAAGTGACAACCGTACTGCAAGGGGGTATGTAGATTCGGACGACTTCGACGTGACTTCGATGGCACACGATAGCAACGGGAGAGGACGGGACGGGGCGCTTGCCAAACCGGACACGGCCATAGACGACTCGGTGTTACACTTTGTAATCAACTATAGACGCGAGAGCGCAGAGAGTGTCAAAGAAATCCGAAGTAGACAGCAGGAACTGCTTAACTGCACACCAGACCCTTCTTCACATTGCGAGTTTTACCACGATCCGTGGGCTGCAGCTGACTCGTGAACTCTCGTGCTCACTACGCGTCATACGCCGAGGCAATTAGCCCGGCAGAGCGTCACGCTGAATAATGCATGCTGTATGGGTCGCTTAAGGTTTGGTGATTGATTAAAATTCCAAGTTCAACTTTTCCTTATTGCTTTATGGGGCGTAAAGAGTTGTACTTTGGCAGACCTTCGAGTGTCCATCTTCTGCACACAGTGCACTCTGGAAACTGAACTGTTGCAGGGTCACGAGGATCTGGCGTCTGAACCCACAGTCAGGGTAATCTTCCGTGGGTTGAGTGTTGTTCTGTGTTTTATCTCGTTTGTGCTGAGTTCATCTCTGTAATAATTTCATTGAAATAATTAATGAATTTTAACATGTCATAGCATATTTTAGTGCATGAACTTTGAGTACTGTTAATGAGCTTATCCCCTTATTATATACCGGGTGAAAATTACGAACTCACTAACGTGAATTATGATCGTCCTGCATGTGTGTGTGTGTATGTCGATGGTAGAAATCGAACTTATGGACTTGTAAATTATTACTAAACGAGGCCGCTAACCAGTGAGTGGTTGAGTAGTGGTCACTAGATCAGTAATAATTGACAGGTCCGACATAGGATCAATCCGGGAAAGAACACAAAATATAATACGTAGTTCACCAAAATACTTTGGTTGTCGAGAATATAAAGCCGAAGACACCAAAGAGTTTGAGTTTAAATCTTGGCCAGGACATGGGTGTCTTGTTGTGTTTTTTCTTCAAGAGATAAGAGGCAGGCGGTCGCCTAACGCGTTGAGTGGTCGACTCACGATCATGCGACATAAGATTTCGGTTTCGAGTCCTACTCTGAGCTTGAATGTTTGTGAATACCGCTTCGCAAGTAAATCTCACCTTCATTCATATACATCGTCGCGATTAGTTGTAAGAGTCAGTAAAGCGAGGTCAATTTAAAAAACACCAAAGTTACTGCGTGTCAACATGTCAATTGTTTTTGTCTTTATCGTAAGACTTATTGTCTCCTCAGTGATACTTTACAGTTAAATTTTAACCAATGAGATTCTGATTCTCTCGTTAGTCATCATATCGTTTTTTATGCAAACTTTATTAAATACACTGCACACCACATTCAAACAGAAGTTTACTTGAGAAATATGGCCGTGTCTTTCTTTCAACTTTCTCTCACCAGCGATAGGATCTTAAGTGCCTCTTAACTGTACAAACAGATACATACAAACACTTCAAAGCTTAAGCCTTGAAGTTGTCAACCTAAGAATCCTACAGATATGCATTCGTTTTCTACACCTCCCAGAAAATTGCATTGCCTAAACACAAATTACTGCATTTAACTTATTTCTTAAACTTCAGAATGTCTTGCTGATTCCAAGGGAATTGTTGGGCCTCCCCGATGGCGCAGTGGTAGCGTCGTTGCCTTATAATCAAGGGGTCCTGGATTCGATACCCGGTGGAGGCACATAGTGGTTTGGATTCCACTTTAAACTGTAGATCCAGTCCCGATTAGCCTTACTGTGCATAAAGTGGACTTAAAACATCACATCAATCAATTAAAAACCAAGGGAATTGCATGCACAAAGTTCGTTTCTGTCTCCAAAATGTACGCAAGTTGTTTGCACTTAATTTACATACAATTTGCATGTATTTATTGATTTATGATTTAATAAATTTACTTAAATCTACTCATTATTTAAATTTATTACTTTATCTTAATTTTTGTGCAATACGTAATTCCTCTACGAGCCTTCGAAAGGATCTTATAATACAAGAGCAGAATGATTTGTGAAGCAAAGAAAAATTTCCGACTGGGTATAATTGTCGTTAAGTTTTTCATATCTCGTTTGCGATATTGACCCGTAGTGGACATACCCGGTAGGTTGTCCTTTATTGAGGGACTCTTCCCGATGGCGTAGTGCTGACGTCGTCGTTTTGTAATCAAGGGGTCTCGGGTTAGATCCCCAATGGAGGCACATGGTTAGCCTTTCTGTCCATGAATTGGACTTAAAACCGAAATCAACCAACCAACCCTACAAGAGAAAGACGTAACTATTGTTTCAATGCACCAACTTCCATGGCGGAGTGGTTACCACAGCGCAATAAGAACCAAGGTTAGGTTGTTTCACTATGTTTGTTACTTTATCTATTTCATGAATTTAGCATTCAGATTCTTCGTCGCGATTAATCTCAAGATAGAAAAGCGACGCAAGATAACAAAAACAGATCGAGAGCCAGTGGCTGCTATGTTTTCCTCTGCCGACATTGCTTGGTTATGTTAGTGATAGACACACAATGTTAAATATCGTGACAAGCCTGCCTCTCTGGTGGAGTGCTTAGTGTAACATGCTCTAACTCTGGGTGAGATATAGATGTATTAGTGTTTGTATTTTTCATATTTTCTGACCTTTCTATTGTATTATATTTTATTTTATTTTTGAACCACTATCGTGCGTTTCATTACTAGATCATACATCGTCGCGATTAACCTAGAGAGATAAGGAAACTTAAAAAGCCATAATTCTGCGGCGCAACAGTTCTGTGAGGCCTAAAACTTGTCCAGTTGCTTGATCCTGGGAGACGCGATGTCGGTGCATCGCGTCCCAGAGTCCCGTTCTCTGGATTTCGAGATCGGAGTCCGCTACATTTTCAAGTAGCTTCCCAATTTCCTACACGACACTGCTCAACGTTGATAATTTTGGCTTATCGCCGAGAATCGAACTCAGTACCGCACCCACCAAAGGTGAGTGCCCTAACCATTCGGATACCGGAAACCCAGAGAGAGACATAACAGAACAGAAATAGAAATATCGCAGCAACAATGTATAATTTCATTTTTGTTATTTAGCTCGCTATTATGCCACTTTTCGCAAATCGCGACGATGAGGATTAGTAATGTTATGATGAATTTGATGAAGGGACACTCACAGAGAACACCCACGTAAGGATTTGAACCCAGGACCACTGTAGCAACAATATAATCAAAGATCTCGTTCACATGAAGAAACTTACATTCAACTGTTTCCAAAAAAGATGTTCAAAACGAAACACATTTCTGTAGTTGCACACACGAACACATATTTTATTTAGAAACCAAGAAACATATTTTTGTTTGCAGCGTGTGTTTTTTTATGTCTGGTAAAGGGGTATGAAATGCAAACGTCTAGGATACTAGGAACAGGTTGTGGGACTAAACAAAATAAGCATGCATTTTTCCTGGTCTTGACAAGACATAACTCCAACGTCATTCTGTTTAACAGAATAGTTGACTTAAGCGAGTTTTCATTTCCCCGGCTGGAATGAAAAATCTTCCTCGTTTCAGCAAACGTCCGCCTTGTCATCGATGGTAAATGGAAGCCTTAAAGCTGCTCAACCTCAAGTGTCTCTTTCACTTGTTCCATGAGCTGCTGTCGCAATTTTCAGCACTGTTCACGGCTATTCGAAGTGAAAGTGAAAGCAACTCCTTGGCGTGACGCATTAAAGAAATAAAGTTTACATCATGTGGTGATATTTGTCACTGTCACAGTTTGCCCAAGTTATGAGCCGTTTCCAGTACTACGGTTACAGAATTTCTCAAATAGTGCCAAATAAATTTCGACAGAGAAAAGTAACCTTTCCAAAACTGGACTAGTATGTTGAGTGGTCAGTTCACGACCTCGGGAACAAAGTTTCTGGTTTCGAGTCATGGACATTGATGGTTTTTTTTTTTTTCATTTTCGTGTAAAACTCACTTACCCTCATCGCCGCAATTAACTAAAAGTGATGGACAAAATTACGCAAAATATAATACAAATATGAAACGGGGCAATTATTTTCTATCCAAACATAACACCCATTCCTAGTAGATCACTCAGCCGTCTTCCGTGCCAGCGCGCTAATTCGAGATTTGATTGATTGATTTGCTTTATTTTACTTCGCTTTTGTGCCACTTTTGGCTAATTTGCGAAGATGGGGATGAATGATGATATGATGAAATTGATGAATGGACACTCACAAACATCCTTGCCGAGGCCGGGACCCCTGGCATCGTAGCGCCATGTGCTAACCACTCCGCCACGGGGGCCGACCCTTTGGTTCGAGTCCCGGCCTTGGCATATGTCTTCTTTGTGCGTGTCCCTTCATCAATTTCATCACATTACTCATCCTAATAGACTGTTTCTGTTGTTGTATTGATTTTAGTCATAATATAACAAAGTGAACCCAGGATGCTTCGGTGATTGATTGATTGATTGGTGATTGATTTGGTATTTTAAGTCCACTTTATGCACAGTAAGGCTAATCGGGACTGGACCTACAGTTTAAAGTGGGATCCGAACCACTTGTGCCTCCACCGGGTATTGAACGCGGGATCCCTTGATTACAAGGCGACGACGCTACCACTGCGCCATCGGGGAGGCCAGGATGCTTCGGTTATAAGCAGAAGGCCAATACCACAACGCACGTGTAATTCCCAGAATATAACATTATAGTTGTGTGTTACTTATCTATGAAATTTTTATTTCGTTCATTTTCATTATGTAAATTCTTTAATGTGTTATACATTCCAATTCTACATTCAAATTTTAATTTCAAATTCTTGTCTTGCATACTTTAGAAGATATTGTGAGAAAAGTGAAAAATTCAGATTTGTGGAGAAGCACATTTTGATGGATAATATATTGTATCACTTACCATACCATATTTTTAAAAAAATGGTGCTGGAAATAGTGTTTGCTAATTTTGCCAACTACTCATAAACTACACCGAGTGGCCATTGAATTATCACCACCGCCGTGCGCAATGAAAGTCATTTATTGACGACATATTTGGCGAGAGGGTGCTGCTAGCCGATGTGTGGTGCAGAGATACGGTGTTGAGAGTTCAGTGTGTAGTGTGGTTCGAAATGGGGAAAGGGAAGGTCCTGACAGAGTTTGCCAATGGTCAGACCGTTGGGGCCAGAAACTGCAGCGGGCACGCACACACACACACACTTCGGAATTCGAAAATGAGTTACAGTATCGTAAACAATTTTTTAATAGAAATTGCCATTTCTCAAAAGGAGGGTATAGATCTAGCGTTACATTTCAAATAACGATTTCTTTCTTGGATACAATTTTAAAAAATCCTAGAAATGGTATCTTCCAAATTTAGATCGTGATTTGTAATTTGTATATTTGCAATTTTTTTTCGGTATTATGGTCCATTCCTCAGAATTTTTCGTTGGCAAAAGGTAATTTCTCAGTATCACATAATGCAGCGTAAGAGGACAAGTCGCATTGAAGCAGATGGTGTGGAAATTGTGTCGACCTTCGGAGGAAGGACTAAAAGATGCCAAAAAAGGAACTGAGGAAATTATTACAACACATTCTGCGCTTTCTCATGGAGATTTCAGAACTTGTTGCATATGTAAACGATGAGGCATGTGTGTGTGTTTTGTGTTTGACGTATCGTGCTAAGAATTCGTTGCTTTTAGGTTCGAATCCTGTGCAAGTCACGAATATTTCATTGCATTTATTTCATCAGTTCACCATTCATTTTGATCATCGCGATTGAAATAGAGTTTGAAATGTATTTTCTTACCGTTCAAGCCCATCAGATTTTTACGTCTTGATAGAAAAAACTTTTTGTGTTTTCATATTTTATATCACTTTTTATAAAAGAAGTAACGCTCAGAAATTCACCCTTGCCGAGGCCGGTTTGAACACGAAATCTTCAACGGTGAGATGGTAAGTTGATCACCTAACGTTCTGTCACCGAAGCACCTCTTAATAAAAAATGATGGTTATAATATATTTAATATATTACATAGTCATGTAACGCTTTGGCACTTCAGTCTTAAATGATCTTTGTTTTCTTGTGTTATCGAAACGAACAGCATAAATCGTGTATAAAGAAAGTACGTAGCGCATGATATGATACTTCGATTGCATGCACTTCGAATATAAGGAAAAAAGGACAAGTGAGTGAATATACAACTTGGAACTTCCTGCTACCAGGAAGAGTTTTTCATTTATTCCGCCATCATGACAAAGATAATTCCGTGGATTTATTTTATTTCCTCAAACTTCCCGTCGTATTAGAGAACATAAAATGTGTTAACATCACAGGACATTTATCGTGACGTCAGTAGACGAAGGTTCTCAATACAGTGTGCGATAAGTGATGCCCTTTTACAGTAGCTCAAGAACAAAAGAGTCCTTCCTCTATCGGGAAATTCATGAAATAATGTTTACGCAAATGAAAATTAAACTATGGATTTTTTAAAGTAGGAGCATTTCGGACTCATCTGAAAAAAGAATATAGTTTGTGTACTAAGACAAGCTCACCTTATACTTCATATCATTCATTCCTACGATAACACTGTTTTCCAATATGGTCCACAGCGTCTCCCACTAAACTTTTTAAAATCAATTCCACTTTCTTTTTCCCTGTATCTTAAGTCGTTACAAGCTTCCTTGAATGCTTGACCTTTCTAAATTTACACACTACTCCCCTTTCGCGCCGCTTGTTGAATGATATTTATACAAAATTGTCAATGTCAAAATTCGCTGCAACTCATTCATTTTGTGTGCCTGTGTGCACAACACACCACACAAACCCATTTCATAGAGAATGACCAAGACTTGAAATTCGAAAAATATCTCCTTTTCTGCAGACATTCTCACCCAATCTTATGACCTCGCATCAAAGGCATCCTCAGACTATGTCCATCAGAACAAATGCTCTTAAACAATGTAAATCATTTATTTTAGGCATTGTTTTGTTAATTTTTATTAGTATGTTATTTGTTTTATTTTCATGTCTGAAATTAGTTTGGTTATGTTTATTGCTATTGACAAGACCGTTTCAAAGAAAACAAGTATCTTCATTCCGAACAAAATTTAGAACTACGGGGCTTAGAACTAAATACAATGTACATTATTCAGTGCCTTTCCTAACTTTTAGGTACTGCAAAAATAAATTTTATTTTAAAAAAAGAAATGGTATTGAACGATTTTACGCTCAAAATTTGAACACAAAACCATGCAATTTTACATAATTATTTTGTTCCTTTAGTTCTTTTCATCGCAAATAAGGTTCATCTATGAAAATGCTTTGTTTAATTAAAGCTTAATCTACCTCTGGAATTGCGTATTGATCCAAACCAGCTCCAACTTAAACCTGGCTGCTATAAGCGGATTCGTCCTATTTCAAATATCCTCAAAATGCAAGTAGGTTTAACTGCATTAACGATAAGCAGAGCCGCGTAGGTGTTAGCATGAAGTGAAATGATATATATGGGAATTTTTCGGAAAAACGTAATATCTGCTTCCTCCCTTCCCCTTCCCCATCTCTCTGTCTCTCTCCTTACTTCTCGTTTCGTATCTTTTTATTTTTACACTCGCACAACGTAGTACTGTATAATATCATTAAACAGGACACAGAGACAGAGAGAGAGAGAGAGAGAGAGAGAGAGAGAGAGCGAGAGAGGGAGGGAGGATACGAAGGATTAGCATAACAACATTTCATAGTATTGTATTGACTTTTGGTGCTCGCAGTTTAAGCAACTTTTTCTGAAGATTTCTAAACTTTCGTATTACCAAATCATTCGATCATAATTCAATTGTATATAAGCATCTTTCCACAAAACCACACTCGTTTATGGATTACACAAATAACAAAATTTGTAGAACAGAGGAAAGGACACTGGAAATATAACCACAAAATTAAAGAGAGGCCATTCTAGCTTGCTACATGATAATGACTAGGAAGTAATTTAGTGCATCCAGTTTGATTCGAGGAAGCAATGGGCTAATTCAAGAGAATATTAATTACACATATTTACTAATTCATCGCCATTGTGTCAGAGTACTTATATCACATTGTTTGTCGGACAAAGCAAGTAAATTATACGTAATATTTTTGCAAATTTTGAAAATGTCAGTACGAACACTTAAAAGGAGGAAGAAAAAGAACGCGCTTCGATACCAATTTATTTTAAAATATATTTTTCAGGAACTTTATCTTGTAGACTTAAAATTAACTAAATCACTTTTTTAATTTTTTAATTTTACTTTATTTCTAATTTATACCGCGTGAGGCACCTAAAAGTACCACCTGAAATAGCAAAGAAACCAGAAACAGTAGCGATGTGAGGTTTGCGGGAAACAATAATATCAAATGGGGCTCGTAAATCGGAGGTATGGGGTGGGTCGAAAAATATCGATAAATGGGGCATCTGGAGCAGTCATATTTTTTTAATGGGACGATATACAATAACATGCATAATATAAAAGAGCACACGCAGAGAAACACAACGCCGTTGGTCTCATGCATCTACCGCACATAGGAACGAAGATATGGCCATGTGAAAATATGTAAACAAACTAACAAGTGGCCCACTTGACCGTCAGTACCACGGCATGTAAGACTTCTCAGGTGCCTGACAGAACTGCCTTTACGCAGAGCAAGATTTGATAGCAGGTCCACGAGATCGTGTTAGTTCATAGCAAGCAGTCGTAGTGGTAAGAGCGAAGATTATGGTGTTCACAAACATAGAAAATCCTGATTTATGGGGAATGCCGAAAGAATGCCTCAGAAGCCTACCGTGTGTACGCAGAGAGTTATCCGGACAGACGACAGCCATCTCGACGTCTGTTTGGTAAGTTATTTATTAAATTAAGAGACACCGGAAGTGTAACACCACGAGCACGTGTGCGGAACAAGCCAACTACAGGTGAGGCAGGTGCAACAAATGTTCTCGCCGCTGTTGCTGTGAATCCGCACGTTTGCTCCCGTGAAATTTCCAGGGATGCTGGGATGAGTCAGCGAAGTGTATTGCGCATTCTGCACACACACAAGTTTCACCCATATCATATCTCCCTCCATCAGGAACTTCACGGGAATGATTTTGTGGACCGTGTTCGGTTTTGCACATGGTTGTTACGACACGACACACCCGATTTGTCACGTATCCTCTTCACTGACGAGGCAACTTTTACCAATCATTGAAATGTCAACCTAAGGAACATGCACTATTGGTCGGTGACAAATCCACATTGGCTTCGCCAAGTGGAACGCCAGCGCCCATGGAGTGTGAACGTGTGGTGTGGTATAGTGGGTGAACATCTCATTGGCCCTTTTTTTATACAAGGGACACTGAATGCTGACCGATACATACAGTATTTACAACATGAACTGCCTGTACTGTTGGAGGACATACCACTTCAGACAAGGAGGGACATGTGGTACCAACATGACGGGTGCCCAGCTCACAGTGCAAGACGCGCTACAGCATGTGTGGAAAATACATTTCCAAATCGTTGGATTGGACGTGGAGAGCCTGTCAAATGGCCGGCTCGTTCCCCAGATTTGAACCCGTTAGACTTTTTCCTGTGGGGAAAGCTGAAGGACATTGTCTACCGGGATGTGCCAACAACTGCAGAGGATATGCAACACCGCATTACTGCCGCCTGTAGGGACATTCCCTACGAGATGCTACATTCTGTGCAACGATCTTTGCGTGGGCGCCTCGTTGCCTGTATCGCAGCTGACAGCCACCACTTTGAACACACACTTTGGCAGGTTTTCGCTTCTTACGCAGTGGTTCTTCGACATACTGTCATGGTCATTTTCATTATGCTGTAACACTGTCAAATACATGGTGCTGACGATGTCTACTGTATTTTTTTTTCTTTAACACGTTCTGTCTTCATCTTGTCCAATGGCTTCAGACATCTCATACTTGTACATGCCGTGGTACTGACGGTCAAGTGGGCCACTTGTTAGTTTGTTTACATATTTTCACATAGCCATATCTTCGTTCCTATGTGCGGTAGATGCATGAGATCAACGGCGTTGTGTTTCTCTGCGTGTGCTCTTTTATATTATGCATGTTATTGTATATCGTTCCATTTAAAAATATATGACTTTGCTCCAGATGCCCCATTTGTCGATATTTTTTCGACACACCCCATACCTCCGATTTACGAGCCCCATTTGATATTATTGTTTCCCGCAAACCTCACATCGCAACTGTTTCTCGTTTCTTCGCTATTTCAGGCGTTACTTTTAGGTGCCTCACGCGGTATAATTGCGACAATTAGCTTGAATATGAACATACGAGATAGATGCATGGACGAACACATATCAATTCCTTCGATAGCCGGTGGAGGTACAGAGTGGTCCATAAAGTGGATATGAAAACAAACTTAAACAAACTACCATATCCAGTCCTTCCCCAGGATTCGAACTTAAGAACTCGACATCCTAGTGCGTTAAGCGTACCACAGTGGTTTCAGTGAACAAACTGCAATTCAAACTGAAACCAAGGTGAAAATCGGAGGGTTTATTTTCTTGGACTGCACGTGGTCTTTTATCACAGCATGAATCATGCGTGTTCTAACATCACTCGTTTCGTACCAGTTTGAAGAATGGAGCAAGATGAAGTTGTCGAGTGCAAGAGTTATTTAATTCTATCAGCCTTCGATCTTCGTCGTCCCGGTTTCTGGACCGGAATATAAATTGCATGTTAATCAGGCCCGGATAAATAAGGGAAGAAAACGCTAAGAGAGATGTCTGACACAAGATACGAGGACGTGAAAACAGAAGATAAAATTGACCTAAAACATTCACTTGCCTTCTGCACACCACAGCCCAAATTCTAAACCGCCCCACATACCTAATGGAAAGACACCGGGACACTTTTGTGGTTACATTTCTTATAGGATGAAGACAACGGTTGTTACCATTATCAGCCTCCATGGCAGAGTGATTAGCTTAACTTGTTTGGAAGCAATGGTACTAGGTTTGAATCCTGAAGGCGAAGGCGCCACTGTGTTGTTCCTTCATCTTTGCCATCAATTCACAATTCATCCTCATCGTTGCGATTAAACTAGTGCACAGTTAACCAGAAATTAAAAAATGGGGTCAAAATTCAAACCTGTAAATAAATCAATAATACCAGCACTTCAAATTACAGGTTTAAAAAGGATAGGGAACACAATCATGTAAATTCTGATAACATGCACATATTGACAGTGTGATATAATACAATATAATTGACAATTATACGTATAATCCGCTCATTGTTAAATATAGGATCCCACTTTAAACTGTAGGTCCAGTCCCGATTAGCCTTACTGTGCATAAAGTGGACTTAAAACAACATATCAATATCAATATCATTGTTAAATATATAAATATGGCGAGCGACTTTGGCCAAGGAGAATCCGAATGTACGTTAGCACCTGTATTGAACAATTTGAAATTTGCGACCGCCTCATCATTGTTATCCAGGGGACTGCTACTTTCAAAAGCCTCCCCGGTGGCCAGTGATAGCGTAGTCGCCTTGCATTTTCGTTAAGAATAACCTTCTTGCCTCTAACGTAATTTCTGTCAATGAAACTGACCTTAAAGGACTATGGGTGCGAGTCTCGTGCCCAAAAATAAATAAAAGTGTTATCGTAGGTTGCGGATATAGACCTCCTAGCGGATCGGTTGGAAAAGCGTGCGAAATCTTGCAAAGGATGATCAGTAGCTTACCACCGAGCCATCTATCAATATTCCTTGGAGATATGAACGTCAATTTGCTGAAATATGACAAAGACTCAGATACATTATTGGAAACGTTATCAGTCCTAGGCACAAACAACTCGTTACTCTGTCTACAAGAATTACGTGGACATCCAAATCGTTAATCGACCACATTTATTCCTCGAACCCTCACTTGCACACAGTTACACGAACTGTCTATGAGGACATGAGTGACCATTTTCTCGTTTACACCACACTCACAATTAATATAACGCGTACGCCAAGGAAGCTAATTACTACCCGTAAAATTCATAAAATATACGAACCTAATCTTTTCACGTTCGCGTCCTCTCTTCCGTTCTACGCAAGTACATACATCTCCCGACTTAACCGTGGACGACAAGGTCAGTCATTTGCAGTTTCTCATTTCGACTGCACTCGGCGAATTTGCCCCCTTGAAAACTCTCAGGGTGAGAGAAAGCAGGAAGCCTTTGATTACCTCTCAAATTATTAAATTAATATCACAGAAGAACAGCTTGTTCAAAAAAGCGGTGGATCCTTACTATACGTGGGAGCAATACAAATCTTTTAGAAATCATTGCACAACAATTACTAGGCAGGCAAAAGTAAATTACTACAGAGATATGGTGAACCAGACCACTAGCAATAACAACTGCAAATGAAAGGTTATCAATGAAATCACGGCTAGAGAATCAAAAACTACAATTAATCATTTACTAGTCGACAATGTCCTTCTAACAAGTCCGTCCGACATAGCTCATTATCTAAATATTCATTTTTCTAATATCTGCAAAGCATCGGCTCAACTTAATCCTCGCAATTCGAACATAAATATTCTAAGAGAAGACGCCAATTCAGTTGCTGTCCAACAAATTGAAGAGTTCGCATTCAAATCTGTTACGGTCGATGACGTTTTGGCAATTCTTAATAAATTAAACGTAAAAAAGACGGGAGGTTCCGATGGCATTCTCAACAGAGTTCTAGTGGTGTTGGCCCCACTTATAGCGGAGTCCCTCGCCGACATAACAAACACGTCCTTCAAACGTGGCCAATTTCCAACGAGCTGGAAGCACTCCATAATAACCCAAATTCACAAATCTGGATCTCCTACCCTAGCGTGTAACTACAGGCCCATTTCCTTAACCCAAACATTAATCCGAGTTATGGAAAAAGTAATAGAGAAGCAACTGACAACTTTCTTCCTGAAAGTCAACAATATGATGTCTGATCGACATTTGGGAAGGATGTATCCTCGGAATTATTATTACTTAGTCTAATTAATGAATGGCGCGAGACACTGGACAAAAAAAGCAATTCCCTAGTTGGATTAATTTCCCTGGACGTATGCAAAGCCTTCGATACCGTTGATCACAAGTTGCTAGTAGAAAAAATTAAAGAACAGATTTGGTTTCAATAGTAAAACAATTCTCTGAATGGAAAGTTTTCTCGCGAATAGAAAAATCTCAACGAAAGTACGATATTCACTTTCCACCGAGCAGTAAGTGTCTGCAGGCATTCCACAAGTCTCTATACTTGGCCCAAAATTATTCAACCTATTTATTGACGATATCGCACAAATAAATTCAGATTTATCGATTACTCTGTACGCAGATGACTGCCTTCTCGTCCATGTTGGAGATACGTACCAGGAGAAAATGGAAAACTCATTCCCCAAAGTATTAACGTGGTACAACATCAACAACCTGAAGCTTAACGTTGCAAAGACGAAGGCCATGGTGCTTTACACCGGTAAGGGAAACCCGGCTAACACAATACATATTACCCTTAATGACGCCAGAGTACCTTTAAGCAATCATTTAAAGTATCTCGGAATCATTATCGACCCTCAGCTAAATTTTAATCTCCAAATAAATAACTATATTTGTAAAATCTATCACCATATTTACATATTTCGAAAAATTCGTAAGTATCTCAATAGAAATCTTAGTAGACATTTCTACCTTTCCTTTATTTGTCCCGTATTCGAGTATGGTGCTAGTCTTATTTTTGGCGGTAACTTAACTCATCTGAAGAAACTTGAAACAATCCAAAACAATTGCTTAAGAACCATACACATGCACCACAAGAAAACAATTCCCAACAATTGCGCAAGATTTACAACATACCCACAGTCACTTCGAGAATACATTACATCTACCTGACTAAGGTATTCCATAGTATACATAACAAATCATCTCCATTGCATCATAGGATTAATCTCCGCTCTGAGTTCAGCACCCGAAACACCAGATCGTCCTTACATAGAGACCTAGTAATCCCCAAACCTAACAAAAGCAGATTTGGTCAGAAGTCTTTCTCATACCTAGCAGCGGTAAACTGGAATTCACTTCCGACGAAGGTCAAAGTCAATACCAGCAAAGCGCAGTTCTGTCGTCTTCTACGTTCACATGCCTATAAATTCTAACTTCAGAAATATTATTTTCAGTGTTTAACCCATCCCCTCCCCAACATCCCCCACCACACACATATATTTTAAAATTTTCATCCCTGTACTTCGAAGAGCAATCCCATACACACTTATATCCAAACTCACACACCTTTACACTTTCTTTTCTTCTAAATGTGTATAACTCTCAAACTTTCTTTATTTCATTGCTACTAGAACACTATACAGGGTGATTCTAAAGGTATAGTACAAACGAAAACTACAGATACCTCCCATGAAATAGAGACGAAAGTTCCCCTTCCACTTTGCCGAGAGATGCCTCCGTGAGGAGCTAGACAACGCCGAAAACGTGTGAAAATGAACTTCACACCTCTGTACAGCCAGTACCAGTGAAGATAGAAAGGCGGAACAAACGAAGTCAAAAGGAACACCAAAGTCGCCCATCCGAAAAACACTAGGCGGCAGCTGCGCAACGCATGCGCATGGGGTTCCACAAAGGAAATAGGAGTGTCCCGCAAGACAAGTGAAGGGAAAGAGTAGCGATCGACAACGGTAGGGAGAAAAGAAGCTATGAAGCATGAAGTAACAATTGCACAGCGGGAAACAAACACCATGACTGAATCAGTGCAGTCGAGAAAAGTAGTGCGGGGTTGCAGAACCACGGGAGGACGACGTAGGATGTAAAAACACACTGAGAATGCAAGCAAAGTGGTCCGTGACACTCGACAGGCAACAGACGCGTACATGGTTCGGGGCAGAAATGGCGGCGCTGGCGGTGCAACGCAAGGGGAGTCCCCAAAACACAGTGGGGAGACACCGCAGCAAGAACAAAGCACGGTGCAACAAAAGAGAAAGAGGACCGGACGGGGAATGGTACCTGCCAAGGAGACAACAAATGCGGGACGAGGGATTCCCCGTAGCAGCACCAAGGGGATGTCACACAGAGGTCGTGCGCCAGCAGGACAAACACAGCAACTACGGGCACAGGAGGTTATTGCTAATGAAAGGTGCACGTACAGATAGGACCACGTACCCCGTACTGAGTTGTAACAAACGTCGTAATGGGGCCCAATCAGCCTCTTATAAATGAAGCCGGAGGCACATCGCTGGGTGGGAGCGGGCGAAAGGCTGCTGGAGTGTCGTACGGACCCCACCACTCCGTACGGTGGACGACACTAATGGACGAGGTCGGAATGTTTCCATCCCGATCACCAGGTCCACCGTTCCCAGACCTGACGCGGCTGCTTGCTTCCGAGCGCAACCCCAGCCGAACAACTCGTCCCTCCTCGGCCGCAGCCTTCCGCTCCGAAACCAAGCGTGGCCTCACACCACCGCAGCCGCACACTGCCGCGTGGGTGTGAGACCGGGCCGAGCAAGGCTGGACAGATAAACTGCGTGGAACAATCGTGTAATGAAGCTACGTGGGGGTATGCACGTCTGTTCAACTGCTGGCTTACCCCACATTGGTGTACACAAACACCACACGATCGTACGTAGTGCTCCCCGTCGGCTCGAGCAAGATGGACGAAGTACGTGTTGTGGGTGAATGGGGCAAGAATGAAGGACGCTACATGTGTTCCACGATGACAAGGCCCCAGAGTACATGGCCCCACCTGACGGCAGTGGTCAGGTAGTGAAGAGCACAGGCACGGGTGGCTCAGGAACGTCAGCTGATTGTACCACAGCGCCGTGCGGACGTATGGGCTGATTGGAAGTGCAGCGTCAGGGAGCGTGTCAGTGAAAGAGCCGGTGCGGTGGTGGTGTGCTTGACGTACGACAATTGAGTACATTGTTTCGAAGCCTTTGTGACCAGTGTGTGTGTGTGTGCCACCTGTGCACTGCTGTACAGTATTCCATAATTGGCACTATCCTCACCGTACCATGGAACGCTACACATTTGTAGAACTGAGGGACATGCATTTTGTCTACGGCCTTGCAGATGGCAATGGCCGAGCAGCTGCACGCCTTTATCGCGGACGGTATCCGGAGAGGCGACAACCCGACAGCAGGTTGTTTTCGAACGTGCACCGTACCCTTGGTGAATCGGGTGTGTTACGTGCAGGCCATCATGTCGGTCACCCAAGACATGTGCGCACCGCGGCGGTCGAGGAGGACGTACTTGCTCGCGTGGACGACACACCGTCCACTAGCACCCGTAGCATTGCACGTGCAGTGGGAGTATCACAGTCGACAGTGTGGCGTGTCCTTCATGATGATCTGCTGTATCCCTATCATCCACAGCGAGTCCACGCGTTGCAGGCTGGGGATTACCCACGACGTGTGGAATTCTGTCAACTACTGTTGCAGTTTTGTACCGACGATCCCCGTTTTTTGCGCCATGTGCTTTTCACGGATGAGGCAACATTCACCCGTGAGGGCATCTTCAATTGCCGAAACAGCCAGGTGTGGGATTATGAAAATCCACATGCAGCAGTCGAGGTGCACCATCAGACCCAGTTTGCAGTGAATATCTGGGCAGGTATCATCGATGAACAGATTATCGGTCCATACCTTCTGCCACCACGTTTAAATGGCTGCCTCTATCGCACCTTTCTTGCATCAGTCCTTCCAGAGCTGCTAGAAGATGTACCCCTCAACGTGCGACATCGTATGTGGTTTCAATTGGATGGAGCGCCTGCACATTTTGATGGCACAGTGCGAACCCTTTTGCACCGTACCTACCCACAGCGCTGGATCGGCAGAGAGGGCCCCGTCCCCTGGCCCGCCCGTTCGCCTTACCTCACACCAATGGATTTCTTCTTGTGGGGCTATGTGAAAACACTCGTCTACGAGACCCCGGTGCCTGACAAGGAAACATTGGTAGCGCGGATACTTGCAGGATCGGCCGAGGTGTGTACCATGCCAAGGATTTTTGATAGGGTTCGCCAGAATTTCCTGCGACGCTGCAATGCCTGCATTGAATGTGGTGGTCGTCAATTTGAGCAACTTTTGTAACAACGTCAGTCCGGGGTACGACTACGTACTACGTACTATTCCTATCTGTAAGTGCACCTTTGCGTGGCAATAAACCTCCTGTGCCCGTAGTTGCTGTGTTTGTCCTGCTGGCGCACGACCTCTGTGTGACATCCCCTCGGTGCTGCTACGGCGAATCCCTCGTCCCGCATTTGTTGTCTCCTTGGCAGGTACCATTCCCCGTCCGGTCCTCTTTCTCTTTTGTTGAACCGTGCTTTGTTCTTGCTGCGGTGTTTCCCCACTGTGTTTTGGGGACTCCCCTTGCGCTGCACCGCCAGCGCCGCCATTTCTGCCCCGAACCATGTACGCGTCTGTTGCCTGTCGAGTGTCACGGACCACTTTGCTTGCATTATCGGTGTGTTTTTACATCCTACGTCGTCCTCCCGTGGTTCTGCAACCCCGCACTACTTTTCTCGACTGCACTGATTCAGTCATGGTGTTTGTTTCCCGCTGTGCAATTGTTACTTCATGCTTCATAGCTTCTTTTCTCCCTACCGTTGTCGATCGCTACTCTTTCCCTTCACTTGTCTTGCGGGACACTCCTATTTCCTTTGTGGAACCCCATGCGCATGCGTTGCGCAGCTGCCGCCTAGTGTTTTTCGGATGGGCGACTTTGGTGTTCCTTTTGACTTCGTTTGTTCCGCCTTTCTATCTTCACTGGTACTGGCTGTACAGAGGTGTGAAGTTCATTTTCACACGTTTTCGGCGTTGTCTAGCTCCTCACGGAGGCATCTCTCGGCAAAGTGGAAGGGGAACTTTCGTCTCTATTTCATGGGAGGTATCTGTGGTTTTCGTTTGTACTATACCTTTAGAATCACCCTGTATATACTAATGTAAATTTATCACATTTCCTTAGATGTAGCTTTTGTATATTTTTTTTTACTACATAGGGCATCAAGTCATTATTTGTATTAATATTGTTCAAAATGAAATGTTGTATGGCTTAATTGTAACCCTATTGAGATAATAAATAATAATCAAGGGGTCCTGGGTTCGATACCCTGTGGTGGCACATAGTGGTTCGGATGCCCTTTAAACTGTAGGTCCAGTTCCGATTAGCCTTACTGTGCATAAAGTGGACTTAAAACACCAACTCAATCAATCAATCAATGCTACTTTGGAAGCTCTGTTCAAAGTTAAGAATTTCGAATCTTGACCACATTTGACAATTTGACATTCTCATTGAAGGATAACACATTTTAGAAAGCCAAGAGAAAGCTGCTCACGGTTCCATATCTCAGCAGGTGCCAATATTAAGAAATGGAAAGCTTTTTAGCAGGTTTAGGCTCATTCAATTTTTTAGAACTCAGTTAATACCATTTAAGAAAAACAATTTTAATCATCACACCTTATCGTTTGCAGCAGTATAATATATATATATATATATATATATATATATATATATATATATATATATATATATATATATATATACATATATATACACAAATGTGTATGTATGTACATATATATATACATGTTCGTGAGCGCCATTAAAGTGATACCCTGTATATATATTTACGGAAGCATGAGATAATACCCTCTCATCACAACATGTCGGAGACTCATTTAAACTTTTTTAAACGTAGATAGAATTGTGAAAAATCCTCTAAGAAATTAATTATTTCAGTGATTTTATTGTTGGTGCAGAATGTTAGAAAGTTACGAATTAGCTTGATTTGCAGTGATCCAAACGAGAAACATTTTAAGTACGTAAGTTATAAATACTGAAGCAAGATGTTGGAAACATTTCTTGGATGTAACTCAGGACATGGTAATATGTAAAGGAAAATGAACCACGTTAAAAAATAGTTATTTTGAAAAAAAATAAATGCATTGTTGTGATATATTTGATTCAATTTCCAACAGTATCTGTGCGCGATTTACTTAGTAATTCATTAGTATAGATGCAGCCTACCACATTCGTTCCTATTAGTTAGATCCCAATGACAGCGAATTAATATGGTCTGCAAGATCTTATTTTCATTATATTATGTAAAAGAGGCTTTCTCTGTTCAGAATATAATGTGTCAGCCAACCATAAAATTGCTTCGCAATCCTGTTAACTCGATCTGCCAACAGCAAGAGGATCAGATTTGTCTTTGCTTGACGTTCTTCAATTTATCAGACTTTCTCCGAAAGAAATGAAAAAATCTTGATACTTTTGTATTAAGTTAAAACGGTTGATATAATGAGAAACTGCGTTAGTTCAGTTATCCAATAAGACGTTTATGCCAACCAAAGAAATTAGAATGGTTCTTACAAGAAGTACAGGAAACCAATAAGCATATATCCGACGTCGTCTATTCATTTATATACATGAAAGATTAATTTCAAATAAGTTACTTAATCTTCATTGGGCATCATGTACTGTCTATTTTACCTTGTGCCTATTCTCACAAAATTATTCGAGAAGTCATCTCTTCTCTCATCCTCAGATGAATGTTTTTGTTCGTTTCGCCAATAGTATGTAAGGAACCTATTATACAACGAATTTGCGAATAGTTAGTAATCTAGTGTGCTGGATAGTCTATTAGTTAGTGTCCCACTGTCACTAACATTCATACAAGTATTGCATTAACACCCATTCTGATCTATTACTGTTTTTGTTATTTTAATCCTCCTTTTTAACTGTCTTAGATAATTGCAACGATGAGGACAAATTTTTATGATACAAATGATAAGAAAACATTGTCAAATGAAAAAGACACATCTATCCCTCAACCAAGATTCGAACAAAGCTTCGTTGAGCATTATGCTTACCATTCCTCCACAGAGGCTGGACCAAGATCATTTTCCGTTGCTATTATCCACCAGATGTGAGAGTACCCTTACCTAGTATGCAATACGACAACTTACTTAGTGGTTTGGGTTGCATAACTCTTCGAATTCCACTTCTGCTCGTCAGTATGGAACGCTCCGCAGTTATTCTTGGGAAACAATCACAGCTGCTCATACACGCACTAGTACATCATGCAACCTCGTCTGGAGGAGCCACCCGCCTTGAAAACTGATTAAAGCTTGTAACCTTTCTTTGTCACACACACTGAGGCTTCCCATGTGGTTGGGCGAGCCCTCCAAGATTAAAAGCTCCAACGTGATGAGGTATGAGGTGCAAGAACATGAAGCGCAGAAATAGCAACAGTCCTTCCGCATATATGTCAGATTCTCAACAATATTCTCTCAAATCAAACAATAAAGTGAAAACATAAACGTGATAACTGCAACACAATACCACTAAATTTCTGATGATTAACGTTCTAATATTTTGTTCAAATGGTTTTGGTTTCTATCTAGATTTTCTGTATTAATTCAGACTGCGAACTACTTGAGAAACAAATAAAGAGAGTGAAGGTAGTTACAGCAACCATTCACATTACCAACAGTTTGATCACCCGTGGCCCTGGATATACTAGACCATTTTCTTTTTCAGGCATACCCAGGGGAACATCGAATATGTCTATATATTCTACTAGTATTTTGTATAAAGATGATAAAGACTGGAAGAACCGCCTAGGAAACAAAATCTCTATCATGAAATTTATATTATTATGTTTAGAATACCCTCACCGCGCTGTGGTTACAACCAGCGTATAGTCAGATAGTTACGCCATTTTGAAATACGCATAACACCAAACGTTTTTTTCTCTCTGTGTTGATTTTTTTTTCTTTATATATATATAAACTTCGTGACTCGATGGGAACATATACATCACATACATTTCGATTGAACTCAAAGATTTTTTTGTTACAGTATGTAATGTAAAACAAGCATATAAAATAAAAAAAAATATCTGCGGGAATTCATGTACTCTTGAACATAGCAAGCCAAGTTTACAAATAGCATGCTGAAACACTTAAGAAAAGATAAAGATAGCTTATAAAAAAATATTTTATTTATAGCTTATCATCACACGGTTCATACAAATATTTCGCTTATTAATAATACCAATCTGTGTGTTTAGTGAAATAATACAAGTAATTTTACAAATATTCAATGAATCTGCTGTTTTTCTGAAAGTACATATTATGGAACTTACTAAAGTTGATTTAATTTATTTCTTATTATTTGCGTATGTGGTAAATCTATCTTGGTCTACCATGAAATCAACTTTCATGGTGCAGCTAAATTTTCCCATCCATCTTTTTTCATTTTTGGTTGCCAAGGAAAGCCCAACAGGCCAGCGATCAAGGCTCCCTCTCGTATGTTTAATTAGCGTTTAATCTGCCTTTTGGGTTTTGGATATTGATCATAAACTCCCTTTGAGCGCTGAAGGGATTCATTTTACATCAAACATCACCATCACGTGCAGGCTCTCCTTGACTTTCTTACGGAGATGAATTTGTATCTCGAGGTTAGATATGGTTATTAGCAGCCGTATTCGATTCCTGGGAAGATCCATTCCCAATTGGTATCTCTTCTGAAGGTAGAAAGCGCAAAACATGTGTTGTTAATGTAGGAAGCATGTGTACTGGAATTTCTGTCAGAATGTGTAAGGGATGGCCGATATCGGAAATTTGATATCGCGATATATCGTCACAGACGATACGATACTTTTTCCGTATCGTAATATCGGCGATATATCGTTTACACGATATATATATCGCCAAATATCATGACGATATATCGCTAACACGATATGTATCACTAGAATACCGTGACGATATATCGCCAATACCATATGTATCGCCAAATATCGTGACGATATATCACCGACTCGATATAATATCCAAAATGTCGTGACGATATATCGTCTAGTTGATATCGCCTGGACGATATTTTGTCAATATCGCGATATATCGTCTGGATGATATATTGCCTAACACTAGTAAATACATTTAAAAATATTGAAATAAGTACATGGTAAGGATATGCTATTACAAGTTTTAACTAAATGTTAAATATGTGGCAGAGTAAGCAGCATAACGCTCTACAAAGCCAGTAGTTCCCTGTTCGAACCCCGAGTAGGGCATGCGTGTATGTATCATTGTGTTTGTTTTATCATCAATTTCATCAGTCTATCATTCACCTTCATCGCAGTGATTAAACAGATTGTAGGGAATAACCGAAATAGGAATTAATAAATTGATAAAACAGTGTTAAATTCCATGAGCTAGAAAATGTGCACTAGCATTTTAGAACCATCATTTGGCTGCGATACTTGTGGCTTTCGTGTGAAAGACTTGAAGTTCAAGGAAAGTCTTGCCACTGCTGTCAGTGGAAGTGCACACCAGAATTCCTAGCCATGTTGCTAGAGTCGCTGCCACCAACCACGTGAGAAAGGTTCCATTTGAACCAATGTCATAACCTGGTGGAGCGGACATAGATACGCTGCCAAGATGACTCCATGCGAAATGGGCATAATTAATTTTCTAGCCTAGTCCGAAGATTCTGGCGAATGTTGCAGAAATGATTCAAAACATATTCCATGTTCTAGGTTGAAAATATGAACTTTGTTCTTTGTAACGCTCTTTTGGGGAATACAGTCGTTACATGGGGTATATGTAGCTCAGATCCTTAGACACTTGAAAATATAAAGCACTCTATCATATTTCTTGCAGTTTATTGACACAGTTCTTACATAGAGTATTTCTAAGTTCCTACCCTAAACTAACTAAGTTCTAATATCTTTGTAGGAGACTATTCAAGATTTAGTATAAGTAGAATGAAGAGAAGTCCATTACCTTACTCAGAGGTATGGCTGGTGCAGTCTGGCGTCGAGCAGCAATTTCTCTGGACTGGGGGGGGGGGGGGTTATAGCAAGGTGTCTTCCTGTCCCTTTGCTTACCAGTGTCCTTTCAAAGTCACTCCGATCTTAGTGGTTCTTTGTACATAAGTCAATTTTCTCAATTTGCTAATGATGGGTAATCATAAGATTACCATATTTAGTCCTGGAGCAATTATCCATATTTGGGAAATCACAAGATCACTGTTTTCCTTGATTCAGAGATCCTTGAAGTTGTTTACTAATAGTTCACCCTTTTATGGGTTAGCCACTCCTCCTTATTCCAACCTTGGCCTTTGGGTAATGAATTGGACTTACCCTTTTTCCATGCTGCTGGTTCGCAAAGAGGCAGAGACTGTATGCTTTAGTGTTGCACGCTGATGTGCGTAAAATAAAGTAGACTTCCAGTATTGTTGAGACTAGCACCAAGTCAATACCCATGAGCTCAAACATTTCAAGAAAGATAAATGTATTTTATTAATTTGGTCCGTTGTAAATAATGGTTGAAAAATCCATCCGTTACATCTTCAAAACGAGATACATTTTTTAAAAGAAAATGCAGTGTGTAAGGCTCAGTCTCTCCAGCTTCAGTTGCATATATTTTAGTAAGCAAGAGAAAGAGCCAACTTGAAAATTCCAGCAACACAATTTTATTACACAAGAAACAAAGAGTCCGACTTATTTGTTTTGGTTTATTTTACTTCGCTTTTCTACCACTTTTGGCTAATCGCGAAGATGAGAATGATATGATGAAATTTATGAAGGGACACTCAGAAAGGTTACACATGCCTAGGCCGGGATTCGAAACCGGGACCCCTGGCGTCGTATCGCGCTGTGATAACCGCTCCACCACAGAGGTCGGCGAAGATCCGGACTGGGAATGCCATGAGGGCTATGGCAAGTTTCATATTTAAGGCGCTCCATTGAACGATGCAAATAAAAATTCATAGCAAATGATAACCATTTTCACTCAAAATGTATACCACAACGATATACCTTTGTGTCTTGTTCTGAGACAAAACTGTCCTGCCACACAAAATTCGAAATGCTCATTAGGCATTATTTACTTCTATTTTTCTACTGAGTAATTTCCATTACTATGTAGTATATTTAGTGTAATTATTAAAGCAAAACTCATACAAAAACGTCAAAAATATATTTTCATAACAAAACATTGTTGTAAAGAACTTCGATACATGTACTCTAAATAAAATAGAACGGCACATTTTATATTTTGTAATTGAGGCTATTAATTAATACTAAAGCCGGCTCCCGTGGCGGAGTGGTTAGCACATCGCGCTACAAATCCAGGGGTCACGGGTTCGAATCTCGATCTGGGCATGGGTGTTTGTGAGTGTCCATTCATCTATTTCATCATATCATCACTCATCCTCATCTTCAAAATTAACCCAAAAGTGGCACAAAAGCGAAGTAAAATAAACCAAATCAACAACGGTATGACATAGAAACGGCCGCATTACGAGCAAAGCGAGCAAGAAAAATTTTCTAATTCTATTTTTTCGAAGCCGACAGCAATATTAATTTAACAGGGCGCGAATATTTTTACAGAGTTTCGCAGAGTGTACTCTTGTCTTGCTCAGAGCTCAGGGGAAAATACCCCCTCCACCATCCCCGTAGCTACTACGGCTCTGCATGGGACAGAACGGTAAATAATTATTCATCACCACTATACATATATGTGACCAATTGACAACATCAGGGGGCGTTATCGGAAGGGTTAAGAGGCCCTGATATATAGCCACGGACACTTATGGGATGCAATGATCCCATTGAAAGTCAAGAGTGGTTGTTACAATCCAGAAATGTCTGTGACTGTACGTACATGCAGGAAGAAGATTTGGTGCATTCTTGCAAGAAGGTCGAAAACATTCGTTTCACTTAATTAACATGTGGCTCAATTGGTATGTCAACCTCAGCACGCTACGACGCCAAGGGTTCGGGGTTCAAATCCCGGTTCGGACATGGATGTTTGTGTTCGTCTGTCCTGAATGAAAAACAGAAATGAAATTAATTGATGTGAGTTTGGTATGTATTAAAGGTTGCCGCTTATGGGTTTTCATTTTTTTAGAGAAGTTGGTAGAGCATCTGGCTACCACGCGGAAGACCCAGGTTCGAATTCCGAGGCAGGTGAACTGGGCCAAGAACTTTTCCCGTCATTTCCCTGTTTTTGCGTGGTTCCGAGGCCCACCCAACCTCGTAAATATGGGGGCAATCCTCCCCCAGGTAAAGACGGTCGGGCGTGATGCTGATCACATCACCCCCATATGCCTTCATGACATGGCATTACCTTAATTAGCATATGCTAATTATGGAATTTCATGCGAACTATCTGCGGACATTTTGCGTCCTCTCCAACCCATGTTTTCACCACACTTCGTTATTCCTTAATTCCTTCTTCGCTAAGCTTGCAATTTCCACCATGTCTTTCTACCTACGTTGCGTTCTTCTCTTCTATATTTGGCGCTATCAAACAACGACTGCCCGTTGGGACAATTGCCCAACTGCCATGCCTCACAAAGACTGCCGTTCTTTGTTTCAAATTAACTACGACAATGAATGAGCCTTTCTGGCAAACCTGAGGGTGGTTAAAATTCCTCTGAGAACTCCGTTCCGGTAACTGGGCTGCATCTCTCTCCTGACCCGATGATCGTGTAAACAATGTTTCCTACTCACTACTAATTGTGGTCCCTTAAATCTTTCTCCGTTCTATTTTTATCTGTATAATGTTGCATTTCATATTCAAAATTTTATATTTCATATTCAAGTACTTCATATCTGCCTTTGTTATGCAGAGCATCGATAAAAATTAAATCAATTCCATGCAAGAAAAGGAAAGACTATAATAATAATAATAATTAATGTTATCTATAATAAAAAGGCAATAATAATATACATGGATTATATGTTTATAGAGAATAAACTTATGTTGTTATTTTTAAAGGATTGTGAACCTTAATATATCAAAATATAATCAACACTTCCGTCCTCAGTTGTTGCGTATTTTAAAATTGTCATTATTATTTGATCGTCAAAGTACTATATGTACAGAATTTGATAACAGTTCGTTATATCGGAGACACTTTTCTTCAAATTTACAGGAGAAACTACTTACGGAAATCAGTTTCTGTAGCATTGTCGAAGTTCTTCAAGGTATTTTCTTTCATTTTTCAACCTATTTCAACCGGAAATCAATTCCCGTTGCTTAAATTTAAGCGAAAACGTAACTGCACAGTTTTTTAACTATGTTTGCCTAACCTAACTGAACCTAACCTAACCTTCTGTGAATGGTCCGTGGGGCTATCCGGGAATGGTTTTTGGGGCTATTCGTGGATGGTTATACGATACCAATTGGTTTTGGGGGCTCGCACCATGACGTGCGTTCCGTAACACTTCGAGAAATGGCTTATTTTAGTGTAAAAAATGTTTCTAATCGTGTGAAAACCTTAATGGCACCTTCAAATATGTTCCGCAATACACAATTAGTAAGTACGAACCATACGAAACACAAAATATCCGATTTTAAAGTGTCTCCGATATAACGAACTGATACCCAGAATTTAATCCTTCAATTCTTATATCTATGTAATTATTAAATTGAATAAATATGTACATATATTTTATAAATATACACACACTTGTGTGCAAAGTAAATTGTGCGGCATATTCTACAATTTAATAACAAGCAATGATTGTGTGGACAGGAAGAGTGAGGCACAGGGTATTTTTATTGTCCTGTAAAATATGGAAAGATTGCTCCTCTTGCTGACGCTTTTTTCTTACGGCTTCCTCTGTTATGTTGGTCTCCAGCAGTAGTTTACTGACTCTATTTTCATGTTGATGTATGTCAGCTTTTGCACCATTTCTATTTTTATTGCAATACCAAGAAATGCCCAAGCTTTCAACGTGATACGATTTCTCAGAGAACTCACTACACATAGATGCTACTTTTGTGTGTCCGTGGGGTGGTCCTTTGGTTATTCTGTTTGAAGTCCTCGAAATGAATTGAGCACCTTTTGAAAATAGATGGGAGTAGTTAGAGCATGTTAGGAATCCACTCAGATCAATTAAATAGCAGAAATGGTCTCAAATTTTGCAAAATCGGGTTTAACTTCACAACTATTTTGAAGCAGTGAATTAATGTGTGTTTCTGCTTTTTGTGTGTTGAGGTGTGTTTGTGTGTGTGTGTGTGTGTGTATTCACTCAAATAAATACCATTGACAAGCTTGACTTTGTTCCTCAGCATGATATCCTTTGCACGCTGTAAATATTTGATTCATTGATTGATGGCTTCAGTTTATTTTACTTCGCGTTTTGTGCCTCTTGGCTAATCTGCGAAGATGGGGATGAGTGATGAAATGATGAAATTGATGAATGGACATTCACAAACAACCAAGCCCGAGCGGGATTCAAACTGACCCTTGCTGTAAATATTGAAAGACCCCGTAGCTGTATAAATATGTGTGTGTGGCGGGGGGGGGGGTGCTGGGGGGTATGGAATCTCTCTCAGAATTTTTTCATAGATTCATAGATTCTGAATTTGTTACTAACCCGGGAAAGAAAGTGAAATATATTTGTAACTCTACTATCGTTATCTTTTATTATCCATTAAACATTTACTGTATTAGAACTTAATATTAAGAAGAATACCGTGAATTACACTTCTACATATCAAACTTTGCTCTAGATCTGATAATCCTGAAACCATAATATTCTCAGTCGACTTATGTGACTCAGATTGGAAAGTTGAGTAAGGCATGCATCATTGTTTTTACCATTCATTTGATTGATTGATTGACTTAGTTGGTGTTTTAAGTCCACTCTATGAACAGAAAGGCTAATTGGGACTGGACCTACAGTTTAAAATGGGATGATCCAAACCACTATGTGCCTCCACCGGGTATCGAACCCGGGACCCCTTGATTACAAGGCGACGACGCTACCACTACGCCATCGGGGAGGCCTTTACCCTTCATTTACTTCATTAATTCATCATTCATTCTCATCTTTTCGATTGACCTATAGGTGTAGAAAAGAGAATAAAATAATAGAAATGGCAATAAATGAAGTTTTTTCCAATAATAGATTGCCACTTATTGTAAATACATCTAAAATATTACAGGTGTCTTGCTCTTGTTATTGTAATGAAAGGAATGCAATAAATAAAATTGAGTAAAATATAAAATATATTTAAAATTATGACGCAGGTCACAATGCTAAAGCTAAGGAACATTTACGAGTATATTGTGCAGTGTCAGAAGTTTTTGATGGCATCACATTTAATTTTCTCTATTCTACCTATTGAGGTTAATCGCGATTATGAAGCTGATTGACATTCAGATGAAAAATGATGAAGGAATGCAGTGGGAAAACGTAACACGCACATGTCCATAAATTAAGGATCATGGCCCATCAGACACACACAGCTAACTAACGTGCACCAATTTGGTTTACGTATGTGAGATACAATTGCTAACAATAAGAAAACACAAGAGACTAACAATCGTGGGGAAAAGTTATTTTAGAAAAAGATAATAAAGAGCTTGAATTCAGCAACTACAGAGCCATATCCGAAAAATAAATATTCGACATAAAAGTAAATGAGGGAAATGAAGTGGTGTCGCATAAAATGTTCATCAACCATTTGCATGGAGGAAAACAGTAGCATAACTTCCAACTTACTACGCATACTATCTTACACTTGAAAAAAGGTAACTTTCCTAATCTGGCAAAATGATATGAGACGAGATGTGAGTATAACATGACAATATTGATTAAATCATGACTCAGCATTTAGAAATGTCCCTCTATATTATCATACCGTTAATTTCCATTGTATAAAGCATTGTTGTGTCTGTTATATTGCTTACACTTTAACATCCTCAACGTATTTCCTTTTTATAGAAGTCAATTTAAAATAGAAACATCATGAAACTAGGTCTGGTAGATAGGGTGGATCCGAGTAACTTGTTGCAGTCATAAGAAAAAATATATTGAAATCAAGTGACACATTAAAAGCATACGATTCCTTGAGTAACGAACCTTTGTATAGTACCTTGGTATAAACCATTGGTTCTATAATATACTATATAGAATAAATATCATTCTCATACCTTTCCAATATCTAAACTTAGTTCATTCCAAGTAATTACAACGATTCATAACATTTACAATCTAAGATTCCCCCAAAGCGTAACACATATCGCAAATTTTATTTTCTTATCATAAAAATATGGAGTATGCCCATAACAAGTTTCTATCAGATTAATCCACTGCTCGCTTGTTTACGTTTGCCAAGAATATCATGTTGAACACAAATACTCGTGTTGAATGTTATATCAATTGTGCCATCTAGTTGTGACTTGTCAACAATGCGCGTTCATGCCCTAAATCAACAAACAACGCACAACGCAAATACACCCATTTCGTCGGTTTTTCTAGAGAAACATTGTCTAATTATTCAATGTGCACCCGTAGTTAGAAATTGGAAGTCTTAATGGGCTGCAAGTTAATTTGTGTGAGTTAGATTCCTTAGTAACTAAAATTGAACTGAAACTGAAATATAAAATAAGAGTTATAAAATTAGTTCATATATTGCACACCGTAACCCAAGAAAAAAAACTAAAAATTGACCTATTCTAGCACAAGCACATGTGATTAGATTAATGACACACCTATTTTTAAAATCTAATATATTGTCAGATATATTCATTCCTTCATTTTGTTAGCGACTTGATTAAACATCAGAAATATAAATTCAATTTTCTTACGTCAAAAAATTGATTTTTTACTTGATTCCGGATTCACTGTGAAGAGAAAGATAATGAGGCTGGATGTTAGCCAAGGGTAACTGCAGTGAATTGGCTTCTTGATCGATGTGCACACTATTACATCAGGAATTTTGACACCAAGAAAGTAAACTTCATGTAATATAGTATGACAATAACTAAAGTACTGAGGAAAAAGCGATGAAAAGGAAGACTGGAAATGATAAGAATAGAAAGCTGAGATCTACATGATAAGAGCTCACAGTAGTATAGGATAACAATAACAGTTTATCGTTGAATTAATAACAGAGGCGATGTACCAATGCATTTATTCTGCATAACTTTCAGAATATTAAGTTGAATTTGATTTTTATTGTCATAAGTATGGCTCGGAAGTTGAGGAAAAATCCTTTTTTTCCTAGTGTCCGAAGACGAGGCGCAACATAATATATGTTCTATTTCGGTCATTGTAGGCCAGAAAAAGGTGGGTTTTATTTGTCCTTTTTTGCCTTTTTCGGCGTATTTTGGCTTATTTGTCTTTTTTTAGACTTTTATTAGGTCTTAACGGCTTTTTTTTAGACTTCACCTTCTTTCGACTACGTTTTTACTGCCCATTCTCAATTCCAATTATCATCAGTTCATCACCTCTTAAACATCCTTTCTGTAGTAAATAAATAATAAAAACAGAAATAAATAAATATATTTGAACCATCCCTGAAACGAGAGAAAAACAGTCTTGGACGACTGAAGCAGATACGGTACAAGGTCCTTTAACCATAACTTGTCTGGAAGGTCGCGCTGTAAGTGGCTACTTTCTCTTGTTTTGAAGCTTTCAGCACGGTGTATACGACCAGACAGCACGCGCCTGCAAATATCTCAAGTCAGATAAGGAGGTGCCGCGCATATTCATTAAATATGTAATTAAAACAGAAGTTATTAATTGGATCACATTTATATGTCCTTTTTTCCGTTTTTAGGTCCATTTTTTGATATTTTTAGGTCTCTTTATAGGTCTTTTTTGGCAATTTATAGGTCTTCAACTTCCGAGCCCTAGTCATAAATTATTTCGTTAGCTGCCTAATTTCCTTTCGGAATTCATTTAAAGACATAATCTAAATAACATTTTCCATTTTAGCAAATGATGAGTCAGAAATGGTGGTTTTGCCGTAATAGGTTTTTTTTTCCAAGTTCGAAACACCAAATACGTGCAGGAAAGTTTTGCAATCTAAAGTTGTGCCATGAAATGATTTATACACACAATTATGCTTCAGAACTTAGAAACACAAGAAACTCCCTGACTGATATTTTAATCAGACGAAAAATGATAGTTGATTGAGTTTGTGTTTTAAGTCCACTTTATGCACAGCTAATCGGGACTGGACCTACAGTTTAAAGTGGAATCCGAACCACTATGTGCCTCCACCGGGTATCGAACCCAGGACCCCTTGATTACAAGGTGACGGCGCCATAACACTACGCCATCGGGGAGGCCCACAAAAACGATAGGGTATTCGTCTTAATTTGAAAAAGTCACATAATTTAATTGTAGTTGCCAACTTAGCAATTATACTAATCTGTCCTCCTGTTTATTTGCTCACAAGCAAAATAAAATATTCGGTGTGTGTCGCCGGACACTTAAGCAAAACTGGTATTTGTAGAAAGCACTGTATTAATGTAACATAATGCACTCCGTTAACCTTTCTGAGAACACATGTATTGCATATATTGCTACAGCACAAATGACAAGTAAAAATATACACGTAAAAGTAACATGAAAAGAGTAAACTTAAGTTAGCGATTCGGCATCGGGTATACTGGGACACTTGCCATTGTCAATAGTTCTTGTAGCTCTTGTAGCTCTACACCAGCACATTCACATTTACAACACAAAATATAGATTTCTTCAAAAGTATCAGAACACACTATGCACATATCTTTATCTATCTGAGCTCGTGAAGTGTTCCCGTGTTCAAAATTGAGCCTTCTCCAGTTGCACCGAACATTTTAAGAATTTTGTATTACTTTTCGCTTAAATCTTTATCTCCGAAGATGCTTGATAAGAGCTTGAGGTTAATTTATTCTCATTTTGCGGGAGGTTCTTGCATAACATGAAATATTACACTTGCACGTTTCGTTTTTAAAATTATGTGCATAAGATATGCATCTATATTTGTTTTTGTGAGGTTCGAAGTTTCTGAAAAATAGAGAACGATTTTGTAGCTAAGTAAATCTCTGTTTAAAAATGGAACACCTTCAATACCTTCCGACCTTCTACGTTCATGCGTCAATGGTGAGAGAAAAGTGCAACAAGGAAATCTCTTCACTAAAGTTGTTTCTGCTAGGACAGAAACGTGAAACATCCATTATGAGGTTCGGTCGTGCTTTTTCATCATCACGTTCAGCCTCGGTCCATAAATATACTAAGGAATCTCAAAATAACCCTCACGTAGGACTGCAAATTATAAAATCCTCCCACCTCGTGGCTCTATTGTTTGAAGGCCGGGCTGGCTTATTTGCTTTCCCTGGAGTTGCGTTGCTATTCAGGAGGTGACAACAGCATTGATGAATTTTGCAACACGGAATTTGAGCTCTCTCTGTTTAACTTTGGCAAAGTACGCAGCCTTTCAACCTTGTTTTTTCCAATATCAACAAGTTACGTTTTCCTTGTCCACAATTTTCCAAGCAGTCAATAAAACCTAGCCTCCGTGAAGTGTTTCGTGCTTGAATGATCAATTGGTATCAAGACACAGAGCACAAGGAAAAACACAGTTGTGCAAACTGAATTATGCTTCTAAATTCTCGACGAGATAAGTATTAGAAGTTAGTTTGATTGATTTATTTGGTTATTTTCCTAATCTGCCACATTTGGATAATCCCGAAGACGAAGAGGAATGCTGATAGATTAAATTGATGAAAGGACAATCACAAACACACATGGACAGGGCACAAAGCAAGCCCCACAGAGAATTATACTGGCTATGAGTCCAGTCGCCAGTGCCTCGTTAGTATACAAAATGCAGTCCTGGGTTATTAGGAGAGTAGTGCAATCAACCCGGTTCAACGCCATCAAGTGGTGAGCTGAAGTGGTGAGCAGTGTTGCCAACTCCTCACTCGAAAAAATCACCAAGGTTTTTGTTTTTGGGTCTAACCTAACCTAAAGCAAGGAGCTGGCAACCTTGCTTGAGGTATTTTCTCGCAGTGTTGCCAACTCCTCACTCGAAAAAATCACCAAGGTTTTTTTTTTTGGGTCTAACCTAGCCTAAAAGCAAGGAGCTGTCAACCTTGCTTGAGGCTTGCCTTACAGTGCATAAAGCAAGGTTGCCAACCCACTGGTATTTTTGCCATAGCCTTTTACAAGAAAAAAAAGAGAAAGGGAAGAGTTAAACAACCGACAGCTTACCCACAGCCTTTTTTGCTCTAACCTAACCTAAAGCAAGGAGCTGGCAACTTTGCTTGTGCAATCAACCCGGTTGACCGCCCCTCAAGTGGAGATCAGTGTTGCCAACTCCTCACTCGAAAAAAAATCACCAAGGTTTTTTTGCTCTAACCTAACCTAAAGCAAGGAGCTGACAATTTTGCTTGTGCAATCAACCCGGTTGACCGCCCTCAAGTAAAAATCAGCGTTGCCAACTCCTCACTCGAAAAAAAAAATCACCATGGTTTTTTTTGGTCTAACCTAGCCTAAAGCAAGGAGCTGACAACTTTGCTTGAGGCTTGCCTTACAGCGCATAAAGCAATTTTTGCCAACCTGCACACACTAAACAAGGAGAGCCGGCAACAAATATGTACTGCCGTAAAAGAAAGAGAGATGGGTGGATGGTAATATAGTATGTGTGTGCGTGTGCGCGTATAATATGTAGCATTATTAACTAGAGTGTGTTGGCAATTTACTTACAACTAAAAAAAAATAGAGATGCCAACTTTGCTGTAAGATGAAAAAAGAGAGAGAGATTTATGGCTGGCAAGAGTAATGAGCGAATGTGCCATATCGTAATTTTCTAACTCCGTATATCGTGACCTTTGTAAACCTCTCTCGGGGGGGGGGGTATTGTAACACAAACAAACAAACAAAATAATAATGGTTGTTTTTAGGATGCCTGGCCCCTATAACCTCGCCAGGGTGCGTGGTGCCCAACCAAAAATGTAAAAGTTTTCTAATGGCTGCGGTTATAGATTACCGCACCTCTGTAGAGTTTCACGTGTTTTTTTTTTCCCCCAAACTTCCATGAAACCCTACAGAGGACCTCCGTAATGCATGCAACGTGTACTAAGGACTCTAGTGTTATTTGATGTTGTGATATTTTTGGATATAGAGTTTTATTGTGAGATATAGATAAAAATAATTATGTTTATTATAATATTTTCTTGATGAAGATGGAGAATATGTGTGTGTTACAAATAAAGTTGCATGCTTTTTTCTAGTGTGTGTGTATGTGTTTTTGATGTTTCGACAGCATCTGAAACGATAAAAAAAAATTTATTGTTAATTTTCACGTGTAAAAAACAACAACAAATTTTTTTTGTGCAAATTTTCTGATTGTCTCGTGCTATAGTGCAAAAAAGATATTGTAACTGATAACTAATGAAATTGATATTTGTAACTGATCTGAACTAGTGAAATTCGTATGGTGCCATTGTAACTGATTGTGCTAGTGCAGAAAATTTCTTATTTGTGCAAGAAAAGATGTTAAAAAACTTGTTAAAACTGCTCTGTGACCCTCTCGTTCTTCACGTCGTAGGCGAAGGACTTCTCTGCAATCAGGATGACACTGCATAGGGTATCCTCGGGCAAGGCATCGTGGAACTCGCAGACGACCTTGATGTTGGTTCGATCGTTGACCACAACCTTCTTTCTCTTAGATGTGTTGATGATGGTCATGGGTCTCCGTGCTTTGAACTCGCTGGGCGTGTAGTACATGTCCACGCTTCCCTCGGTCACGCGTTTGTAAGCCGAGAACGCTTCGTATAGTTTGAGGTAATCGTTTTTGGTCACGTCGAGGTTGTAATTCTCGCGCGGGAACACTTCGTTCCTACCGTTCTTCAGATAAACGTTCTTGATCTTGCAGTCGTCGAACTTGCTGGAATCTTTTTCCTGATTTTTGTCCCTCCCGGTCTGAAAGAGCACAACAACGAAATCTGGCATGTCGAACTGTATGTTGTTGAACTGCGTCGTCACGTCGAATTCCATGTGACTTCCCGACGCCATCTTCTGCACGCACTGGTAACCGTGAAAGTGAATCAACACCTGCGGACTTTTCAAGATCTCCGCTTTGTACTTGAGGGCGTAGTTCGTTTCGTATTCCACCACCGGCATTCTCAATTCCATGCTCCGGATGACGCACTTGGCCGCTTCGGGTAAAGTGTTGGCTATCGGCGTGGTGCCGTCCGGACCCAAAGTAGCGTATCGCATCAGTGCGTCGTTGTCGTTGGCCGCTCTTCGAAACGTGATCCTCAGTCCTCCCTTCCACATGATCTCCTTGTAGTCCGAGAAGAAACCAGGCAGCAGACGCATGGGAAAAAGCACCGTGTGACTTGTTGTCGATATTTTGGTCCCGGCTTCGAATCCCCCGGCCTGGTAGTACGCTGCGTTCGTTTTGGATAATTTCAACGTTCCCACTGCCGTCGACGTGATGCCTGGATAATCTATTCTGTCGATGACGGTGTTGTGTTTCCTCACCTCCACCTGCGAGAACAGGTGAGGCACGAAGTTGTCCACGAGTATCAAGTTTGCTGCTGCGGGAAACGCGTCACCGCTTTCTTTCTTCACCACGTCGAATTGAAGGTAGAGGTCCGCTCTGTGAGGATGAACGAACCCGTCCCCTACGTCCACGTCGTATTCGATCTCCCTGTTCGCTTCGTTCAGATTGGCGAACGTGCGACGGTTGGGAGGGAAAGATTGCAATTCGTAACTTTCGATTTGCTCCATTTTACATGTATGGTTATTTATTATACGTTGATCTCCACGATGGCCGTCGTAGTGGCACCTGCGAAATCCACCACGTCTCCTTTCTCGTTCGTCACCACCAACTCTATGTCGTCTATGCGGTTGCGACATACTGGAAAATAGATCGGCGAAGAGGGCGTGTAGATGATCGGTTCCATGAACTCGGAACTTGGTTTGAAAGTGGCTATGATTCCCGTCTGCTTGTGACTTCCTAACAATCCGTCCGAAGATTTCGTGATCATGCCTTCCGCCACGTTACAGTGTACGTTCAGAGTCTCTATGGCCAAGAATTTAGGAATGTTGGTTGCTACGTGCTTGATGCCAGCTTCGAGTTTGGTGTCGTTCTCGAAACCTAAAAGTTCTCCCATGGTGCCCAGGTCCACGGTCTCCGTCGCGGACAGGATTTCCACTCTGTGCGTGACCGAATTTTGAGAAAGGTATGTGCCTTTGGGTAATTGAGCTTGCAAAGTGGAAAGATTGTATTGGCCTGGCGTGACGACGATGTGTTCGCTTCCGACGCTAATTTTGTTGTTGTGCTGCGTGACGTTAGGTATGAGGTACATGCTGTAGAATGCACGCAGAGCCACGGATTTAGGATAGACGATGTCGTCGTGCAGCGTGAGTTTTAAGATTGAAGATTCGCTCGTGAGATGAAACACGCCCATCCTAGTGATGCTGTTTGAGGTTCCACAATGCTTTCTGGAAATCCTCGATCGTAGGGTTATTTATTTTAGAGAGAAACGCGAGCACGGAGAGGCAGAGATGACCGCAGTTCACGTCTCCGAAATTTTGAATGCGTTCGTCGTTGTAGTATATAGAGGTTTTGTTCGTTTTCAGATAATGAATTAAATTTGTAGGTGGAACACCTCCGAAAGAATCGAAAACGAATGCTTTATCATTGTCGTTTTTGTGGTAACATATCCAATGCGTGCCTGGATTTTCTTGACCGTCCAAGTTGACTACGCCGCATTCTCTTCTTTTGACGGTTGAAGGTAACGAGTCGGACATGAAAACTCCTCTGAAGTGTTTGATTTGTAACGGTTCGATCAGAGATTCAATGTCTCGGTTGGTGAGTGCTTCTGTTTCTTTTTTTTAAACTTTTTCATCACGCCCTTCCCCTTCTTCTCCATGGCCAGGTTGTGACGTTTCTGTTCTTCCAACTCGGCCTTGTTCTTCTTTGAGTCGATGACGGTTTTCGCGATGGCGGCACTTCCGCCGGCCAAACTTCCAACGGCCCCCAATGCTGCCAGGATGGCCGGGATGCTGAATATGAAACCTCCGATTTTTTGCTGTTTCCGCGAACGCTGCAATCTTTTCAATTGAGGTGTGCTGAGAAGTAATTTCATTCCGTGTCCTTTCGACAAGCAAGAACGTTTCTTCTCGCGTTGTTTCTTGGTGAGTAACCCATCGAGGGCACCTAGATTTTTTAGATTGGAGTATGGTATCTGGTACACGACACCCTTGGGCTTCATGTTGATGCTCTATGTGTTATTTTCACGGTATGTTATTTATATATATATTCTGAGATTTTTTCTTGTGTAGTTTTTTACGGTATGTTATTTATATATTTTCAAGGCCTCGCAGTCGTTACACAAATTCTATAACGTGCTTCGTTTTCTTGCCAAGAAGTTCCTTTGTCCCCTTGTACACGATTCGAGTTTTGTTCTCGATTAAAATAGATAGCTTCTCGTCGCATAACATGTTAGCGTATCGATCTGGTAAAAATAGACTGTATTGTGCGTTGAGCAACAGGCGTACCTTGGGACCATACTGGGTAGAAACGATTGAACCGGAAGTTATCGTGTAAGGTTTGTCGACTTCCAATTCCTGAATTTTTACATACTCGACTGACAAATTTAGCATTTGTTTTAATGCTTGGAGATCACTTATTTTTTCGGTCGTCATATCAAAAAATTTCAAAGTGTTAGAGAGAAATTTAATTGTTTTTCACGATGTGTGTTATTTATATATACCGAAGATTATTTTTTTTTCACGATGTGTGTTATTTATATATCAAGTTTTTTTTGACACGTATATATATTATTATTTTTTTAACAGAGGAAGAAAGTTCGTGCTTCGGAAAACGCGAGGATGTGCGTAGTGATATCTTCCTTCTCCTGCATAGACTTGTACCAATCATCAGTATATCGTCTTCTTCCCTGCATCGCCTCGTACAGTTCGTCCGACCTATCGTTCAATTTTTCCCCCGCGGCCGACAGAAGAGTGTCGAGATCACCGCACCTCATTCCACTGATCTCCCGAAGAAGGTCCTTGAGAACCATTTCACAAGGGATGCGAAATTCCGGCGTCGTTTTAGCTAGGATCACAAGTTTATTAACATCTCCGTTAACTACCTTTTTGAATATTTTAGATAGTAGTTCGTGCGGCAAATCAGTTATGCAAGCCATGTTGTTTTTTTTTTACTGGATGTTATTTATATACCCCACCCCAATTTTTGTTTCGTGTTCATGGCGATGGTGGTACCCAGTGCGGCGACCCGTTCACCCAACGATGCGTCTCTGCTCACGAATCTTTCGAAAGCTGCGTGCTCTAACTTTCTGTCTGCTTCGTGACGTGCATCCAGATCCGTCTGCGTGGTGTTGTAAGCGATGTCGTGATCTTTGCATGCGGCGTCCAACGGATTCACACCCTTGTCTCCTCTCTCCAATCTTTTCTCGAGTTTGGTACCCGGTCCGCAGTACTGATAGCCAGGTAAATGCATCTCGAAAGGTAACTTGTTGATGATGTCGTTTACGAGTCCCTTTCCTTCGGCCACGTTCCAGAATTTCGGAGGCAGCGTGTTGATGATTTTGATGAGGTAACCTATGCCCTTGTCGTCGTTCACGATGAAGTTGGAAAGTTTCGTGCTGATCATGTCCACGATGCCAACCTTCTCGTTGTAGAAATTACGGTTGCCTGCATTCTCTTCGCCGGCTATCACCAACAATCGGTCCACGAGCTTCCTCACGTCGTCCACCCAAACGAATTCTTTGGGTAACGTGTTGTAGCGTTTGACGCCGCTGCCTGTTTTGACCTGGTTCCAAATCGGTTTGATGAGATTCCTGTACTTCTCGCCGCTGCTCGATTTTACCCTATTCTGCGAGGCGTCGTTGTTCTGGTACAAGGCATCCGTCATGATCAGAATTTCCTTGTAACTCTGGTAATCTTCGTCGGTGTAATCTTTCGGCTGCTTTTTGGCAACGAGTTCCCACAGTCCCACCGTACCGGGATACCTGTTCCAACTATCCTTGTCGCCTAAATTGACTTTAATGTCGTTGCCTTCGAAGGTCACCTTCGATTTCCCAATCTTCCACACCACACCGCCGCCTTCGCTGGTTTCCATGCTGGGATACAATCCGAACACTTCATCCTTGTCGAATTTCCCCGTGCTCAGGTAGTCTCGTGCCAAAGGTCCCAACTCGATTTTATCCGAAGACGTGCTACCAATGGCTGGACGTCGTGCCGGTGCATCCTTCAGTTCGAACGGCGTCGAAGGAATGCTCGAAATAGGCGTGGGTACGGCGTAACTTTTAGCTGCGAGCGGTACGAGTTCATTGATCAAATTTTTATTTTGTTCCGTGACACTTTTAATTTCTTTACCTAGACTGCTGATGGCATCGATCACAGGTTGATCCTGACGTTTCTTCTCTTCGTAGAATCCGCGATTCTCGGATTTCCAACCTTTGAAGCGTTTCGCGAGGTAATCGCGAAGCTTGAGATTTTCGTCTTCGATTTTTCGTTTCGTCATGACGTTATTTATACACGTCGTTTCTCACAACGTTGCAACGTTTAGAAAGTTGTTGATTTTGTTTCTGTATTTTCCGTCGTTGGGTTTCCTCGTCATGTCGATCGTCGCGAATCCGAAATCGTCACCGTTCCAGCAAGTAGAGCAGCAGCCTTCCGAAAATTGATTGTAGTTCATGTCTCCGCCTACGTAGTCATCGTACGCATGCTTGAGGTTGGTGTGATCTTGACGAAACAAACATATGAAATTAGCGTTGTCGCGTACTAACTGTTTTGGAATTTTGGAAAACGTTTGAGCTAGGTAGAAGCAATCCATTCCCTTGTGACGACCTTGCGTGAAAAAATTGCGAATTTCATTTTGATTTTCCAGGATGGCGTCGTCGAACACAACAACTGAATTTTCACGACAATCGTCGAGTGGTTTTATTTCCGAGGCGAACGTTGCAATGTCCAGACCATCGTACAGTTTCATCAGTTGCTGGTATTTGGATTGCTCCAAACTTTTCGAGAACACGTACAGGTGCCTGTTCTTCCAATCTAACCAATTCGGTGCGAGGAGAAAATTGTCCACGAGCAGTGTCGTTTTCCCACACCCCGATGGACCTACGATCAGACAGCGGATGCTGTCGGGAAGCAACTCGCCGTTCTTTTTCTTCGTTTGACTTTCCGGATCCGGTAGACGCTTCACCACGTTCCACGTACTCACAAGATCACTTCGTTCGCGTCGATCCAACTCTTTTCCGGAAGTCCCAGCCATTTGACAAACAGTTTGTCACCTTTCCTACGCAATACTTTCTCGATGAGGTACGTGTCGGGGTGTTTCGTTTTAGAGAGTTCCTCTTCGTAAAATCTTCCTTTCAAAATCTCGCCGCCACTATCTTTTATTATATACGTGTGTCGGTTTCCAGGTAAAACTCGAACCACCGTAAAAAGTTCTGTGCTCCAATTTTTTGTGAATCCCTTCTCGAAGGTGCGTTTGAATTTGCTGATCCTCACCTGGTCTCCAATTTTGTATTTAGCTTTTTTTGTCGTGGGTGTGTACTTTGGACAGTAAACGGTAGAAATTAAACGCTGCTCGTCAGACTTGGTAACGTCGGCTGGCTTCATGCCTATCGTTCTGTGTACTGTATCATTATAGGTGTCGACGAGTTCCGGCAGGACGTCGACCCATTTGTAATTTCCCCGAAGCGTGAATCGTTTCCACATGTGTGTTTTCAAGGTTCGATTGAATCTTTCCACAATGCTGGCTTTGATGTGACTGAAGCTCGAATAATGTCGAATCTTGTGTTTTTGAATAAACTTTTGGAATACGGCGTTGTAAAATTCTTTACCGTTGTCCGTTTGCAGAAACCGTGGTCGTCTGCCACCGCTTTCGCGAAAAATTAATTTGAATGCTTCCGTGACGCACGTTCCCGTTTTCGCCTTCAAAGGTAGAGCCCATGCGAATTTCGAAAACGTGTCTATGACGGTGAGGAGGTACTTGTTGCCCTTGTTCAATTTATGTACGTTTTTCAAATTGCCGCTACTCATCTCCACGAGGTCACTTTGCCAGAGGTCGTCGATGCCCTTGGTTACCACAGCCAAACGTTCGTAGTTGCGGCGTGCAGGTTTATGCAATTCTTCGACGATGGCTTGCCTAGACATTTTTTGTTTAGAGATTACGTTTCAAGAGAAGCACAAGCGTGATGGGATTCAAAGAGGGTGGCACTTCGCTCGTGTTTTGAATGATCAGCTTATCGCCGGCACTCACGTCGAAAACGGTGAGATCTTCGTCTTCGTGTATTTCATATATGTTGCGCGTTTCGTTCCAACGTGCCAGAGGAATGTTTCCCGCTTTCTGGACACCACGATTCGATATCAAGGTCATGGTGGGAACGCTAGCTTTTCTGCCGTGAGACCAGTACGAAAATTCGTTTATCTGAATCGTGCCATCGAGGAGAAACTTGTAGTACGGATGATAAGGATGCAACATGTACAGTTTGTTACCTTCGACGAACGTGGAGATTCTCTGTTGATTGGGAACGCTGTTGATTTCGATGGCTTGCAGAGAATGCAGTTTAGCGAATTTAGTATCGATGCTAACGAGGTTGCTGTGAAGCTGACCCAGTGTGTTTTGTACGGGCACCAAATGCTCGACTATGGTATCCGTTACGGTAGAAAATGACGGTTTGATTTTCACTTCCACGTTCAACTGCTTGTAGCTTTCGTTGAGTTCTTGCAACTTGGCACCGAAAGAGACCAGCGTCGATTCCTGCGTTGATTCCAGCACTCCAACTTGATCTCTGATGTTGACGACAATGTTCTGAAGGTTCTCGACTTGATTCAATTTCGAGCTCTTCTCGGTAAGATCGTTCACGATGCTTCGCATCTCTGTAAACTGCGTGTGAAGGTCGGCGACGCTCTGCGAAGTGGGCAGCGTCGACACCAGCGAACTGATTTCGTCTCGAATCTGTTCCACGTTCGCCGTTTCCGTTTCTAGTCGTTTCAGCATTCGAGATATGTTTCTTTTCAAAACGTGCAATTCTTTGGAGGTGGGGAGATTGGCCACTTTACTCTCGAGATCGCTCAATGAACTTTTGATGTCGCTCGAATCGGATAGTGCCGTCACCGCCGTTTTCAATTTTTCCAAATCTTCGCTCGAAGGTACGCTCGTCCGTAACGATTCCAAGTCACCCTGTATGTTGTCGAGTACGTGATGAAAATGAGCGAGATTCGTTTCGACGTTCAAATTTTCTAAATATTCGATCTTCTGCTGAACCGTGCTTAACGTGTCTTGAATGCTCGTCAACGCTCTCGCTTCAGCGTGAATATTTTTAATTTCTTCGTTGATCAATTCCAAGGACGCCTGAAGCGTGGCGATGGTGGTTTGAATGTGTTCGAAATCTTGATAGGCCTCCAATTGAATTTTTATGTTCGCGACGCTTTTACCGATGACCTGCAGTTCGTCCGACGATGGTAGGTTCGTCATTGTATCTTCCAAAGTCTGCAACTTGGATTTGATTTCTTCCAACGTGCCGGTGAATTCTTCTTGTAATTTGGAAACGACGACATGCAAGCGTTCTGCGTCTATATCGCTCACGACGGTTTGAAGTTCGGAGAAATTCTTTTCTATTGCGGAAGTTCGTTCTTCGATTTCGAGTTTCAGTTTTTCCAAATCTTCATTTTTCGATTGAAATTGCTGTAATTTGGCCAAATCATTTTGAAGCGAATCCACGCTCAACTGTATATTTTGAACGCTGTCGTAAGAAGGTACGTCGACATAATTTTTTATCAGCGTCTTCAGTTCGGAATCGATTTTCAGAATGGGGTCGAGACATTGCGTTTGGAGCGTAGCGATTTCCGACTCTAAACTTTTGTTTAAGGTTTCCTGCAAAGCGATCAAATCGGTCCTCAACTTCTTAACTCGAATGTCCAACATGAGAATCTCTTCTGCGTGGTCTACACGCTTGGTGTTGCCGAAAATGTCGTTAGGCATTTTTGGTTAACGGTTATTTATAATAGGATAGACGATTCGTAATTCTACGAAGAGAGGAATGAGTTTGTCGTAATCTCCGAGGAGTTCCATGTAAAAATAATCTCCTGCAGACACATCGTACGTAATGTTAGAAAGCATCTTGTCGTGCTTAATTCGAAAAATATTCTTGCCGGTAGAAATTTTGATTTCGCCTGCGTTTTCCGGATTCACGGTGATTTGAAGTTTCCCGTCGATCGGAATTTCGTAGAAATCTAAATTGTTATTAAAAACATAAAACATCTTGCCCACATCGTCATTCAGTTTCGTCCAAATGCTGTTGAGGTGAATGATCAACAGACCGTTGAGTTTAGGTAACACGGAAGGTAAGACTTCATGATCTGGTATGGTTTCCATAATGATCTGTTTTTTGAAACCGAACAAATTCATAGGCATGCTGGTTATTTAAGAATACGGTCATAGTTTTTTTTGTAATGACAGTCAAAGTGTTTTTTTTGTTTTGTTTTGTTTTTATGAATCTTCTGTTGAAGATGGACATATGTTGCAGGTTTTGCTTTCTGCTAAGCGATAGTGCCCCCACGGCAATGTGTGAATACCACACTCGAGGACGCACCTCTTATCGTCGTTGGGATCCAGGGCAATTTTTCTAACTTTGTTTGTGGTGATGATATGGTCGACGCTCTGGATGCGCTGTTCTTCTCTTAGAACCGACGACCTGGTCTTGAGGCAATCGACAAAGTCCTCGAATGCGAGATGCTCCCGAACCACCTGTCTGCCGACACCCTTGGCCTTCTTGGTAACGCTGCCCTCGGCTTTGATGGCATAGGCCTTGGCGCGAAGACCTGCAAACTCGAGAATTACATCACCGTCCTTCTCGTCTTTGAGTTTGCCAGGCACTTTTTTGTTTCGGGGCAGGATACCGTACTTGTTTTGCTGGGGATAGCCCGAGGTGTCGAAGAGGTTAACCAAAGATGGAGCTGTGGCTATATCCCCGTACGCATCGTCCGTGCGAACGTGGTACACCAAGCTGTCCGTGTCCGTGTAGAGAAGCGAGATGTTGTGGCTATAATGTGGACGTAATATGTCGTAGTACGTCTCGAACATGTGCAGCTTGCTCAGGTCTAATACTGAGGCACCAACATAAATTGGCTTGTCGAGCCTCACCTCACTCTTCCTCATATGCACCAGAGCAAGCTGCTCGTTATAAATGGTCCTCGATTTAAATAATGGGTTTGCTACGAGCCTGCGACATTGTGCTTTGCTCGTTACCAATTTTATGTCCATGCGATTCCGTACATTCTCCATAGTTTTGCCAAACACTGCATTATTCATTAACTTGAAGAAATCCTTATCGAGCTCGGACGTGGCTGCGGTGCGGTGTTTGGTGTTGACTTCAATATATGGACGCAACCATGGAGAATGCTCGAACTTGAGGATGCGGTGAACTGCGTGGACCGCGACCCCTCGCTGCATCAACCACCGGAGATTCTGGTAGTGTAGGACATAACGCTCTTTGGGCTCGAAGTCCATGACGAGCTTCTTCTGGTTGGAATCGGGTGGACACTTGAACTCGGGTGCAGGGGGAAGATCACAGAACAAATCCTGCAGCTTCTCGGAGAACTCAAGGTCCACCTCGGCGAAGAACCCATGTTCCGAATCGTCGAAAGCTTCGACGTCGAAGTTGGAAGGGTCAGCCCACTCGAAGCCTCTAAAAGGGAATGGCTGCATCATGGAGTGTCCGTAGAGGTTATTGACGTCCGTGTACATGATGTAGCTGGACGGTTGTGAGGGGTCGTAACCGGTGGCCATGTGGTGATTGTTGGCGCGCGAGTGTCGCTGCGACACCTGGACCATTCCACCCCGCACGGCACGTTCCACAAACAGCATCATGTCCACGTCCGAAAGAAGCTCCAGCTCGATCTTCGTCACCAGAAACATGGCTGACCACGCCAGTCCGGGGAGACTGTAGAAGTAGGCGGGGTCCAGCTGGTAGATGGTCTTCGCAGTCGCACGGAACGTCTGGAACACGTCGGCGAGGAGCGTCACGTCAAGTCTGAGGTAGGCGTCGTGGTAGTCCCCGAGAGTTCGACAGCCCAGCTCGCGCCACATGGACTGGGCGTGGTGATATTCCTCGTCGGTGATGTTCGAGCCTCGCAGCTGACTGTAGAACTTCGCCTGGGGAGGTAGCGACGTCTCTGCGAACTTGGAAGGGTCTGTGACGTATTCGTAGGGGTAGACTCCCTTACGCCTGAAGAGGCCGGCGTCCAAGTGCGGAAAGTTCGCGGAGGTGATGAGCATTTGCTCGTCGCTAAGCTTCCCTGCGAGAGCATCGAGGCTGGCCGGGAGGAACCTCAGAGAGTCGAGGAAGCGAAGCTCGACGGTAGAGTGTGTTCCTGAGATTCGCACCCACTTGCTCACACTAATGTAACGTTCCTCGTTCTGCGCCAGGACGTTGATTCGCATGTCGTCGTACCCAAAGTGAGGCACCAGATGGTGGAAGTCGTATCCCGAGCCATTATGAAAAAACACAGGGATAAATCGCGGGTCCCGGGCCATGAGGTTGCATCCGTTGCACCAAGGACCAACATACCTACCGTTAAAGTGATCGTGGTGTTGGACTTTACGGTTGTTGGCGGTGTACTCCTTGACGCAGACAGGGCAGGTAGTAGCTTCCTCATGCTTGATTTTGTCGTCAGAAGACAGCGATTCCATAGGCTTGGGGGCCAACAGTACCTTCCCTATCTCGTTGGCCTCGACAACCATCCTCTCGAGGAAGTGTTTGGCTGCGTCGGGGCCACGGTACACGTAGGGCTCGGGGGCGATGTGCTGGTCACGTCGCACCACAACATATGCGAAACTGGATGCCTCGTGGAGTTGGTAAGGGGTGGTGGAGGAAACTTCGGGATCGGGATCGCAAGTGGACAGGGGTTTGAGGAAGGCCTCGAAATCCGCGATGATGATAGCGGGATGCTCCACCATGGCACCGTGCATGTGGAAACGCTCCACGGTGCCAGGTTTGGGCAAGACTGCCACACCCGGCTCGTTGGTATTGCAGTAGATCTTGTGGCTGGCGAGCTTCTCGACAGCAATGTTGGAACCTTTGATGTGCTGATAATCCTGCTGTTTTTGATTGTCAAAAGTTGACAAGCACCTTCGACAAACTTCTATGCCACCATGATGCTTGCTTTTTTGGCTCGACACCAACCGGGAGAGGGAACGGATGAGGGTGTAGTGGTGATTGGTCTCGTCCTTGATGAGCAGAAGGTGAATTTCCTGCGCACCATCGTCCTCTACGTCGCTCACCCGGATGGGGTACACCGCATTTTCGTCAGTGAGACCGTAAACGTTGATGGCCAACCGCGTACGAGCCTCGAACTTTCGAATGTCCGAAAGCGCCACCGGGTAGTTGATCCCAGCCATCGCAACTTCCAGCTCTGCCTCATAGGGTCGGTAGTGGTTAACTCGGCGTGGTTGGTTTTTCCTGTCGACAGGGTGTAATGCTGCAAGCACCGACCATACGAAGCACTTGTTATCTTTATTTTGGATGTTCAGGACGGCCTTCTTTGCCGCAATGGTAGGTGGTAAGGGGACGTAGCTGGAGGCGGAGAGAGGCACGAACTTACAAAGTTTGACGCACAGTTCGTGAGGCTCGCCACACAGCGAACCCCCCGAGCCTTTAGCTTGATGTTCCTCCTGTTTTGCCACAAGCTCATCAGTAAACTGGTTGTAGATGACCTCGAGGTTGTCGACATCCGCCAGATGCAGCGTCTTCGCCTTGGTGTTGTGGCAGAAGCTGTAAATTTCATCGGACGGCTTCTTGTACTGGCAACGTAGCGATGCGTAGAATTTGGTGGAGTACGTAGCCAGTGCATCGCCGAGGATGGAAATAATTTCGGCTCGCACGTTCTCCAAAAAGCTACGCACGTCGCATGAGCCCTCCGAAGTGATGACAAAATCCTCTAACAACTGCTGGAAAGCAGACTGGTTTGTTTTTGTCACAGGCTTGACGCGTTTGGCGGGTGGTGGCGAGTCGGCTTCCGCTTTCCTCTTGGTCGAGCTGGTCGACGGTTGGGGGACAGGTGCTTCGACGACAACTTTGCATGATGTTATATGCCTCTTCAAATTATTAATAGTAATAGGTATACCGCACCTGGGACATGGTTTTTTAGCGATTACACGCTTACCAGGTGTGCAGGTACGACAATGTCTTGCAAAATGTGCGCTTGATATGGTTATCTTGCACACAGGGCAACTTTTCATGGAGCGCATTTTTTTGGGGGTATGTTTATTTATATGTGATCTGTTGGTGGTAGAGTGTTTACAAAAAAATACCTTACGAGAAAAATTTTGTAGGCTAATTCTAATTAGTGTTAGTTTGAGGGGTTTATTTATATATGGGTGGCGTTGTTTTCCTCAAATATGTGCTTTAATAGTTTGAGAAAAAAAAAAACACGTGAAACTCTATAGAGGTGTGGTAATCTATAACCGCAGCCGTTAGAAAACTTTTACATTTTTGGTTGGGCACCACGCACCCTGGCGAGGTTATAGGGGCCAGGCATCCTAAAAACAACCATTATTATTTTGTTTGTTTGTTTGTGTTACAATGTTCCCCCGAGAGAGGTTTACAAAAATCACGATATACGGAGTTGGAAAATTACGATATGGCGCATTCGCTCATTACTGTTGCCAGCCATAAATCTCTCTCTCTCTCTCTCTCTTCATCTTACAGCAAAGTTGGCATCTCTATTTTTTTTTAGTTGTAAGTAAATTGCCAACACACTCTAGTTAATAATGCTACATATTATACGCGCACACGCACACACATACTATATTACCATCCACCCATCTCTCTCTCTTTTACGGCAGTACATATTTGTTGTCGGCTCTCCTTGTTTAGTGTGTGTAGGTTGGCAAAAATTGCTTTATGCGCTGTAAGGCAAGCCTCAAGCAAAGTTGTCAGCTCCTTGCTTTAGGCTAGGTTAGACCAAAAAAAACCATGGTGATTTTTTTTTCGAGTGAGGAGTTGGCAACGCTGATTTTTACTTGAGGGCGGTCAACCGGGTTGATTGCACAAGCAAAATTGTCAGCTCCTTGCTTTAGGTTAGGTTAGACCAAAAAAAATCTTGGTGATTTTTTTTCGAGTGAGGAGTTGCCAACGCTGATTTTTACTTGAGGGCGGTCAACCGGCTTGATTGCACAAGCAAAATTGCCAGCTCCTTGCTTTAGGTTAGACCAAAAAAAATCTTGGTGATTTTTTTTTTCGAGTGAGGAGTTGGCAACGCTGATTTTTTACTTGAGGGTGGTCAACCGGGTTGATTGCACAAGCAAAGTTGCCAGCTCCTTGCTTTAGGTTAGGTTAGAGCAAAAAAGGCTGTGGGTAAGCTGTCGGTTGTTTAACTCTTCCCTTTCTCTTTTTTTTTTGTAAAAGGCTATGGCAAAAGTACCAGTGGGTTGGCAACCTTGCTTTATGCACTGTAAGGCAAGCCTCAAGCAAGGTTGTCAGCTCCTTGCTTTTAGGCTAGGTTAAACCCAAAAAAAAAACCTTGGTGATTTTTTCGAGTGAGGAGTTGGCAACACTGCGAGAAAATACCTCAAGCAAGGTTGCCACCTCCTTGCTTTAGGTTAGGTTAGACCCAAAAACAAAAACCTTGGTGATTTTTTCGAGTGAGGAGTTGGCAACACTGCTCACCACTTCAGCTCACCACTTGATGGCGTTGAACCGGGTTGATTGCACTACTTAGGAGAAGTGTATGAATATCTGACCTGGCTTATTTCGGTAAGAATATGTAGGCGGCGAGTGCTAACTATACTGACGTCATTAACTTGTGGAATCACCTGCGACTCGATGGGCTGACCACCAATGAAAAAGCAGACCCTGTCCCTCAGAGAGCTGTTGTGCCACGGAGTTATGTGTGTATGTGTGTGTGTGCGTGTGTGTGTACACATGTATGGAGAAATAGAGTGTATGTAGAAATGGAGTAGCAAAACTTAGTAGGTTAAACTGTATCTAGAAGGCAAGACCAGATGATGAAATGTTGTTTCTAATGTCTTTTGATAAAAAGTCTGACCCTTCTCATGTTACAAATGTTGACCATTGGTCCAGGGGCATATGTCAATATTTCTATAGTCCGTGGGTTTTTGAATGGAGGGAATATATGACTACCGCTAATATGTTGCTACTGTGGTACACAATAACGTACTACCAGCTGTTTTGCCCGCAATTGTGGCAGAAGGCCTGTGTGATGTCATAAATCCAAGATGGCTACCGCATCATGCACTACCTTAGTAAATCCATCATAACTACTTTAATAGTGGTTTTGTAAAACTTTTTATACATACATATTTTGTTCAGAATTGAAATAGGAACAAAATTGATTCTTACAGTTTTTTTCATATCTCGTACTGTTATGGAGATATATCTAGTGAGACTATTTCGTGCCCTTTTCTGCAAGGATTCTAGCCTATGCATATTTTACACTTTACTTGACATTCTGACATATAGAGGGGGAAAATTACTGCCTGTGATATTTTGTTAATGCCAAAAATTGTGGCGTATTACCTGTGTGACATCATACATCCAAGATGGCTGCCTCTGCAGACATTAACAAACAAAAACGATTATATCTCCTTAAGTAGTTTAGGAGTAATTTTGACTATTTGTAAGCTTGTTGGGTTTTCACACGAAGGGAAAACATATGTATGGAGGATGCTTTCATTTGGAGGAATGCAATCATGTATTACAATGTGTCAGAGACCATACATGACTTTCCAAATCCAAGATGGCCGCCTTGGAGGTTCTGCACATGATATACTGTCCATATCCTGATTTAGAGTTCGATTATCAGATTTTTGCAGAGGCATTTTCTTTTAATAATTAAAAAGTGAAAAATATTTTTATAATTTTTATAACTACAGTAGTGTCCAAAAGTTATGCATAACTAAGATATGAGAAAATGTTTTATTAATAAAGTGACAGAACTGCATAAAACAGAGAAAATTAATCAAAACGTAATATGGTATACAATAGAGTAGAATGCATGAAATTAACAATTGTTTTTAGTGCAAAGTTACACATGCAAAAAATAAAAAAAATAGAAGATACTTCCTTGACAAAAAAGAGGCTTGTATGTGGTGAAGTTACCCCTAACAGCTACACAACCTTGCAACGACGTAGCATGTTATTTACAAGGTGGTTCAAGAGTTCTACACGGAGCTGGTTTCATTTCCCATGAAGAGGAGTGCGGAGCTCTGGAAATGTCTTTGGTGGAGGACCGTCTAACTCGTCTCCATAAGACACTACAGGATTTTTGTCTAGGGACCTTGGTGGCCAGTCTATGCGGTGGATTTATTAACCTTCAAGAAAGTCATCCACCAATTTGGTTCGATGCGCACATGTATTATCATCTTTTCATCCTTGAAGTTGAAGTCTGAGCCGACTGCGCCTCTGAAAAGTCGCACATGTTGTTGGAGTACCTGGTTTCTGTGCCTCTGGGCAGTAAGAGTACCTCCAGCAGAGACGTGCAGCTCTGTACGTCCATTGAGCATGATGTCTTCCCATACCAATATTCCATCTCGACCAAACTGATCCCTTTCCACGATATTCCATTCGATTGAATGGTGATCGAGGTTCTCTCCAGATGAATGTGCGACGGGAATCATTTTGCACACTGAATCTGAACTGATCTATGAAAGAGCACGTTCCTCCTTTCCTTCAGGGTTCAATTTCTATGATGCTGACTCCACTGTAAGCGGGCCCTTCTGTGCACTGGATCAAGCGGGACACACATAGAGACCAGCTGTCCTGAGTCTCCGGTACACAGTTTGGCGAGAGAAACTCTAACCCCTGAGGTGGCTGCAAGCTTTGAGGACAGTTGTCTTGCAGGCATCGTCCGGTTTCGTCGTGCAGTTAAAACCACATATAGGCCCTGTTGTGGCGTTGCTACTCGTTGACAACCTTGTTCTGGCCTACCATGAACATCTACTGTGTCTTGGAACCGTCGCCAAAGCCTGGAAATGACTGTGGCACAGTCAACGCTGCCGTGACTTCAGTTGTGTTTGACCTGCTTCCAGATGTCCGATGATTCTTCGCTGACGTCTTTGTGCCATGTTCTTACTGTACATTGCACACTTTACCAAGAGATTGTCCTCCAATCACAATGAGCGTTCAATACAGAATGAGTTACACTGCTTGATGATTATTTATCTTGCAGGTCTCCCCTTTCCATTTTTCTACTTTTTGCACATTACCGTATTATGGAAAAGGAGTAATGACGTCGCCTGTGACTTGCCCATTCAACATTCTCTGGAGCTCTAGGCAGTGTCAATATGACAGGAATGATCTTGTCATCCTCATTTTTTCTTTTCCCATCAACAGCCTATTGAGTGGGTAGATTTGGATCATCCTTCTCTGCTTTTATTTGACTCCAATACTTGGAAAATAACTCCTTCTGATAAAATGTGTGAGGAGAACTTTGGTTTGAGCAAGATGTGAGCCTTGATCATCCCTTTTCGCGAACATATACCATCGTAATTTGCCGAAGTATTTGATAATGGTGTCATGCAAAATCCTGTCATCTTAAAGTCCTGTCATCATATTCCGGGTGTAAGAGACACTCAAATATCAACCTCACTTCCACGAAGTACACCCTGGACTGCATTTTGCAGACTAACATTGGTCTGACGTCTATGGCTTCCCCGATGGCACAGTGGTATCGTCGTCGCGTTGTAATCAAGGGGTCCCCAGTTCGTTACCCGGTGGAGACACATATAGGTTCAAATTCCACTTTAAATTGTAGGTCCACTCCCAATTAGCCTTACTGTGCATAACGTTGACTTAAATAAGACACCAACTCAATCAATCAATAAATGCTCTGGTATCTGGACCCATGGGACTTGAGTTTTGTGCTGCCCATATGTGTTTGTGATTGTCCTTTCATCTGTTTCATCTTATAATTCATTTTCATCTTTGAAATTAGCCAAAAGTAGCAGAAACGAGAAGTAAAATAAATCAATTCATTCTTTCATCTTCTTCATCGAATCCAGGAGAACCAAGATTTACAAGAGATTCCAGCACATCATCTTCTGCGCCATCAAATGCGTTCAACAACCACTTTTTTGCCTTCTTTGCAAGTACAGACACAAACTGGGATACCATTAGTAGATAGTGTGAACGCTGCCGCCAAAGTGACCCTCACACCTTTCACCAGGAGTAGTTACTTCCAAGTATTGGAGTGAAATAAAAGCAGACAAGAAACATCCAAATCTACCCAGCCTGTTGAATGGAGAAAGAAGAAAATGAGGATGACAAAAAGATCATTCTTGTCATATTCACAATAGCCAGAACTTCAGAGAAGATTACAGTTGGCATGTGGTTGCGGAAAGAGGAAATGTTCATGCATATGCCGGGATCAGTCCCTGCGACGTACTGAACTGTGTCTTTGTAGTGCAGATAAGAAAAGCATGAAAACAATGACTTACAGGACAGAGACTCAGATCAGAGTGACGAGGAATTTGAATAAAGTGACTACAGTATATTGATGACATGATATTTCCCAAATGGTTATAACCACTCTCAATCTTGATGACAGGTGAGCTGCTTAAATTTCAAAAGACAACGCGAAATTCACAGGCGATGTTATTACTCCTTTACTGTAATATTTATAACAATAGTAGGAAATGATAATGATGATAATAATAATAATTAATATTTTTCACTTGTTATTTATTAACAGAAAATGCCTCTGGAAAAATCTGATAAACTAACCCTAAATCAGGTTATGGACAGTATTTCATGTGCAGAACCTCCTAGGCGGCCATCTTGGATTTGGGAAGTCATGTATGGTCTCTGAAACATTATCCAGCAAAACACCTGTAGTAATACATGATTGCCTACCTCCAAATGAAAGCATCCTCTATACAGATGTCTTCCCTTCGTGTAAAAGCCCAACAAACTTACAAATGGTCAAAATTACTCCTAAACTACTTAAGGAGATATAATCGTTTTTGTTTGTTAATGTCTGCAGAGGCAGCCATCTTGGATGTATGATGTCACACAGGTAATACGCCACAATTTTTGGCATCAACAAAATATCACAGGCAGTAATTTCCCCCCTTTATATGTCAGAATGTCAAGTAAAGTGTAAAATATGCATAGAATCCTTGCAGAAAAGGGCACGAAATAGTTTCGCTAGATATACTATATCTCCATAACAGTGCGAGATACAAGGTGCGTCTGAAAAGTTCGGTGAATGGTCTCAGAAAATAAAAGAAACAAGAGTTACAAACAAAATACCTTTACTGGCCTGCAAAGTTATCACCATTAGCTACAACATACGTCTGACATCGGTTGTAAAGCTGATGGAAACTGGCAGCAAACGCTTCTTGTGAAATCGCTCGAAGCACCGTGGTCACGCGTTGTTGAATATCCGCAACGTCTGCGAAACGGAAGCCTTTCAGGGCTAATTTAAGGCGGGGAAACAAAAATAAGTCTGCCGGCGCCAAATCTGGAGAATACGGAGGGTGTGGAAGAACAGTCACCTGGCGTTGAGCGAGAAAGTTGACCACGCGGATCGCAGTGTGCGGACGGGCGTTGCCGTAGAGGAAAGTCCACTGTGCACTCCGGTACAGTTCTGGCCGAACCCGCCGGATGCGTTGCACTAGCCGTTTGAAAACTCCCTCGTAAACTTCCGCGATGACAGTTTTGACCCGCGGGTAGAAATTCATGATGGATCAAGCCCTTGCTGTCGAAAAAGGCGAACAACATCGTCTTAATCTTGGATTTTGTCAGCCGACTTTTTTTGGGAGGCGGGGAAGACTATGAACACCATGCCATTGACTGTCGCTTGGTCTCCGGATCGTATTGGTAGCACCAGGTCTCATCTCCAGTAATGATGGTTTCCAAAAACTGCGGATTCCGGTCAGACATGTCGATGACATCTCCAGACGTTTCCATCCGAGTTTGCTTCTGCTCGTCTGTCAGCGTGTGCGGTACAAACCGGGCACAAATCTTTCGCTTTTTCAAATGTTCGTGAACAATAGTGCGTACACTGTCTTTGCTTATCTGCAACTCTTCTGCGATCATTCTCAACGACAGTCGCTGATCATCCGCAAGCATCCGTCGCACTCGTTCGATGTTGTCTGGGATTGTGCTTGTTGACGGTCGACCCAAACGCGGCTCATCCTCGACACCTTCCTTTCCGTCTCTAAAGTGTTTAAACCACTCAAACACACACTTTTTACTCACTGCTTCAACACCGTACACTTTCACTAACATTCCATGAGTATCCGTCGCCGTTTTCCCTAATTTGAAGCAAAACTTCATGTTAACGCGTTGCTCCATTTTGCGCTCCATGTTGCAATGACACGAGTTCGCAAAGTCACTCCGTTAGCTTGGTCGCAGCGTGCACCACTGCTTCACTTCGGTGATTTGCACGATAGGGGGCGCTTGTTGACATGTCTCTCAATGCGCATGCGTGGGCGCGTCATCCTAACCAGCGCGGTTTTTCAAATATGGGATCATTCACCGAACTTTTCAGACGCACCTTGTATAAAAAACTGTAAGAATTAATTTTGTTCCTTTTTCAATTCTGAACAAAACATGTATGTATAAAAAGTTTTACAAAACCACTATTAAAGGAGTTATGATGGATTGTCTAAGGTAGTGCATGATGCGGTAGCCATCTTGGATTTATGACGTCACACAGGCCTTCTGCGGGCAAAACACCTGGTAGTACGTTATTGTGTACCACACTAGCAACATATTAGCGGTAGTCATATATCCCCTTCATTCAAAAACCCACGGGATTACAAATGTCTGGACTACATTGTATTTTCTATAAATAACAATTTTTGCTTAAGTACGCACCTCTTCCCTATACCTGTTTATACTTTTATTTTGCGTATTGCAGAAATGACTATTCGAAGATGTGTTGATGAACCCCGATTCCCTGCTTTCTATCCAGCCCTGGATTACTTCCCTTCTTTAATCCTTTCAAATCTCTCTCCTTCCACACCTCTCCCTGGGTGTCTCGCGAGTAGATTATAGTAATGCCGGAAGTACGAAAAGGGGGAATAAACATAAAGTTTATATTTTCTGTCCCTAGGCTCTTTTACGCTAGTACAGAGACTGATGAAACTAGTGTTAATTCGGCAGTACCTTTTGTTCATGGAGTTTACCATCAAATCAAAGCATTACATCTGTAGGATTATATAGGGTATATTGTATACTGCTTCTATTTACATTATTTACAAGTTGCTTGCTTGCACAGATGCATTACTCCGAGTCAATCAACAAAATGAGTACCTATGGCGTACACTATCCTTTACCGCAGAGTTAGCGAAACTATCTGTAAGGGCCTACCCTTGACTTATCGATATTCCGATCATTTCAATGCGTTTCCTTACGCTTCTTTCTTCTTTTCTTTTAATTTCTGGGCATTATATTGTATTCGAAAATGTCTCTTCTAAAGGGGACTTGGGGACAGCAAACAGGGATTGGCTTACACCAAATGCTACATTTTTCTTTATCATCAGTCTAGCCACCATAAGTGGACTAAACTAGAGGAAAGGTTCCTCGTCTTCGTGAAGGTGGGAAGTAACTGTTTAGTTTTTTTTCTTAAGCTCAACTGTCCTTTTTATAGTCGGGGTGGAAGTCCGTGGACTTTCACCCCGTAGCATTGGAAATTTCCACATCAACGGTCTTTTTGAAGGACAGCTCCCTCAACTGGGAAGCTAACAACAGGGGAATCTAATATCCACCAAAAGCATAACCAAACAGTACATATACAGACATGCAATAACATATAAAAATGCACATAAGAATTAATCCTTTCACCATGTATCAAGCTAGCAATTAATTAATATTACCTAGGTACATACAAACCAGTAAAGGTCATTCTGATCTTTACAAAGAAAATGATACAAACATTTACAGGAATTGCTGTAATGTGGTTACCCCTATACTCGAACAGCAAAATAACAATTTCATTAGTTTTTCAGTATATTCCATGCTAACCGGCTCAGAAAGCAGAATTTCAAGCTAGTATGGGGCGGGAAAAAGGAAAGGCAGTAATAAATATTTAAAATATGTTCCTTGGTTAGTGATGTTGCGCCCTATAAGTTAAGGTCCCATAATAATGCGAATATATTCTAATGATACTACTACTTTAAGTTTCAATGTGATGCTCCGGGATGAATCTGGAGATTGGGGTTGTTTCGAATCCTCATTGCGCCCAGGTGCAAGGAGAGCGAATCGATAACCATAAAGTATAATAAACCACAAAGAAGGGCACTCCCTAATGCTGCGGATGCAATATCAGCAGATGCTTTCATAAGACTAATGCATGAAATCTTGAATTTTGGCATTATTTCTTCGTCTGCACAGATATGTTCGAGTATGATCTTTAAGTTTCTGTTTTATTTGAATTCATCTTCATCACTCGACCAGTTTCATCTTGACTACTACGTCAGAGATATAATTTGTATTTTCTTACTTGACATTGCTATTCATCTACTTTCGGTCCCGACCACGAGCATAAATGATAATTAAATGAAATAGATAAAATGAGATCCGCAAAGGAATATATATCCTAGATCAAACCAGGACCCAAACCTAGAACCGTCGGCGATGAGTCGACCACTCAACGCACTGGAGCACCGAAAGCGGACCTATCGGCAGAAAAGAATATAAAGATCACAACTGAAGTGGAGTAATGTGATATTCATCTACTTCAATTATTGAAGTTAATGTTATCTGTTCCGAACAAATCCTTGGCAGTAGGATATCTTGCTGTCTTCGTCATCAGTGACGTGCCAGAGTGAAGAGGCTGGCCACTATATGAGCCACGCCAGTTCTTGAGTTTTTGTTTTAAGTTTACTTTATGCACAGATACGTTCATAGGGACTTGACATACAGTTTAAAGTGATATCCTAATCATTATATGCCTCCATCAGGTATCGAACCCGCGACCCCTTGATTACAATGTGACGACGTTACCACTACGCCATCCGGGAGGCCCATGTCAGTTCTTGGCCAGTGCTATATGGCTATCAAAGTTTTCATAGGCTAATCATCGGGACTGGACAACAGTTTGAAGTGGAATTTGAACCACTGTGCAATATGTTGGACGCTTACGCCGAATCAACCTCGCTGGTAATCCGAGAACACTTCGCTGGCTGAATGCTGTCTTGTCGTATCTACACTTTCTGCCGGATTCGCGTTCAGTACATGTTAATGCGTCTCGTTCCGGAGCGACGTATTTCGTTGTGGTGTGAATTCTGAACAATAATAAAAAGCTTGTGCAAATCTTGTAGTGTATTCCAAACCCACTTAAGTCAAACTTTAATCAGCTCTCCCGAGAGCAAGTGCAGATGGACATACGACAAAATAGTATTCAGCCGGCGACTCGGATTAAATGATTTTTTTTATTTGATTTCTACATAATTGACTACATACATATAAAAAAAAGTTATTAAAATGGCTAGAACTAACAGATTAATTGAGACATATTGAAAACAGAACTAATGTGGATTAATTATTGCAATTTTATAGAAAAATATGCAAATATAGAGACGAGCTTTGGGGGGGGGGGAGTTCAATAGGACGTGCTCCCTAAATAATTCTGGTAAGTGAAAAACCACGTTCCTCGATCGCTGGAAGGAAAATAAAAATGAGGAAGAGAAGAAAGGGCCACTTTGTATGTTTCGAACACTTTCACCGCTGACCCAACTGTAACCTGGCCAACGGGGATGAACTCCGGGCTTCGGCTAACGGCCAGGGCACAGAGGTCCATCCAACCTGTTTAAGATCGGAAGTGCTTTTCGTTGTCGATTCGCGAGGAACCGTTGAAGGACCCCTATTCATAATGCAAGACCAAATCTAACGAGAGAACATTTATCCCGCACTAATGCCAAACTATTGATATCGTGGGAGTTGTTAGTTACCTCATAAACCGAATTCGGGATTTCGGCGGAACGCAATTGACCTGATATATATAGGTTCCGACTTGGAGAATTTCTGTTGCTTTCATTATCCGATTGTGCAAGAATGTGTGTTTGTGAAATATTCTTTGCACATTTTTTTAATGAAATATTTTGATTTTACGCCATTTTTCTGCCTCTCTAGGCTAGTCGTAGCGATGAGGATGAACGGAGATTATAAGAATCTGATGAAGGAGCACTGATCAATAACACCCATGCCCAGGCCAAAATTCAAACTTCGAGCTTCGATAAATATATTCACAATATTTTTGATTGTTTAAAACTAAGAGTATTTATTCACCTAATTTAGTGGCATATGCAGGTGAAATATCTTGATTTGATTTTTGTTATTTATCGCCTCTTTTCTGCCACTTTTGGCTAATCGCGACGATGAGGATGAGTAACGAGATAATGAAATTGATGAAGGGACACTCACAGATATCATCCATGCCCAGGCAGGGATTCGAACGCGGGACCCCTGGCGTTGTATTGCGCTGTGACAACCACTCCGCCACGAAGGTCGGCGAACTAGTGGGATCTGACATAGGAGTCACAATTTTTCACGGACCACATACACAATACATATTTAGTATTATGACCTATGTAATAAAAGTAAAATAAAACTGTTTAACTATAATAATAGTAATAGTGTCATGTAACGTGTAATATTTGAGGTACATTTACAGGAATACGCATTATATTCTTGAAAAGCTTTATTTTATTTTTATTATTTTATGTTCCTTTTGTATATCTATAGCCCTGATTCAGAAATTACCGTGTCTTCTTATTCCTTACTTTTCACAAAATTGAACATTATTTTATCCATCTTTTTTAAAACATTTTACGCGCTTACAGGAATTAACAATTGAAATATGTATTTTAGGCACAATTGTATTAACTTGTTACACGTAATTTCACCGGAAGGTTAGGAATTTGTTCACAATAACAAAATAGGCATTTGGTTCAAAATCCGACATCTAGTAACAAATACATACAAGATTTTCCAGATCATAATTATTTATAACACATTTATAGTTGTTATTAATTACAGAAGCAAATTAACAAGCAAACCGAAATAAGGCTTTCAAAAACGAGCACAAGCAAAATCTTTAAATGCTCAATTTATGGGATATTTTGAGATCCTGTTATACACAGACATCCATGAAACACGAACAGCCTTAGAAGAACTAAAAGTCTAGGGACTACGGAGAGAATTAATTTGAAAGTTCACCCGTTCTACAGGTAAAGTAAGATAAAAGCTGATTTAATTAACAAGCAAAGACCTTTCCTTTGTTATACTTCCGTCTTCTCCTGCAAAAATAGGCTATTGACGCTGTTGTCCGCGGTTCTACTGAGGTTAAAATAAGAACCCAACTCGTTCGAACTTCAGTGAATCGAAGGGGTAAAACACATACAAGTTCCACGCCTCCACAGAGAACACCTTTCGCTTTAGATTCAACACAATCTACGTTTTCCCGGTACACGAATTCTTTGTTAAATCGTCCCGGTGTATTATTAAAATTCTGCTCATATAACTGCGAAAATAGCATGGTGAGGATGCGAAGTAAATCCGTGTGGGAGGTAGTTCCTAATTTTCTACAACAGAGGTCTCTCATATTACCGTCGAATTGGTTTCTGGGACGCAAGCAGTTCAGGCTGTGTTCAGGTGTCAGGTGGTTCATTTCTGACTCTTTAATTCCCTCCATCGTAGTTCAGAGAAGCCTGGAGAGAGATTTCGCTCCCTCACACCCGAGTCCACTTTGGACTATCCAACCTATATCAAAGTTTGTTTATTTGGCTCCCTTAGCCACGTATTGTTCTTGCTACGTTAGATGTAACGATCGAAGTAGATGACTGATAATGTATTGATTCAGAATTGCCGTTATGAGGTGAAACCTTGAGCAGTGAAGAACAGTGCTCAAAGTGGTTTGCAGTCAATAGCCGGAACGTCAATCACAAATGAATAGACACGACTATAACTGCTAATGCTGCTGCTACTACTACTACTAATATTAATAAAATTCATATTAAAATAGATGTGGTTTTGTTATAATTATCGTCAGTGCTTTTCTTCTGGAAAGGAAGGTTTCGATACTCTTCAAGTTGTTTTTTATTATCATTTGTTATGGTGTTCATCATAAGAACTGTTCTAAATATTTCTGTATGTTCATAAATGATCCAGCCGACCTTCGTGTTGGTGTGGTTAGCACAGCGTGCTACGACGCCAGGGGTCCCGGGTTTGACTCCCGGCCTGGGCATTGGTGTTCTTTGTGAGTATCCTTTCATCATATCATCACTCATCATCATCATCTTCTCGGTTAGCCGAAAGTGGCAGAAAAGCGATGTAAAACTAGCCAAATCAATCGATCAATTTGAGTCCAATTTACGCGCAGATAGGTTAAGCCTCGCGTCAGGTTAAGTTTGCAGCAGGTTTTCGCATATGCAGATCCAAACGTGCGCGCAGAATATAGTTCCGCTGAGACGGGCTCCATTCCGACACAACTGCACACTTGCAACAAAACAGTTATTTAATGTGTAATATACAGACAAAATGATACATCCATTAGCAGGTATGGACTTGATCGGTTGCAATTACTGTGCAGACGAACTTGAATCCGCAGATTCGCCAACTGGGCAGTCGGTAGCGCTGAAGGAACACAAAAGCTCAAGAGCGAGTCGAGTGAGACTGAATACGTTGCAAAGCGCGTGGAATCAGTGATATCAGTGTTGCACATCCCACTATTTTAACCCTATTTTTCTCGTGATTCATTGCTATTCGTGCTGTACAGAGGCGAGAATGGCTGAATCGAGGTCTCCTGTTCAGTGCTCGGCTTTGCCCGAGTGTTATTTTGAGCATCATCTGAAGGAAAAAGCTCTTCAAAGTTAAACAAGTTGTTTTAAATACATATTCCTCCTTACGGCAACAAGACCAAAATAAAACAGGGCGTGAGGTGATTTGCCATCAATGAGCGCACGAACTGTCTCGGATGTTGAATGATTTGCGTTTGAGTTTAGGAGTAGAAAACGATTGTTTGTTGTTTGACGACAAAATAATCTCCGCGGTATTAAAATATATCGCCGTGAAATAGAAACACGTTAATTATTTGTATGAGGTATGCGTCAACCCGGTCGTACATTGATTCAACCGTGGGAGCGCGAAAAACCACCGCCAGGGCTGAAGCAACCGACGATGGGGGAGGGGGAGGCTTATTGTTTCACTCACTGGCGACAATGAAGGCTTTGTTGAAGACGCATGTTTACTGTTCCGTGCAAAGAAAGGGAAGGGTGATTATCACCAAGAAATGGACAGACCAACATTTGGCTCCTGGTTTAGTGAAGTCATTCATAAATTGAAACCAAACAGAGAAATAGTAGCAGACAATTCACTACATTGTATATATCACCAGTAAGAAATCATGCTTTTTTTGGTAGTATAAACTTGAAGGGCGTGTATCTTATAGTAACGTATGTATTGCGAACGAAGCAACCTAGATTTTTATAAATTTCTTTCTTTCTAAACGAGAAACAATGACTCATTAAATTCAAGAGGGGCCTGTTGTTTACTTTTACCTTAGTTTTTTTTCTTTTGCGCGTGCTCGACACATACACATATGCTCTCATGTTTCGAAGATATTTCGCGATTTATATTAAGTAGGGACACATTTATTACATAATCTATGCGCAGAAAGTACTTTAAAAATTGCATGGTTCAGGAGACAAAAAGAAGCAAAAATGAATTCCGCTTGATACGCATGTACGGGTTTTGATATGTTAAGGGTTGGCAATGCTGCCGATTCTCTCATTGTCTGCAATACGAAGAGCTCGATGGTTCAGGCAAGACTGGCACGGTTGATTCTGAGCTGCGTTCTCGCGCGGATTAATACATAAAACCTCCTGCAAACTTAACCTGACGCGGAGAAACGGGACTTGATATACAGTTTAAAGTGGGATTGGAGCAACTATGTGGATCCGCCTATGATTACATGGAGTAGTTGGTTAACGCACCTGATTTGTAGTAATATCAAAAGTTTGTTGTGGGTTCGATCCCCACAACTGGCGAAAAGAAATTTGAAGCGTTTATTACAGAAACCCCCTATCGACCACTAGGCACCTTAGGTACGTGGTTACATAATCTATTTCTGAATCAAACCATGCGTCTTGGCAAGGGCTACATGAAACTGTACAAGTATCGTTTTCGCCAGAAGTGGTCGATAGGGAGTTTCTGAAATAAACGATTCATTTGTTCACAAGAAGAGGTTGTGCTAGAATAAGTATGAATAAAAGCACTAGACAATATATAATATCCAATTAACATTGAATGCTAACAAAGAACCATTGTCACTAACATTCAAAGAGCATTTGCTTCATTGGTTTGTTATATAATTATACTTATTCCATTCCTCAATCTGAGATTGTAATCTGTTTACGGCATGGACAAAGTCGATGAATAGAATAATTCAAAATTGCACGATAACCATTGTTTCGAAACCAGGGTCTTTGGTTTGCTATTTGGACGACTAATAGAAATAGTCTGCCCACATCTATTAGTCATAAGTGTTAGTCATAAGTCCTCTAGCGTTTCAATAATCATCATGGATGATGCCGCGATGACAGCTTCAACGAACGACCCCCAGTTTCCGACCCCAACTTTGACATCGGCATAAACGGAGCGGAAATAATTTTAAAACCTAAAACAGGATATTGCACTCTACAACAAACAGCTTTCAATTACAGCGTTTGTAAATCTTGAATAGAAATGTATGACAGTCCGTTATCCCATTTAAGAGGACTAACGAAATGTGTCTAACACGAGCATATAAACCAAACTAGCAATCTCCATCGAATGTAAGGGATATTTTACATGGTTAGTAGAGAATCAACGAGAGCGAAACACCTGAAGTGCACCCCAATTTCAAATTGGGCTTCGTTTTTACTACATGATGTTTCTAAACAGCATTGCAATGCGCATCAATGTTCATGCTAAATAATATAAAACATAATATAGTCCAGTGAAACATCTCCATTAATAAGTTGCTGATAAATTTATTGCAGCAAGGGTTAGCAGCCTGCATACGAATTATACCTTTGGTAAAATGTAAAATGCACCAAGTACAATGGGATGTACAGGGTGTCCCACTCGTAAGGGGCCCCGGAAAAAGTGTTATAAAAATCTTAATAAAAGAGGATATGAAACCAAATTTGTACATGACATACCTTTATGGTTGAGAAATGAAGGTACATTACAAGAAGTGCTGGAAGTGACCTACCCCCCACCTGTATACACAGTTCAACACGGCGCTGCATGTTCGTGAATCTTTCTGCCAGAGTATTCGGCGTGACTGCCTGGATTTCACGGCGGATGTTCTCACGTAACTCGTCGATGGTGCGTGGTTTGTTCTTGTACACACTACCTTTAAGGTGACCCCACAGAAAAAAGTCAGGGGGGTACCTTCATTTCTCAACCATAAAGGTATGTCATGTACAAATTTGGTTTCACATCCTCTTTTATTAAGATTTTTATAACACTCTTTCCGGGGCCCCTTCCGAGTGGGACACTCTGTATATTAACCCTAATAAATCACAAGCTATTTTAATTGCTTCTGATAAACTGAAACGTTACATACATATATCTTAACATTCAACCTTCCGTTCTTGTAGATTCGACTGACATTCCATTTCAACAAACTGTTAAAGATCTGGGAATTGTATTAGACGGAAATTTATTATGGTCATATCACACAAGTTCCGCGTGTAGGAAAGTCTTCGCATCTCTGTATTCTATAAGACGCATGGGTAAGTTCCTCCCCACCTCTATCAAAGCCAAACGATGTGAGTCCCTAGTTTTATGTCATTTAGATTATTTTGACGTAGAGTATTCCAGTTTAACAGGTGAGTCAGCTAGGCGTCTGCAGAGTGTTCAAAATGCCTGCGTACGATACATTTTTAATTTAAAATATTAGGACCACCTATCATCTTATTTTCTCAAATTGGGGTGGCTACGTATGCAAGAAAGACGAACGCTGCACACTCTGGTCTTACTTTACAAAGTTCTCAACCTCAAGTCACCTTCCTATCTCCTCTCTCGCTTCCAATTTCTTCACGAATTTCACGATCGCGACACATCACGCAGCTGCTCAGTTCTCTCTATCCCCGTCCACAGATCAAACTTCTTCTCCAACTCTTCCTCAGTCTCCGCTGTAATGCTGTGAAACCAGTTGCCAGAAAGCACTAGAGCAGTAAGCCCCGTCGCTTCCTTTAGCAGTCGTTTTCGCCACTGTCTTCAGAGTACTCGTTAAATCTTCCCCTGTCAAGCAGACTAAAGGGCATGTGCAAGTGAATAAAGTCTTAAAATGCCTTGCAGCTACTTAAATTCAATTTTAAATTTTGTATTCCATATTTCGCATTTTGTGTGCTATATTCAGCGCTTTAAGACTTGTGTGTATGAGTATAATGTGTGTGTGTGTGGACATATATGAAATGACTAAATGTACTTTGTGTTTAATATAATAACACCATTGAGATTTTATTAATATAATAATGTATAATTTTATGTATATGGTTGAGTGGAAGAAAAGGCTTTGTACGGCCTTAACTCCGCCATATAAAACAAGGCGTTAATAAATAAATAAATAAATAATACTTCCACAAAACAAAAGTGCTCAATTTGTACTTGTTTATTGTTTATTTGTTAATATCTGTTTGAGTTTTGTTATTTAGCATCTTGCTGTTAGGCAAAAATACGAAATATATTAATTGATTTTTATTAAATGTAATGACGTTGAAATTATAATTGCATAGGACAACTGTACTTCAGATTAAGGAACAAAAATCTCTGATTTTCTCACACCTTTCAAAAACATTAGGCCCTGCCTAAATTGTATGCCCCAGGGCTCCTAGAGCGGGCCTTGGGGGCAAGGGATAATTTCATAAAATGGACAAACACAACATCGTTATCGTTTTTATGGTGACTAAATTTCTTTGAAAGAAGTAATTCAATTTTTTTCAAAGAACGAAAGCCATATCGTAGATAACTAACTTTATCTACTTAGGTTCTCATGAGTTGTAAATAGACATTTTTCCTTGCATTGATATTCATTTCTACTATTCTTTCTTTTTCTAATGATGCTCTTGAATTTGAAACACTTTCCTTAAGTATATTAAAATTCAAAGGAAACTTCCAAGTAATTGCATCATACCATACTTTTCTATCGTGAATTTGCCATTTTCTTTAACCTATGCAGCATACGCGTTTTCACACAAATAAATATCAATATTATACAAAATCATCTTTCTAAATTCAATTATCAAGATCGTGCATTAATATACACTTAATTAATATTGCAAGTACACTTTACTATGTTTATTTTTTAAATTATTTTCTTTATTTATTTATCATCTTATTTATTATTCTTTCGAGTATTCTGTAATCTCTTTCTCTCTTTATGTAGAGGGAACACACACACACATACACAAGGTTAGATACTGGTTATATATAACTCCTAAAACCGCAAGAAAATGTGAGACACTAGAGATGAAGTGCATTCAAGTATGGGAAAATCCATTTGTTCATCAATCTTGCAAAATGGAATTGCTCCCAAAATGATTCCCTGCTACTCCGGAGCTCATCACATCATAATTGCCTGGTGGTGTACAGTTTCTGGGCACAGCCCCCTGAGAAGCGTTCCCTATTCGTCTTGCCACGTCTAGGAGCGGACGTGGCATGATTCATTTTCTAACATCATCTTGCTTGGTTCTCACGATGAAGCGGCGATTCGCGTGACGTCATATTGATTCTGTTCTTTACAGGATGTATTTATGGAGCCATAAAAAAATACAATGAGTATACTAGAATGTAGCTGAGTCACACAAGCAATATCGGGATACCAGGTGCCAGAACAATCTTCCTGCTACACATTTGGAAAACAATTCCAATTTTCTTACGTGTTTACATTTTCAAAGATGTAGTGATTCCATAAAGTTCCAATTATTACATACTACATCCACAGCAATAAAAATACCGTACTTTTGATTGATTTATTGGCTTCATTTTACTTCGCTTTTCTGCCACTTTTAACTAATCGCGAAGATGAGGATGAGTGATGACATAATGAAATTCATGAAGAGACCCCGCATGAACACACATGCCCAGGACGGGATTCGAACCCGGACCCATTGCAGTCATAGTGCGATATGCTAACCACTTAACTCCATTGAGATTATGAATTAAACGAATACGGAAAGTAACTTGACTAAAATTTTTGTTGTATTTGTTGATTATACTCTTCATTTATTTCAATTAGATATTGTTAGCTGAGAGTGGATATTGGAGGGCGGGACTCTGACGCCTCTTCCTGATCTTTTTATTTTGGAATGGAGGTGACCCGAAAGTGCCTTACCTCATTATGGTGAATAATTTCTTGTTTCCAGAAAAGTCTTGTCTCCTAATATGATTATGATTATTTTCTTCCAGTTGTACCTCTCTTAAACCAAGTCCTTAGATTGATTTGCTTTATTTTACTTCGCTTTTTGTGCCACTTTTGGCTAATTTGCGAAGATGGGGATGAGTGATGACATGATGAAATTAATGAATTGACACTCGCAAACATCCATGCCCAGGTAGTGCATTGTGCTCACCACTCCGCCACGGGGCCGGCCGAAGTCCTTAGACAAGGAAGCATATCAAAAATATGGATTATTTAACGGGAATGCGAAATGTTACTAGCATCATTGAGACAATTATTTCATCTTACAAATTTAATTATATAGATAAAATAATCAGGAAACGCAAATATTCACGCTGCAAATTGAATTCCTGAGAAAGTAAAGAGCAAACAAGAGAGGAAATTAACAAAATGGATTTTTCCCTTTTCAGCCCCCTTTTACGTTCTGCAACAAAAGCCTTTCCCGTAGCCGAACGGACTGGTGCCTGTTTTATGCCTCGCTACAGGGTTCTTTACATATGTGTGCAAACAGTTTAGGCAAATACACCATTCAGCGTGCATAGCTCCTCCATTATCTGGAATGAGTAAAGTGAAATGCCCAATGTTTGCACATCCATGACCGTGAATACGTCTCGTGCCAATATCGGCGTGGTTTATCCGGGCCTTGCGCGCAGATCCAAGCGAAATGGCTACAAATATCCAGCCGTTGTTTGTTTGTTGAACTTTGCAATCTGAGTTAGTAACAAAACTCTGAAACAACTGAAAATATGAGTGCGTTTGTAATTTCTAGTTGCGTATTTCTGTGCTTCGTATTTCTGCAAAATATGATAAAAGATAGGATCATGAACACGATATAAAGAGGACATATTTTGAAATGTTGATAATCCTATTAGAATTGTTGAACATTATACAGGGTTAGCCTAACAGAAATAGACAGTTTAAACGCTTTATAAATTTAAATTTGTTTGTTACATCAGAAAGCATTTAGTACTGTTGTATAGGGAAAGTCTTTTCGTTTGTCTTTGTGACGTCAGCATCACGTGAGCACCCTTGACGTACGTTGAGCAGTATGGCCGCTAGCCAGGTGAAGAAGGCTTTCTGCGTGATTGAATTTGCAAAAACAAATTCTGTTACTATCGTGTAGCGTCGTTTTAGAACACGGTATGGTAAACAACCTCCCACAAGGCAGTCAATCTACGATTGGAGCAAGACATTTTAAGAAAACCGGTTGTCTGTGCATAGGGAAAAGTCCTGGGAGAGGAGAACTGGACTACCGCATTGATATCTGACGTGTTACAAAAGGGTCACACATAGAACACTTGTAACTTACCAATGTAAACTTCAGGATGTACTCTTCAAACCATGTAAGTATTTCAGCCCTATTATTAAAAATCTTCTTTCTGTAAAACTTTGAAAGTGTATATTTCTTTTAGGCTAACCCTGTATATGTGTGTATGTATATATGAAGTAACATGAGCAATCTTGTACTGTTCTCTTGTAAGTAAAGAAGTAAGAAATTTGTCTTCAAGCACATTTTCTTTCAATGATATCATATCTTAACTTTGTTCCTTCTCTTCAAAAGAATGTAAAAAAAAATATTTCTGTACCAATATGATTTTTATAATAGTCGTGTCGATAGCCGAACGTTTTCAATGGTTCCGGGTTCGTCCTGATATATCACTTCAATTTCACCTAATCATCATTCATACAATTATCTTAAAAATAGAGAAACTAGTGTAATATGAAATTTAAAAACACACAAACTATTTTGTATTAAACAATGGGAATTTTTACAATATTGTATTTCTCTTATGTAAGCATCGGAATCTGCTAAAGGATTTATCGACCTGTACATCCAAAACGGCAAATTCTACTTCCTCGCATCACTAAATAATTGTTCAACTCTTCCAAAGGATTTATCAACAGACAAATACAGTAGCTGTCACAGTGGAATGGATGGATATAATAGAAAATATTTCTCTCTAAAGAAATAGTGACTAATTACACGAAGCATACTTAAAAACTATCGAACGATGTGGGTCGAACTGAACCTTAGACAAAAATGCTGCATAAAGATGCTAATTGCGGCATTACTAAGTACGCACGTATTTAGAACTATATTTTGGGATGGGTCCGAACCGTCTCACATGTAATAATAATAATATTAATATTTATAATAATAATAATAAAGTTTACAATTTGTAGGTCAACAAAATGAATATGTCTATTATCATTGTTATTATTAGAACAATACACAGTTAATTGCACAATATTATATGACAATAAACAATTATTAGTATCAGAGATATAATAGATCTCATTGAAAACTGTAACTTGAAGTGTAAATATGCTAACTTGTTATGTTATGTTATTCTGCAGCTTATGTATTTTATTCGTGTAACTTTGTACTTTTGTATTTGACTTAGTGCTGTATTAGGTTTCATACTGTGCTCAACACTTAAAATAAACTATTATTATTATTACATGAACAGGTAAAAAATATGACATAAAAATAGAGATATAATAGCACGTATTCATTATCTATCTTATGCCTAATTAAGGTAACAAAAATTTGTATAAAAGAAGCTGTCCTATCAAAGAAATGCATGTCAAAATGTTTTACTTGATTAGTTATTGAATACCAAAAAGGATGTTAGATGTTAGATGAAAATAAAGTTCCTGATCATTATTTCTATGTTTATTATTATGAGTAGTGGTAGGCATGAATTTTCGCAGGCACTGTAATCGGAAAAATGTATGTTCACTATCTGCTACTAAGCTGTACGTAAATAAATTAAATCCATTTTATGCAACAGGAAACAAGTATTTTGCTAATTTAATTTTGGACTTTATAAGTTTTTCAGGGGGTGACAAGGCTTCATGGAATTCCCTCTAAATACGCCATTGCTACTAAGTGAGACGAGCGTGCATACCTTTAGCAGATGTCCCTGTGTTCGATGTCTGTTGTCACAAAGAATAAATAAGTATATGGAGAACAAGAGACCCCACGTTCAATTCCCGGGGTTTTGGATGTCAGGTGGGGGAATATCCACAGAATTATCCCTACAGAAAACGGCTCTGAGGCTCACCCAGCCTCCAATGAAACTCATACCTTGATGGAGCCCTGGAGGGTAGATGCGGCCGGATAGTGGTGCTGATCACATCACCTCTTCTTTGTGAGCGTATGGATCCTTGCCTTCACATTCCCCTCTATGCTTTCATGGCATGTTTCGATGCGAAGGGGAGTGAGTGTACCTTTACCTTACTCAAAACGTACGTATAAATTGCAACCCTACAAAGTGTAACTGGCTTCAAGTTAAGGTTGCCATAGCAACCTTATGCTAAATGCACGTGTGAGTAAGGAAACCCGTGCAGGGTATCAGGCGTGAACGTGTTCCACGAATTAATTAAGTATCTTCTTAATATTCACACACTAGCAGGTCCTTCTAGCACATGTGCAAAGTTCATCTTCTAGAATATTAATAAGCGACGCCGTACATCCACAACTGCGTGAGGACGGTTTATTAAAAGCATTTTGATCCATGGCTGGGTGAGTCCACCAGGCGACTCTTTCGATATTAATGATGTGTCGCAAGAAGTAAGTTCCCAGAAGCTGTTGCTACATAAATTGTACCAGGAAAAGTAGTCGGAATGCAGAGATTATTTCCTCCTTGAGCAGAGATAAGTTCCCAAATTTTATATAAGGCCTCCCGGATGGCGCAGTAGTTGGATTGGATTGATTTGTTGTTTTAAGTCCACTTTATGCACAGTAAGGCTAATCGGGACTGGACCTACAGTTTAAAGTTGGATCCGAACCACTATGTGCCTCCACCGGGAATCGAACCCGGGACCCCTTGATTATAAGGCGACGTTGATACTACTGCGCCATCGGCCTCCCCGATGGTGCATTCCCCCAAAGTAAAAAGCTTAATACGCACAGTGCATGTACGAATATCGTCAACTCACTTCCGACGAAAAGTGGAGATACGACAAAATAGTATTCAACATATCTGAAAGCTAACATTGGCACCATTTAATAAATTGTCAAAGTTGTTTCTAAAGACCTTCTACCAACCTCTAATAACCTGGTTTATATTGTTCGAGGAGGTGGGCGAGATGCCGGAGCAAGTGGAGTAATGTAAGGCAGGAATCAGATTGATTCTATTTTATTTTTGTTGTTTAGCGTCGTTTTACTTCCACTTTTGGCTATTCACGACGATGAGTGATGATGTGATGAAATTGATGAAGGACGCTCACAATGAACGCCCTTGCCCAGGACGGGATTCGAACCAGGGACCCCCTGCCGTCGTATTGAGCTGTCATAAACACTTCGCGGCCGGAACCAATTATGAACGGTTGTCACGGCACGGTTCGGCACAGCACAAACTGGAAATAACTCATGAGCGCCGGCTTCTGATCTATTCGCCTCGCTCCAGCTCGGTACATGAGCGGAACGGTCAGAATGTCTACACGAGAATTAAAACCGGTCGTGCACTATCGTTCGAACCACCCAGACCACGCTGGTGCAGAGTTTTTGTTTTCTGCTCGCGGTCTTGTGTTCTTGTGTGAGAAATTAAGCAGGAAAAGTGTATGGAAACTTCTTATGTAAGTACTCATTCGTTCCTCTATGGTGCCTCCGATCCAGGTTCACCATATTCTCTCCTCTTCACAAATAAACCAAGAACCCAATATCTATGTTTCCATTTGCGACCTTTCTTCCACTTGTTTCCACTCCTCCATCTCCGCACAAGCTTTCTATTGCAACTTTTAGCTGGTCCGGTACTCTGCCGACCGTTCATAATGTGTTTCCTGCTCAAACCGAGATTCTATTCTCAAGTAAACAGCTGGAGCGACCACTTGTTCTACCGATTCAGATAGTCGAGTGGCTCTCCAAGGAGGAGAGCCAGCCTCCCTATCGGTTCATCACTTGTTGGCGTACTTTACAGCTCACTCGGTCAAAGTAAACTGTTTCAGGACAGTAGAGCAGAACGGATGACGAACGCAGTCGCCTCCGAGTCGGACAATATGAAGTTTGCGGAACTGTGAAGTAAATACGAGCTATACTTGAGACTTTAGGTTGCTTAACCTGTAATCAGCAAATCAATGATTCGCCAAACAAGACACTTTTTAAAACTAAAGTTAAGACAAAAAAACCAGAGTTGAGTCTAGTCGAGCATTATTAATTATTATCGACGATCAGTGTTGCCATTTTTAGGATTTAATGTTCATGTTCTCATATTTTAAAGGCTTGTTGCCATTGTAAAAGAGAAGAGTGATTTATCCACACACCTCCACACCCCCTAACATCCCCCAAATTTCCTCAAGACCCCCTAAAATAATTTCACAAAAACCAAATTTATGGTCATTTTTCGTTCAAATGTAATACAATACAATCTTGCACAGACGAGAAATTCTTGTTAAAGCTCGGAGTTCACTGTATTTACAACCTCTGACAATAAAGTTCGGTGAATGATGCTGAATATCGAAAGTAGACGAATTCTTAATGAAACCTACCTTACTGTCCTTCGAAGTAGTCCCCTCCCATGGCTATGCACCGTTGAGAAAGGCTGTACATGTCCTGGAAACTTTTAGAAAAGTCTTCTTTCGGGATGGTGTTCAAGACCCTCGTCACCTTCCGTTGGATGTCCGGAATATCCTCAAATCTCTGACCTTTCAAAGCGATTTTGAAGCGTGGGAAGAGAAATAAATTTGGAGGATTCAGATCCAAATTTCTTGCAAATGCATTGCTACAGAGGATGAGAGCTGGTGTGTGAGGTACGACCCTGAAACGAATCGCCAAAGCATGGAATGGCGTTCTCCTGCATCACCCCGTCGGAAGAAGGCCAAGGCGAAAAATTGTTGTTCCCTCCGGCAGGAATTCCTTGTGGATCATGCTATCACTGTCAAAGAAAGTGATAAGCATCGTCTTGATGCGTGATTTTTGCGCCTTGACTTCTTCCGACGGGGTGATGCAGGAGAACGCCATTCCATGCTTTGGCGTTTCGTTTCAGGGTCGTACCTCACACACCAGCTCTCATCCTCTGTAGCAACGCATTTGCAAGAAATTTGGATCTGAATCCTCCAAATTTATTTATCTTCCCACGCCTCAAAATCGCTTTGAAAGGTCAGAGATTTGAGGATATTCCGGACATCCAACGGAAGGTGACGAGGGTCTTGAACACCATCCCGAAAGAAGACTTTTCTAAAAGTTTCCAGGACATTTACAGCCTTTCTCAACGGTGCATAGCCATGGGAGGGGACTACTTCGAAGGACAGTAAGATAGGTTTCATTAAGAATTCGTCTACTTTCGATATTCAGGAATATTCACCGAACTTTATTGTCAGAGGTTGTATTTCATTTAGAAAGGCTCGCACAAATCGTTCAAGAGAGCATTCTTTCCACTATATGGACGTCAGGGGATCATCAAAGAATTCCTTCTACTATTCTGATTTGCTAAAATCGAATATAATGTGTGTTAACAGTTGCTTGCAAAAGAGGAGACCAGTCCAGTAGATATCGAGCTATTCTTTGAAGTTCGGCCACTCTTCTGTCTACGGCCCTAATGTCAATGATGCTAACTTAGGATAAGCTCTAACACCTGGTCGAAGTTGAAAGTTCTCCGTTTTCTCTCTCACCATTTCGATATTATCTCTCCTTGTATTTTTCTAATTTAGCGGCTAATTCCGACTATGAGGATGATATGATGACATTGATGAAGGGACACTCACAAACTCCAAGCCGTGGATTGAACTCGAGGACTTCGATGTCGAGATAGAAAGTCGACAACTCAAAGCGTTCGGCTTTCGGGCATTATTATTTGATTGGCTGCTTTTAGGGTTTTCAGTAAGTATTGAATCTGCTGTTTGTCTAGTGCAGTGGTTCCCAACCTTTTTGACTTGCGGAGCCCCTTTTAGAATCAATTTCTATGGCGGAGCTTCTTAGGCCTACCGTACCGTATGACTTACAAGTTAATGGTGTTTAGAAGTAATGTTACGGAGCGGAGAGAGTAGGGTGGTAGAGAGTAAGGGAATGTAAAGTAAAGAGATATCTAAACAATTGCTCATTGTGCATGCAATGAAATTATATTTTAAAAACTTGAGCTTTTGAGCGGCTTCTGTATTTTGTTTTGGTAGCCGTATAAGCGAAGAATCCCGCTTCACAGAGATATGTAGTTGGGAACGGCAGCAATACTAACTTTGCTTTCTCAGACAAGATTTTGAATTCATCTTGTAAATACAGCCAAAACTTCGGTAGACTTTGGTTTTGAAACGCGATTTTTAGTTCGCTGTGAAATGTAAAATCTATGAGGACCTCGTATTCCGTTGAGTTTAACTGGGTGGTTTTTTGTTCACACTGAACACATTCAGTACCCATTTAAAGTCATCAAGCACCTTCTCTTGAGCTGTTGGAAAATAATGTTGAAACGAGTCTTTCAAAGCTTCGAGATGCGCCTGATTATGTTTCTGTATTTTTTCTTGAACCTTGATGTTATTTTCATTCAAGAAACTTTTTGTGAGAGGGAAGCAATCGATATATTCCTTTTCCACGCACTCTAACCAATACATAAGTTTCCTCTTAAAAGAAGACACTTTGGCGTTTGCATCAAAAACTGTAGCAGTTTTTCCTTGCAATGATAGATTCATATCGTTCATTTTGCTAAAAATGTCGACCAAATGTCCCAGTTTGCACACCCAGTCTTCATCATTTAAAACCGTTGCCAATAGATCGTTATGGTCCATCAAAAATGCTGCTACCTCTGCACGCATTTCCATCAAACGTGTCGACGCTTTTCCCTTAGACAACCACCTTACTTCAGTGTCCAGCAGGAGGAACTGACTGCTGGTGGCTTCCCATATCTTCACACATTAGTTAGAAGAGCCTGCTTTTAGGAGGTTCTGATTTTATATAGTTTATTATTTTTATGGCATTATTCAAAACTATCATAAACTCAGAAGGCATTTTTCTCGAGGCTAGCGCCCCGCTCACTCTCGTTGTCTGTCCGTCTCGCTCTCCCGCTACAGCAGCAAAATGACCAAGAGTCGTCTGCTACAGGCGGCGAGAAATTCAACTCGGCAAATTTCCTTTCAGAATGTAATTTCTAGTATTCTTATTTTGATTCTACCATTTGTTTCAAAATCTTTAATTTCATTCCATTTTTATTTATTTTCCTGGAGCTGCCACGGAGCCCTGGGAAGCCCCTTAGGGCTCCGCGGAGCACAGGTTGGGAACCGCTAGTCTAGTGTGATCAAGTTCCTCGACTAACGTTATTAATTCTTCTTCCCTTTTACATTTGAAGTGCAGCTCCATTTTTCACCATGCTGAATGGGTACTTCCCGGCGTTCTACCTCATGTCAGAGCATTCTGAGAAGAAAAATTAACAAAAAGAATTAAGTGCACAATTTGTACATTCAATATAAATTAATGAGAGAGAATTATAATCCATTCCGCAAATTTCATTCAATTATTTTTTTAAAATTTTTCTTTGAATTTCCTATGATACAACTCTCCCCACCAATCCTAATCCTTCGTAAGCCACAAGAGTAAATCACTAATGTGTTTGTCGTGTTTGTTTACATCTCCTGCTGTTGCGGTTTTCGCAAAAATGTGGTTGAGTAGATACATGCAGTCTGCGTTAACTCTCTGGAGTTCCACAGGGCACGGAAAACAATTTATTGCCCGAAATAAGGGAGTGGATTTGTCCATGGAAAGCCTCGTTGGAACAGTTCCAAAATGCAGCAGTTATCTACGAGGAAAGGGCTTGTTAGATAGTATTCTACGGGATACAAATGATGCAAATTTATGTGCCCTGCTTGTTTAATGTTAGGACCAACTAGTATCACATACGGACATAGCAGATCCTTTACTTTGTGTGTAGTTTTTACCATCAATTAATTGAACAATTTTTATAGCCTGTTGCCTGTAGTCTGCGGAATGACCATAGTGAACCCAAAATACATTTCACGTTTAGATACAAATTATTTCCAGAATTTTGTAATTGCTCTGGAATTTCTGAATGTATATTTCTTTCATTAGTAATGAGATTATATTTTTATGGTTTGGAACTATATATACACAATATAATTCCAGTGGATAAAAATATCTTATATGTGAAAATAAAATATATTATCTCAGTTGGAAGAGACAGTCTCTCTGTGTTCAAGAGATTAGTATTTATGCTGCTACGAGGCTCAAATTTCAAACGCATAAAAACTTAGTTGTAAAATAATTTTATGAACTACTGGTTTCCTTAAACCATTTATTACATCAGCAGTTAGTATGGAATACACCTCTAGGTAGGATTGTGAAAGGGAAACTGGCAGTCGGGAGATAGGCCAAGGCCTATAGAGCCACGGGTTCTGTTATGTTAGTATGGAATATTATTATTAATAATTATATCTTCGTCCAGATCAATGGTTTCAGCTGTCATGCTAGTGTGATTCCAATAGGAACATAAACTTTCAATGGCCTACGTCTGAGGGGAGACGACATTCTCTGAAACGACTATAACGACGTGTAAGTTAACAATAATGACAATTATTGTTACAATTTATAAAAATAAAGTTTTTGGCTATTACATGAACATTCTCTGCTCGTTTGCAGCCTAAGGAAGTAGAAAAACAGGATAATAATAATAATAATTGCGTGACTCAGTATTATTACGTATTATTCTAGCTCACTTGCAGGTTCACGAGAATGAAAAAGGTTCAATGAACGAAACTGTACTTCTCAAAAATCAGTGTTTATAGCCTAATGCCTATCTTCTCTAAGGAAGAACAAGCGAAATTAAGAGCGAACCAATCATCAACAGCAACGTTTCGCACAATAGCAATATGGCATGGCCCACAAGTTTGCATCCTTTTGGTGTCGCTTGTCACTTCGGTCGCTTAAGCGTTGCACAAACATAGCGTCAGATATGCATATACTATCAAATCTCGTACAAAAGTAAACTCTAGTGACTTGCGAAGAATTTTCTTTCGGTGGTCTGCAGAATCGTTTTGTTAAGGGAAAGGACCCGATTATCGTCCCCTATCCTAATACCGTCCCCCATGGTATTGGCGTTGTAACGTGCTGTCAATTACGGAAAACGGGCAGAACTATTTGAACGTGGCCTGTTTAGTATGCAGTGAGGGAACAAAGGTTGCTGTGTGCACGCTAGCGATTGTGTTGTGGAAAATAAGTGTTATGCTGTTTCCAAATGTTTAGAAGTGTTGTATTCATTACCACCGCACCACAGAAAGGTAGGTGTTTCACTTTACCTTAATCTAGTACATCAAAATAGAGGTTAAATGTATTTGATTGGTCATTTCTCTTACCACGTCATGCTCAATCATGACGCCATAGTGCTTATAGGATAGATCCGAATATCGTCCCCCTATGTGTGCTAAATACCGTCCCCGGGACGATATTAGGCTCCCAGTTACATTGCGCTTTCATCGTTTCAGATGCCTCCTGGTCCTACAAAACGAAGAAAACAGTGGGATAAAGAAGCTATGGTTCGAGCCGTGGAAGCAGTTCGCAAGAAAGAAATGGGCCTGAAGAAAAAACAGAAAGAAGAACATCAAATATCCAAGTTCGTCATCGAAAGATGAGGAAGAACCTGAACTTGTAAGCACAGATGATGACGACAGCGATGACGATTATCCAGACGGAAACGAGGAGTATGAAGACAGTGAAGAAGATGCAGTGTGCTTGTATTGTCATGGTTTATTTTCTGCCGACAGGAATGGTGAAAAATGGGTGCAATACTCAACTTGTAAAAAGTGGTGCCACGAGGACTGTGCTGGAGGACAGAAGCCACCTGTTAAATTCACCTGTTCAGTTTGCTTAAGTGCCTAGATAAATGTTTGCGTTTTTTTTTTCAGTCCAACGTCCATCAGCTTAAGTTTATCTCATTATGGTTGCAGGGGACGATATTAGGCAACCCTTTCCTTACTTTCGTGCATTTGACCACTTTTAAGAAACTTTTTTTTTCGCAGGTATTTTGTATATTATTTATATACAGCCCACATAATATAAGAAATATATATATAACATTCTACTGAATCGTGTTGTTTTCCATTTTTGCACTTAACTTTTTCAACTGAAATTTTTGTGTTTTAAAAAAAAGGGACGATATTCGGGTCCTTTCCCTTATTTTGGCGGGAGGATTATTATACACTTGTATTTCAAACGGTGTGTCGTGTTTTAGAGGAACACGTTTTAAAACGCCCGCCACTTTGCACGCAAATAACAGACAAGTAATATTGATCCCGGCACAGTGATAATAATGTTCACTGGAAGATGTAATGCGCACTTTTGCCGTGCGATCCGATAAATCAAATATTAGGTGCGACTTTCGGAAAATGACTTTTTTACGACTAACCTCTATGAATGTACACACGAGAAATGAAATTGTTGTTTCAGCTTCTTTATTGCGGCAACATTGTGCACGTTCAACAGTATTAAAAGCATCCAGTAAATGAATTATTGTTTTGGGCCGTGTTCATCCTCATTCGAAAAAAAAAATTGATGGTAAAAACTTCACACAAAGTAAAGGATCTTCTTTACTTGGGTGAAGTAGTTACGTTTTCCTCTGAAAACGGAAGAGAGAAAGGAAAAGCAGTTCCGCGGAAAGTTACGCAAAATAGTGCGCCAGCTGGCGTGTTGAATTGTTGTTGAATTGTTCTTTTAAGTCCACTTTATGCAAAGAAAGGCTAATGGAGACTGGACCTACAATTTAAAGTGGAATCCGAACCACTATGCCATTCATTTGTGTGATTAGATATTTCGTGTATAAATCTTAACTTTTGCAAAATTGTTCATCCTTAACACACGCGAGAGTACCGCTATCTAACGGTTATGTTCATCGTTTAAAAGAAGAAATGATATTTGATGGTGGTGGAAGTTTGGCGGGAGAGAAGAAAGTGGGTTCGAGTGATGGTAGCCGATCTAAATGGTTGATGTTTTGCATGTATGAGCCGATTTCGTTGCGTTTAAAAGTTTTGTTTGTTTCTACAGTATATGCTACCGCATCACGACTTATGTGGTTGGAGCAAGACTCTGATGAGTTCGTGCCCGTTGTGGAGGATGCGTGTACGAGTTACGATTTAGACATGCCGTCATAACCGTCACAGGATAAGGAAGAATCGAACCCTCCACCACGAACCATTACGTCACAGGACCGTGTATTGTTTGGTCTATCGTTGAAGTGCAAATGTAGGGTGACCAGACGTCCTTATTTTCGCAGGACAGTCCTTTCTTTCAGGGTCATGTCCTGCGGTCTGCGATGATACTCCAAAAAACCAAATATGTCCTATTTTTCAACAACGTCCTGCAAAATGTACTGCAAAACATCCAGACGAATTGTTTACCTCTGTAAAACTGTTAGTGCTGTTTAAATTAATAGTATTGTTAGTTTGCAAAGAAATACTTGTAGATCTAAATATTTTCCACGCTCGCTTCGCTCGCGATCTTTTTGTCTTGCTGTAAAGCTTCTATTTATTGGTTACAAGCAGATACTGCATATATATCTGGTTATAATATTAATATTTTAATATTATTTCACAATGAATGAATGTTCTATGGTAAGAAAGTAAGGGAACACACGCGCACACACACAAACAGTAAGAACGAGAGAGATAGGAAGGTTAATCTGTAAAATTAAAAAGATAAGCAAGAGGAGGAACGAAAAACAGAGAAATGAAAAGGGAAATACATAAGAAGGGAAGACCTTTGTGACGCATCCATGGACTTTCTGCTTTTCGTTTCAGAAAATCTGGTCACCCTCAAATACAATAGGCAATTTGTGGGAATGATGTGATACTACGTTTCCGGCTTAAATCTTAGTGTAGTGGAATCTGCATGAATAGCAAGACGCCATGATAATATTTGTGTGGTTGCAGTTATTATTATTCGCACGGGAGCATAAACAGTATCACACGTAGAACTGTAATGAGAATATAAAGTCTTTTACGAATTTCATTCTAAAATTACGCCTGACTTTGTTTTACAACGACCTTGGTGACGTCGCACAGGAGTTGTACTTTGCATGTTTTCGATTAGCACGATGTTAATATCACGTTTATTTCCTGCAAATGCAAAATGAGAAAATATTTTCGTACTAAAGCAGTGGAATGACCATTATGTATAAACTTAACTCATCCAAACATATTTCTTTCTCTTTTGTTAATCGAGAAACATTGAACTCACGAAACCTTATTAATTGAATATAAATTGAATATTTGTTATGTTGGAACAGACTCATGAACAATAAGCCCTACTAAAGCATCATTTGCAAATACTAGTTATGTAAAGTAAACTTTAACACACGTTGGTGTGTATTTTGAAGAGTCGTGTTTTGGGGGAAAAGATCAGTAGGACTGGTTTGAGTAATTACAATTTCAATGTCTTTATACAGTTAAAACCTCATCAATAAACGTTTGTTTATTTACTACATTCATTGTTATATTTCACAACACTTATCCGAAATTGATGTTTATGTGTGTAATAATCATATATTCCCTTACAGGTGGGGGGATTACTATGTGCATGCTGGGCAAGGGTGTTGGATTGTGAAATGAGTGGGGGAGAATGAATATAAATCAATCTTTGAGAGGAATGGGGCATGTTGAAATTCAATTTCAGTTGTTTGATTTGGGATCCGTTTTGAAATATTTCGATCATGTCCTGTTTATTGCCCTTCAACACAAGAGGTGAATAAAAAATACTTCGTCGACAAAAGTTTGATAAATGTTTCAAATTTTTCTTTTAAATGGAATTTCAGGTTCAAAGGCAGAAACTGTGTACGTTGTTGTTTTAATATAGAATCGTATTCAAGGGATGATCAAAATTGATGTATGGTGTGCACAAAATAAATTTACTCTTCTATTAGTGTTTTATTATGTAACTTGCAAAATGATACAGTCAACAGTAAGGCGTTTTCAGTTTCATGATCATCTTAAGTTTCACTTTCTCAACATTGATATGCCGGCCCCCGTGGCGTAGTTGTTAGCACATCGCGCTTCGACGCCAGGGGTCCTGGGTTCGAATCCCGGGTTGGGCTGAGAATCCAGAGTTTAGCCCCAAGATCAACAAATCCGCCAACTTATAAGAAAAACTGTTGAAAAATTAACTTTCTCTTTAAGTTTCACTTCAACAACAAAGACCATAATTATCGTTCATTTATTTTTTGTGACAGCCAGTAATAGCATTTAGGGCCATTATGTTTTCTTAAAAGGAAGAGGTCATGCCTTAAACATTAAAATATTTATCTTTTAATAATAAATTCTCTAAAATCCACTGTATCTCATTCCTTTCGAGGACTTCATCTGACATTTTGTAAAGCATACAATCATCAGCGAAACTAGTAGTGTATTTCCGAGGGTTCGAGGATCATCAATAGTTATAAATCAGACTTGGGCAACTCGCTTGCACTTGTGGAGGACAGCGAGCACTCCAGTGCTGTGAGCGCTTCCCGTTGGCACATTACACAAATGCGATCGACGAAGCCTTCTGCCTCAGCCCTTCCCTCCTGTCCGTCCCTAAGAGACGCTCCAGTAGAATGGCTCGCTTTCTAGGCCCACAACCTGCATACGAGGAAGCTCTTCAACAACTAGAGCAGGTTGACCAGGCTTGTTATCTTCAAATGATAAATGTATATGAGAAACTAGAAATTCGAAGGAGCAGTAAGGATTTCCTATGGGGTGCGTTGTAAGTCGGGGATTCCGAGGAAAAGCTTACTTCATATCGCTTCCATTTGGTATTTAACGAATGCTGTCTTATCTTTAGTGCCGTAAAAATGTCTCTCCTTACAACCGTGCACGGCGTATCTTTATTTATCAAAAGAAAAAAGGCTTACTGCACTCTCCCTTTTTACTCCGTCCGGTCAGGGGTTCGAATCCCGGCCTGCGCATGGGTGTTCATTCTGGATGTCCGTTCATCAGTTTCATCATATCATCACTCATCCTCATTGTCGAGATTAGCCAAACGAGACGGAAAAGCGACGGTAAATACCAAAAATCAAATCAAATCTATACTCCATCCCAGGAGTCGGTGGAGCATATAACGGTGGAGAAGGAAAGAACGCTAGTGAGCGGAGCAAAGAGTACGCGCTGCTGCAAACAGCGGGTAGCTGAAGCCACGTTGTTCACCTCCAACCAATCCTTTTCCTCTCATGTGTTCATTGGTCAAGCCCTTTCGAGTCACTATAAGCACAGACGACTTGCTCTACAAGATTCCTGTGACAGAGTGTAGTTATGAGTCCCGGTCAGTAGTTCATTGGTCAGCCGCATGCAATGGAAAAATTGGTGAATAAGAATCACATTTTTCGTTCTATTCACTGTGATGTAAAACTGGATGTTCGAAAAAGAACACCTGGTTCTCAAGACCCATTCTTCCATCATGTTCCTTTACGATTTAATCAGATACTGGTAGTCCAGCTATACCCTGTCCCAGGTATCTCTGGAGCAGGGGAACGAAAACAACTCTCTGCGCAAGTAGTGACGCGAGCGACTGCAGTTACCAGCCTTCGAGTAGCGTCTACTGCTTCGCTCTGCCCACTCGATTCCTCTCCTTCTCTGACGTTATGCGCGGCCTTGCTCTGGAGATATTTGGGACAGGGTATACTATTCTGAGTTCGTGTTGAAGATCTGTAGTTGTAACAGGCAGTGATGGAGTCAGAAGGAGTCGAGAATATTTTTAGTGGGCAGTCGCATTTAATACCACTATATATAATAGGCTATAAATTAGCTTATTTGGATTAAAAAGCATTACTTTTTGCAAATCTTGAAAAAACTTTATTTCTCCTAATTTTTTTTGTCATGGCAAACTTGTATTATCGAGTTTTTCTTGTTTGCTGGGGGAGGGACGGACGTGTCGACCAGGGAGCGCTCCCTACTCCTTCTGGTACCGTCGCTGATAGCAGTACACTGACGCAAATTAGATATGAACAAATGTCAGTCTTGATATTGAGTTGTCATGCATCTGAAAAATGCTCCATACTTTATGAGCCACTATTATAAGCAAAGTTTGTGCTACTCGCATTTATTTATTATTTTGTATTTTAGTTATTCGGGGTCGCTTTTCTACCACTTTTGATTAATCGCGGCGACGAGGATGTCATGATTAGATTAAATTAATGAAAAGACACTCACCCATGCCCAGGCCGGGATTTGAACCCAGGAACTTGGTGGCGAGATCAATAATCGACCAACGAGCCAGATGTAATCACGCATAGATTTACACTACCTGAAAATAATGTATAAAATTATTTGCACTCGCATTCATTTCCACATTTTCTTTTTTTTTTCTTCTCTGAGGAAGGAATAGAGTACTTCTTACCAAAAACGTACCCTAGCCCTGAAAAGCTTACCTTCCCTAGACAAACATGAAAGCCATCATTCGTAAAGTTGCGACCTTTAGTTTTATTCTTGAGGTCTAATCCATTAAGTACAAGTAAAATGACGACTTAAATTACCTCAATTTCTTATATCACAATACCGTATCAATCCCTAAGATTATATGTTTATTTTATAAAGTCTCTCTGAATGCTTCACGTTGACCAGGGCATTCACTTGTTTTTCTCAGTTGTCTCAGCCTCTGAGGCATGTATACAATGCACAGTGTTGCGCTATGCAAACCTCCTGAGCATTCAGGAAAACAGGTAGTTCCTTCTGTTTATAGAGTCAGCGGTTTGCATAGTGGCAATTAGTAACACGATTCGGCATAGAGGAAGAGCTCGATGGCCTAGTGATATAGAGGTGAGACAAGCTGAGAGGGGACTGACTTTTGGATTGGAGTTGAGAAGGGAGAAGTGGTTAGGAGAGCAGTGGGTCAGAAGTGAGACGACGCTCTGGTCGACAAATTGAGAAGCCAACAGAGGACTTCGTATATTCTATTCAGCCTAATACTTCAGATAGACAGGTAATTATCCTAACACCCAGCCATGATTCAGGTTCAAAGGTTCACAAAACCCAACGAGTGACCATTGTCTTTTCTGCAGTTTAGTTCCTTAGTGTGATTTTGTACCTTTCGCATTGCCAAGCGTTATCTCGTCATGCCAATGACGAGTGCTCTCATCAGAGGATGAATGATGAGTAATTTACATCACCTAGCAATTAATTGCACAAACACTGGTTCAGATCCCCTCATTCTTTAGAATGACACGATACCAGGATATAATCAAATAAATGAGATATAATGCAGTTAGGTTCCCTATTAAGCTGGTTGAAAATGCTTGAAAGATAAAAAATTAAAGTAGGGTCCTTTTTTCAACCACATTTTCGCATACCAAACATAATTTAAAATACTGATTGAATGTTAGTTGTGTTAAAAAATGTATTATTTTGAAGATTTATGGACTTATCTTCTCAAAGTGTCAAAAAACACTGGTGTGAACTTTCACTATTCCTTATTGCACTCCATGAAAAGGTATCCTACAGGAGTGTGTTTGCAAGAAACCAATAACGTTGATGAATCTAGACCCGCAGTTGCCATAGGGTTAGTGACATCTTTTTGCCATATTTTGACATTTTACTAAGCAGATACATACAGTTTCTTTTCAAACTTAAAGAAGAAAAGAAGACACACACACTAAGATCACCAATCCTTCAAAGAACACGCTGAAACGATATTCTTATTGGCTGGAAAATGGAAGGAGGCCAAGGAAGGAAATAGAGAAGAACGGGGAAGAAGACACAATGAACTAAAATGGGGGACTGAAGATAAACAAAGAATGGAAGAAGGTGTTAGATAGAGTGGAAAGGACAAGAGCGAAGGAGGAGAGAAGAAGGAAGAAGAATGAAGAAAGAAAGAATAAGGAAAAAGAGCGTGAGGTAAGGAGTCCAACCACGTTCCAGATGAAAGGAAATGTTTATCTAAATCGCCTGTCAGGTGAAACAACAGTTGACAGGAGAAGGCCATCTGCTGGAACATCCTGAAAGGAATGTTCCAGATAAACAACTTTCTAATAATTTTGTGTCTGGATTGTGTCTGGAGGGGAGTGATTTTGGTGTATATACAGTGGCGCAGGAACGGGGGGTACAGGGGTACATTGTACCCCCTAAATTTTTGAAGGGGGTACTGTACCCCCTAAATCCGTAGATCGAGTTGTACCCCCTGTACCCCCCCTTGGTAATTTGACAGCAGACGCAAGGTGCTACTGTTAAAAGAACCTATTTCAGTTCGCGCAATAAAAAAGTGTATCGATATTGTTTATAACTTATAAACATTATCTTCCTTACCACAGAAATTCAAACCATTCTAAACTTACTCTACTATTGAGCGACCACAAGGAAAAAACCTTGGACGAAACGTCCCAGCGCACCTTTCCCCTCTTCCGTTCAGCTCGGGCCATAAGGAAACATGGTCCACTCTCCCCCTCCCCTCCTCGCGGGAGTACGGTGCACAGGAGTCGCGGGTGTACGCAGGTTGTTTTGCTTGTGGTTCCACTATTACATTGTGGTTGCTACTAGTTAGTTCATTGACCTAATGGAAACCTCTTTAAGGAGATAAAAATTGTTTAAAATGTGTGTGAAACGATGGAATCAGATTTGCTGTCAGAAAATCACGCTGCAGATGAATGCTCCTTTGCGTAAGGGGGGGGGGTACACTTTTCTAAAGAAATGGTCGCGTCGATTCGAAGATAAGATACAAATCTTCATCAGAAGGGTATATGACTGATCCCATTTTCTTTTCAATATTTAAAATGGAATTTTCCAAAACGAAATACTTACACGAACGAGACGAGACACTACAGACCAACTTAGGGGGGTACAATGTACTGCTGTACCTCACCCATATTTTTCATAACTTTGTAAAGGGGTGTTCGGAAAACTATACTTAAACCTATATATAAGAGATTTTGAAAATAGAGTCCCGATTAGCCTATCTGAGCATGAAGATAATCTAGAATAAGTTTTAATGACTTCCGAGTGGAAACCGAAACAAAAATCAACACAAACAAGAACGAGAAGGACCTCGCCACACAGGAGACGAAATAAGGCTGTGACAATTTTCTACTCATCGCATCGCGATATCATTCCTAGGTGAAATGAAATCTTTCCTAGACATTTAAACAAGGCGCAATTTGCGATATTATCAGAGGGGGGGATTATTTTTACCTATGTATAAGATATAATTATAATTGGATATTACTTACTTACTTACTTAGTCGATCCTCTTCTACCGTCAGGTGTAGAGGTTTTGCAAAGAGCTCTCCATCCTTCTCGGTCCCTGGCTAACATTTTTGCCCTGTTGGTATCCAATCCTCTTCTCCTCAAAACTTCTTCCATCCAGCCGTCCCAGGTCTTCCTTGGTCTTCCCTTTGGTCTCTTTCCATCTACTTTAGCTTGCCATATCTTTTTAGGTATCCTTTCTTCACTCATTCTGTGAACATGACCAAACCACCTCAACTGCGACGCTTCTATTTGTTGTTGTAAAGGTTGGGTCTTAAGGCTCATTCGAATTTGTCTGATTCCTTACTCTTTCTCGTTTTGTTTTTCCTTCTATTCTTCTTAGGTATCTCATTTCAGTTGCTTGAAGTTTGCTAGAATAATTAGTTGTTAGTGGCCATGATTCACACCCGTAAATTAGTGTAGGTGCATACGTTGTTTTGTAAACTGTCAACTTTGTTTCCTTCGTAATTTCTTTTTTATTTATGAAGTTTCTATTTAGAACATGATATAATCTTCCTGCTGCAGCAATTCTATTATTTACTTCTTCATCTATTTTCCCACTGCTGCTTATTATAGACCCTAAATACTTGAACTTTGTTACTTGTTCCAAGCTCTCACCTCCTATCTTAATGGTATGAGTTCTATGTTCTCTACTTATTATCATTGTTTTTGTTTTACTGGTGTTAATTCTCATGTTTACCTTTTGTAGTTCTCTGTTCCATACATCTAAATTATATTCTAAGTCCTTTTCAGTTTTAGCAAATAAAACTAGATCGTCTGCAAAAGCTAGTTCTGATATTTGTACAGGTCTCATGAGCCAATTCCCAACAGTAAAGGGTTTAATCTTTCTTTTGCAAGTTTTTGTAATTTCATCAATTAAAATTATTAATAGAAGTGGACTTAAAATGCAGCCTTGTCTTACTCCAGTTGATGTATAAAATTCATCAGATTTTATGTTACTTGTACGGATGTAGTTACAACAGTTATTGTAAAAGCTCTGTATGCTAGCGATCAGGTTATCATTCACTTTTCTTCTTTGCAGCACTTCCCATAATTTAATCCAAGGTACCCTGTCAAATGCCTTTTCCAAATCTATGAAACACATATGAATTTCTTTATTATATTCTATCACTTTTCCTGATATTTGTCTTAGTGTAAAAATTAAGTCCTGGCAGCTTCGATTTGGTCTAAATCCACTTTGGCTTTCTTCTAGTTGGTGTTCAATTTCTTGCCTGAGTCTATATTCCAATATTCTTGCATAGATTTTACCTGGGACACTCAACAATGAAATTCCTCGGTGATTTGAACATAACCGGTTGTCTCCTTTTTTGAATATTGGTGTGATCACTGCAATTCTCCAGTTTTTTGGTGTCTTTTTGTATTTCCAAGCAAGGTTAATAGTATGGAGTAATAATTTCTTTCCTGTACTTCCCATATATTTAACCATTTCTGGTGAAATCCTGTCATGACTTGCAGCTTTACCGATTTGTACCTTTTTTATGGCATTATTAAGTTCTTCTTCCTTAATTGTGTCATCTTCTTCCAATATAACTTCTAGAGTTGTTTCATCAGCTTGTTCCTCCAAATTTGTACCTTCTAACAATTCCATAAAATATTCCTTCCACCGATTCATAACTTCTGTTTCTTCTGTTAACATTTTCCCATTTTTATCTTTGATGAATTTCAGTGGACATTCTTTATCTTTCCTCATATTTTTTAACACTTTATAAAACAGTTTCTTGTTTTCTTTATAATTATTTTCCATAAATTTACCAAATTCTTCCCATGCTTCTTTCTTTGCAAGAATGACCATTTCTTTAGTACGTTGTCTTTCCAATTTGTATTTTTGGTAGTCTTTTTTGTCTTTTGTTGTTAAATATTTATGCCATGCTTGTTTCTTTTGTTTCACTTGTTCTCTTACTTCCTCTGTCCACCATGGGGTCCTCTTCTTCTTTATTCCTATTCTGTATGTGCCACATACTTCCTTTGTTGCATCTAGCACTATTTTCTTGAAATTCATCCAACTTTCTTCCAAATCTATTGTATCCCTTCCTGTCCCTAGCTTTTCTATTTTATCCTTGACTTTCTCTTTATAGATATCCTGATATTTCTTCTCCTTCAGCTTATAACTTTTGAGAGATTCTGACACATGCTTTTTCTTTGTCTTAAGATTATTTTCTTTAACTTGTGTTACTAATTTCATTGTAAGAAGATAGTGGTCACTGCCAATTTCTGGGCCTCTCGAAACTCTTGCATCTCTTATATATTTCATTTGGTCTCTGTTTATGATTATGTAGTCGATTATTGATTTTTCGTTCTTAGAGGGTTCAGCTCTTTTATATTGGACATTAATTGCTTAAAATCTAATATTGGTATCGAATGCAACACAAACACAACGCCATTTTAAGTTAAACCCTAAAGTCAATATGTAAGAAAATTACATTAGTCAGATGAATGCACGAGATAGAGTAGAGGCGGCGAATGTGGAATGGTCGGCAAAAGTGGAATACCATGATATTTACAACTACATACGTCTACCATCTATCGGGGTAGTTTAGAACTATCAGACGGTGTGTACAGATGGCAGCACTGAAGCAACCCCCGCCATCCACTGTGAATGTTTACTGACAGAGTACATAAAGCTGTTTTGGAGGTAGCTGACTTTTTTTCGTCACCGTCGTTTTGTACACACAAAGCAAACACAAGGTAAGATTTCTGCAAGTGTTCTATGTGACATTGTTCACCAATGTCGTAGCTAAATAAGCATTGTCAATTAGGTGTCCTGGAAGTTTCCGTTATTATCTAATTTAAGATTAAAAAAGAAAAGTAGTTAGCGGGTAATGTGGAATAGGTGAGGGTTGTTAATGTGGAATACTATTCCACATTACCCTCTCTTTTTCAGGTCTTGATAAAATTTGTTAAAATCACATTTTTATAGTTTTATGACTTCCTGCATGCAGTTATAAGGTACAGCAAAATGGCAGAGAATGTTTATCATGTTGTGGGGGTGTACAGAGTCTGAAGAAGACCTTGCTAGAAGGTTGAAACGTTACGTTTAGTTTATGTTTTTAATAAAATAAATTACTGCGTTGGTCAGCATATTTATATTTTTTCATAATCATGGAAACAAGGCTGAATGGTGTTATAACTCAATATTCACTAACTGGTTTCGTCACTTCATCAGTAAAGTGAAGCCAAGCAAAGATGACCCAGTACTCCTCATACTTGATGGCCACTACAGCCACACCAGGAATATTGAGGTTATTGACCTAGCTCTGGAAGAATCTGTTGTTATAATTTCTTTGCCACCACACTCGAAACATAAGCTACAGCCTCTTGATAGAACATTCTTGGGCCCTCTGAAGAGATATTTCAACGAGGAGTTGAGATTGTTTCTCCGTAACCATGGGAGAAGAGCAACTCATTTTGACGTAGGAGAACTCTTTTCCAGAGCTTACCTACGTGCTCAGTGGGGCGAGATTGCTGTTAATGGATTCAAATGCACAGGAATTCATCCCCTGAACCCAAACGTTTTTAGGGATAGTGATTTCATCGGAGTTACCAACACAGCCAATAATGACGTCTCTCTACCTCCTGATAGTGTTAATCCACAACCATCCACATCTTCGCCAACTGAATATCCCACACCGCCTGTACAGGAAACAACTTCACCAAGTGAAAAGTCTACAAATGCTGTCTACACTCGCCGATCAACTCAATCCAACCATGCAGTAACACAATGGGATATATCTCGAGTTCCAACTACAAGTAATGCACAATCCAAGAGGGGATGCAGAACCACTTCGTCAACTGTACTCAGAGGAACACCTTATAAACATTCTCTACAACACTCTCTTCATGAATCAGAAAAGAAGAAGTCAAAGAAAAGCAACTCGTGCAAGAGATGTATCTTCAAGGAATCAAATCAGTGTGAAGGGAAAGGAAAAGATGAAATGGCAAAATCCAGAACGCAGCGTGGCAAGAAGCAGGAAGACATTGCACGTACAACAAGTGAATCGACCATTGAAAGTGATGGAATCACCTCTGATCATTGTAGTGTGATTGGGGAAAGTGTAGGTCCGAGGAACCCAGACACTGAGTGCTTGTTCTGTGGAGAGAATTGGTCGACTGTTGTTCCAGGCAGTAAGTGGATCCAGTGTTTATTGTGTGAATTGTGGGCCCATGAGCTCTGTAGTGCATCAGAGGGAGATGTGTTTATTTGCGATTTTTGCGATTAACATAAATGAACAGAACAATATGGCTAAGTGTCAAAGTTGTGTAATCTCTAATTATGAGGGTAATGTGGAATACTGTATTCCACATTACCCCCCACTTTCATTTTGTTGACATTTCGCACTTTATTCAGTAATGTTTTTTTCTTCAAAAGCACGGTAATTATTTCAAATATTCTGAGTGTTTTTTTTAAAAAAAGGAATGTGTATTGTATTTTTTTGTTGAATTTTCATATCAAAATGTGCACAAATAAAGTAATTATAGTTCAAAACAAAAACGGTATTCCACATTTGCCGCCTCTACTCTAAATGAAACTCACTGCAGGTTCTATTGGTAAATTTTGGATTGGATTCGCAAGGTCTTTGAGTGAGATGAGAATGTTTGATTGATTTATTTGGTTTATTTTACTTCGCGTTTCTGCCACTTTTGGCTAATCGCAATGAGGATGGGCGATGATATCATAAAATTGATGAACACTCACTCACATGCCCTACCTCTGGCGTCAAAGCGCGTTATACCAACCCCTCCGCCACGGAGGCTGGCGAGGTGGGAATGTGTTTTGGATTTTCTTTGTAGATGCGAAAATCTTTAACTGTGCGCGCACATGCTTTTGCTTACATTAAAGTTTACCTTTTCAAATAAACGAGAAATTGACATGTCACCCTAAAACACACGCATGTATCTGCATTTAATACCACTACATACGAAAAGAGACCTTGGGCGGTTCTTCATATTGTCCACCAAAGATTGAAACGAAAAAGAAAACACATTTTGAGCGTATGCCTTTCCTTGCTTTCTCTGACATCTGAAGGATTTCAGTTTTGCATATGTAATGATAGTACTTTTAGTGCTTGAAGAGTGTCATTAGGTACAGCTAATTATACAGGGTGTCATTTTAATGGCGCCCACGGATCACGGAAACGTATAGAGGACATCAAAACAAACAACTTTTCTCAGTAACATTTTTCTCATTGGAGCGTCGTTTCGGCGCTACAGTCGTTCAAAAAAGCCCGTTTTGCCGCCTGAATGCTGGCAACCACACACAACATTTGATTGCATTTGTGACGTCATATCCCTTCGTGAAGCGATGCGTTACAGGGTTGCCAGGAACACACATATTCTGTGAAAAATGACATAGCTACAATCAGCCACATTATACCGTAAAACAAATGGAGAAAACACGTTCTGTAACCTAACAGGAAGTAAACAAACGATACGAAAAATGGTAGAAAGAAAATAGAATTCAAGTGGAAGTGGTCATATCGAATTTTGTATCAGCTTGCATGTCAAATATTTGCAAATATAGTTACCAAGTTGGCATCTACAATTTAGTCTATCCACTTCGTCCTTCTGATACTAGTTGTCTGTGACACACTGAACAAATGACAAAATAGAAATGAAAGAACTCAAAATTCCAAAGGTAAGCAACACATAATATAATGTATATTCAGGGCATTTAGAGGGAAGTGACAAAAATGGTTGAAAATACAGGGATATAAATAGTAGTAAAACAAACTCTCCGACGACTGTGTTTATCTACGCATCGGATACATATTTATTGACCTTTAGAATGTATACACACATACATATTCATACACATATACATACACATACACATATACATATACATATCTAAAGGGGGAAACCTCCCGAAGTAGCCCGCCTCCACCCGCGGACTTTCGAGGGTATGCTCCTAATGTCCTGGTACCTTTAAATAAACCAGGACGTCAGTTTCCTGGATTTAAACGGTTCCCCCGCCTTTTTATCCTACTTCTTCTCATCTTTATTTTCATACATAAAATACAATTACAAAAAAAATAAAATAAAATACATGGAGATTCTATACATAGCTACATTTAATAATTTTTAGTTTGTATTATTTTAATAGACCGTTCTGGTGACCGGAACAAGTCTTAAAGATTTCTTGGAAATTTACTGTGCATTTGTATGATTGGTAGTTAATTAAACTTGTTAATAGTAGTTATGGATTAGTTTATGTTAGTTTATTGGTTAGTTTTAGTTATCGTATAGATAGTACTATAGGAAATGCTATGTACAGGAGGGACAACCATTCTCGTATCCAGAACTGTTTTAAGCTTGAGGGGAGAGTATGATGGGGTGAGAGCTTAGATTGGGGTGAATGATTACTTGGATTAGTCTGCACGGACGCAAGTTCCCTGTCTGGTTTCCAGATCAGGCTTTATTGTAGTGTGTGGGGAGAATTTGCTATTTGGAAGTTAAATGCACTGAAATACTGGGCTAGTTCATTAATTTAGTGGATGTCGATTCCTAATATATACTTACTATAAGAGGTTTTGTAGTTCCTTATTTATCTCGCCGTGGTTGCATTTATGTGTTGAGGACACACGCCCGATAAGATACCGGCGTCAGCACTCCGTGTCAACTTGGTTATGCGACATGAAGCTGACTCTGCATTCCACGGGAGCGACAGTGGCCGTGCGAGGTTCACCGGATACACATGTAATAGTTTGCAACTCTGAACAGGGCAGTATATTCGCTACTGATTCATCATTAGATTGTTACTGTGGTTGTACGTGTTTTAGCCGTAATGTAACAACGTGAACCTCAGATACTTCGTTATCAGCACAAAGTACCACAAGGCATCTGGACACAAACCTGTAGATATCAACCTTGCAACGAGATTTGCAAATATAATTGACATGTAGCTGGGCGTAAACAGCCACATGTAAGTTGTAAGTACAATAAAAGTTATTGTTGTTGATATTTTAGATGTAGGCTGAGACAAAATCCGATATTGACACTTCACTTTGAATACGTTTTTTACCATTTCTCATGTCGTTGGTTCACTTCCCCCTTCCCCTGAGATGACTGCTGATCTTCTGGCTGGTAGGCTATGATGTTCGGTTTACTGGACGCGTTTTTCGCTTCGTTTTACAGCTAAATAATGTGGTTGGTAGTTTGTCATTTTTCACAAAATTTGTGTGTTCCTTGCAACCCTACCGTGCGCTGTTTCGCCGCAGGAAATGACGTCACAGATACGATCAAATGTTGTGTTGGGTTGCCAGCATCCAGGCGGCAAAACGGTCTTTTTTGAAGGGCTGTAGCGTCGAATTGACGCACCAACGTGAAAAATGTTACTGAGAAAAGTTGTTTGTTTTGATGTCCTCTACACGAATCTGTGGTCCGTGGGCGCCATTAAAATGACACCCTGTATAACAAATAAATGCACATATATTTCAAAGTTAGACTTCTTACGAGTTGGTCGGGAACCATCTCAACTCAGTTTTTTTCTTTTTTTAATACAACGCCCTACAGATGTCTGAGTAAATACCAAATACATGGCTTCTAAAAGACATTGGATGTGGTACACATTTGCCATAAATTGTTTAAAGATATTTTTATGCGTAGCTATGGGAATTTAAAATTAGAATGAACTGAACTGAAGTGTAACTCTGTAAGTATGATGTATTCATAATGTGGTTTCTATATTCAATGGGTGGGAGATGATTATTCCTGGTTGGGGTGGCTCAAGGTTCTCCTCACCCCCTTTAATCTCAACCTGCATTAAAATGAATAGATGTATCTTTGTTCGCAATTTTCACATTTCGAACTCCTGATTTTCCGTTCCGTTAATTTCAAATAAGGCCAGAAAGAAGTCCAGAGCTTTATATGTTTCAGAATTGTTATCTGGTTTTAAAATCTGTTTTAAAAAAACATAAATTCTAAGAAAAAAAGAAGAAAAAATAGTTATGCAAATTTTGCATTAAATAACAGGACATTCGTGTGTGCTGTTCTAAAATAGAATATTTCCCATGGCTTAACATTATACCTAAGTATCAAAGATGTATTTAGGAGGGGGTCCGGACACTCCCCCGAAAGACTTACCAAGAAGCAAAAATAAATAAGCAAAATATAATTGTTTATCATATATTATAGAGAATTCCCTGACATTCGCTACGAGACTCGGCGGCAAGCGGCCCGGCATCAGCGATTGTCTTTCCCGGTGAACGGGTCCGCGACAGTCGCACGCTACAGTCTGTTTTTTTTCGCTCTCCCTGCCTTCGCTCTCCTTCCCATTCTGTTGACGTTGCAGACTGACGCCAGTATAATCTTCCCTCGGAAATTATGTTGTGTCCTCCGTATGTTGAAGTTTGTGGCTTAATATGGCACCACAAAAGTTTACATTACAACAAAGGATTTATCTTGTTGAGTGTTACTTCGGAAAGAGGAATTGTGGAGAAGTGCGACCACGTTTTGCAACGAAATTTCCTAGTGTTCCCGTTCCACATAGGACCACTATATTAAACCTCGTAAAAAAGTTTAGAGTAATAGCGTCAGTTCTGAATAAAAGTGGAAAGAAAAATGGGGAAATCTAAAAAAATAAAGTATACAAAGACAATCCGCACACCATCCGTGAGTTAAAAGAAAGTATTGTACGAGAAATCGGGAGAATTACAGTAGACGAACTTGCACGTGTAAATGCCAATTTCCTTGGGAGATGCCAGGAATGTGTTGCAGCAGAGGGACATAATTTTCAATACCTTCTGTAGTCAAGGTTAGCACACAATATGAAAACAATAATTTTAATAGCCGACTCTACCGACTGTCGCGGACCCGTTCACCGGGAAAGACAAGCGCTGATGTCGGCCCGCTTGCTGCCGAGTCTCGTAGGGATGCTTATTTCCGCTTAACTTATTGGAAGTCAAGGAATTTGGCTCATACGGCTTTGAAGGGTTCTAAAAGATTTATGCACACAACTAATGATAATATCCATAAAATATTAATTAGAAACTTTACTTTTCGTTAATTGGATCTAACTCCTTATTTGTTATTCAATAAATATTCAATTATTTTTTTTCTATTTGACATTAAATTCCTTGCCAGGGCAGTTGTTTTATGCAAATCTTGGCGATCTTAACTACACGTAAGCTAGATAATGAATATATTCTTTTATATTCTTTATATCTGTACTTTTACCTATTCATGTAATAACAACAATACAATATTAATTAACTTACATATTTAATTAATATTTTAATTTAATTAGATATAATTATTATAATTATAATTATTTATTATTATTATTATTATTATTGCAACACTTGGTTGGACCCCCGAAATGTATTTCTAGGTGCAGTAGTATGTGTGTTTATATATATGGGAGGCTGAATTTTGTACCCCCCAAATGAAAAACGTTCCTGCGCCATTGTGTATATATATATATATATATATATATATATATATATATATATATATATATATTCCTGGTATTTGGTACAGAGTCTGAAGAAGATCTTGCTAGAAGGTTGAAACGTAACGTTTACTTTATGTTTTAAAATAAAATAAATTCTGCCTTGGTCAGCATATTGAGTTTTTGGTTATCATGGAAACAAGACTTAATGGTGTTATCAGTTTTATTTATACATTTACTTAAGTGAATATACTGCAAGAACAGATGATATACCAACTTTAAAAATCTCACATAACACAAAAATTCACGTTAACGCAAATCGCTTGTAAAATTTACAAGGAGGTGCACGAACCTCACAAAACTGCTTCTTCCAGCCAGCTGAGCACCTATAGATGGGGAATGAAAGTACTGAGACAGTCAGTGGTATCAGGCTCAGTAACAGAATTACAGCCAACATACTTGTCGATCATAAAATTTAGGAATGGTTAGCATTCTCGGACTAAGGAAGTCAGTGTACGGCCAGAAGAAAACTACGTTGTAATCAACTAAGACAATTCGTTGAAATTCAGTTGTTCCTAAAAATGAGCAAGATATGGTATTTGTATCAATGCGCTTTTACTTCTGAATGTACATTGTACGTTTTGTGAACACGAAACCTAATCATCATATCTGAACTGGTCGAAGCACGTATGTAACATTGCACAAAAGAACCCCTCGCTTAAAAGTTATTTTCGTCAAACCCAATGTATATTCCTGCTCCTGAGGATTGCTAGATCCGCGGGAAAGTTTTCAGTTTTGGGCTCGTAAAAGATGAAAGCTATGCCAGCGCAACTGATTTATTGCGACAACACAAAGGTGACTTTGGGGGACTTTACAGAGTGGTTTTACTCAAGTTCTGTATTGTTGTTTTGTAGCAGCTGCAAGTTTTCCAGTTCTCTCGATCCAAAAAGTTTTCTTTTCCCCCCCTTTTTCGAAACTGATTCTAGCCGAGTAATCTTTTATCTTGTTGTTGTTTTCCAGTTTCTTTTTTCCAAAGTCGAAAATGAAAACTATTTGTTATAAACTGATGTAGAGTGTAATGTGTGTTCTTTTGTACTGGCCAGGGTCATACGGGAACATTTGCCCTCTGTGTTCAACCTTATGATCGTCCCTTTTGGTCCCGGGTTCGATACGTGGTGGAGGCACATAGTGGTTTGGATTCCGCTTTAAATTGTAGGTCCAGTTCCGATTAGCCTTACTGTGCACAAAATGAACTCAATATCCAAACTCAACTCAACTCGTCCGTTTCCTTGAACTTCATACTAGTAAAACTAACATTAAAAATACAGGGTGTCCCACGAACGGCGCAACTGGGAATTAAGAGTGGCGTTACTTTGTAACCGAAACCTGTACATACATAAGTCATACACCAAATGTTAGCCCTGTCCAAGTATATATTTTTAAACATAGAAAAAACAAACGGGGTGCAGTGTTGTTCATGCAGTGTTGCCAAATGTAAGTGAAAGTGTAAATTTATTTTTCCACAAAGCATGGAAAATTGCATGTCAAACATTCGTACGGAAATTTGGACGTCAATTTCCACCTTGGGTAGGTGGACTATTTCGCCATCTATAGTTCAGAGAAGAAAACTGATCGTTTTCGCGTATAGCCAATCCTGAAATGCCTCGTAAAGGCGTACCGGTCCAAATGGATGTTTAAAAAAAAATATGAGGTACAGTGGCAACACTGTTGATGTTTGAAGGCAACAAAAGGTGTGTTTAGTGATAGTCTATGACATGGAAATATTGGAAACAGGAAAAAAAGAAAATGAAAATTATGGTGAAAAAAGTGTTACTTACCTACTCCTGGCAACCATGCAATGCGATAAGAGCGCCCACCGAACGAGAACAAAAGAATCAGTTAGTTGTGTACTCAGAACTGTTTGAGCCGTGCATTTCGCATTGTTCGTAGGGGAAGATTAGAATTGTTCTGTGAAATGAAGTACTCTTTGGAAGAGAGGGTGTTCATTGTGGAACATTATTTTTGTTCAAAATCGTACGCTAGTGTAAAAACTGTGTTTCGCGAGAAATATCCGAATAACAGTGTTCCAGAAAATTCGACAATGTATCGACTTGTTTCCAGATTTCGTGAAACAGGATCAGTTAATGACAAACCATACCACAGACAACCACCAGTTTTGACACAAGGTGTGCTGCAGGATGTGGAGCAGAGAATATCACAATCTCCCAAGAAATCTGTTCGTAAACTTGCTGCACAGTCAGGTGTATCAAAAACAACAACTCACCGAGCGTTAAAACAATTGCACCTACGTGCATATAAGGTACAGGCTGTGCAAGAACTGAAGGAAGCAGACAAAGGTGCACGTATAAGATACTGCCAGTGGTTTAGAAATTTTATTAGAGACAATGGTGTGAATATCTTGGATAAGGTTTTTTTCACGGATGAAGCATGGTTCCACTTAAATGGATATGTCAACAGTCAAAATTCTCGACACTGGTCAAGTAACAATCCCCATTTGTTACATGAACAATCACTTCATCCACAAAAGATCGGTGTGTGGTGCGCGATTTCGCGGAGAAAAATAATCGGTCCATTCTTTTTCAACACAACAGTTGACGGAATAGTTTATCGTGACCTTATCACAAAGTTTATTTCTCTGTTGGAACGTGATGAACGTGATTGTTGGTTTCAACAAGACTCCGCAACATGTCACACGTCTAATGAAACTTTAGACATGTTGGCAGAGTTTTTTGGCGATCACATTATAAGCAAAAACTTATGGCCCAGTCGCTCCCCGGATCTGACGTCTCCAGATTTTTTTCTGTGGGGTTATTTGAAACAAACAGTTTACATTAATAACCCAAGAACACTTTATGATCTAAAAATAAACATTTGCACAGCCATTAACAATATAAACCAATCAACCTTGCATAAAGTTGCTTCCAACATGATAAAACGTGTTGATGAATGCCTCAGGGAAAATGGTTGTCATTTTCAACATCTTTTGTAAAGCTACACTGCCTGTTACGCGCATTGCATGGTTGCCAGGAGTAGGTAAGTAACACTTTTTTCACCATAATTTTCATTTTCTTTTTTTCCTGTTTCCAGTATTTCCATGTCATAGACCATCACTAAACACACCTTTTGTTGCCTTCAAACATCAACAGTGTTGCCACTGTACCTCATATTTTTTTTAAACATCCATTTGGACCGGTACGCCTTTACGAGGCATTTCAGGATTGGCTATACGCGAAAACGATCGGTTTTCTTCTCTGAACTATAGATGGCGAAATAGTCCACCTACCCAAGGTGGAAATTGACGTCCAAATTTCCGTACGAATGTTTGACATGCAATTTTCCATGCTTTGTGGAAAAATAAATTTACACTTACATTTGGCAACACTGCATGAACAACACTGCACCCCGTTTGTTGTTTCTATGTTTAAAAATATATACTTGGACAGGGCTAACATTTGGTGTATGACTTATGTATGTACAGGTTTCGGTTACAAAGTAACGCCACTCTTAATTCCCAGTTGCGCCGTCGTGGGACACCCTGTATATTATTAAAGTATAGCTATACATTTAAAAAAAATGTTTAACAATAGCAATTGTGGGCAAGAAAATTGCAATAGCTCACAATCATGAAGTTCAAACAATTAGGGCCTCAACGCTACATATTATTTATAAAAACCTTGATGAAACATAAAATATAAAATATATTAGGATACATGAACCATACTTACGGGCACAGTCAACTATGTTACCCTGCCCCCGTGTCAGGGCAACAGTGTTTTTTTTCTTATTGAAATATTTATTAATATGTTAATTAATTGGGTAATCAAGTGTATAAACATATATATGTCTGATTAGTGTAAATCAATTTATTATGCATTTTTAGGTTCGTATTTTTCCATGTATAAACACCATGTAGCTCTCTGTTCTTGCTTCGTGTTTCGAACGTTCAAAAGAAAGGCGGGCAGTTTAGCTGTTAAAGATTAAAAATTTTGAAAGAAGGGCGGTTGGCAGCAGACGCCAACCAAACGTATATAAACTCCCAGATGAGAGTAGGGGAGGTCGGCTGTTGGAACTGAGACTTGGAAGGGAGAGGCTGTTTTTGCTTCGGTCGGCTAGGACCGGAGGACAGATCTCCCGAAACGGATGCTGTAAGATATTGGATTGCCGGGCAAGCTAGTGCCTTGGTGTCCGATTTACAGGTAAAAAGGTAGTTTGTACTGGATGTTATTTTGAAGTAATTACGGTGCGCCGGGCAGTCTAGTGCCTTGTCACCGTGGAGGTTGAGAAATGTACACGTCGGGCGGCCTAGCGCCTGTTAAGACGTTTCTTGGAGTAACGCGAGTCTACCTTGTGACAAGCGTACTTCAGATGTAATTCATGAAATGTAAAGCATCCAGGTACAAACAATAGAGATTCCAACATCAAAATTAGAGTTTTGGCCCGATAATTAGAGAAATGAACGTTCGGATACGACTTGTATATACTTCAAATTTTACTTTAATTAAACTATAGAAAATATCCAAAATTTCCGTTTTTAATTTCACAAACGCTGGACAAGGTAATTTATCCCCCTGATCATAAAGGTTTCACAAAAGGTTTTCCGTTGTCTCTTGTAGTTAATTATATAATTATGTTGACTTGTAGCAACCCACGTGCATTGTCGTACAAAGAAAGATACCCCTAGACAAATCAGAGCCGAGTACGAAGTGCACCGAACCTCGAGTGCGGAGGTAAAGTGTGGGGGGCAGGATAGTAATATATTTATTTGTGGGCTCTGTCCGGGATTGAATATTTATTTGGGGACTCTGTCGGCGATTGAACTTAGTTATTTGAGGCGTGTCGCAGGATATTGAACGAGATTTTTGAATTGAAAGTAAGGAGAGAAACGGACGAGGATCGAACCGATGATCTTGCGAAACAGAAAAGGGGAAGTTACAAGAATGTCGCTTGGTAACTCGAGTAGGTCCAGCCCGACCGCGACAGAACTTTCTGTTGTTGAGGAACAGAGGTGCGTTCCAAGAGTGACAATGGAGGAAATTCGTTTGCCGCTTCCGACATTTGAGGGAAATGTAGGGAAGGAAAATGCTTTTTCGTATCTGGATAGGATTCAAGATTACGCGAGAACGCTGAAAATTGCTGAAGATGATCTTCTGAAGCAGTTTATTCCTCTTTCGTTACGAAATGAAGCGAGAGAGTGGTTTTTGTTCACGGAACCGTTCGGTGATTTTTCACAATTCAGACATAAATTCTTGCAGGCTTTTCACGGATTGGATTATCAGAGAGAAGCAGAGTTATTTTTGTCTCAGAGGTTTCAACTTGCTAACGAGGGATTGGCGGAATACGTTCGCAAAGTTGACAGGCATTTTAGCAGGATAAGGAATTCGGCTTCTGCGCAGGAGAGAATTGACTTTGTGAAGTCGCACTGCAATCCGGTATTTAGGGATTATTTGTACAACAAGACATTCACTTCTATGAGAGAATTGAGCGAGTACGCCCTAGAGCTACAATCCGAGTTTTTGGAAAGGCAGAGATTCAAATCTTTCGTTTCGGAAGACGAAATTCGTAACTTGGCGCTGAGAAAGTCCGTTAACCAGGAATGCGAAGAGGAGAGGGGGAGAAAGAAATCTGATATTTTCTTGGACCCTGTGAGCATTGGTTTTGACCGCCCGAAAGTCGAGCGCTTGAGGGCTGAACATGTGGTTTCACGCCCTCCACCCTCGCGGCTTGCGGTGAGGGATGAAAACAAACAGAACCGCTTTTCGATGGAAAATTGCCAGAGAAATAAATTATGCTACACTTGTGGACAGAAAGGTTGCAGAGCTTCAAATCACCGTAGGGAAAACAAGATTAATGAACGTGGGAAGGACGTAACAAAAAACTCGTAGAGTCGCCACGAATTTGTCAAGTTCGTGGCGTGGAAACTGCAAATTTTACGCGGAAGGAAAATTTTTCACCTCACAACGTAAATGTAAAAGACGTAAGGGAACCTATCGTTTTATGCAACGTGGCTAACGTGGAAGTACACGCATGTATTGATACGGCGTCGTCCAATAACTTTGTGTCTTTGGAGGTTTTCGAGAAAATGAAGACAAATGGAGTGAAATTGAAGGGTTGCAAAACGAAAGTAATACTTGCGGAAGGAAATGTGGAATCTCTGGGGAGTGCTTACGTGAATATTAAGTTTCACGGACACAAGGCTCGGGATCAGATATTTGTGTTATCTAATGCTAATCATGAAATGTTAATGGGAAGGACATTGATGGCTAAGCTGGGACTTATACCCATGATTCATCGTAACGGGTGGGCAATTGAGCCTGATCTTTCGAAAATCGTGCCTTTTGATTCACCGCCGACACGTGACAGCGTTGATGCTGTTGGTTCTAGGGGACTGGGTTCGACCACGTATGGAGTCGAAGGAGTCCGAGAGAACGTTTCTGCTTGCGGAGCAGAGACACGTAGCAGCGACATCAAAGAGGAGGGGATTGACGAAGAGAGAAGGATTGCCATGTTGATGGAGGGTACCGATATCTCAGAGGAAAACAAGCCGAAATTGAATGCCATACTGAGAAGGCATATTGATGTTTTTCAAGATAAACCGGGATTAGCAAAGGATTACGAGGTTCGTTTGGATGTGAATAACGAGAAGCCGTTCCGAGCGAAACCTAGGCCACTTTCTGAGCAAAAGAGGAAATTAATGAATCAAGCTGTTGAGCAGATGCTTGAAGACGGGATCATTGAAAGGGGTGACACAGATTACCTTTCGCCGCCTATCCTTCATGTGAAGAGAGATAACACATGTAAAGTGATCATCGACAGCAAAGGCTTGAATAAGAGATTGGAGGCTAGACGTAGAGAAATACCTGATATTAGGTCGACAATATGTAAGCTTTCTGGGGGAACTATATTTACAGTTTTGGATATTCCGTTTGCATTTGCAAATATGCAGATTTCTGAAGATACAAGAAAATATGCAGGTTTCTTGACAGAAATGGGGACGTTTAGATACAAAAGGTTATTTTATGGCTGTCGTAGTGGACCTTTTCACCTTGCAGAACTGATGCAGAAGACGCTAGGAGAGCATTATCAAACTGATGCAATATGTTATTATGATGACGTAGTGATTGCAAACGCTACCGAGGAAGAACAACTGAGAGTGTTGGATTCTGTCCTGGGAAAGATGAAAGACAAAGGACTGACGATTAGTTACCGAAAGTCGCGTCTGTTCAGAAAGAAAATTGATTTTCTTGGGTTTACAATCTCAGAAAATACGATATCTTGTGCAGAAAGTAAGAGGAAACAGGCAGAGCAATTGCAGCGTCCCAGAAATATCAAGCAAGTTAGGAGACTTGTAGGTTTCTTAAATTTTCTGTCTGATTTCATAAAGGACCAAGCAAAGATATCCAAACCGATCACGGACTTGTTACAAGGAAATAGGAAATTTTCTTGGGGAAACGAACAAGAAGAAAGTTTGCAGAAGTTGAAGGATGCAATTGTAAGTAGTCCTGATCTCAAGATTCCTGACGTTTCGAAACCGTTTCACTTGTTTGTAGACTGCTCTGACATAGCGCTTGGCTATATCGTCGCTCAGGAGGACGATAATACCAGAAAATTGCAGACTGTTGCATTTGGGAGTAAGAAGCTGTCTGACACTCAGCGTTCTTATTCTGTCACAGCGAAAGAGTTATTTGCGTTGACCATGGGTCTGGAGAAATTTGAATATTACTTTCTGCAAGCACCGGAAGTGATAGCTTACACTGACCATTCTGCGCTCGTGGACATCTTGAAATCTTCTCAGATTCCGAGTCACATAAACAGAATGATAAACAGGGTGACCAGGTTTCCAGTTACAGTAAAATACATTGCCGGTAGAAATAACACAGCGGTTGACTACCTGTCGAGGATCGAAGCAGGATTCTCTGAGAGGGAGAATTACATTGGATCTTCGGATGCAGAAGAGAATTATCCGATAGAGGACATCAAGCCTGAAGGATATTTCAGATTAGAGATGCCTGATGGGACGATAATGGAACATCATGATATTCCTAAAGTCGAAGGCAAAGTGTGTCAGAAATTCGACCGGAAACAGAAAAGGAAAACGGAAGCGATGTTTACAGATGCAGCTGGCAACACTGTAAATGGAAAACAGACGGACGGACAGAAAGAAACTTCGCCGCCCGTAGATCTTAACGATAAAGGTATGTGGAAAGGAGAACAACAGAGTGATCCTTCCTTGTCGAAATTAATTGGATGTTTAAATGGAGAAGAAGTTGAAATAAAGGATGCTCGAGAGAAGAGAAAATTTGACTTTTATCTGCAACATTCCTGTCTCGACGATGATGGACTGCTTTACCGTTTCGTTGACGAAAACACTGGACTTTATCCACCGTTTAGCTCCAGATTGAAGCTGTGGGTACCAGAGAAGTTGAAGAGTGAAGTACTTAAATCTTCGCATGATGATTTATTATCTGCGCACTTAGGACATGGAAAGACATTGTTTAAGGTCCTAGAGAATTATACTTGGGACGGAGTAGTCAAAGATGTCAGTAACTATTGCAAAAGTTGTATCACTTGTCTTCAGTATAATCCTGACAACAGCAGAAAGATGGGATTTATGAACTCGAAGAAACCTACTGCGCCTGGATACAAAGTGTTTCTGGACATTTTTGGACCACTGCCTACAAGTACGAAAGGGAGATACAAGTACTGTTTAGTCATTCAAGACGAGTTCTCAAGGCACATTAGTTTGACACCGCTTAGAACTACAACGGCGAGGACGATCTCGCAAGCATTCTTGAAGTACTGTTTTCAATCAGGATTTCCGAAATACGTTGTCAGTGACAACCAGAGTGTATTTCGAAGCAAACTGTATTCACAAACGTTGCGTTCTGTGAATTGCAAGCCTGTCTATATTACGCCATATAGACCGAAGGGAAATAAATCAGAAGCAGCTATTAAGATAATCAAGCAAGCACTTGGGAAGTTCTGCAGAGAGCACTCGTCGTGGGCTGAAAATTTGGACGCGATAAGTTTTGCCATTAATAATGCAACGAATTCGATGACTGGATTGAAGCCGTCATTCTTGTTCTTTGGACGTGATTTGTACACACCGCATGACACTCGGAAAATGGAGCTTCAGAGAGAAGATGGAACCGGGGAGGACGTCACGGCGGAGAGACAGATGGATTACGTCATGCAGTTAAAGGAAAGAATGGCCGCGGCTTTCGAATTTGCAAGAGAAAAAGAAGAAAAGACGAGGCAAAAGGCGTCAAGGGCCTACAATAAGGGCAGAAGAAGGGTTAATCTTCGTGTCGGAGATCGAGTACTGCTTCAAGAGCATAGAATTTCGTCTGCTTTTAATAAGCAAACTTCGTGCTTTTTCCCGAAATTCAAAGGGATCTACAGAATTCTGAATTTCACAACTCCAAATAATGTTGTTTTGGAAAAGGAAGGTGAGGGGAAGAGAGTTCTGGCTAACGTTGACCAGCTGAAGGTCATTCCGAGAAGAAATTTGAGAAGTGTGAGGGAAAGCACTCGTCCCTAAATTCTACCCTGAGAATCCATCTCAAGGGGAGGGGGTAGAAGGACTGTGAAAAATGATGAAAAGGGAGCCGAGTAGAAGACTGCTAGTTTGTACAGTAGTAATTAAGTTCCTGATTTATTGTCGCTACACATTTGAGTTCTGGTAAATTTATTTCATGTGAATGTAAGATTTAAAATTATGGACTGTTGTATTTTATGTTATGTCAACCTTTTGCCGATAAAGGGTGTTGACAATTGTCAACAGGAAGACATGAGAATTTAATCGGTAAGAGAATGCTGAAGGATGGCAGTTCGATGCCCGGAAAAGGAAGGGAAAGTTTCCTTATAGATGGAAAAATTAGAAAGCCATTTTAAAGTCGGGTCCTGTGATCGAACGATAGAACCTTGAAAGCATTTGAGCTGAAATTCGGCAGGAGTCGAACCAAGTACCGCAGAAGTCCCAGACGCAAGGACTAGGGGACTAAGGAGACGGGAGTTCTTCGGATGGACCGAGGAGGCTGAGTCGACCCTAGAGCGGGAGCCGGACATATGCTTTGGAAGGTGGAGGAGCTGAGTCCGTCTGCACCTGGGAGCAGTACTGATGACCAGATGACCGAGATGTCCAGGACGTTCCAGGATTCCCGGAGGAAAATCCGTGTGGAACTAGGATTTAGTGCAGTGAAATCGAGACTCTTCTTTTCAGAGAGACGGTTTTGACGTGTAGTGAAAATAACTTATTCAGTGAACTTTTTTCTTTTTTTTTCAGATAAAGTGCTTAACTTTTCTCAGTAACTTTGAAAGACAATTCACATAGACTGAAATTTAAATTTCAGATTGAATTGTAACGCTGGGGAGGGGGAATCTGTTACCCTGCCCCCGTGTCAGGGCAACAGTGTTTTTTTTCTTATTGAAATATTTATTAATATGTTAATTAATTGGGTAATCAAGTGTATAAACATATATATGTCTGATTAGTGTAAATCAATTTATTATGCATTTTTAGGTTCGTATTTTTCCATGTATAAACACCATGTAGCTCTCTGTTCTTGCTTCGTGTTTCGAACGTTCAAAAGAAAGGCGGGCAGTTTAGCTGTTAAAGATTAAAAATTTTGAAAGAAGGGCGGTTGGCAGCAGACGCCAACCAAACGTATATAAACTCCCAGATGAGAGTAGGGGAGGTCGGCTGTTGGAACTGAGACTTGGAAGGGAGAGGCTGTTTTTGCTTCGGTCGGCTAGGACCGGAGGACAGATCTCCCGAAACGGATGCTGTAAGATATTGGATTGCCGGGCAAGCTAGTGCCTTGGTGTCCGATTTACAGGTAAAAAGGTAGTTTGTACTGGATGTTATTTTGAAGTAATTACGGTGCGCCGGGCAGTCTAGTGCCTTGTCACCGTGGAGGTTGAGAAATGTACACGTCGGGCGGCCTAGCGCCTGTTAAGACGTTTCTTGGAGTAACGCGAGTCTACCTTGTGACAAGCGTACTTCAGATGTAATTCATGAAATGTAAAGCATCCAGGTACAAACAATAGAGATTCCAACATCAAAATTAGAGTTTTGGCCCGATAATTAGAGAAATGAACGTTCGGATACGACTTGTATATACTTCAAATTTTACTTTAATTAAACTATAGAAAATATCCAAAATTTCCGTTTTTAATTTCACAAACGCTGGACAAGGTAATTTATCCCCCTGATCATAAAGGTTTCACAAAAGGTTTTCCGTTGTCTCTTGTAGTTAATTATATAATTATGTTGACTTGTAGCAACCCACGTGCATTGTCGTACAAAGAAAGATACCCCTAGACAAATCAGAGCCGAGTACGAAGTGCACCGAACCTCGAGTGCGGAGGTAAAGTGTGGGGGGCAGGATAGTAACAACTACTAAGTGTAAACGAATATTCTACGTAATAGAATTATCTTGATATGTAACTAACTAGGCACACCTTACGGTATGTCTACTATGTTAGGGCTTATTTAAATAAATGAGAGTGACGGGTAATGTGTGGATGACCTGAAGTAATAACAAACCGATTTTTCTTATATAAAAATACACTCAAATCAGTTCCAATACATGTTACAATATAATATTCGTACATGCTATAATATGGGACATGTCAATTTATGTTAAGAACATAAATTGCATGAAAATAATGTTTCAATAAAATAGGATAGAAAATAAGACCCTAACCTATTACATTTCTTTAAGTACTTTACTAGCATCACAAGTTCCATAATTACTGAAATACGATGGGAAGTTTTTAAATGTGTTTCCCAAACTGCGTGGAAAGTATGAAGACAATGCATGTACAGGGAGGGAGAATGTGCGCGTTAAATGCAGATAGAATGGGTCATGGTTCTCCGACAATAGAAGTTTATGAACTTCCTTCCACACGTAATAATTCCATTTTTGTATTTTTTTCAAATGAGAAAATTCAGTAACCTTGATCAATTGACATAATCACGTGATAGGAATGAAACTGGATAATGACAACTATAAATTATGTTGGCATTATTTATGATGAGTAATAATGTGCATATAGGTAGAGAGGTAGTTGAAGCTGGTTCCACAAATAAAAAAATTGAAAAGAGACAAGCAGGATTTAAATCCTTAATGTATGTATGAAAACAATTTGCCTCGAGGTTGAAGGTGGAACAGCAAATTTTAGATAACCTGGACGCACTTGTCTAAGGGTTCAATTTTACTGTAACAGAATTAAATATATCTTAATTGTATGTGATTATTTTGACCCACGTGCAGTGAGTTAAAAGATGTTTCATTTTGTTAATATTATCCCGTTACGTCCTCACTTCGGTAATTGTGTTAGTTAATAATCAGATTTCTTGCACTATGCTTGAAGGTCTGTGTGGTTCAAAATGAAACTGATAATACTCTTAATATTAACAGCAATGAGTGGTTAACATTAATCCTATTTCTATGCAGTTACTTGAACTTGCTGGTTTCACAGTTGCTTATGTACTGGGGAATTTTCATTCACGAACCCTTGATTGTCAAATATAATTAGCTTTATCAAGAATTTAGGATGTGAGTGGGAAATTGAAACAAACATGAGCCTTATTTCGAAGTTACAAATTTGTTTGAAATGTTTGCTGCAAGTTCGTTTTCATTCAGTCCACTTTGCGATCAGATGGGACAATTGCGATTGGATCTACAGTTTCAAGTGGGATCAGAACAACCATGCGTATCACCGGGAATCGAACCCGGGACCCCTTGATTACAAGGCCACGATTTACCACTACCAGGGTTGTTATGGGTCCTGGAACCCATAAATTCTAATGGGTTCTATTGGGTTCCGTAACAGGACCGGAACATTTTTTCTCGCACAATTTAAATTAGGTCCAAGTTGTGTGTTGTTTCATTTAAAAAGAAGGTTCCTGGACCGTATTTAAATTTATTCGGAAAAAAAAGTTCCGGTGCCGAATTGAAATACTTTACAGGTAAAAAGTTTCTTTTCGGTCCAGAACCCATTTCTTGCTGATTTTCTCTCTTTGGACCGGAATTGAATTTATTTAAAATTCCTGGACCGTTAACAACCCTCACCACTACACCATTGGGGAGGCCAATACAGTTATGAAATCTCTTACCCTGGAGAAACACTGCCTAAATAATGTGTCCCCTCCCCCTCCCCGAAGTTTCAGCACAACTGCCGTTGTCCAGTTCGCTTTATTTATTAGTTACCGAAATGCATGGTAACAGGTGAGCTCCCAATCACTCTCTCTCCACAGCGCACGTGTCCCAGGTATCTGCGCCGAGTACGCGTGATTCATCGAAGCTTGTTTGCCTAGTTTCCGACTTCCTGGTACCCGTCTCTCCTGCCAGATGGCAGTGCGATCGTAGCCGCGGGCCTGAGCAGACGCTGCCGCATAGTCCGGTTTCTATAGACGCGCCGACAAACTTGTTGACTGTTTCGGCGCGAGCTGCTCACGTTTTTTTGTGTGTTTATACAGTGTGCATGAAGTGTGAAGTAAAATGCTTCGTCGCGAGTGATAACGGGGAGCTCCAAGTGTAGTAAGATGAGTTCTATAATTTGATCTTTTTTTTTTTCTTAAGGTTCTGAAACTTACAAAAATTTCCCGGTTCTAAAATAATTAGTGCGTTAATCATGGAGAGAAAAATACCTCCCTCGGGGTGCAAAAACCAAGATGAGTCCAGGATTAGGAAAAGGACCATTCCTATCATTATGCAAACATTACTAAAGGTAACCAACTTTTTTTCTTAAACTACTGCACGTATTGTTTTGACTATCGCCCACTAACTGACATTGATTACTAACGCAGCCACATTTAATATATAGATATGTGAACAGATAGATTGTGCACTATACGTCAGCACGATAATAATTATCGTGTATATTACAGTTAACGGTCTTCCTCAATAGCGAAATAACTAACCTTAAGCCTTCTAATCAAATTGTCACTGATTCAGTTCCCGGTGAGGCTGCAGTGCAATGATCCGGAATCAACTTTTAAACTGTCCTGATTAGCCCAACTGAGTATAAAATGAGCAAGTGAAAATTCGCGTATATATCAGTTCGTAAGTGTATTTGTGATAATGGACCTCTCTGGTGGTTTTGTTATCAAGGGTTCCCGTGTTCGATCATCGGTGGAGAAGAATTTTTCGTCACCAAAATTTCTCTCATCTTCCTCGGCGTTGAGATTAAGACTTTCGGGGGAAATGACGTAAAAATAACTGAAAATACAGTAAAATAAATTAATTTGCGTGTGTTTTTCTGCACAACATCTACTATAATGTAAATTTGTTTGAACTAACGATTCGATCGTAGGTTCCATTTCTGGGAATTTATTAACTGTAAAAGGAGTAAATAAATACATTCCCAGAAATGGAATCTACGATCGAATCGATAGTTCTAACATATTTAGATCATAGCATAACTATACAAAGAGTAAATAAATTCTCAGAAATGGAATCTACAATCAAATCGATAGTTCAAACAAATTTAGATTATATCATGTTGTGCCGAAAAACACATGCAAATTACTTTATTGTACACTATTTTCATTTCAACCCTTCCAGAAGTTAACGATCCAGGAAGAGAATGGGGAAAATGGAAATTGCACACGAAGTTTTAACTTTTCACAATTTTGAAAATGAAAAGTGAAAGTCGAATTGCTTAGTAAATTTCCCTTCAGCAATTTCATCAAATTCATCCTCATCGTCGCGATTCAACTAAAGTGTCCAAAAAGCGAGGCCAAGATAAGGAAACTGTACTAAGTATTGAAAGAGGGGCTAGTGACGTGAAAGAAAAGTGTTGTTAATTAATGCAAGTGTCTCTTAACAGCTTAGCTCTTCGTTCTGGTCCTTCACAGTTGTTTCTGTTATTATCGCCTCAGTGTTTACAACTGTTGTAACGTTACGTACTGCCGTTAAACCCCTACAGGCTGCGAGCGGACGATACAAGTACAGCTATCCCGACATTGTGACTAGCTCTGTTTCAAATTTTGTCGTTAACTACGCGTAATCTCAACGTTGCTCTTGGTCACTTTTTGTGACGTTCTTAATAAACAAGTCACATCATTGCCCAACCTCATGTTTACACCTACCTCAAAACTAGGCCACTCTTTCTGCTTCTCGAAAACAGCTTGTCGCTTTCGTTCACTGTGTCCCCATTCCCTCTCTCTCTCTCTCTCAACTTTCGTTGGGGTACATTTTTGGATCAGTGCTAATTAATACAACGTATCTGTTGCACGGTGAATCATTTTTTTGCGTGCATTATGTATGAATGTGTGAATGCTATTATTAGCTTGGCCGTATCTTCGTGGATTCTAGGCTGCGTTTGTGTAACATCGTGTCCTGGATATCTGAGGTGAACGCGCCGGTTAGTGGCACTTTGCCCGTACGTGTGAGAGTTCCATGCTGTCATCCCCAGTGCCCATATTAGGATTAACACATGGTGAGGGCATGTGTGCATATCAGGGTGCGAAATCATTGAAGACTCTTGGGGGGAGGAAAATCTAAATCTACACACACATACACAAATATACGTACATATATATGTAATGATATGCATATTTATAATGTTTTTAAATGTAAAAATAAATTACTAAATAATTAAAATACATTATTATTATCAAATACGTATATAAGAATTATAATTTGTTACTTTTAAAACGTAGCGAACTAATTCCTTTACTAACTGGTTAAAGATGTCAATAAGTTACGAAAGAGTTAAAAAAATTGTTTTCTTTAGATTTTGATTCATATTTATATAAATAAGTTAGATTTCATAGTTACATCTGTCTTGCATTCTTGTTTTCCTTTTCTTGTGCGTATATTGTTATTGGTTTTTGATTGATTGAGTTCGTGTTTTAAGTCCACTTTATGCACAGTAAGACTAATCGGGACTGGACCTACAGTTTAAAGTGGGATTCCAACCACTATGTGCCTCCACCGGGTATCGAACCCGGGACCCTTTGATTACAAGGCGACGACGCTACCACTCGACATCGGGAGGCCCTATTGTTACTGGTGTAGATCTGTTAATGATCTCTCGGGGGGATTTTTGATTCATTGAATTGGTGTTTTAAGTCCACTTTATTCACAGTAAGGCTAATCGGGACTGGACCTACAGTTTAAAGTGGGATCCGAACCACTATGTGCCTCCACCGGGTATCGAACCCGGGACACCTTGATTACAAGGCGAAGATGCTACCACTCGCCATCCAGGAGGCCCTATTGTTTCTGGTGTAGATCTGTTAATTATCTCTCGGGGGGGATTTTTGAGGCCAAGATTATTGGTGGGGGGAAACCCCCTGCCCCCCTAGGATTTCGCAACCTGATGCATATACACATCCATCATTTACCTATATGTATCTTTCTTAAAAGAACAATCTAGGTATAAATTGCATTACAATCAATAACTTTTGTCTTATTATCCTCAGGTTTAAGCATACGTGAGAGACTTTCATTCCCTGAACATCTGAAAGGTAACTTCATTATTTACATTTATTCGTGCCGAAATATCCCTCCGCCATTCCTTTCTCCAAAGCTTATTAAAATTCAGCCTCGAGTCTCCCAGGTGACCCGTTGCTTCTGTGAGGTCAGTTCTGAACATGGCTTGTTCGGTTTGTTTATTTACTAAAGCCAAGGTTGGCGCTGTTATTCTTGTACTTGGCACAGCCTCGTCTCGTCTCGTCTCGTAAATGAGAAAGCTTCTCTCGGTCTTGGTTTCGTCTCGAGTTGAAATGCGTGTGTCGTTCTCGCCTTGAATCTGGAAGCAATAGACACATACGTGTAAAAAATACAATATGTTCAAATACATATATACATATACAGATACACACAGGGCCTCCCCGATGGCGTTGTGGTAACATCGTCGCGTTGTAATCAAGGGGTCCCGGGTTCGATACCCGATGGAGGCACATAGTGGTTCGGATCCCACTTTAAGCTGTAGGTCCAGTCCCGATTAGCCTTATTATGCATAAAGTGGGCTTAAAACACCAACTCAACAAACATATACGTGTGTGCATGCGTGTGTGTTTAACATGCAAAAGTTTGTTGTTGAAGTGTGTGTGTGTGTGTGTGTGTATATATATATATATATATATATATATATATATATATATATTTGAATTGTTGTTTAAAGTCCACTTTATGCATGGAAGGACTAGTCGGGACTGGACCTACAGTTTAAAGTGGGATTCGAAGCACTGTGTCATGTGTGTATGTATATAACCTATCCACAATGAACTTGCCATATGCTGTACATTACAATGTAGTAAATTCACGAACAATTCCCGGTCTGGCCTGTCCTGTTCCCGGCCTTGGTCTCCGATGTGTTTACATCGGTTTTCTATCTCTTGGGTAAATAGCGACGATGAGAGCAAACTGATGAAATGGTGATTGGACTAACGCAATGATGCATCCATGCCTGACCAGGGTTCTAACCTGTGACCTTAGGCTTCGTAGCACTTTATCCTGACCGCTCTGCTAAGGAGTCCGGCTCGAAGGGTCTGGTATCGATTTTTAAACAGCAGACACGGTCTCTACTCAAAATTCGAGGCAAGTCTGATACTTGTCTTGGTGCCATCCGTAGTTACATTGCACTCATAACAACAGTAATTTACATAAGGGTATCATGTAAGCGATACATAACGAGTGATGCTCAATTCATAATAGCTAGTTATTATGTATATATTTTGAATTTCGTCTCTCTGCAAAGTCTTAGATCAGGTTCAGAATATTTCCAAAACGTTTATGTTGCAAGAAGCGGACATGGTTCTAAACATGAACATATGGTTCATGGACATAAACTTCCCAGCTAATTTTCAATCAAGAAGGGATATTACAATGAAAGAGATCCGCAAAGTCTCGCTTGTTCGATAATTCTTATTCAAATCATACACACCACTTATTTTTACTGTGTATGTTTATTTTTAATTCAACTTATTTCACAAGCAATTAATTTTTCATATAAATGTGTATACCATATCACGTTCATATTTACAAAATTGATTTTATTCAATATTCACGTTTTGAATGTTCTCTTGTAAGAGATATACCTTGCCCAAAGCCCCATAAAACAACTTGTGAAGTATGTGGTAGAGATTCATTAGGTGAGTTGGCACGGGCAAATGTAGGACAGTCGAATTTCGAGATGTTTTAAGATTGTGGTGCAGATACTCAAGACTGCTTTCTGCTGTGGAAACATATTACGTTAGTCTTGCACAGACGTGAAATAGAAAAGCGTAGTGAATCTTTGCTGAAAGTGTAGTTTATATTTTTAAGGTAGCATATACCTCGACGAAGAGAATGAGTTGTTGATAATGATGACATTCATCCAATTACATGGTTACCCACGATAAGTATTAACCTAGGCACATTTTGAGTTTCCCCACACTACCTGGAGGGGCAAAAAGCGTACATTTTTACCCCATCCAACCTCAGTTAACAGTGTACAGCTTGATGGCCTCGAGTACTAGACTCACGATGTTTGAAGGTTCTGGAATTCTTTTGTGGCATCATCATCTTATCATAATTCATTCTCATCGTATATATTAGCTTCAAGAGTCAGAAAAGCTACGTCATATAACATAAACAAGGTGCAATAATGGTTATTTTTAATGAAATGATAACACTGGAGTCCACTTCTGGAATTTTAAGATGTGCATCAGATACAATAGTCGAAAGGTTTTCACTGTTGCAATTATACATATTATATATATATACTGTGTTTAGAAGTCTCTCTCTCCATCCATGGATTTTTTGTGGGCGTTGAGGCATAGGCTGGTTTTCTTCACGACTTTCAGCCTTGGTCAGTGGACGAATCTCAGAAACATCGATGAAAAATTACGAACTTGCACACAAACAGGTGTAATATTTATGTAAACTTACTAATAAGTTTTAATTTTGTCAGAGAGTATAATGATGTGGATAGAAAGCACTCTCCGTGGCGGAATGGTCAGCGTAATGCACCAGAGGTCCCATGTTCGAATCCTGGTTCTTCCTATCATCCATTTTTTCAGATTATCATTCATTCATCGTCGCGATTAATGTAGGCCAGCGACGTAAAATAACCGAAATAGATAGAAAGGAAAATATGGAAGAGGTAGGGTATTATTGGTTATGTCTGATTATTGTCTTGATAACGCAGATATTGAAATAGAAACGACATACAGAACCATCAGTCATGATACTATGGCTCTGTCCCTATTCAATTGGTTATTGTAATATCAGGTATGGTATCCTAGGTTCGAATACAGCATATATCATAGTATATTTCTTATGTTTGTTAATGTTTTGTATTCTCTTCATTGTTACTGTTTCAGAGAGACAGAAAAGAAACGAAATAAGCTGTTTACAAGCAAATAATTGAATGGTATAAAGTGTTTATTTACCCGTGTTAAAAATAGATTTAAATCATTTTTCTAAATTACGGATAGGCCTTTATACGGTTACAAATTAAGAGTAAGATAAGTAATATGTCTTCTATTTTGGCTATAATCCCAGAGCTTTGTTAGCCTACTATGCTGAGTGAAATTGTATTGTTAGAATGTATCTCCGGTTTTCGGAATGGGGCTAATCGGGACGTCCCCGAGATGTCCCAATTGCATTGCATGAAGAGATGCCACGATGTTGCTATATAGTAGGGACACCCATACTTTTTAATGCAGAGCGATTGGTCGAGGGCCATATTACATTTTACTTACACTCAAGATAATTCTTAAATAAAGAAACATATTATTATTATGTGCTAACGGGGACCACAGAAAAATGCATCTCAGGGCGGATGTTATTCGCAGATTCTAGTTGGGCATTAGATTCAACTCGTAACTGCAGCTCTGTAGAGCAGAGGTTGCATAAGAAGGCATACGACACGTCCCTATTGTGTCATCGAAGCAGAAAATAAGCAGAGAACCAATGCTTTTCTTCACGCATAAATGTGTTGGAATGCTTGCTCGAAGAAAAATTGCTGGTGAACGTGAAAGACTACGTTGGTTTAATAAAGTTTTGCGCTAGAAGATGCTTACGTCCTGGTTAATACATTCTGTATTTATTTATTTACCTATAACAGAGCTTTTGCTCCAATTACAATAGGCTTATATATATATATATATATATATATATATATATATTAAACAATTAAAAAATTATAATTCTACAATACAAAACAAAAGAAGAAGGAGAGCAAATTTACAATAATCGTTTCATAAAGAACAGCAGCACAAGTATTCTACAGAACATAAATCCAAAAATGATATTCACTGAGGTAGAACAAGATACATATCTATATACAGACTGAGACATTTATAACTATACACATGTAAATACTCATATATAAACAAATATACACACATACAGGCATAATTGCATTTACAAACATACCCATGTACACAGAAAACATCTACAATTATTTATTATTTATTCATGATATTCTTCGAAGGACGGAAAGGAATTGCATGAATGACATAGCGAAATCCAAGTCTCCACCGTTTCTGACTATTTCATTATGTTTAATACATAGTCTTTGAATGTGCGAATTCTGGTGTTCTGTTGAGTTGGATTTACTGTAATAGAAATGCTGCCTGAATCGTAACATGTCCTTCTTAGCATTAAAGTTTAATTTTTGGAGCCTACGTATGTTACAATATATATTACACCCATAGATAAATAGCTAACTCTCTCGCCGTTGTTACCAGCCGTCCCAGGTTCGAATTCCATTGATGCCCCCAAAGGTTTGGAGTTACTTGATAAGAAGAAGTAACGGAAGAAAGCCTTGTAAGTGTTGTGATGGGACTCGATGTGACGACCATATGTCCCCCAGTAACAAGTCCCTTATTTCATTTTAATCTTTCACTTCGGGTCGGTAGATGAGTGCATTTTAATAGTCGACTACTAAGAATGGTATCGAGACGAGACTTGGCAATGTCTTGGTCTCGTTTCGAGCCTTCCTCGTTCTCGTCTCGTTTCGAAATACAAAGAATTAACAGTATATACAGTGTGCCAGCGCCCATTCTTTCACAGCGTATAGATGTCACTGAAGTCAACAGCTTTTCATATTAATGTTTTTCTGTTTGGGAGATCATGCTCAGTCTACATAAAATAATGTAACATCTAGTTCTCCCCTATGAACTGCACTACATTAAGAAGGCACATATCTCGGTCATGCTGGTTGTGATGTAATAAGCACAACGCTCCGCCATCTATATTCTCTATGTGGCCATTGATGAGAGGGTGGATGAGCGAATTAAACTGATAATGCATGAACTTCAGCTGAAAAATGTCCCATCTAAGATTATCCACTTTTCGACTCCTCTCAAGCTGATCGGTTACACAGAAGGCAAGATTTGGAGGTGAAGCAAAAGGACAAGCTATTAAGAAATTTCAAAAATGTATTTTATGAAAACTACCGAAGTTCCAGACCAAAAATGATATATTTTTTTAAATTAATGGACACTTTTGAAACAAGTGATTCTTTTGTCAAAAACATTAAAATAGTTTGTCGTCTCCAGTAAAAAAATAATGAACTATTCACCCTTCTCTGAAATTGATTGATTAATTTGATTTATTTTACTTCGCTTTTCTGCCACTTTTGGCTAATCGCGAAGATGATGGTTAGTAGTGATATGATGAAATTGATGAAGGGATATCGCTCACAAAGAACTTTCTGCCCAGGCCGGGTATCGAACCCGGGACCTCTGACGTAGTAGTCTACTCTGAATTGTACGTACGCACGTACTGTATAAACTTATATAAGTTACACATTGGTATTTATGTTTTTCTTCATTCCGTAAATACACCATTTTTAGTATGTTTTTTTTTACTCTTGGCGCAGGTAATACGAAACTACAGGGCCTAATGTGTGACTTTTCCACAGAAGATAATATCGATATCCACAGAAGATAATATCGATCGACTCGAACATATCTCACATTGAGTTGGTGTTTTAAGTCCACTTTATGCACAGTAAGGTTAATCGGGACTGGACCTACGGTTTAAACAGGAGCGTATATTCTAGGCTATCTGCGAAGCCTGAAGTCTAGAGAATAAAATACAGGAGGAAAATCGATTAGAAATTGTAAATAAAATTATTCATATCAGTGAAATGATGATGGTGATTCTGGAGTTGGTAACCTGATTTCCTATGAGTTGGCAGCCTGATTTCCTATGAGTTGGCAACCTTATTTCCTATGAGTTGGCAACATGATTTCTTATGAGTTGGCAACCTGATTTCCTATGAGTTGGCAACATGATTTCTTATGAGTTGGCAACCTGATTTCTTAGGAGTTGGTAAAGTTATTTCTATTCATAGCCTAGGACCACGTGACATAGTGAGGTAGCCCAGATCTTGGACTGAGTATACGCCACTGGATTTAAAGTGGGATCCGAACCACTATTCCATGTGTCTCCACCGGGTATCGAACCCGCATACCTTACATTGATGGAACTGATGAATAGTATGTATACCACAGTTGCAGCTGATGCTTCTGTTGCGAAAAATAACGCACGACTTGTCGTTTGTATGCGAGTAACAAAACGAAGGTTTTTTGGGTTAAACAAAGGTTCCGAAATGTCTTAAGTTTTCAAAGAATTCCCATATATTTCTGAGAACGGGGTGACACTAAATGATGCCGAAGCCGTAAATCTGTGTGCAAGTGTGAGTACTTGGGCAAACACAGGCAAATATTTCAAGTGGCTGGGTTGAATAGACTAATCTTAGGTATTGGAAAGTCGAAATGACTGACATTTCTCATTTATCTATAGCATACGTCGAGAAATATTATTTTCTTTGTTTTACACTCAGGTCAACCAAGAATAAATTACGATGGGTAGAGCCTGGTCTTTTATGTAACTGCATAAAAATAACTTTAAATTATAATTACATTGAGCATAAAAGTTTAAAAGTCGGCAAATTGTTCTAATATAGTATATTGTGTTTCTCTTACCCTCTCTCCCTTTCTCCCTCCCTCTCCCCCTTTATCTCTTCTTCAACCTAACCGGTCAAAATTTTCTGAAACTCTCTGAATAGATTACTTATTTTTAAATAAAATTTTATTGTTGCATTTATACATTGGTACTGTGAATGTCGGGGGTGCAATTCGTAACTCTTGTCGCTAATATGAAATAAGAGTTCATAAAACTCCACACATGTGAATAAAAGTTATTCCATACTTGTATTTACGACAATTGTGTGTAACATTTTTGCAAAATAATGCCTTAATCAAGTCCAAACATTCATCTCTGATCTATTACATTGATTATATTTAGTGCAGAATTGTTAAATATCGGTTTCAGATTTCTCTTCACCTTTTTCCACTATAGAATAGAATTTCAACACTAGCATGACTTTGTTTCTCTAAACTGGTAAGTATTTATCTCACATCTTAATTTGTAAAAGTATACAAGAAAACGTCCTCCTCCGTGGCCGTGTGATCTAAGGCACTATGCTTTGGGTTCCGACTGCGGGACGGCATGAGTTCGAATCCGCCTGGGTTCAGTCTCAGTGTTTTCGCCCCGTGTATAGGACCGGTTGCAACCCACCATCGTGAGGAAATTGGGGAGCTACGAGTGAGTAGCGTAACCCGGTCTTGGAAATCTATAACGGCTGAGTGTTCGACGTGCTGACCCCACGTCACCCCATTACCGGTTGAAGATTTCCACACCTGTAAGGTAGGATTGTGGAAGAGAGACTGGCAGTCGGGAGATAGGCCAAGGCCCTTCTAGGGATGTAGAGCCACGGGTTATTGTTATACAAGAAAACATGATTTTCCATTCATTATTGACTATACCGAATAGTTTTTCCAATTCTTGGAAAGCAAACGTTTCATGCTGGTGGCAATTGGAAGGAGAACTGTATGATGCAATGTATATATTAGAAAATAATGCAAAGAGAGGATTTCAAACACATGTTTTTCTTGCGTGCGATGCGGGTTCATTGGACAGAAAGTCACCTTGACGTAATTCTTATGTGTTTGCGTGCTTGTTTTGAAAATGCCACGAAATGAGTAGTATATATCAAGAACCAAATAACCAAACTTGAATTGAAGAACGATAACTTATATGGATGATTTTATATTTCTTGAACGACTTCACATATGCAAGTTTATGTATAAGTGGAAGTAGTATATATAGTGATTGAGATTAGCTCTTGTAGACGCAAAATGCAACTGTGTTATTTTTTTCTTTTTAATTTAGCGCGTAACTGAATCCATCGGATCAGCAGTTTTGACATCTATGCAGTTATTTCTCTTGTAAACATACATGATGGTGTCACGGTATCTAGTGACATGTGAAACGCAGTTCGATATAAATTATTTTTGTTTATTGATTCATTTTATGCACAAACATGAAAGTGTGAGGTTTGATTTATTTTGTGAATAAACTTGTATCCGAGCCAGACGTCGGGAGTTGGGGACGAGTTTTTCTTGAGTGACAGCGGAACTGCCTTTTTCGGCTTAGAACATGACATATTTGCACCAACACGGAGATAAGGAAAGATTATTTTCGCCGCTACCGGGCTTGAGTCGCAGCAGGCGTTCGAACCCATGTTCACGGATGACCCGGAAAATCAGCTGGAGCCCAAGCCTGCAAGGATCGACGACGCGCACTTGACCGCGTTTCAAGACAATGGAGAGAGGTCATTTCCATCCCTCTGAAACAGAAGCCAAGCCACTAGAGCGTCCTGTTCAACGGAAAAATTCGAATCTCTTATATATAGGCAGTACTATGATTCCAGACACAGTTTTTACCCGGATTTCATAGAGAGAGCATCTCCGCGCTACACTCTCGCGTGATTATTGTTTTGTGTCCGTGGACTTTGTTTCCTTACGTACCGCGAGCGAGTTGCAGATAGAGAGTTACCAGTGTGCGCCTTATTTTGGTGAAGATTACGCGGTGATTTGTTTTTTGCCAAGCGTTAACTACATAATCATGGGCGGCTAAAGGAGATTGAGAAGGGAGTCTGTCGACTTCCCTGACCCCGCAACGATGCATCGCCATCTTCCGATGAAGCCAGTCAGCCAACGCCAAAGACGACATCAAAGCCAAACACTGCCCAAAGCCCGAAGGACGTCTTCAGAACGACGCCGATCGAAGCCCGTCACCAGAGAGAGAGATTGAAGGACGACTCCAGAACGACGCCGATCGAAGCCAGAGGGAGAGATTGAAGGACGACTCCAGAACGACGCTTCCAGAACGACGCCGAATCGAAGCCCGTCACCAGAGAGATTCCGAACCGACGCGTGACCACGTACACCCGATGCTAGTGACAAGAGGAACGCCCGAAGTACTGAGGAGGTGCAAGTACACCATGTCGTCGCAATTATTCCTCGTCGCGATCGACCTCGGAGGACAATTTCGCCACAAAGGAACCGTGTGCAAGTCCCGCGTCCAGGAGAGATGAATGACCACGCCATGTAGCAGAGTCTGGTACAGTATACTTCAGAGGGTCTCATGTACATGTAAACGTGCGTCGTTAGTATCAACACCGTACAGTTAACGCCGAAGTCTCACTTATTCGCAAAGTTACTCAGGAAACCCCGAACCTAACTTCCGTCTCTGACAATTTTTGGTATTGTAGTAAAAAAGGGTTATTTCATGTTCAGATGTTCTAATTTAATTGTCTGCATTCAGGGTTAGAAGCTCCATTTCATTTCTTTAATATTTAGTATAAATTGTCAAAGTGTGCTCCATGTCTTGTGTAACCGACCGCCCCGTCGCGCCATTTAATTTGTCAATAGTTGACTGATGAGTCCTTTTTAATTGTGGAAAGCGTAGTTGTTTTTATTGCAAGGTCGTGTGCGTGAAATAGTATTATTTGTTGCATAGTGGTTTTTAAGGTAATTTTTGCTCGCGCCGACGATTGATTAGTGTATTCCGGCAGCTGGAGCCAATTAAGTTTTTGCATCCCTATGTAATTGGGTAGTTGTTCTCATTGGACGAGAGAGGCTTATGTGTTATACCCCCGTCCGAGAAACTTGTATAATGTCGTGCTTACGACTCGATGCATACGTTCATTCGAACGAAAGATTTAACCACGCCGACCCAATTGTCTTAGTTAACCGCTTTCCGAGGGCTGGCACTTAAGTTAATTTAAAAGAGCACAGGAGCTGACAGACAAATGCCCTAAATTCACATAAAGGTTTAAAAATTAAAAGGAATGATATGTTAATGAGATCCATGATTTGTATCCATACTTCACATGTAAAAATACCTCATGTGTGTGAAAGAGAGATAGAGTGAATGTTGTGAGAGTGAGGAGGCTTTGTAAACAGTTGTTGATTGCAATATTTTTTTGTTGTTACAATATATATTCACTTTTTACCGTTCGTCAGTGTTGTTATTTGACGTTTTTCAGGTACCAGATATTATGCTATTAGTGTTTTGTGATTGTTCGAATCTACATATCAAAAGTAAACAAAACAGTGTAATTTTCAAGGTATTAATCTCCGCCTCGCAATAGTATGACAATAAACGACCGTCTCAGTACCGAACTTGATAACTGGACCGTGAGTCACGACCGGTTTCCCGTACGCATAACGACGTTTGGCCCCGTGCCGGGGTATGATTGACACGTCATTTCGGGGACCGTGAGTGCACTCGTTACAATGGAAAATGCGCAAGTTATCTTGAATCTTTTGAATGTAGGTGAATGCACCATTTGATAATTATACTTACTCTTAGAGAAGCAGGCAATGACATCCCTTTGGCCAATCAGTTGCATACTGTGCTAGTCATGACGACCATGAAATAGTAAAATTCAGTAGTCTGGATTCGTATCCATGGCATCTAGCTTTGTAATTCCGATCAAACCCTTTCAAACATTGAAATGTGTCATACCAAATTGATTTCGAAGACTTACACCGACCAAAGGTTTCACCTTGCAGTAGACATTGCATTTTGAAAATAAATTAATATATATTTTTAAAAATTTAGATTCTCTTAATTTTATACCTTACCGATCGTAAAAAGCGCAGAAAAGTGTACACTAGATTTGGCATTCCTCATTTGGCTATCGAGTCTCGATTAAATTGTCAGCTTTGACACTTAAGTGTTTTTTTTAGTCACTAAATGGCCACTACATTTCAAAGTCTAGTGTCGAATCTTGTGTGATCGTGACCGTATTGTCAGCAAATGATGAAATGTGATGAAGAGATTCATTGGCAATGAATACATGAAATATATAAATTTACCTACGAGGGGGGGACATGAATTATCATGAAATTTGAGAACAAATTATTTAATTAGAAATACTCTATTTCGTATAATAATACTAAAACACTTTATATTATCTTTGGAAGCGATGGTATAGAAAAAACTTCATCGCTGTTTTCATACCTTCTCTTGCTCCGCGTCATTTACAAAGCGTTTGAGAGTGGTTTGTGGGACTGAAAATACTAGTTTCCACCATCCACCAGTGTATAATTCGTCTTCATAAACGTTCTCGTGGCTCATGTTAGACACGGCGAATCCTATCAAATGTCTACAAAAAGGATGGATGGTGCAGAAGAGAGGAAAATATTAACGCAAGCTGCAATTAACATGAAGCTTATAACATGAACCACGGGTCACCTGACATGTACTTCTTAGATTTACACCCAAAGCATTGGCTTCTCTTTCGCGTATGCCATGCTTCTAATGTATGCCTTGCACGACTCTAATTACCGGCTCGGGAAATCAGCAGTAGTCCATTTATCATCTTGCCATCGAAGCATTCAATTCGAAGCCTCTAACAAGGCAATTTACATGTCTTGGTCGGCAATTGTTAGTGGCAGGAGTTTATGGTCTTCTGACAATCGTGACGCTCCATTTTGAAGCTCTTATTTCTACCTACGTTGTTCGAAAGGTTGCTATCAACGTAGTAAGTGTGGAACAAGGTCAACCCCAGGTGTTCAGTCATCCTGGCAAAATGGAGAATAGATTTCCAACTATTCGTCACTATCAAAATTTACCTTTTTTTCACACGGAGTTTCTCTGTGTCTAAAAAAAAGCCATGTGTCCAGGTTGACCCGGAAATTAACATTGTACGGAAATGCACACAATGATGACCGTGATACTCGTTCCCCAACTGGTTTAATGAATCGTTGATGATTTTTTTAAGACCTATTCCCTAGTTATGTGTACAGTACGAATACTGATAAGAGTTGGATATGATGTTGTTGAGACTTTTATGTTTAACATCCTTTTTCAAGTTTTCTGGTCTGTTTCTCTGCTGATGTGCATTTTAAAGATTACAGTAGATAGTGAAAATATCTCATACAGTCTGTGTAGCGATTATATTTCCATATCTAGAATTGCGTTCCTTACCATTCTGTCTTGCCATACTGTATACTTTTTGAACATTTCAAGCTAGCATAATAATTTATGATTAATTTACATTTTGTGTTTGAACAAGTAACTTGAAAAGTTTGGTATGTACGTGTCGCGTTGGTGTGTAAATGAGGAACGCCTCAACTTCATTCTTCGAAGGTCAGGCTCCGTGAGTCCCTGATGAACTGTGCTGCTTCCATGTTAGTAATTTGCATAATATCATCTAAAATTCCATTAAACGTGGACACGTAGGTTCCTTACCTCTGAGGTATGGTTGTATTGCATTTGAAATTCATGTCCGTGACTTCTCGTGTCATGATATCACTCTCCCTTGCCTGTTCGTTCCCTGTAAAGAGTGGAACTAAGATGCACTTATATTCGCATCCAGACACTTCTTCGTGAATTAATACCGGATGCTCTAAGCCTTGCCCATGGTATTGATCTTTGAGGTGGCCTCCAAACGAATGAAATTGCCCGAAGATGTTCAACCCTGATCTTGCAAGTCGAGAGTTCCTGTCATTTTGTTATAAGGGAACGTCTTTAGTTATTAAACAACATGCAATAAGCCCGAAAATTGACTTAAATCCACGTCAAATAGAGATTGCAGTTGTAATTTAACATAATACCAACTCTATTTTTCGTATTTAGCGTCGATTTTGTGCCACTTTTTACCTATCTTAACGATCATACCAACCGAGTCTCACACTTTTCAAGATTAATTTTTCAAGAAAGTCTTTCATCTTAGATCTTTCATCTTCCAAGTGGTTTGTACCTTATGTTTTACGTCTTCTACATAAATTGGGACAATAGAATTAGACCAAAGTGAAAACATTGCGTTTTTGGTTATAGGAATCTAGTCTTTTGGAACAAATTGAAATGTGGTGTGAACGTAGTCTCAAATAACGTGACTGATACCTTCTCTCTTGCGATCATATATGATTGAGATGGTGAAGAACTACTACAAATTCACTTCTCAGAATAATGATTACATTACAAAACCTTAATCGCCCTGCAATTAGTGTACCCATGAATCTAATTTTAAGACGTTCTTCATTTTTTTCCCCTTTTTGTTGTCTGGCAAGGCGTATTGCATATCCTGATCGACATTCGAAAAGACTAGTTTGGATGGACGTGTTTTGAATATGTATTAGATTCGCTTGAAATAGAGTTGTTGCATCTTACCTAGGTATTTCTCCTGTCACCAGACGACTATCGCAAGGCAATAAGAAATCTCAAGAACGTTTTCAAGATTTATTGCTTGAGAGGTTGTTTTGGTTGTTCGAGAATTTGCCCAGTAGTTTACCCATCAGATTAGCCATGATGAGCAAGTAGAATTATTATCGTTAAAGTAACAAAACCACCTGTTCTTTACTAACTGGGATTTGTATACTTGCTGTAGAATTTACACCCTTAATATCAACAAACACGCCAATACCAAAAAAGGTAACTACGAGGTCGAGTCAAATCACAAACAACATAAATTATAGGACAGATTGTGTACAGCTTATATTTGATGAGGTATGAACTGTATTTACCAGGGTCCGGATTTTGATTACATGTCTTTTTTTTCCTTATGTAGTATGATGCATTGCTCTTAAGTACTAAAATCCTGAATATGAACCACTGATTATAAAAATGTGCATTTTTTGTCATATTTTCTATTTTTTAAGTTTTAGGTCATTTTTTCCGTCATTTTTCAGGTGTTACTTCTTATTCTGGTCTTCTTTTGGCGTAATTGCAAAAAAAAAGTAATGTAATTGCATTACGTTTCACTCACTCGTTTCTAGCCAGGAATTGACATTTATCGCTTTGATATCGGTAACAATGAAAACAAAAATTCTATTGCCACGGAATTGTAGGAACAAAGCAACATGCCGCTCGACATTGCCCAGAGCAATAATTCTGAATAAGTTAAAATTTTTTACAGATTTTTATGCTTAAAATTCACATACATTTTGAATTTTCAGTTCTAACGTTACAGAAATAAGAACTATGCCGTACTGTCATACCCTGAAATAAAGACAAAATTGTTGTCATTTTTAGGTCATTTTATTGATATTTTAGGTCATTTTATTGATATTTTTAGGTCATTTTATTGATATTTTTAGGTCATTTTATTGATATTTTAGGTAATTTTATTGATATTAGGTCATTTTATTGATATTTTAGGTCATTTTATTGATATTTAGGTCATTTTATTGATTTTTAGGTAATTTTATTGATTTTTTAGGTCATTTTATTGATATTTTAGCTCATTTTATAGGTCATTTTTCAGATATTTTTAGGTCATCAAAATCCGAGCCCTGGTTATTAGAAATCGTCCGCAAAGGAGTTGAAAAACGTCGTTTCCGTCATTTTAAATATTTCGGTTCCACAAAGTACTTGGACTATTGGTTTTTTGCCCTCTGGAAGTTTAAAACGTATAGAATTATTTCGGCTAATGGGTATTCAATATTGCTGAGCATGCCTACGAATCCAGCAAAATAAGAAATAGAGATGAAAATTTGACACTGACACCTCTTCACGGGCACTACCCAAATATTATTTCCCTACAGGCATTCGGGCAGTTAATCGGTTCTGTTAAATATGCTCAGATCGACAGTCTATGTTGAGAAAATGGCAGCATTACTAAAAAGTCTGCAAGGATAGAAGCAAAAATAATTTATAGTTTTAATTTGGCTCCCACTTCTTATGTAGGGGAAGTTCTGCCAAAGTCGGACCCAAATTCATTTTCCCTTTATAACTTTCTTAAAATTAAAGTTCAAATTCATTTTTCTGTGTCAAAGTGTTCTTTCGTTATTTGTCTAAAAGATTCTTATGTCTAATCCAGTTAAATAAATACTGTGAAGACCATAATCAAATTAGCAAGAAAAGTGCCAGACACGATGGTTGTTAAAAGGTGGACCAAAGTTTTCATTCCCCTATTCGGATAGACTCAAAATAAAATTTAATTTGCAGAGATAATGAAAACGAACTTAGACTTTGCAATAGGATGACTTGTGTAACACAATTACGTTTATGAACTTGAAATATTTAAGAAATGTTGCTCTTAACGCTTTTGTCAGAAGAATTTCTAATTTCTGTTGCAAAATCACAAATAGATCCATTTTTCTCTGTTCTTGAATATTTGTTTTAAAAGAAATGGTTTGATTTGATTTGATTTGATTTATTTTACTTCGCTTCTTGTGCCACTTTTGGCTAATTTGCGAAGATGGGGATGAGTGATGATATGATGAAATTGATGAATAGACATCACAAACGTCCATGCCCAAGCCAGGATTCGAACCCGGGACCCCTAAAAAATGGCAATAAGGGTCTATTTATTTTGCGTCACATTTCTACCTCGTGACTTAATCGCAACGATGAGGATTAAAGATGAATTTGCGTGAGTGTTGGAGCAAACATCATGATACATCTAGGCCTCGGTAGGGTTCGAATCTGCGACCTCTACCTTTGTAACGGCGACAGTCTGTGTTAAAATATTAGATGCAAGGTTAGGAGCTTGGATCGTCTAAACCTCTAAGGGGTCCGAGTTTGGGAAAGGGCGTTTATTGTAATTGTGTCATTGTCTGTTTCTATAGGTCGGAAACGGTTTAACAACCATGTACTAGGTTACTCATACTCTCTCTCTCTAAATTGCAGTAGTGAGTAATTAACTCTTATCAGTTTACGAGTGGAGTTATGATGATATGGAGAAATGTTAAAAGAATTTTAGTAATCACAAAACTGAAAAACAATGCATCGTCAACACGGCTGGCAAACTGCAACTCTTTAGTAGTGATTCATAAGTTCTTGACGTCAGTCTGAAACAGTCTGCAGCAACCGGGCCTCTCCGAAGGTCTAGTGGTAATGTCGTTGCCTTATAATCGATGGTTGATTGATTAATTGGTTTGGTTTATTTTACTTCGCTTTGCTGCCACTTTTGGCTAATCACGAAGATGAGTATGATGCAATTGATGAAGGGAGACTCGAAAAAACACGCATACCCAGACCGGGAATCAAGGGGTCCCAGGTTCAATACCTGCTGAAGGCACATTGAACAGTGCTCCGGATCCCATTTAAACTGTAGGTCTAGTCATTATTAGGCTATCTGAGTATAACGTGGATTCAAGAAATTTTAGAGCACTTCTCCCGGGCTTGTTCTTTTACATGTAATTTGTTTAAATATCTTCTGTTAATACTTGCTTGTGCTGCAAATACAGTTCGAATTTTTAATTCGAACTCCAATGGGACACGAAAACATTCGAATTATCCAAAATTCGAATTAACATGAACATCACGTCATTAAAGATAATTTCAAGGGGATAATTTCTGTTCGAAATAGCTAGTAACTCGAATTATCCAAGTTCAAATTAAAGAGAGTCCAGTGTACATAAGTTGCCAGGATAAAGTTAACTTGTACGGTTTATTTTTTTGGAATGAGGTTTATTAGCTATTTGCGACACGTTAGCAAGTCAACGATGTTAGAACATTTTATGTGCAAGTTCTCAATTTGAAATGCCTCAACTGAATGCACCTGAAGTCGCAACGGAGATTGCTTACCAATAAGTACTACTGGTAGCAAGGTTAGATCAATAGACGAGAACAATTCAATGGCAGGAACGTCTTGAAATTACTCTCGCGAATATCCTAAAACCCAGTCAATGCGAAGCGTCTAGTTTGAATATTTTATTTACCACGCATTTCATGTGTAAAATATCTATATGCATCTGAGTAGGTTGTAGAATGCTCTTCAGGAGTAATATCCCTAAGATCGCATAATTATATCCAGGGGTTCCCGCGGGGAGGGGGAGGGGTGGCGTGCCCGCGCCATCAAACTTTGGGGCAGGGATTTTTTGCTTCAAATTCAACATGTACATGTTTTTTTTCCAAAATATGTGTTAAAAAGTTTACACCTTGGGACCATACCACAGTATATGCGATAAGGCGAATGGAGGGGGGAAACGCGATACATATTTCCTTAGTAATTCACTCACTTTAGCTGGTTCCAGCCGGCCTCCGTGGCGGAGTGGTTAGCACATCGCGCTACAACGCCAGGCGTCTCGGGTTTCAATCCCGGCCTGGGCATGCGTGTTCTTTGAGAGTGTCCCTTTCTCAATTTCCTCATATCATCACTCATCCTCATCTTCGCGATTAGCCAAAAGTGGCAGAAAAGCGATGTAAAATAAACCAAATCAATCAATCAATCAACTTTAGCTGGTTCCAAGTCACTTTTGCTACTCTGTGCACCATCCGTTAGATGATAAAAATGAATAACTTAGGGAGGAGAAAATCAAGAAAAGTGTTAGGAAATCTTAAGAAAGTGAATTTCAGTAATAGGAGAGTATTAGACATGATATCGTAATTTAATACTTCGTGGGGAGTATGACATGATCTGGGCGGACCCCCATTGCCTTGATAGGTGTTCTTGGATATTGATGGATATTCTTCAAATAAATAAATATATATATATATCCTGAACATTCAGTCAACATTTTATTTTTCTGTATATCTAGATCGCGATATTTCTCATATGAAGAACGATGCACCATGAATGAAAACTGTCCTCGTTACTTACATATGTACGTGTATTTTTCTTCCGTAACAATGAAAGCATATATAAACCATATTTAGTGAACATGAAAGGCCCGGACGCTGTAAAAATGCTTGGACTTTTAAGTAGATTTCTACACATTATGTTCTGTAATGTTTCTTGCTAGATTTTGAAAGTTGTGCATGTTGTTTTCGATGTTGGAGATTGACGTTTCCTACAGGCTACAGGTGGAAAAGAAAATACGCACGTGGAGGAAGTTAGAGGCACTTAAGAGAACAATTTGAATGGCCGTGATGCGTTTCTTTTAACCTTGATCGCTACTTACCCGTCGTTACATACCACGTCGGCTGATGAGTTTGTAGATCAAGTTCTTTGTGAAATGCGCCAGCGTTGTTGTAATTGGTAACCAAAGCGCACAACATAGGCGTGCATAGCATCGTGAATAGACAATACACGAGCGGCACAATGAAAACACGTAAAAACATTTCGATAGATCATTTTCTCGCCTTCAAATTTATGTCACGCTTCTGTTGCGTCAGAATTAGACTTAGTTGTACTAGCTGTTTACAAGGCACAATGCGTGGTTCTCCACGTCATTGGAGAATTCAAGAAGTGAGATATTTTACTTAAGGAAAAGTTATAATACCAACTACACTTACGTAAACAACTAAAACAAGTGTGTTTGTATGTGTGTGTACATAGTATTTCAAAGGTTATGTAGAGATTGCAATGACGTATACGTAATATAAATATATTGATAGATGGTGTCGCTGCACAACACTAACACATATTCACAACGTATAAAATATATTGACACGAACATATTTTTAATTGGAGGTTCTTTTCCGACAATACACAAGCTCTCGAAAAACTGCACTTTTATCCTGTATGCATACAACCACGTAACGCAAACTTGCTGTTGCCACAGTCACTTTTTTTGTTGGGAAATGTATTTAAGATTTTAGTGCACCACTGCCTATTTATTCTGAACTATTGTAAATAAATAAGAATATCAATGTGCATTGCGGTTTTTCCCACAAGAAGACAAGGATATTTTAAAAGTGTCACCGTGGCGGAGTGGTTAGCACATCGCGCTACGACGCCAGTGGTTCAGGGTTCGAATCCCGGCCTGGGCATGGATGTTTGTGAGTGTCCATTCATCCATTTCATCATATCATCACTCATTCCCATCTTCGCAAATTAGCTAAAGTGACACAAAAGCGAAGTAAAATAATTCAATCAACAAGTAAAAGTGCATTTAGTGACGATGGCCATTGCCTCAGTTTATCTTTTATATAAAGCCCACTTTATGGATGACACTCCCACTGTTCACACACCACCACCACTTACAGCCCACACTTGGTGTTAATAGATTCTCATCTGTCTTTGTGTTCATGGCGTATTGGTAACGTCTTCGCCTTGTAATAATGGAGCCAATACTCCGTGGAGCCACATAGTGGTTCGGATCTCACTTTAGACTTTAGGTCCAGTCCCGATTAGCTTATCTGTGCATCAAGTGGACTTAAAAGGATACTCAAACTAAATCACTCCATGTTCTTGTACGATAAGGACGGGTTTTGTAACTTTGTGCAGAGACATTCAGACTCAAAGAAAGCAGCTCTTCCATTGACTGATTGCACAGTCTGTTACTAAATATGTTCTCGTTTTCCGAAAGAAAAAATAATTGTCATTGGCAACCGTGAATCGGTGCTGTGTGGCTGCATACATACAGGATAGAAAATACTACTATAGAAGGGCTAGTAACTTCGACACGATGCCTCAATGAGCAAAACATTACAAACATAAGTTATTCGCCTAGATGCACTGGCGTACGCAGGATTTTATTTCTGGAGGGGCTGGTAAAGGTTTCGGGGGGGGGGGGGAGTTGCATACACAATACGATATTTCATATTTTTAGAATTTTCCACTCTAAAAATGGCAACGGGGGTATTTTAAGGAGGCTTCGCATTTGCCGCTCTGGTTTTTACCTGAGTTCTTCACTACTTTTATTTGAAATTGTTGATTGACTCAAAATTTCGAAGGGGGCTGTAGCCCCTTCAGCCCCTTCTCTGCGTATGACAGTGCAGTCCTACCCTTTCTGATTGTTTATGACAGGAGGTTGATTTGGGTTGTGATATTTAATCATGGACGTGAACAAAATATTTAATATATCGATAATTTTAGCGGATTTCAAAATTAGAACCTTCGATTTCCAAACTTTCCAAGCAACTTGAAGGTCGTCTAGCTTTGACTGATCTGGAAGTGTATATGAACGGTTCTCGATCCATTACATTCTTTGAATCTTTGGGGGATCAAAGAGCGGTGCGTTCTTTGTCCGTATAAGGTAGGTGCACATGCTCCACTCAATCATTTTGTCCCTGCAAGAACCCGTTTAACAGGAATTGTAAACATATTACATTTCAGGAAGGGCGTCGTTTTTCTTTGGCTCGCTGACGTAAATTAACGTCAGGTGTTTCGTGTGCTGGAACATGTTGTCCTCTAAGTCGGGAATTGTTGTAAAAGCTCCAAGCTACCGATGCAACAAGGAAGAGCAAGAAAAATCTAAGAGTTTTTTTTTAATTATCATTATTATTATTTATTTAAATTCCAAAGACAAACCAGACTCACGTGGATCGAGGGATTGTATCGAGACGAGACGAGACATGGTCGGTCTTGTCGGGGTCTCGTCTTGAGTCTCGTCTTGAGTTGAAAATGCATGTATTATTGTCGTCTCGGTCTCGTTTGGATTTCCTCGTCTCCAGTCTTGAAATGCATTACATAAACAACATATACAACGGGTATTAGCACAAACTTTCACAGGGTATAGAGGCCATTAAGGCAGACAACTTTTTTTAGTAGTAACTTGTTTTTTTTAAGTTTGACGCCTCGTTTCGACGCCACGAACCCTCGAAAAGCGGAATTTTATTCTGAATACATGCAATTATGCAATACAAATGTTCTAATGGATTGTGTTTGTAATTGTCATAAACAAACAGAAAGTATGTACAAATAATCAGGTAGATATTTGCTTGGTTTGTCTGAAGAAGTTGCAAAGTACCTTTTTGATTTCAGCATCACACCAAAACCTATAATCTTGGGACACTCTACTCTCTCCCGGGAATCTCTGGAGAAAGCGAGTGAAAGCAAGTTTCTTTCTAAATTTTATAGTTATTTTTCATTTAAAATATCGAAATCATAGTGTTTCAAATTTAAAATATTTTGGAAAATTTTACATTAAAAAAAACAAAGAATTAGGATGAACAAATGTGCGCTGTTTAGAGTGGAATATCTACATTCGAGTACACTCCCTCCCTTTCCATATATAAGGGTGAACTATAAACGTTCCAAATTTAAATGTTCTCGTCCGTTTTTGTTGGTTTTCTCATCCTTTTATAAAATATTAGTAAAAGTGTATTGTATCTATCTCTTGAATAATAACACTGGACAACATGATTTTTTTTTCAGAAGAAAACTAAATGGAGAGTCTAGTGTATTTTTTTTATCTGAATTCAAATACGTAATTAGAATTTTTCCATCAGGCACAGTTTTTCTGTGACACTTACTTTTTGAAATTGAATTGTAGTATTCTTTATGGCCTGCCATGGGATGCTTTAACCTGTATTTAACTTATATGTAGTGTTTCTTATCAAGATGTACTGTATATGCGTTGTGTTATGCTGTTAAGTCTGTATAGGTTTATGAATGTTCTGACATGTTCAATAGTACAGAAGGAAGGGGGAGTAGAGGGTCGGAAATGCACCGGCGGCCGAGCAATTGCTGAAACGGCTGTTGGAAAAAAAACTCGAATACAGCAGTCTGTGGAGACTGAAAGCTGATTGCCTTACTGCAACTTGGATACACTAAATTTTTCTTGTTTCTTGTGAGGATGGGACAGCAAGGATAAGAAGTCTCACTATATTAAAAAACTGTCACGTAAACGTGAATCTCTTATTCCTGAGCAGAATAATGTGTCTAAAACCCCATTAGTGAATCCTGAAAAAATGTATTTATCTCCATTTCATATCAAATTGGGAGTCATGAAAGATTTTGTGAAAGCAATGGATAAGAACTCTGCTGCATCTATGTACTTGAAATCTAAATTTCCCAACGTCAGTGATGCGAAACTGAAATAAGGAATTTTTATAGGGCCACAAGTAAGATCACTAATGGTTGACGAACATTTTGAGTAACTGTTAAATCTACTGGAAGAATCAGCCTGGCAGTCTTTAAAAATTTGTTGTTGCAATTTTCTTGGAAATCGTGAAGCAGAAATCTATCGTGATATAATGACTTATCTTGTGAATTCATACAAAGCTGTGGTATCCAGCATGTCTTTAAAAATTCACTTCTTAGACTCCCGCATAGACTTCTTCCCATAAAATTTTTGGGTTGTCAGCGATGAGCATAGCGAGCATTTTCACCAGCAGATTTCTACAATGGAAAAAAGGTACCAAGGCGAATGGACTCTGGCTGACTTCATCTGGACCATGAAGAGATATCCCAAATGAAAAATATGCTCGCAAAACATTATCTTCAAGGTTTTATGTAATCTAGAATGACATATTTCTTTATTATATAGATTTCATAAAACTTTATACGTCTGTCACACAAGAACCCTGCCTGATGGAAAAAATCTAAAATTGTATTCCCATTTAGCATGAAAAATACTTCTAGATTCAGTTAATTTTGTTCTTGTGAAAGAAAAAAAGTTCATTTTTGTACACCAATGTAACCAAACGTTTTCCAATGCATACTTCATTCATTGTATCGGTCAGGGAAGTGAGGGGTAGGCATTGGAGGACGTAACGTCTTTCGAAGCGTCTTTTCAGTTTTAAAATTTGCAACCAGAAAGGCAATGCAGGATTCAAGTGAAAGGCGAGGCAGAGAGAGAATTCCTAATCTAAAAAATAACATTGAAGATATTTCAAAATTGAAGTACTGTTATCACATTCTGCATTGGCAGAAATTGAATCATATAAGGGTAATAAGGGTAACCATAAAAACATTTTTGAACCAGCAACTTGCAGGAGTTTCCACAATTTAGAAGGTACAGAGATTTTGGAATCTTTCGTACCGTATATAGCTACATTAATTCACGGCTCTTTCACTGTTTGTGAGTTTCAATTTTATTTATTCATTTTGACAAAATTATGCTGAACGAACTTCTAGTTTCACGGGAGTTAATTCAAATTGGTCTGGGGCTGAAATGCTGCTCATCAACACTAAATGGCGATGAGAATAACAATACGCAGCCTCTAAGCATTCAGAAATGACTAAATTTCAATCAGTGTATCTACGATGACAATCCCATTGATACAAGTGCGATACAAATGCTGTATTTCCTAATTGACAAAGTTTTGATTTCATTATCCGTTTTCCTGTAAATATATTATTTTGTATTCCTGTATTTTTTTGTGAATTTAATCATTAACATTCACGTTGCGTAATCGTATTTTATTGAACAAGAACATAATAAAAACTCTACCGTCATTTCCCTAAAGAAACTTCTAATGGAATTTTTTTTAATTTCGTATTTTATTGCTTAAGATCATTTAAAATTAAAATCATAAATTCGAACTCCAAGAGGGCATGAAAGAAATTCGAATAAACAAAAACATGTGTCATTTCAAGGGAAATAAACTTTTGTTCGAAATACGGAATAATTCGAATTATACAAGTTCGAATTACCGAATAATTCAAATTATCCAAATTCGAATTACCGAATAATTCGTATTATCCAAGTTCGAATTAACGAATAATTATCCAAGATTGAATTGAAAAGAGTCCACTGTATATTAAATAACATATTTTTGATGACGAACAATCAGAGAGTATGTAGTCACGAGTATATCTTTTTGTTACAGTTCTCGAGGACTCGTACTTGAGTTGCGAACGTAAATTTTTGACCTGCCATATTTGATTGGCATTGATTCAGTGAGGGTTATCCGGTTGCAAAAAGACTAAACGCTCTTCTCTGATGTGAGCGGATCGAGTTCCAATCGCCAGTTTTAACCTTGGGTTACAGTGCTGAATGTGAGGACATTTGGAGAGCTTTACTGATGGCCTAGTGGTTAAGTCTGTAGGCTTGTAATTAAGAGGTCCTATGTCCATTATCATGTTTCAATATTAGGCATGTATTTTAGAATTATAGACACAATGGTTATGAAGTACACATGAAACAAACTGCCGAGCGTGGTGAGGACTGGACATACAATCTCACCAAGGATGGTCTCACGTTCGAGTCTTGGAATGGAGATTTGTGTTCCTTTGTGAGGGTCGATTCACCAGTTTCATCTGATCATCACTCATTCTCATCGCCGCGATTGGCCTTACTTACGACGTAAAGTAATGAAAATACCCAAAACAAACTTTCGCATCCTTTTGATTTAAATGTGACTGACTGACTGATTTGGTTTATTTTACTTCGCTTTTCTGCCGCTTTTGGTTAATCACAAAGATGAGGATGATATGATGAAATTGATTAAGGGACACTCACAAAGAACACCCATGCCCAGGCCGGGATTCGAATCCTGAACCCATGGCGTCGTTGCACGCTGTGCTAACCAATCCGCCAAGGAGGTTATTGGCGTCAATGTGCAGCCGATCTCCGTATCGGAGTGGTTAGCACAGCGCGCTACGACACCAGGGGTCCCGGGTTCGATTTTGTTGATTGGTTGGTTTAGTTTATTATGCTTCCCTTTTCTGCCACTTTTGTATAATCGCGAAGATGAGGATGAATGGTGATATGATGAGATGGATGAAGAATTAATCACAAACACATAAGGACAGCACACGACACAGGCCCCACCCCACGAATGATTATACTGGCCGTGAGTCCAGACGCCAGAGCCTCGATAGTCTGCAAAATGCAGTCCAGGGTGTACTACATGGAAGGGAGGTTGACGTTTGGGTGTCTTCGGAAATGGCCATCCCTACAACCCCAAGATTTGAATCCAGACCTGCATGTGGGTGTTATATGTGAGTGTCCCTTCATCAATTTCATCATATCATCACATCGCGCAACGACGTTAGGGGTCCCGGGTACGAATCCCGGCCAGGGCATGGGTGTTTGTGAGTGTCCATTCATCAATTTCATCATGTCATCACTCATTCCCATCTTCGCAAATTAGCTAAAAGTGGCACAAAAAACAAAGTAAAATAAACTAAATCAATCAATCAAAATTATATCATCACTCATCGTCTTGATTAGCCAAAACTGGTATAGGAGCGAGGCTAAATAACAAAATTTAACAATGTGCTGTGAAAAAACAATCTATAAAGGGTTTTTATTTAGGCTTGGGCTTTAAAGGATTGTTGTGACATGCAGTTTTTTTTATTCAATTACTCCATATCGTTCGTCTTATTTTATCTTGCTTTTTTTTTCTTATTTACTGCTTTCCTGCTGTCTGGTCTACTTTTAGATTGACGTCCGACGCGTTCCTTTGCTCTTTTCTTTTCTCGCATCAGTGCGTACGAATTTCGTGCAATGCATGTCGATGGACCTGAATAAGACGTGGACAAAATTCGATGCCTTACGCAACAAGTACGTCATGCAGTAGTGGCCCGATTTCTCCATGTATCCGCCTTTGCGTCTTTAGTTTATCAAATGAAAAATCCCCATCTCGGAGACCTATCTCTTCCAATTGCATCCCACGCTTCACCACACCAATAAAAGAATAGTCACGATCTTGTTTCAGAGTGGAGTGTATTTGTTTTGTTTGAATTTCGACAACTGCAAAACTACATGCAAAATGTCAGAAGTAGTAAACTTATTAGGTCGATACCAGTAGTTCTTCTACGTATATTTTCCATTACTTTCAGTGAATCTTTTTTATTAGATTCACATTTTTTTTGTGAAAGTGAAACCTTCAATAAAATGTGTCGAGAGATTTTTACGGGAAATTAGTGTCAAAATAATATATTGCAATGTATCTGTCAGTATGTGTATCGTTTGTGACTACTGTATTCAAAAAATACTACTTTTATGCCATTTTTGCCAACACGTTAAACCCACATACCAGAAAATTTAAGAATTGCACAAAATATGTGCAATATGTGATAAAATTCGCGAGAAACTCTAAAACAATTCATGTCAGTTCTATATTTGAAATATTTCGCGACTTAAATGTGTTCATTAGCATGTCTTTTAATCAACTTACAGACAATTTCAGGCCACGATTATCGTTTTTCGGTGGTAGTGTGAAAAATAAGATTCCTACATATAGGAAATACGATACATTTGCGGACGGTGTCAGTTACATGTTCTTGCACAGCGTGATGACAATCAACAACAGTTAATGTCATTTTCGACTTCAGCGCTCCAAAATCTATTTTTATAAAGACTACTTTTGTTTCTGTAGAGCTTGCATTGTACACAAGTGCAGTTCAGTATTATCTGAATGCATTGGTTTAAATCGTCAGAATGTTATGCTCATTTTTTAGAAGGTAAGTACGTGAATTTTCATCAGTGCTTTGTATATTTTCATGAGACTTATTCGCACTTACATAATTGTAAGTCAAATTGAAAGACCTGTTTTTCCTTAACACTTTTTTCTCTCTCCTCAGGTGAGTCTTCTTTCGTTGTCCAGTAACACTAATAGGTGAAGTACAAATTTATTTTAATTTTATCTGATCTACAACCACTAGATTCGGAGGGGAATGCAATTGTAAAATTGGATCTCACATAGCTGCTTTCTAGGTAGAGGCGGGATAAACTATGAAATATTTTGCAGTTACAGTTTTTGGTCTTAGTTTTAAAAGTTGTTCAAAGATAAAAATGCTAATCCGAGGTCATTCTAAAGGAAGATTGCATTTACCACTTTGGTTTTCCTGAGTTCTTTAGTGATTTAATTTGAAAATGTTGATTTCCCTCAAAATTTCGTAAGGGGCTATAGCCCCATCAGCTCCCCATTCGTGCATACGCCAGTGCCTATAACTACTTGACTGCATTTTGAAGTACAGTACAAGTTCGTAACACTAAGCAAGTATTTGGCATCGATTTCTCTGGAAATGTAGACGTTTGAGAAGCAACGTTCAGGAGATAAATGATGTTGGTTTCTTCATTAACGTTAACATGTTTAACTGTGTCTCTTCAAAGCTGTAAACAAACCTTAAGGAATAATCGGAATTGCTCTGAGAAACTGTTACGAGGTGCTTTTTAAATTTCTACAAACATCTTTCTTTTTGCTGCCTGCTTGCATTCGACTTCACTTCTTGACGTGACAGGATTTTCCTTTCAGAAGAGTGCTGGTTTTCTCTCCTCCTAAAACTGTAGATCTCTGGGCAATTGTAGACTGACTGATAAATGATGTGCTGATGATATCTGATGACCTCTTCTTACACCTGTGTATTAAATATATCTGAGTTCCTCTGCTAATATTTTGCTAAAATTCTACGCTCTGTGGTGATGCTGTTAGAGTCAGGCATCAAAAGACTTCCTAGAAGTGAAAGAGTTCCTAGTTCCAAGTATGATCACCCTCCGAACTGCTGCAATGCAAACTTGACCATGTTGTGTGTAGCAGTCTATCTAGTTGGTGATGCCCGGAAGACGGGGGCTGTTCTGACCAATTCATTGAGCCAATGGGTTGGTGTGGACTCTAGAGTTCCTTAGTGGCTCCATATTACTATAAGTCCCCTAATTTCCATTTAAGAGATTTTACACTAAAGTAACAAGCGATACCCAACTCATTTCACTTGGGAACGGGCATCTCAAGCCTTCATTCGATTGGTGAAATTCTCAAATGACAAATGTCGCTTGTCGCTTCGGTGTGAAATATCCCTTACAGTCACCAAAATAAATCCAAGGCTTGCTTTAGTTCCATGAACCTTATACATTGCTTTGATTTGCTTTAATTTACTTCGCTTTTCTGCCACTTTTGGATAATCGTGAAATGAGAATAAGATGTGATAAGATGAAATTGATGAAATGTCAATCACACGGAGAGAACACAACACAAGCCCAACAGAGGATTATATTGACTGTAGGCTCAGGCGCCAGAGCATCGTTAGTGTGCAAAATGCAGTCCGGGGTGTACTGCGTGGAAGAGAGTTTGTCATTTGAGTGTCTTGCGAAAAACCCTCCTTACGTCCCGAACCTTACAGTCTATTACATAAAGTCTCTCCCGGTGATTGAAATTTCTATTTAATGCACTTTTGCAATTCAAATATGATTTTACATTTCGAAGCATTGTTCAGCTGTACAGGGAAGGAAGAACAGAAGTGGCTTATTATATCAGAACTTGCAAATCGAATATTTGAAGCTCGTAACGTTTCCCTTTCCTTTTTTTTATAATTTCGAATTGTGTTTAGTTGTTATATAATCAATAGCAAGAGTGGATCGCCCTTCATTTTTATGGAGAAGAGCTTTCCCCAGGTTTCACAATTGTCAGTCACGCAAAGCTCGGGATAAGAGAGCCTTTCTGAAGGATTTTACTGTTAAGATATGGTGTCCTCGTAACATTTCAAATATAACCTTTAGAATTCACCTAACACCCCGAATTATTTTTTATGGAATTTTGAAAAAAGCCTGGAGTTCTAGGAGTCTATGATATACTTTTTGTGGCAGTTGACTGCCTGTTGTTGATTTCGTTATTTTCTACGTGTATTACATACTTTTATCTGTAGGTTATACGTGGAGATGGATATGTGTAATTGATGATAACTTCTGAAGTGAATGAAAGCACGAACACAAACGTTCTGTAGAAATGCAAGCAAAAAATGTAGGCTTGTTCAGGACTCGAACTCAGGTCACTAACATGCTGTGTCATTAGTCTATCAACTTTTTAGAAATATATATATATATATATATATATATATATATATATATATATATTCATATCTTAGTTTTCAATTATTTCTTGTTTCCTGTTAATCTCATTTACTCTTCAATTTTCAACAGGCCAGAAAAACACAAGCATCCATGTCTTACCCAGGATTCGAACCCATGACCCCTGTCGCCAGTTACCTACGGTGCCGGCTTCAGCAGGTGCTTTGCTTCCACTGTTATACATGTGTGGTAATTATGTCAACCAACGTTCTGATTCTAATCTGGGGTACCTACATACTACGCAGATTCCTAGAAACGAGTTTCATGATTTGAATACTGGAGACATTTAAACGCTTATATTATTACATGCATTACTCCACATTATGATAAGCATTTTGTTTAAATTATTCGATTCAAAAATTAATCAAATTTCTTGAGTTATTTTTGCCCTTTTTTTGGTCATAGAATTCTCAGAGCATGACGCTCAAGTTCGTATAAGCTAAAACTCAGATTCTGAGTGTCATAAAGAACTTCAATATGCTATATTTGAGGCATATTACAGTGATTTCATAATGTAACTTGCAACACCTTTGTAGAGAAACAGCAGTTCATAGATCATCGTACCATGTGATAGGAAATGAATAACTTTAGGTTCTTCTAGAACAATCAACTTTCAAATCTTTGAATTGTCCATTGAACGTGAGCCTCCACGGTGCCACGGTTCTAACGTTGTTGGCTTGTAATCAAAGGGTCCCAGGTTCTATCCCCGGAGGAGACACGTTGTACTATAGCTCGGATTTCACTTTAAACTGTACGTCCAGTCTCGATTAGCAGATCTGAGTGGACTTAAAGAAACTTTGACTTTTTGACTTTGGTATTGATTATGGAATTGTCAGAACCGTTTAGTCACCAGATCGCAATCCATTCTATTTATCTTTGAATTTGAATTTATTACTCCATATAAACCATATACATTGGTATTTGTATGGTTCAGTACAGTACATATATAAAAAAATATAATAACAAAATTTTTATAATTTATAATCTAGATATTCACTAATATTCCTTATTAACTAACAGTTTTTTAATTTGTTTTTTAAACTTGTCATACTTTCTGCTTTTATATCATTTGGTAAATGGTTGAATATTTTAATTGCCATCTGTTCGGGTCCTTCTTGAACTAATGTTAGCCTGGTGAAGCATGGCTTTAGAAGCTGTTTTGTTTTCTAAATGGTTCTAAACTTGCCGGTGAGTTCCCCCAGAATTCTATTGCATAATTTATTAGTGAATGAAACATTGCATAATATACCTGAATTAGTGAATTTGTATTAAGTGTTTGTTTGAATACCCTCAGTGCAAATATTTTGGAATTTAGTTCTTAACGAGTATTTTTACATGGTTTGACCAATTTAAATTTTCATTTATAGTTACTCCTAAAAATGTTGTTTCGCTAACTAATATTACTGGAAGATGGCTATTCTTTACCACATCTTAAATTTTATTGTTTTGTTCAGTGTGAAAAAGCACGTAATTTGTTGTCTGTTCATTCAATAGTAATTTGTTACTGTTAAACCAAGATTTCATTTCTTCCATTGTTTTTTTTCAATGTTGGCTTCTAACTCGTTCACATCATTTCCCTTTACTATTGCGCTAGTATCGTCTGCATCCAACAAAATCTTTGTGTTTTGTATATTTAATGGTAAATCATTTATGTACAACAGAAAAAGTAGCGGGCCTTGGGGAACTCCATATTATAACGTTTTTAGAGTGGATTTGTATTTTCTTGCGTTTCCTTCTCTTTCGTGGCTAATATCAACACATTGCATTCTGTTTGATAAGTATGATTTCATAATTTCCGCTATCATGGCAGGGTAAATGCATTATAGGCAAAACATACATCATTCTAATGAGTAGAATTTTAATTTTTTCCACGAGAGTCTAAATTCGATTAAAGCCAAATAGAAATCAAATAAACCGGGAATGCTCATTTCACATAGAAATTCGGTTGCACTTGTCCGTATCACAATGACTGCTGATAAACCAGAGACACAAAGTTTATGATATGGTCAATGCACAACGTTATGCACTGCGAAGTCAGAGAATCCAGATTCGAATCCAAATTAAAGCATAGAAGTGTCAGTATTTGTCCCATCACCCATTTCATCTATTGATCATTCATCTTCCTCGTTCCTATCCATTGCAATTAAAAGGAGGAAGTTAAATAAAATTACTTGTAAAAGATTTCTAAAGATATTGCAATTAATGCATATCAAGTTTTATTCAAAGTATTTAACGAGATATATATTTTCTGTTAATTGAGATATTTTTAATAATAATACTAATAAATGATAAAAATATACTAGTATAAAATTTACCCTAAGAGGTATAATTAAATAGAAATAGATAGAAATGATATGCGTCCAACTGGGGTGTAAGGGGTGACTTTTCATTGATTGATTTGCTTTATTTTACTTCGCATTTTTCCCAATTTCGGCTAATCGCGAAGATAAGGATGAGTGGTGATATATGAAGAAACGATGAAGGGACACTCACAAAGAACATCCATGCCCACACCCAAATGTCAACATCGATTCGACGTGGTATACCCAGGTAACTGCAGCCTTCCAGTTCCAGGCCAACGAAGCTCTGGCTCCTGGACCTACGGCCAGCATGGTCAAGGGCTGTGTTGTGTCCATATATGTTCTGAATGCCCCTTTACAGTCTCAGCTTTTAACTAGACTAACGTGACGGGTGGAAATAGCCTAAGTGCTGACGCACCCACAATTTTAATTTCTATAACTCAATCAATACGTGCCCAACCCAAATACGTTTCTGTCCAAAGACAATAACACTTTGCAATAACAACAAAAAACATAGTGTTTATTAGTTTAAAAAGAGAACATTTGTTCAACAAGGACGCAATGCGGTTCAACCTTGGAAACCTTGACACGCTAAGTAAACCGAGTCAAGTTATGATGATAAGAAAATGCAGTGCAGTTCCTCGAAGCTGGTCGCATCAGGCAGCTCGCCCATAAACGCTTTCATAAATCCGATCCTTATTTCGCTGGAGGAGATCGGAGAGAAGCGATTTAATTATTTTGGCACCTACAGTCATGCGAGGCGCTACGCTGGAGCTTCCGATCTCCTTCCGTAGGAGGCGAAGCGGTCTTCCCGCTGTCGCCTTGCAGTTGTAGCCTCCACGGCCGCGTCACGAAGGCTTGCGTGTTCGCTTCGAGGAAAATCAGATGGCCCCCAAGAGTGACGTAACGATAACGTATCAAGGACAAAGGCCGTTTGTCCCTCGGTGGCAAGGGAGCGCGAATGACTGTTGATCGGTTCCCTAACACGGATCCTGCAAGTTCACAATTGCTGAATTATGATTTGATTTCGTTTATTTTACTTCGCTTTTCTGCCACTTACTGGCTAATCGCAAAGATGGCGATGAGTAATGATTTGATGAAACTGATGAAGAGACACACAAGAAACACCCATGCCCAGGCTGGGATTCGAACCCAGAACCCCTGGCGTCGTAGCGCGCTGTGCTGAATTATGGAAACAACGCTGTTCATTAGTTAATTCATGGGATTTTCTTGCAGGTTCATCAAGCCGGCGTCTCAAATTCTTCTTCCTCCACCTCCAGCCCCTTTCAAATCCCCTATCATTCAACTTCAAAGGTATGCATAGACCTACACTCTGTCCAGGGAATCTTTGGAGCAAGCGAACGAAAACAAGTCTGCGCAAGTTGTGACGCGAGACGACTCCATTATGGACAAGTGAGAGAGAACGGGATTGCGTGGAGGGGGTGAAGCGAATGCGGTTACCAGCCTTTGGAGCAGCGTGCACTGCTTCTCTCAACTCAACCACTTTCTTCACTTCTGTGCCGCTATTCGAGGCCTTGCTCCACAGATTCCCGGGATAGAGTTTACGTACATGTTGGCAAAATGGCTAGTGTGCATCGCTGAAAAGCCAGCAGTCTCAGGTTCGAATCCTGGTTAAGTTATGTACGTTTCTCGTTGCGGTTAACCTATCAAGGTAGAAAAACGACGTGAAAATAACCAAAATGCTGAAAAATATATCCGTCTTGATTGATTTGGTTTATTTTACTTCGCATTTCTGCCACTTTTGACTTAGCGCGAAGGAGTGATGATATGATGAAATTGATGAAGAGACACAGCATGCCAAGGCCGTGATTCGAACCCTGGCCCCTGGCGTCGTAGCGCGCTGTAATAACCACTCCGCCACGGAGGCCGGCTGTTCCGTTTTGTTAGCCGTTCGGTGTATGAGCACATTGGGCTGTCGACTCGTTACCGAAGGTTCCGAGTTAGAGTCCTCGTCTGGGTGTGAATGTACCTTTGTTTGATTTGATTTGATTTGCTATATTTTACTTCGTTTTTGTACTATTTTTGGCTAATTTGCGAAGATGGGGATGAGTGATGATATGATGAAATTGATGCATAGACACTCACAAACATCCATGCCAGGATTCGAACCCAGGACCCCTGGTGTTGTAACGCGACGTGCTAACCACTCCGCCACGGGGCCGGCAAAAAATATTCCTTTGTGAATGTCCCTTCATCAATTTCATTTAATCATTATTCGTCCTCATAGAAAAAATGACCTAAGATAAGGAAAAACCAAATTAAAACCACTGTGCTTATTTAATCAATTCATCATTCATCCTCTGCGACGCCAAGGGTCCCGGGTTCGAATCCCGCTCGGGCTTGGTTGTTTGTGAATGTCCATTCATCAATTTCATCATTTCATCATTTCATCACTCATCCCCATCTTCGCAAATTAGCCAAGAGGCACAAAACGGGAAGCAAAATAAACTCAATCAATCAATCATCATTCATCCTCATTGTCGGGAGTAACTTAAATAGCGTAAATTACCAAAAGCCATCTAAACCTTCATCTAGGATGGCATTCCTGTGCTTTTATCCCTTCATGAAGCCGTATTTAGGGGAGGAAACTAGATCCTTCATGTACTTTCAAACGCATCGACTATGACACAAGTGAACGGCCAACTTGACAAACCGTTTCAATCCCACACAACGCTATTAGAATGATGAATGAAATCTTGAAACCTCAGAAAAGCGACTGATCGTTTATTTCTTGATATAGAGCCGATACAAGAAAAACCAATTGTTCGCGTCTACGTTAATAGATAAATACACTATTTCCCATTTGTAGAGTTAATCTCTTCAACAACACACCGTTAGGAATGTTCGATGGAGCACAGTGGTGGGTTGAAGGGGGCCTCAAGAAATATATTTCCAACTCGCACACTAACGCATAAATTAATACTAAGAATACACAGTTTCAAACTGTGAAATAGATTAATATGATTAGTACGGTGAATATCAGGAGCGTATATTCTAGGTTAGGTAGGCTAGCTGCGAAGCCTTGAGTCTAGAGAATAAAATACAGGAGAAAAATTGATCAGAAATTGTAATCAAAATTATTCATATCGGTGAGATGATGATGGTGATTCTGGAGTTGGCAACCTGATTTCTTATAATTTGGCAACCAGATTTCGTATGAGTTGGCAACCTGATTTCCTATGAGTTGGCAACCTAATTTCCTATGAGTTGGCAACCTGATTTCCTATGAGTTGGCAACCTGAATTCCTATGAGTTTGGCACCCTGATTTCTTAGGAGTTTGTAAACTTATTTCTATTCACAGCCTAGGACCACGTGACAGTGAGATAGCCCAGGTCTTGAACTCAGTATACGTCACTGGTGAATATATGAACAAAATAAGTATAGTTATTTTTGCTGTCTGTAGAATTATGACACAGTGAAATGTAAAATTACGTTACAATCCCGTAAATTTCTCTGCAAAACCACTAGAACCACCTATGACCCTAAAATTGATTTTTTTCTTACAGTGTACCTAGTTCAGAGCTTGTTTTTTAAGTCCACTTTATGCACAGATAGGCTAGTCGGATCCTGACCCACACTTTCAAGTGGAATCCAAGCCACTATGTGACTCCACTGGGGATTGAACCCGGGACTCTTTGACCAGCGATACCACTACTCTATTAGGAAGACCACTTATACCGCGTTTGTTACAACCTGTCCCGGTTCCCGCGCTAGCTGATCGCTGGCTTTTCTCGGTGCTGGGGAAGGTCAAACCAGGCAACCAATTAAAATACGCAACGCGGCAACAGCGTCTACGTAAGCGCCTCTCTTCTGGCTTCCATTCGCTCCTCGCTGTCCAGCAGACGATTTTTTCCTCGTTTCTCATTGGCACCGAAACTGTCGAGCGATCCCTAGCGCGGGAAACGGGACAGGTTCAAACAAACGCGGTATAGTTCAGAGGCATAGGATAATGTGGTCGAAATTCATTTTTCACGGTATCAGAAATACAATTCAAACGTTATTTACAAATTTAATTCCATTTCAATTCACGCATAGATATCAAGCAAGGCTTGCCAATTTTTTTTTTTTTTATAACATTCTCAGAATTGCATAGACGGCCTGTTTGTTTCTTTGACGACGTTCAAAATAAACACCCTTAAAACAGCCATGCACGGTTCTACATATCCAGAGACGCACAATTTGCTTCGTTTTTCAAGCGAAGGAAGTTGTAATTGCTTTACAGACTTGAGGGCATGAACTTCACATCGCGGAAAATTTGTCCTAAATGAGTTAAGCCCTCGCAGCGTCCTTCGAAAATTTGATTAGTGGTCGCCCTCCGCAACGTTGCGTTTTTCCACATTCGTCAGATTCCGTCAAGAAAAGTTGTTAACTAATGGTTTACAACTTATCTGCATTATTTTCGAAAGCTTTCCTTAGCTTCTACTAGGCTTATTGTCCATGTTGATATATTGTGTTGAAAAGTGACCACTCATTTCTAAGTTATAAATAGTAACAAAACATTTTTATTATTATTTTGTGTTATAAATACATGACACACCATGATTGGAGTGCGTTATTAGAAATTGTGGATCTTAACCTTAAACAAGTAACAACAGAATAAAACTGAAATTGACAAAAAAAATTAGATGAATGAATTACCAGAGCACCTCAGGGGCCTCCTCGACGCAGTGGTAGCGTTGTTGCCTTGTAATCAAGGGGTCTCGGGTTCGATACCCGGTGGAGTCACATAGGGGCTCGGATTCCACTTTAAACTGTAGGTCCAGTCCCGATTAGCCTTATTGACTATAAGGTGACTTAAAACACCCAATCAATCAGTCAACCAGAACACCTTAAAAAGATATCAAGCTCAATAAACATTTTAACGCCTATTCGATCTTTGTACATAATTAATGTATTTATAATTTGGAGTTTTGTGTCATCTCGCTTTTGTTGTTGTCTTTCTTAAAAGTTAGCGCATTGCTATATTATTGTCTCTGTCCATTTTGAGTTTGAGTTTGAATTTAAACTTTTAGATACGTCATCACTTAAAGGCTGTTTACACCCGTCATATTATACGGAGTCCAGCTCCTTACCTTATCCAAAACATATATAAGAACACAATTGTATTGTACCATAACTAAAATAGTGTAATGTCGTTAACTAAAATATTAAAACATTCTCACTTCGGTCAAAAGTTGAGGCTGTAAAGGGGCCCTCAGCACACATAAGGACAAAACACATGACAACACAAACAGTCCTACGAAGATTATAACTGGTTGAAGGTCCAGACGCCAGAGCCTCGTTAGTCTGCAAAATGCAGTCCAGGGTGCACTACTTGGACGTGAGGTTGACAATTGCGTGTACTACGTGGAAGGATCATCCCTTACACCCCTCTGTAAAGTTTAGAATTCCCCCTGCTGTACTCAATGAAAATTATAGCATATATATATATATACAGGGTGGCCAATTGAAGTTGATAACTCGAAATTCTTTACGAACGAAGCGTTTTTTGAAAGGAAGGTTTCTCGCCATTATATATGTTTTAGTAGGCGACCATTTTGAAGGTCATTTGAAGATGACTTTATTTTTTTTTTTTTAATGGAAACCTGTTTTGTTTGTTTAATAGTTTAATTCCTCTCACAAGAATAAACAACTTTTGTAGAAACTATTTTTCCATTCATCGCGTGGTTTCACAGATATTTGACATGTAAAAAGTGGTAACAGAAATTCATACTATTTCATAAGCATCGAAATATTTATTCGACAATAATAAATAAGCATCACCTCATATGAGGTTACTGTACATGAAAGTGTTAATGAAAATTCTATCTCTAATAAAGCGTTTTTACTTGTCGCCACTGATACGCACTACTCGGCGAAGTGAACCTATGGTACTTGGACAAAGCAGCCTTCAGAAAAGTCGCTAAAAACTTCTCGGTACGCAGCAAGGGTTATCCACGTAAAGCTTTGGTTCGGTGCCAATGCAGAACATTAACCGCCATGGTTCCAGCCATCCATTTCCGCTAAGAAAAAAATCGAAGACTTTTATATTCATGGAGAAAACACGTGTTTGAACTAGGACGCGGCTATTTTCATCCCTGACATATCAACTGTATAATGAAGTGGGTGGTAATGGTGCGAACGAAGTCAGATTTAGAGCAAACTTGAATTTAAAAAAGAAACGATTGCAAAACCTGTGTCCAGACATTCGTTCCATCTGAGACATAAGTGGGTCTGTGAAGAGGAAGGCAAGGATGCTCCGGTGATCTATGTCTACAGTCTCATAAGAAATGTAGGTCCATGTAGAAGATTTATGCTGGCCTACTTCAGGCTATGATGACTGTGACGAAGAATTGTTGCTAAGAGTTTTGTTAAATTCGTGTCCACGTGCACATTTATCATTGGTGGTTGAGAGAAAAATTAAGAACAATAGAAAAGTGCATGAAAATAGCACTACACTATACATATGAGATGTGTTCACAGTGTTCAAGACTGTGGGCCGACTTGGTAAGTTTGATACTTTTTGCGTAAATACTTATTTATGTGTGTCGAATTCTACATATATGGACCTCAAACTTTACATTAAACTCTTCGATCAGATCTCACATTTTCTTACATAACTATTGTTACAAGGGGAAAGCCATAGGCGCGGTAAGTTCCATTAATGATGGAGCTAGTAAGTACAACTAAGGCAAGACGAGACGAGACTGTGCTAAGTCTCATCTTTTCTCGAGATGAAGCCTTTCTCGTTCTGGGCCTCGTCTCGAGTTACTAATGCCCGTCTCGGTCTCTTGTCTTCATCTCGAAAGGGAAAACCTCGGATATCGTATCGAGTCTCAACAAACACTTACTGACTACCACTATGGCATTCTATATCCGAAGGTTTATTGCCACAGAAACATGGTCCTGACCAGGCCCGTACCTAGGATTTTTTTGAGGGAGGGACCAGACCAGAATTTTATATATATATATATATATATATATATATATATATATATATATATATATATATATATATATATATACAGGGTGACTGGTAATTAGATGTATTCCCTGAAAGGGGTTAAAGTAGAGACAATTTGCAAGCAATAAATTTGACCATATGATACCCCGTCCGAAAATTAGTAGTTTTCGAGATAATCGAATTTCAATTGTTTTTTTAAAAAATGACAATTTTCCACATAAAAAGATGAATTGAGAAAAAACTGCTCATTGTATGAAACTTATTTCAGCGTTTTCTGATAGTTAACAAATAAGTGGTTCGTTGAAGAAAAGGTTTTTCCCAAATAACAATCACATGTAAGTAACGGGTGGGTCTAAACTTACAAGTGATGATAAAAAATTGCACTCTTAGTTTACTTGGCAACGTATTAATAACAAAAATGGTATGACACGAAGCGTACAAATTACTTAAATTACTTCCTTGCGACATCTGCTATCCAACAAGGTACAAATGTTGCTGACATTTACATTTGTGTACAAGAAATAATACTTCATTCATCTTCATGTGAATGGAATCAATTAACAATACAATTAAAGAACATGATATGTCTTGCTCAAAGTGGGCACCTCCGTTACGAATGCGGGCACGCAGGTTTTTACGGACATTTTGTCTCTTAACTCGTGATGTGATGGTGTCCTTGATGTGTTGACCAGCTGTTAAGATCCTCTCCCTGAGCTCTTCTTGCGAGTTTACCGGTGTCTTGTCATGTGGCTCCAAATGTAAAAGTCGCAAGGCTTCAAATCGATAGGGAGATCGAGCTGGGCAGTCATCATGCTGATAAATCATGTCACATCTTGTAGCTAGAGGCACATACTCCAACAACATTGCCATCCCGTTCCTCAAGAATGTTCATAAGTGATGCCTTTTAAGATTTGGGATTTGGGGCAGGAAAATGGCTCGATCAAATGATTGTTGATTACCCCCATCCATACTTCTGCCTGATCGTGCGACTGTGGCTGGATGAAAATTACCCAAAGAAATGGATTGGCCGAGGTGGCTCGATTCCCTGGCCGGCAACATTTGTACCTTGTTGGATAGCAGATGTCGCAAGGAAGTAATTTAAGTAATTTGTACGCTTCGTGTCATACCATTTTTGTTATTAATACGTTGCCAAGTAAACTAAGAGTGCAATTTTTTATCATCACTTGTGTGTTTAGACCCACCCGTTACTTACATGTGATTGTTATTTGGGAAAAACCTTTTCTTCAACAACCACTTATTTGTTAGCTATCAGAAAACGCTGAAATAAGTTCCATACAATGAGCAGTTTTTTCTCAATTCATCTTTTTATGTGGAAAATTGTCATTTTTAAAAAAAAAAAATTGAAATTCGATTATCTCGAAAACTACTAATTTTCGGACGGGGTATCATATGGTCAAATTTATTGCAAATTGTCTCTACTTTAACCCCTTTCAGGGAATACATCTAATTACCAGTCACCCTGTATATATATATATATATATATATATATATATATATATTACAAAATAGTTCTGTGTTTCGCAAATTAACAATGTTTTCAAATTTCCTTCAATATCCTTATGCGAGCGCCATTGAAAAGTCATGGTAATTCTATGTTTAGAAAATAATATATTTATAAATTAAATTTTGCGTATTAGCAATTATTATTAGAATAAAGAACATGTCGAAATGTGAGTTAACAAAAAATAATAATAAAGAGACATTTTCACATCACGACTGCAGTTCAAAGAAGTCGGGACAGGGATTAAAAGTAACGCACTGTCCTGACTAAATCGGTGAATCGCACGTCTGGTAGCCTTGCATCTATGATTATAAAACTAAAACTACCCAATATTGCAGACTGGAGACTTCTACACAAGAAACGCATTCATTTATGCAAGAACAAAATTAAAATTTTTACATATTTGAAAAATCAACGATGTTATTTTCGTAGTTTTTTTTTTTTAGGTTCACATTTAAATATTTCAGGGTTCGAGGGAGGCCATGGCCCTTTCCCTGGTCTTGACAGCGTTTGATGTGGAAATGTTTAGCTGGAGGGGTGTTTTGCTTGAGATACGATGCCTCAATGTTTAACAACTGTTGGGAGTCTTGGGCAAGATCAGTGGCGTCGCGCAGTTTTCTATGCCCCCCGCAAGTAAAACACTGGGAAACCCTTAGCGAAAAAAATATCGAGAATTCTATAAGGTATGCACCATTGATGATGCCAGAGGGGTGTATGAACGTAACGTAAAATAGTTAGCTAGTCTCTTTCTTCCTCTCCCCCCTCCAGTTAGACAAGAAGATAAATATTAACCCATAAATACCCTTCTATCACGTTTTTGTTATCGACTTAGGCTATTTATCAGGTTAGCAGCATCTTCATGCGACCAAAAATTTGATATTTTGTAATTTTCAGTTGATACAATTTTAGAAAACAATTAGGTTTCATTCTATACATACACAGACATTCAAAAATACTATTTTGGAGAATTGTTTAAAGGGTAGTTTGAGCTGGGTGGGGCTTCACCCCCAAAAACTTTCCCCTTGGATGCGTCACCCAAGACTTAACGGAAAAGTCACTCAAATTCACCAACTAATACTAATAGTGATAAATATACTCAAGCAATTCGTGCTCGGGGGATGAACTGGACCTCTAGACTGGACCCACCATCGCAGGGTCGATTGGAAGTTACCAGAAAGAAATAGAGCGGCGATGGGACTCTATTCACTGATCACGTGTCACTCAATGAAAAGTGGATTTGAAGGACTAGACCCTCATTATGTTGTTGCCACACGGACACAGAGTTTACTTTTAATATTGGTGAACCTTGATATTATTAATCATAATATAACGATGTCAATTCTTTTCGATGCAATGCTGAGCTTACATTTTTTAGACCTTTTCATAAAACAAGGCCTGTTTTTTAATACATCATAAAAACAGTCACTGGAAACGAAGAACCGGTTCGACTGAAATGTCCACAAAACTTCAATACGAAAAAAACGAACTTCAGGAAATCCCTCAAAATAATGGTGACATTTAACCCATATACGATACCCTATGCGGCAGAAGAGGGATGTAGAATACACGACTTATTATCAGGTGCCCTTAGGGCATGGGGAGAATTGCCCACTGGACCAAGATGAAAAACTTATACAACCTGGAAAATGTAAAATCCAAGAAAATTATAGGGAAAATGAGCATTGAATATAATGGGGGAAAGAGTAAAATCCGGAAACGTTATATCTGGGTTCCACTGTATTGGATTTGGCACTGTTTTCACGGTCTCTGGGAAAAAAGGATGAATTTTCATCAACTCCCAAACCCAGTTTGTGGCTAGAGCAAGACCAGTTGCGGCTTGCGCAATGCATTAATGAAAGAACCGCATGCATTTCACGTTACTGCAACGCTGGGAGTAAGAACCGATAATTAACAGAACGATTGCTGGGGTATATCGCCAGAGCCAGATCAAGAACAGCAATAAACATCCACCTTCTACAGCGGCAGAACCTCGTTGTGATCTTACCCTCAAAAGCGATAAACTTGTGCCCATTCGTTCTGCCAACAGGAAGGTCCTTTATTCTCTATCTTGCCAGCCGACGAAAAGAAAGCAAACTTCATATGTGCAGGAAGTCCGTCATAGAGGTATCCCCTTACATTACGGCGGTTTGGCTAATTCTGTGCAGATGTAGTTGGCACGAAGGGTTCTCTTTCAAGACTAAAAAAACTTTGTGGAAACCGGTCGTCTTGCATTAAGTATCGTTAAATCCGCTCTAATTCGACTTCAGCTCAGCGAGAGGAAAGGACATTTTATGATGCATGAAATTTATGCTTGTAGTGGGCCTACGGACCTGGCTACGTTTCGCTTTGCCTTTCTTAACAGTCACTGTCGCAAGCCAGTAGTGTACAAACTAACAAAAACCTAACTCTCTAGCCTTCTTAAACCCGAAGGTTTGTGGCTGCAGCAACACAAGCCTTCCATCTATCCCTATCCAGCGCAAGATCAATCCAATCTTTTCCATCCTTACCGACTTGCTTTAGGTCCATCTTCGTCTTGGCCTTCCCACAGGTCTCTTACCCCCGATGGAGCAGTGGTAGCGTCGTCGTCTTGTAATCAAGAGGTCCCGAGTTTGATACCCGGTGGAGGCACATAGTGGTTCGGATCCCACTTCAAACTGTAGGTCCAGTCCCGATTAGCTTATCTGTGCATAAAATGGACTTAAAACACCAAATTCTCAAGGTCTCTTACCATCAGGTTTTCCAACAAGAATCCAGTGAACTCTTCCTTCCTCTCCCATTCGTGCCACATGGCCTGCCCACCTAAGTCTTCTTGATTTAATTATTCTAATAATATCTGGACATAAATCAGATTGTACAGTTCTACATTATGTAACCTTCTCAACTCACCTGTCTTCTCATCCCTTTTAGATCCAAATATTTTCCTAAGGATTTTATTTTTAAATATTCTTAATTTGTGATCCTCTTTCAATCTAAGGGACCAAGTTTCACATCCAGTAGTGTATCCAGCATTTTATTTTGGAAGAGGCTAAACGTAATGCTATTTGAAAGCGTTTCGAATTTTTTTTATCATCCATCAAAATATGGCAGGGACGTTGCCAAGGGTGACTGGGGCCACTAGAACCAGAAACTTCCTAAGACCCACAAAAATTATTCGTGGCTTGAAAAATGTAAATAAACCTGCAAATTAGTGTTATGAAAACTTTACATGCAGATCACAATCGGTTTCATCCTTGTAGTTATTGTACTTTTGGGACATAGACTAAGATGAATATAATAATGATAATAATAATAATTTAATGTATATATTTACTTATAAAACTTCTACTATGCATTAATGAAAACATATATGACATAGAAAGTGTATGTGTGTGAGGTTAATATATTATATGATGAATATTAAAACAGAGAACACAATATATAATTTATAAGCCGTATGCGGTTTTATATATTCAAATTTGGCCCTCATATGTGTCTGAAATATGCTGCATCATACCAGCTTGGAAATGTTCTTGTTCATTTTATATTTTGTTGTTTAGATTATTGGCGAATATATATTCGTCCTGGGCGAACCTGCCGTGGGCATTTCAACATACCCTAAAAACATGTAAAGAGAGTGTGGAGGTATAACCCCCCAGCTACACACATACAATCCCGCCAACTCTGGAGGTGATGTGATCAGCACCATGCTGCGGCCGCCTTTATCCATCAGGGTTGTCATACCCATATATTAGAGGTTGGGTGCTCCATACAGGAACAATGCCTGAAAAATTCCCAACTGAAGTCACTCATCTCGGGGATCGAACTCGGATCTCCCCCGCCAAGGTAACCCGTTCTGTAGGGTAATTTCGTACTTTTCAAGACACTTGTATGTTCTCAGAAATTGCACTAACGTCTCCAATTTCTTCCCTCGAAATTTAACTTTTCCTTTCATGATTTGAGGAAGAAGGCTGCAGCCTCATCAGTCCTTTCTTTGGATCAGCCCGTAAGAAGCTGAGTGACGCATCACCATTGTTCCTTCATCTATTTCATCCCCTTACCATTCATCCTCGTCCCCATCTTGGAAGCTATAGAGCTGCGTAACTACATAAAAATATTGTTTCCGGGAACGACTATAAACCACAGGATGTGGGAAGATAAGTTTCCAAACTCCTATGCCAATGATATTTGTGTGCAGCGTCCCTTGCTTTACACTTCAGGAAATCTTCGCGGCATGTTCTTTCTCAAGCAAGCAGTGTCTCACAGTTTGACAACGTTTGTGCTTGTATAGCGATTTCCTCTTGTTCCCTAGCGCATGTGTTTCGCAACAAGCAAAGGCGCTAGTCCAATCCGCGTGATGCCGCTCCGATATCGCACAATAGAAGATTTCAGCCCGAAATCCATGGTTACCGGTAATACGACCGCTGCCAATGGCTTCATATTTCACAGGATAACATATAGAATTAAGGTAAGCTGCGTAATTTGAAATTGAACTCCTTTAGTTCTTGAATGTTGCTTAGTAACCAAATAATGTTTATGAAGCTGCAAGGTGAGTTTGTAAAGTTTCCTTGTAGTGTGTTTTGTGCTCAGGCTAGTGCATTTTAACTGAGATACGGACCAATCTATGTAACCTCATCTGTAATCGAACCTAGAACATATTGATTGAAGTGATTGATTGATTTTGTTTATTTTACTTCGCTCTTCTGCTACTTTTGGCAAATTGAGAATGGTGATATTGATGAAGAGACTTCCACAAAGAACACCCATGCCAAGACCAGGATTCGAACCCTATTCTTTTGATTACAAGATGACAGATTTATTCACTTGAGACCCCTGCTAGAATCAATGACTTGAGTCTTCGTAGCAATTAATAATGGAATTACTACACAATATCGTTGGCAATTGATGTAATCTCTGTTAAATAAGTTTAATGGTGGCTTACAGAATTGTGTAATGAAAAGAAACAATTCCATAAATTTCGTTTCAAGTTAATAAATGCATTAATGTGAAGTATCTTTGTCATAAATAGGAAAAATCTTGTCTCGTTACGCTACTGCTTGCTTTTTAATGGTAAATATGCTCGTAGTCCAAATACTTCAATTTTTTCAACTACAAGTACCTTAGTCTAAGTTATATTCAACCAAAATAACTTTATGGCTCGATAACTGAAACCAAACTCGTGAAAGATCTGTATAATACATTCTATATATAAATTCTAAAATTCTATATACGTATATTCATTCTATAAATTCTATATATATATTCATTCTATAAATTCTATATATATTCATTCTATAAATTCTATATGGCACTGCTTATTCCGGATGGTTTTATTTCTATTGTATCCTAAAAGCGTACGTAAGGAGGGGGGGCTGGGTGATGCCAAGTAGTATCAATTGAAACTAGAAACATATTTTCGGGGAACATTGCGTGCAATGTATGGAAATTCAGTTGGGAAAATATCGAATATTTAAAAATCTACGACTTTTCCAAGATAATATATTTATTTTGTTTTAATTTATGCTTACCTTTTAGTGTTGTGGGGGAAAATTTTAAGTTTTAAGTGTTCGTAATGATCCAGATTGCATGCTTTTGTCTCTGTTTATATTGCTCTAATGTTTCATTAGTATCCGAGTAATAATGAATTAAATAGCGTAAGAACCGAGGGACACTTTGTGATTTAAATATTCCTATTTTTCATATTTATTATTAGTATTATCATGGTGGAATTTCAGAGGATTTGAACCGACCCCCTCAAAACTCTCTACCCACCCTTGGCAACAACTAGACATGAATCAGCGAATGCTTCCTCTGAATTTAAGAAAGAAATATTGAATATCCTGTGGTCAACAAAAATTCTTGTTCTTCCTCTATGTTGTAAATATTTTAGCAAATCCGTATGCAATTGTGAGTTTCCTGGTTCTGGGATAATAAAAGCGCATTCATATACACATAACTCGTACGAGGAAATGTAAATACAACTACAGTGTATATTAAAGTTTTGTAATATTTCCGAAAGGTTATTAACAAAAAACTCTTTGTGGTTTGGAATATAATTTCACTCTGTTTGTATAGGCCTAGAGGTTTGTACGTACTTCAAACGTATGTGTTGTATTACGAAGCAATTCATTGAGCTTTTTCCCTAATCAAGAGCTGAAATATTTCGTTGCGAAGCGTGCTCATTGCATCTTCTACTTTTGCATTATACGTATTTTCTCATATCAACAATAATATACACAGTAAAACTTCTCAATAACGGACAGGCCTGAGGGAAAAATAAATGTCCGTTATTAAGAAGTGTCCGCTATTTAGAAAAAAAGTGTAGGATGTTACACAATAGGATAAGCATATTACAGTACGTACTTGACGAACATAATGTTGATGACTTTAACTTTTTCCTTTGAGGTCAGTCGTTTGCGTTTCTGCGACAACGTAGCAGAAGTGACACACACTTCTTAAGATAACCACAAAGAATACTGTCTACTGTCTGCACTTTTAAAAAGAAATACGTTCGGTGTAACATGAAACAACGCGCGTTAGTTCGAAATACTGGCCATTGTTGTGTCGAATTCCAGGAATTGCGACCGTTTTCTTTCAGGCTGTCCGTTATTAAGAAGTTTTATTTGCGTTGGGGAGGTAGTTTTCAGTGTCCGCGTCCGTTATTAAGAATGTCCGTTATTGAGAAGTAATATTGCCATTAAACCCCATGAATTTCTGCAGGGGAATTTAAAAATGTCCGTAATTTAGAGGTGTCCGTTAGGAGAAGTTTTCTGTATTTACCAATTTATTTCCGGACAGACTCTCCTGTGTTGAAAAGAGTAAGGAAGTATGAAGTAAGGAAGTCTGTGTATCGTTCTAATATATCCTGTATCTGCATGACCGCCGTCTAGATTTAAATGTGTTCTATTTTTATTCGATCCACGATTCTACTTCATCCTTTATCGACCTCAGAATCCGTTAACCTTGAATTTTTAATGTTACGTTTCTTCAATGGAATTGAAGTTTGGGAATGCAGAAACGAACGTTATGATTGTCACTTATGTAGTGCTTTTCCGTTGTACTAATTTTTATAATTATTTTAGCAGCAAGTACAGGTGTTGGAAAAAATCGTCAAAATCATGGGGAAAAGAAGAAGAAATCAGGGTCGGTAAAAGACAACCGCTCATACCTATCCAAGCAAATGCGAAAGAGTGACGGGAAATAAAAGTAATTTTAAAAAAAAGTAATTTGTACCTAATGATAGTTCATCTACATTGTTAAGAAAACAATAATTTTTAATTTTCTGCTCTCAGTATAAATTTTCTTAAGAACGTCTCTTTCTTTTGACATTTCATAATCGCATTTTGAATGGAACAGTGTTATTTACGTGTACCGATATTAAAACGCGATGCACCGTAGGATGACACATTCCACAAAGACTAGGTTGTGAGATTAAATTTGGTGGTACAAAAAGTAACCAGTATTAAGCGGTACTAAAAAATAATCCGTATTATTTGTGCAATAAATGAGTACGTTATGATGCAAACTTTAAATGATAAAAGCAATAGTTTGCTACTTTCTAAACTTCTTCGAAAATTTTAACTCGACTCTCCCCCCAAAAATCTCTGTTCCAAAAGGCAAGAGGACGCCACACAGAGAACTTATTTCTCTTCCGCCGCCCTTGGAAAAGGTTTTTTTTTTCAATTCAAGCGTTTGCCTGGAATTACTGAAGAAAATATGACGGTCAGCTATTTGAATCTATAATTTGAGTGGAGATGGTTTGTTGTGTTATTGATTGATTTATATAAATTAGGATTCTGGGTGCATCATCACGTAGGCTATTCCCCTTATCGGCAACGTAGTATACCAAAAGGCTCACGAAATAAAAGGAATTAAGAACGATCTGGCGTAGATGACACAAGCAGTGTCAGTATCTTTGATCCAGGGATGCGTATGGGGTGCATAGCTTCTTATGAGGGGTTTGATGTGTATTTTATCGAAAAACACACCCATTTATTTAATCTCGTATATTGTGGCTCATAGCCATATTGTTATTATTTGATATAAAGCTCTTTTAACAGTGCAAAATCGTTACTAAATTATGTACAATGTTTACAGTATGGCTATACCTAACCTTACATATTTGCTTCTTGCACCTGTAAGTCGAAAGTTGCCTTCTAATCAGTTGGCTCCAAGTTCGAATCTCAACGGAGGCGATTTCAATAGTTCACATCTCAGTTCTAAACTACAGTTTATTCTACTTCTGAATAACGTGGCTGTTCGTAATATATATTTGTATTTCATGGAAGGTAATATGTCAAACTGTTAAGGAATTAAGCATATTTATTTATTATTTTTAAAATACGAAATATTTTTATTTGATAGCTATATTTTTAAAATAATAATAATTTGAAATTCTTAAAGAAATAACTTTTTTTCGGCAGTTATATGTGGTTCGCAAGCTGTTATTTGGTCACTCCTGGTGTATAGCGTACTGTTACAATTAACACATTTTTTCAATTTTCCTAGTGTTTTTTTTTTTTTTTTTGGCCATCGTGTATTACAATAAACACCGTCAGGATAAAATATCCTTCATTGGCATGTTATCCTTTTCAACCGAGATTATGGTCAGGCAGATTATCCGATTACCTTGTGCTGATACGCCATTATGCGAAACGGGGATACACGATTCCTAACACAACAGGCCTCGGTCGTTTTCTGTTGCTCAGATGTCTTTCTTTTTATGATTCCGTTTATGGCTAACCTGTGATAACACTTTCTGGAGAGCAGTGCGTGGATACATGCATACGTACATGCATTGTAAAGCTCTTTTTTACAACACAGAATAGCAGTAACGTGGATGAGTTGTTCGATACAATGGCAGATAGAGAAATGTGTCTGGAAATAGCAGTCAAAGTAAACATACGAACGGGATATTTGAAATATACTGCTCACTGACACACTTAACGACTTTTCATTTTTATGAATTGATATACCACATGAGTTCGCACAAAACAATTATATACTGTGCCGTTTTGCATATTTCCTTGGAGGAATCAAAAGATTGCCAATTTCTGGTGCATCATTTGCATTATCATATTCTTATTTTAAAAACTGAAAAATGTTACAATTCAACTTGTTAACAAAATGATAAACGAATAAGGATTAAAAGCTTACACTTTAGAAAGTTGTACCATCTTTCTTTCTGTAGTTTGTACCATCTTTCTTTCTGTAAATACACGTCCAATGCTATCTGCAGTAACACCATATCCCATTAATACCTTTGCAGTAAATTTGTGTTAAATTGTTGGAAAATAATACTGTCATATTATCCTCGACTCGTTCTCTTGGCTTGACAGAGCATTAGATCGCCAAGTAGCTCCGGAAACCAGTGTCAGTTCACAAATTAAGTATAGTCTTGTAATCAATGGGTCCCGGGTTCAATGCCCGGGCCGGAAGCACATTGCACAATGGTTCGGATCACACTTTAAGAAGTAGGTCCATTCCCGAGTAGCCTAGCTGAGCATAAAGTGGCCTTAAATCAAACTTCATACGAAACGAACACAATTGTAACTTCCACGAGTTTACAAGAGCTCATTCGTAATAAGTACGTACAATAAACTAGCATAGATTTTCTCATTTGTTCATACTTTTATATTAGAGGACCTATGGCAGTAACATTGGGCAAGGCCGAAGATGGAAAACTGCAATCCAAAAAAATCCACCGTAATGAATTTCTGAGTATGCAAACGTGATTTAGAGATACAATTATTCTAAACACTTGTTCGCTATTGAATGTAGACAACATTTCATTGTTTCATTCATGTCGTTTAGCTGTCGACATTATTTATCTTGCCACTTTCATTGTTACAATTAAAGAAAGTAATAACAGGAAATAATTGGAAGTCTGTTCTCATTTCGTGGTTCTCTATGGGGTTATAATCCGTCTTCATCTTAACAAAGTACTGTACACAAAACGTTTATACTAGATTATTTTTCTTCTTTATTCTGGCAATCAAATTTCAATTTTAATAAGTTTCTAAGCAACATGAAAATATTGAAAATTATGGAAATTTAGATTAGCAGAAATGTTTCCACCAAAGCAGAACGCTAAAAACTCCTAACTTGACCTGCCTAACCTAATCACGTAAACATATTACAACCAGGAATAACACGTAAGTAGGTGTTGCAGGCCAGGTTTTTGTGTTCTTAGCGTTTTGTTTATGTGACGTGGCATATCACCCGTGCTACACTTTCGTGTTAAAAGTGAAACCTAATATGTCTACACGTATGTGTATGCCTGCACTGACTGCAAAGAAGGCGTGTTCATAACGAAAACAGCAGGAAAATCCCACCAAATTCCGTGCATATTAAACATGATGAGAATCGAGTCATATTGGACATGTTGATCCATAGTCTTGATGTCTGTATGACTGTGAAGGAAAAGTGAATTCGACAGCTCTCCTGTAACTTTGAAAAGGGTTTTTGAAAACAATTGAGCGTGCATGTTCGGATTGAGGGCAGTACCGTGTATTCATGGATTGAATAGCATCATTAATTAGAATGCAAAGGTTTTCATTTTCATATGATGGATAGATGTCACACTAAATTATTGGTATGAGGGACTTTTTTTATTCAGGAAACAATTTGAATTCAGGTCAGAGCTAAAACTTTGAAATGGAAACAGCTCTAAATAAGTATTCTGCCAAGTTGTAATGAGCTCACATATATGGCATTTGTCACGCACTACTACTTTCTGAAGTTCAACTGCTATACTTTCATTCGACCTTCCCGATAGCCTTTTCGAATGCTATTTGATTGACGTCAGGACAATTGGGTTTTCGTTTCACTTTTACCGGCGAGAGGTGGGGGGGGGGGCTGTTTTCTTGTTGTTTTTTTCCCTCGCAGACCTCAAGTAAAAATACAGGACAGTATGTGGTGAGCCGCGAAAAGAACACGCCCAAGGAAATTAATATTCATATATTACGATATCACGTTCATCGAAGGTGACTTTTTCAAAAATGCCTTGTAGGAGCCTAATTGTATGATCCTGGTTAAATTAGAATGATAACACGATCATTTTTTCAGTCCATAAACTATGCCCACTTTTTAAATATTTTAGAACAATGTACCTTCAAATTTGTAATAGAAATTACTAGCCTTGCTTTTTTTTTGCTCTGACTCAGATAAAAATATTTAGTAATTTATATTGAAAATAATGCACCTCCGCGTGAACTCTGTTCCTCAATAATAATTCAAAAATTTATTGATTATTTGGTTCATTTTACTTCGCATTTCTGCCCCTTTTGGCTAATCGCGATAATGAGTATGAGTGATGATGTGATGAAATTGATAAAGGAACACTATCAAAGAACACACCCAAAAACCAGACTGGGCTTCGAACCGGGGACCTCTGACGTTGTAGAACGCTGTGATAACTACTTGGCCAATGAGTCCGGCTAATTCAAAAATTATTATTGATGTATGCTAAGTGACTACTGAGAATATGATATTTAATTTCTCGAGTGTTCGTAACGTCGAGACGAGGCGTTAAGCACAAAACGCCTTAATGACCTCTATACGCTGCAAAAGTAAAATCAGTGGCACGTTGTACTAAATACTTTGAGACTCCTGACGAGATCGAGACTAGTCCTTCGAGACCGAGACGAGAACGAAAGTGGTGTTTACAACTTGAGACGAGACCTAGAACGAGAAAAAACACACACACGAGATGGTACGAGACTCTTGTCAAGTCTAGGCTCGTCTCGTCTCCATAATAACCCTTTTGTAGTTTAATCCAGTAGCGGCTTCTCCCTATTCGCACATTCGCACGTGCACACCCAAATAAATCTGCAATTTAATTATTTTTTATTATACTTATTCACTGAACACTATCTCCTTCAAAACATCAAACGTTCCTACACCCAATCGGCTTCGATTACCAGCGCCTGCCGCTGAGAAACGTTCGCCTCGCACACAAGTCGCCGTATGTTCGTCCGCCGCTGTTTGCAGCACGCAAGAAAAGAGACGTGATTCGTTCTTGTAGCTCGCAGAATTATGGGCTGAACTCGCACTGCTGGTGTTGTGTTCACGATACAGCAGTGTTGCAATCCCATTCCATTCGAGATCGTGTGGAGTGGAGGCAGCACACACATCATGGTAAATCGTGGGATTTTTTGGAGTAGGGACATTTCTATGGTATCTTCGCTCACCCTGTTCCGATCATGACAGGGGCAAGGAAGAAGACAGGAGGGAGGGGAGGACAACTGAAAGCGAAACGCGTGCTTTAAACAATGTCTTGCATTGCCTTTGCTTGGCCAAAATAAACTGTCCTTGTGGAGCTATAGTCGAATTGTCCACCCGCTCAGAGGATGGGGAGAGACGTGGATCAGTCAACTGTTTCCATTGTGTAGCAAAATTGTTACACTATCAAAAGCTCGTTCCTGTTTCATTGCAAAGTGAGCATGATGAAAGGGTAAACTGTACATAGCGAAAGCAGAGACGTAATATTTAACGTTGTTGAATATTTGGAGGGAAGTTAGCTACTCGTACTACGAAGCGCGCAGAGACTGCCGTAATAATACGGATAAGGCGAAAGGGAAAGAAATATTCTGTAGTACGAAACAGGGCTGAGTGAGTACTGTCATTTTCTTTAATATTTTTTTATTTATTATCGCTTGAGTTTGTTGGTTTGGTCAGTCGGTCGTTAGAAATAAACAACTGCTAGATAGATTACAACTACCGGTAATTTTCTGCATGTGGTCGTTGGATTGGTGACCTTGTTTGAAGGAGTAGCTCAAGATAAAATTTTCACCCGGGCGAGGTGGAATTTTGGCGCCCCCTGCTTTCCACATTCCTCCAATATAAATCATAACCATGTTATATATTTACGGTTTTAATGACGAATAATAATAGCCTTATTTTAAAGAACACGTTTATTGTAGGTATGTGTTAATTTAATAGCTACATAATGACATCAAAACAACAATAATCTCCTAGCTTAGACGATTTTGCAATATATTTAAGTTATTCAGCATTAGCTTCAATTACCGGTAGAGGCATCTAGTGGTTCGGATCCGTCTTTAAATTGTAGATCGTCTGTCTCTATTTGCTTTTCTGTGCATAAAATGGACTTAAAAAAATAAACTCACGCTTAGGATTTGGCTCTAATCAAGGAGGATGCCCCGGTTTGGCGCCCTGGGTAGTCGCCCGATCCTGCTTGTTTGTATGCAAATGTTATTATTCTCGTTCACATTTATCAGCGGAGAGAGGAATGTTTTTACTAAATATGTTGCAAATCAACAATAATATTGAATATTGTATATCGGCATCTCTATGCTTATAGTCATTTTGTCAGGTTATCGAATGTTGAATTATCTATAGCCAATAACATCGCTCTTTTGGTGATCGACGAAAAATTCGCCGCGGTATTTCAAATTTGTACAAATTAATATTTTTTTATGAAATAAAACTCTTCCATAGCCCCATTTTCAGTATAAGGTGTTCATAACTTGGGTTACCAATACATTTAGCATCATTATGAACGCAATAAAGGAAGCGAGTAATTGAGAGGGGTGATAAAACACTTCTTCTGGACGCGATGCTGAATTAAGTTCACACCCATCAAGTCAGACCACGAGCCGCCACTGGTTTAATCACGAGACAATTCTGGGTTGTGATGAATACATTGACTTTTTATTGAATAGTTACAACTCACAAGTGTTCGTGACTATCCTCGGCCTTACTTTTGTAAGCCAACGACCTCACATTTGAAATTTGGTGGGGAAATTGTCGAAATAAAGTAGACCTTTGCCAATATTATCTCTATGGAGAACCTCTTTCCCTCTCACTCTCACTAACCCACTCATTTCAGAGGAATGTGGAGTGCAATATAGACTTGAAGTTCTTTCTCCTGGTTCTGCAATTTCGGATTGAAACTCATCCACCTAGACGACGCAATCTCGTGTGAAAAAGCGGAAAATGCCGTTAGCTACAGTTAATGCTTTTCTTGCGCTAACTGCTTTTATATTTTCCTCGCTTCTGTGGACGCAGTTGATCGGATCTCGCCTAGGTCAACCTCCATTAGAAAATCCAACACTTTGCCGTAAGCCGACCTGTGGAAAATAGAAGAGAGATCCTGAAGTGCTCACAATGTCGTCCTTATAGACTAATAAGACTTAGAATTTGATGATGCACGAATAGGATTGAAAATTGCTTCAGACAAATTCCTCTTTCTCGGTTGCCAGTAGATCTGCAGGCTGTGAGAATCCAATCGACTATTCCACGTTGTTCAGTTTCGACGTCAAGAGTAACTTAATTGTTTTTTAATGAACGTCGCTTATATGTACCATTAGATGAAGAAGTGAGAGGACAAAGGAAGGAGTGACCCCATCTCGTTGTAAAAAGGTACGTACCTTCTCAGCGGTTGCCTTGCCTGTATTGACTGAGGAAATAATAACGATGACCAATAGATAGACTTGAACCTTCAACTTCTCGAATATACTTCTGCAATCTTAACAACTCTTTAGAACCTGTTCGATACCTTGGCACCCGCATTCTCTATTCCTTTTCCTGCAGGCCTTCGTTCTCAGGTTTATTAGAATAATGTGCTAATCCAAGTATTCGATTCAGAAGTTGTTGTTATATGATCATAATTATACAGTGCGTTCATTTTGGCTCGGGGCCGAGATAGCGCTTGACTGCAGACGGCGAGGCATAGTGCAGATGCCGGCATTTTATATCTGTAACGTCCCGCTTATTTTTACGCACATATCTTTAGCATGCAGACAATTATATTTATATTGCATAACGAGTAATAACCTGTGTTGTAAGAATTGTTCAAAGTGGTGACAAACTGCATTCACACGTTTCTGGCATCTTTTGATGATATTTGAATGAATGAATATATAAGGTGCCGGGTATGAGCACCATCAAGGTGAGATCGGGACAACTTGCGGTGTCCAGGCCAGGCCAACATGCCCAGGCCAGGATTCGAACCCGGAACCCTTGGCGTCGTAGCGCAATGTGCTAACCACTTGATTATGAGATGACGGCGTTACCAGTACACCATGAAGCAGGCCCTTGAAATTACACCTAGCCAATAACGTCTGCCTGATAGTCTACGTGTTAAGGTTTATCCTATAAGTCTGGGCCTCCCCGATGGCGCAATGGTAGCGTCATTGCCTTGTCATCAAGGGGTCCCGGGTTCGATACCCTTTGGAGGTACATAGTGGTTTGCATCGCACTTTAAACTGTAGGTCCAGTCCCGATTAGCCTTACTGTGCATAAAGCGGACTTAAAACACCAACACATTCAATTAATTATCCTATGAGTCTGTTACTTTTTGATAGGCGTGTGAAGGTCCCGCCTCCCTGTCCTTTAAGAATCAGCAACTAGTAAAGCCTCAGTCCTCATTGGAACGCCAATTTACGTCAAACGAAGTTTCGAAAGATCAGTTTCCCTTTGACAACCATATATCAAGTCCACGTGGAGCCCAGTTTATCCTCCCCTCAAACCTTTCCCACCAATAGCGTCTGTTTTAGGGAATGATATTCCTTACAAGTCCACGTGAAGTAAATTAGATGTTGCTAATTCAGTTTCTTTAGAGATTTCATAACGTGAGGTTGCTAGGTTGTGTTATTGTTGATTGATTGAATTGCTTTATTTTACTTCGCTTCTTGTGCCACTTTTGGCTAATTTGCGAAGATGAGGATGAGTGATGATAAAATGAATGGACACTCACAAACATCCATGCCCACGCCAGGATTCGGACCCGGAACCCTTGGCGTCGTAACGTGATGTGCTAACCACTCTGCCACGGGAGCCGGCGGTTGTGTTATCGTGTTGTGCTATTTTATACACACACACACACACACACACAAATAAATATATATATATATATATACACACACACACACACACACACACACACATACATACATACATACATACATACATACATACATACATATATACACACACACACACAATGTGGAGACCTTAAAGTGACAACAGCGGATCTGAGAAAAACAGGTACTGGCTCGAAACCAGATACGGGTCAGGTCGGCTTCCTGTCGAGCTATGTCAAAGATACCAAACTGGCGTTCGAATGAGGACTTAAACCATAACCATTATTGCGATCTCTTCTCTCCCCGACGTATGCCGTCTCAGTGCTGCCAGTCTGTTGTTTCTCCTATCTGGTAGTTTTTTTCTGTGGTGGAGCAGTCGGTGGAAGAAATTCTGGCGTTCTTTGAAATCGAAAACAAGGATACGTAATTCCCTTCTCAGTGTGGCATCTGAACATGGCAGACACTTTAAGATCTTCTCCATCCCACCCACTGAGGAAACCAAACTTTTTCGTTGCATGACTTCATGACTTGTCACATGTGTTTCTGAGGATGCAGGATGTGATGCAAAGAAAACAAAATCAGTATTTTTGTAAACTTGCCAGGTAAGAGATAACCCAAAGGATCTGTTGACAGAGAAAAATATACAAACGGAGAAAATAGTGTTTGGGTTCTGTTAAGAGTAGCTTGGTCGTCAGCACCATGCAAGTGGTATACTATAAGTTAGATACTTCCAGCCTCTGTGGAAAAATTATTTGCGTAACGTGGAATAGAGTCAATGGTCCTAGGTTTGAATCCTGGATAAGGCATGGATATAATTCCCATTGTCAGCTTCTCTTGTCACGATGTACCAAATAGAAATCGTAAATGACACAACTTTCTGTAAAAGTAAGCAGAGAACATTTCTTTCGTCTCCAAATCAAAAAGACAAACAATTGTATAGTTATTCATTGTTGCTGTTGGAAAAAAACGTAATCAAAATGTATGTTAATGTAAAGATCAATATTTGAGCACTCCATTAATAAATCTTAACAGGTTTGTCTTGAATCAGAATCACAGGTATTTGTGCTTTCAACGGGATCTAGCTGTGAAGTTGTGGATTGCTAAGTGATGGCCTTCATCAAATAGGCTCCTCAAGTAATATTGTGTACTGTACTTAGACAGCTCCATTTCGGTTGATTGAGTTGGTGTTTTAAGTCCACTTTATGCACAGTAATGCTAATCGGGACTGGACCTACAGTTTAAAGTGGAATCCGAATCACTATGTGCCTCCACCGAGGATCGAACCCGGGTGGTGCAATACAATGAAAAGACGTTCCTATGGCAACGTGAAAATATTTTACTGGCAATTTACAATCTCGCCGCTGAAGATTTCGGGTTCGAGTCCTTGCCTAAGTATGGCTGTCCCTTTGTGAGTGTCCCCTTAATCAGTTTCATATAATCATCTAATATGTCCACAATAAATAACTTGCGGTCGACAGGAAATGTGATGAGCTAGAGATACGTTGCGACGACAACAATACAAAATAGGCAAGTTTAGGAGGGAGTGTCCAATTAGAAATAATAATGTTAAGGGAAGTTGTGCATACTGTAAACTATGAACCTTATGCGGTGGTGGCGCCATAATAATTATTATAATTATTATTTGTTTTTTCTTTGTTGTAACCTCTTACCCCCTGTGATGTACGACATCGTATTGTTGCGTGGATTTTTTCTGTCCTATTTTCCATGGAGTCATCATCCCTTCGTATAAAAAACTTATACGATAGTTTTTGAGTGTGTGAATCAATTAAGAGCTATCTTCCTACGTTTTCTTTAGCTTCTTTTTCAGTCCGTTGGCTGTTACCTTGTCTCTAAGCGTATATTTGCTATTTTATACATTAGTAGTAGGTACATTAGATAACGGATGTTTTCTTCGTGGGTGGTCTTTTATTTGCACGTACTTAGAATTTATTTGCACGGGTTTTAATTAATTCGCACGTACTTAGAACTAATTTGCACGGGTGTTAATTTATTTGCAAGTACTTAGAGTACTTTACATTTATGTATTTGCATGTTTATAACTTTTTATGAATATATATTTATTTATTTTATGAAAAATATGTATATAGAAGGTAATTAGAGGTACTAAACGCTATGCATATGGTTTTATATTCATTACTGCAAAGTATGTAATGTATAAATCGATAATATTAATGTTTATAATATTGAAAATAAGTTTTCTATGGTTTATGAACAGCTATGAACGGTGGTAATGGTACGAAAGAAGACGGTCCTGGTATTTGAACCCGCGATATGTAATGTTATTAATTAGTACTATGTAATAATGTATGTTATTATTGTATGAAACACGGTGGTGCAACACGCTAGACAGAAGACGGTGAACTCCGCGCTCCGCGCTGAGGGTAGACGAGAAAGGAATTTGGGAGATATGCGGTCAAGGTCAAATGACGTCACAACGTCAGGACAAAGAAGGAACCCGATTGACCAATCAGAGAACGCGTCGGTAGATTTTCAGAACCGGTTTTTTCAAGGTTAACCAGTACGCAAGAACAGGAGAAAGGTATGCAATGCCGTAGGGCAGGGGAGGGATTCAACCAGACAACAAAGGATGTCTGAGAATGCGCAGCAAGGGTCAAATCTTTGAAGCTATGCGGTTTCCGCCGCCAATTAATATTCCGCTCAGGTTTGCCTCCAAGGCACAGGACGCTTTAGTGCAGGTTTTTTTTTATCTGTACTATGAAGAAGGGAGAGCTATTAGGGACGGGGCCTACAGTTTTCACCATTTGCTTTTATCACGGGGTAACGAACCTAGGACCCTTTGATTATTGATTTAGGTAGTAAATGTATGTTACTGTGTGCTATTTAATTTAATTTTGAGTTTATTTTTTTACCAAACTTTGACTTTATGTCAAACATCTTCACAGCTTATCCTTATTTTTACAAAAATAACACTATTTGTACTATTCAGGCAACATTTTTTATTAAATTTTGGACTCACAAAGACATTTTTCAACTTTTAACTTATTATTTTACAACTTTAAGTTAATTTTTTACCAAAATAACACTATTTGTACTATTCAAGCAACATTTTTTATTAAATTTTGGACTCACAAAGACATTTTTTCTACGTCTAACTTATTATTTTACAACTTTATATTAATTTTTTACCAAAATAACACTATTTGTACTAATCAGGCAATATTTTTTATTAAATTTTGGACTCACAAAGACATTTTTTCAACTTTTAACTTATTATTTTACAACTTTATGTTAATTTTTACCAAAATAACACTATTTGTACTATTCAGGCAACATTTTTTATTAAATTTTGTATTTACAAAGAGATTTTTTCAACTTTTAATTTATTATTTACAAGTTTATGCCTATTTTTTTACTCAAATAACACAATTCTATCTGTTCAGGAAAGACTTTTAGTTACATTTTCGACACACAGAGTGTGTGATCTCAACTTCTATCTGTTTATTTCACAAGTTTAGGCTTATTATTACCAAAATAACACAATTCAATCTGTTCAGGAAAGACTTTTAGTTACATTTTCGACACACAAAGTGTGTGTTCTCAACTTTTATTTGTTTATTTTACAAGTTTGGCCTAATATTTACTCAAATAACACGATTTGAACGTGTTTTTTATTACATTTTGGACACACACACACACACACAAACATTCACAGACACACACACACACACACACACACACACACACAGAGAGAGAAAGAAAGAGAGAGAGAGAGAGAGAGATTTTTTCCAAGTTTAGGTTTCTTTCCACTCAAATAACACAATTTAGATGTGTTTTGAATTATATTTTGGATGCAAAAGTATGTTTTGACAAGTTCTATCCTTTTATTTTACAAGTTTAGGCTTATTATTACTCAAATAACACAATTTAATCCAGTCAGGAAGGATTTGTTATTATATTTTGGATGCACAAAGAGATGTTTTCAACTTTTTTACTGATTTTTTGCAGGGTATGTATTAATTTGTATTTATTTTGTTTCGTATCATATATACATTTACAAATTTTTAACTTAGAGTTTAGTATTTATTTAATTTTTTCAAAAACACTAAAAAAAGTACTTTTAGCTAAAATGTAAGCCACAGAATATATTATTATTATTATTATTATTATTATTAGGGTTTACTGATTTCCACTATGCTATTTTTGGTTCTGTATTTCTATATGTATTTATTTAGGTCAGGTTACGCCTGCTACGTAGGAAAGTTTGTTTATTTTAGAGTTTGCTGAGTATTTTGTTACTTTTATACTAGGTAAAGTTTTCTAAATATATCAGGTAGGGCTCCATCCATATACTTTTGTTTTTGCTGTTTGGAGATGATGCGATCAGCATCACTCTCCATCTGCTTTTTATTTTATGTACCCAATATTATTTTGAGGCTTAGTGAATTCTAGAGCCTATTTATGCAGGAGAGAGGGCTTGAAAATTTTGATCTCAGATAACCCACAACTATTTGTCAGAGTATTTTAAAGGATATTTTATATTTATTATGTGCCACTAGAATATCAAACCTTGCTTAATTTTTATGTCTGTAACGCTGTTATTGTATTTCTAGCTAAGCCTTACTGGATAAAGTACACGAAATGTTTATCATTTCGACTATTTACCTTAATACGAGGCCAAATTTTTAGTGTAACGAAAATTATTGTGTGTCTATAAAGACTGAAATTCTTTTACCGAGGGGTCCACAACTGGACGCTTACCAACATTGTTTTTTTTCTTTTTTAAATATAACCATTTATCAATATATTGACAATTCACAGGACAAGACGAAGTTCACACACGACTGACTATATGAACCATAGGTCCACTTGCTAAACTTTTTTTCTATGCTAGAAGAATAATTTAGCCTTATAGCTTTTTTCAAGGTATTTTGAAGTATAACTGGTTTTTTGGGTGCATCAACACTTGGGTTATTTCCATTTGGTTTATTACACTAGGCTACAATCACTATCTGAACACTGAAATCCTCTGATTGAAACTAAAAGCTTAGGCTGTAACTAGGGATTTAGTATGTATATCGACAATTTATAGGACAACACGAACCTTACAAAGGATTGTAGGTGATGTAGGCCCACACGCCAGAGCTTTGTTAACCTGCAAGAAGCATTTACAGCTAATGCTACGAGGAAATGAGGTTGATTTTTTACTGTTTCAGAAGAATGCTATTTTTTATACACCCAATATTTGCTTTTCAAGTAACTACATGTACCAGAAGCACTTACAGGCCAACTCTAACTAGACTTCGACTTATTCTATATCAGGTGCTAAATTTATAAAGAGCTATGATTGTGTATATTTCTGAGGAAGTACGCAAAAGCAGATTACCCGATTAAAGTATCTGAAAAACATATTTTTCTATGCAAGTATATTTTTATTGACTGGATTATTTAACAGATCAAACAGGAAGACTGCAAAATTCATTAAATGTAGTTCTATAGTATAGGTGGTTTCAGAGATATAAAAAGAACAAATATAAGATTTCGCTTTTTTTTGCTTCTGAGGCTAATCGCGACGCTAAGGGTAAATGGCCAGGAAATGTAACGGAGGAGAAACAATCCCAAAAGTTATGGGCTGCATGTAAGTTAATACCACAGAGATATTACAGTAGGTGTAGGTTCTTCCACCAGAACATTTCTATCATAATAATACTGGTTATGCTGTACTGTTAGCTAAAGATGCTGATATTTGAGAAACTTAAAAGCTTATTTGCAAAATTTTAGATAAATAATAATCTGTTAGACTGTAAACATATTTTATATCCATTCTGCAAAAGATCCGATGACAAAATTTAAAAATTGTTATCGTCCAGACAGGGACTCGAACCCTGGACAGATAGGTTAAAAGCCTAACGCTATACCAACTAAGCTATCTGGGCACAAGGTATTCTTTTTTTGAAAAGTTAGTTATGTTAAGAAATATATTGAAACACTTGAGAACACTTTTGGTCTGGTTCGACAGACAAGGAGACAACATTTCTAAATTTTTACAGACTGGGTGTATTTTTCCACTATAGAGGCCTTCACTATATGTAATTCGAAACGCTAAAGTTCAGCTAGCTTCCAAAATTGAGGTAAAGATTGTGTTTGGCGAGATTAACAAGTTACAATTATATCCAGTTACGGACAAATAAAGCTAAAACTCTTAGATTTACTGTACTAGCCAAGTTTTAGTAATATTTTCTTCACTTTAGTACAAATACCAAAGAAATAGGTATATTTTATTTATAATTTGACAAAATGTACTAGTATTTAATTTACAAAGTTAGGTAAAAAGCAGTATTTTTTAAAAATATTGTTACTGCTTTCAAATGTTATGTTATTTAGCCACTAACAACTGATTTACACTGTTTGGCATCCTTTAAATAGGAAAAGAAGGAATTATTTGTTTATTATTTTTACTTTATATTTATATTTATTTAAGAAAACAATTCTACAGTTTAACTTAATTTTAACAAATTGTTACTAATTTATGTATCAAAGTTATGTTATTTAGAGTGTATGAAGGCGTATAAAGTTAATATTTGTACTTATCAGTTCAACTAACAATTATATTTTACACACAAAAGATGATGTTTACAGTTAAATTACTTGAATCAGAGAATAATATTTTACAGTAATTGATTCATTCAGCACTAGTCAGTACTTTTATGCTTCAGAAAGTTTTCTTAATTTTCTATTACGCATGCTATTTTGGGCTATTTTTAAAATGTATTTCTAAGGCAAACTGGTTTAATTTTCTGCTTATAATGCAAAGTTGACATCGTTTTCGCACAATGCATTGTACATTTGTTATATTCTCTACTTATAATTCAAATATTATGCTTATTTAATGTATAACTAACTAACTCTCTAGCCTTCTTAAACCCGAAGGTTCATGGCTGCAGCAACACATGCCTTTCATCTGTCCCTGTCCTGAGCAAGATCTATATACTCCTTTCCTTCCCTACCAATTTCCTTTAGGTCCATCTCTACATTATCCCTCCATCTTTGTTTTGGTCTTTCTATTGGTCTTTTACCATCAGGTTTCCCAACAAGAATCCTGTATACTCTTCTTTCCTCTCCCATTTGTACCACAGGATCTACACACCTAAGTCTTCTTGATTTAATCATTCTAATAAAATCTGGGTATGAATACAAATTATGTACTTCTAAATTATGTAATCTTCTCCACTCATCTGTCTCCTCATCTGTTTTAGGCCCTAATATTTTCCTAAGGATCTTATTTTCAAATACTCTCAATTTATGTTCCTTTTTCAATGTAAGGGACCAGGTTTATTTACTGTATTTAACTTTTATTTTTTGTAATTAACAAAAATTAAAAGCTTATACTGTAGTTATTATATCTTTTTCTATCAGCTTATTTTGAAATTAATATTATTAGGTATAATCTTTGATTTATAACTATATTGCTTTTTTATCAATTTATCTAAGAGTACACGCAGACAAACACATGTGTACACACTTTTATGTAAATAGATATGCTGTTTTTCAATATTTTAGTATGAAGATTGCACTTTAGCTATTTAAGCAAGGGTAGGAAAGGGTAGGATTTCTGAGAATTTGTTGCAGGATTTTGTTGTCCAAGTATAGATGAGAACTGAGCTGGGAGACTGCTTTGAACCTTTTCATGAGAGTTTGCATGTGAACTGTATGCAAATTGAGCCCTATTGACTGTGCATGCTTCTAAGTTTTGCTGTTATTTTACATCAAGTCTGTGAGACTGTAGACAGTTTTCCCATTTATAGTAGTTTTTATTGATTGTATTTGTATATGTTTTGGGGACTTAGCAGTTTTATGTTATGAGTCAGTTTGTTGTAGAATATTTTTACATGATTGTTTTGAGATATTGAGTGTCTGCTGTTTTACTTGTAATTATTTTCCTTCTTGTGTTGTGTATTTGACTATATTTTGTCCAAGTTCGTAGTATTTAGAATATTTGTTATTGACTTGTAGATGTACGGAGTAATAATCCTTTGCAAGATGCCCTATACTTTAGTCTGAACATTATTCTTAGTGTTCACTTTTGAAGCCTTAGTATTCTGGTAGTATTATTAATGTAGAGGTAAATTAGGCTGAAATGTAGGCATTTTTTCTGATAAATTATACTCACTTAGTTGTTTCAGCAGGTAGAAGTTGCATGATGGTTTACTGCTGATGATGTTCATTTGCTCTTCTTATGTACTACGTATGATGTAGCTTACTTGAGTAATTGGAATTTTCTACTGAAAAAAGGATTGCTTGTCTATTTTATTCCTGTGTTGTTGAGTTTGTCCATAAGCAAGCCATGTTTTTTACTCTATCCTATGCCTTGGAAGAATCTAGATATATTGTGTTTGCAGTTTTATGTTTCTCTGAGGTTTCAGCTATGTAGTTTTTAAACTGTGCTATGGGTGTGACTATTGATTTCTCTTTCTGGATGCCATGTTGGTTTCTGTGTATTCCTCTTGCTGCTTGAATTTGACTTAGGTTGTTTGCTTTTTTCTTAGATCTTTATTTGTTCAGTATTTTTTATTTTTAATATTCTTTTACATAAAAAATTCAAAGTACATTGTTAAAGTCAAAGTGTGTTAAAATTCAATTTTTCAAAGTTAAAGTTTTAAAAATACAATTTTCTAAAATTAAAAGTTATAATAGTACATTTTTGTTAGTAGAGGTTTTTATACTAGGGTAAATTGTTTTGTTGTTAAAGTAAAATATGTTAGTTAATGTAAAATTAAAGTAATTAAAATTCAATTTTTCAAAGTTAAAATTTTAAAAATACAATTTTCTAAAATTAAAAGTTATAATAGTACATTTTTGTTAGTAGAAGTTTTTATACTAGAGTAAATTATTTTGTTAAAGTAAAATATGTTAGTTAATGTAAAATTAAAATAATTAAAATTCAAAAAAATAAAAAATACTGAACAAATAAAGATCTAAGAAAAAAGCAAACAACCTAAGTCAAATTCAAGCAGCAAGAGGAATACACAGAAACCAACATGGCATCCAGAAAGAGAAATCAATAGTCACACCCATAGCACAGTTTAAAAACTACATAGCTGAAACCTCAGAGAAACATAAAACTGCAAACACAATATATCTAGATTCTTCCAAGGCATAGGATAGAGTAAAAAACATGGCTTGCTTATGGACAAACTCAACAACACAGGAATAAAATAGACAAGCAATCCTTTTTTCAGTAGAAAATTCCAATTACTCAAGTAAGCTACATCATACGTAGTACATAAGAAGAGCAAATGAACATCATCAGCAGTAAACCATCATGCAACTTCTACCTGCTGAAACAACTAAGTGAGTATAATTTATCAGAAAAAATGCCTACATTTCAGCCTAATTTACCTCTACATTAATAATACTACCAGAATACTAAGGCTTCAAAAGTGAACACTAAGAATAATGTTCAGACTAAAGTATAGGGCATCTTGCAAAGGATTATTACTCCGTACATCTACAAGTCAATAACAAATATTCTAAATACTACGAACTTGGACAAAATATAGTCAAATACACAACACAAGAAGGAAAATAATTACAAGTAAAACAGCAGACACTCAATATCTCAAAACAATCATGTAAAAATATTCTACAACAAACTGACTCATAACATAAAACTGCTAAGTCCCCAAAACATATACAAATACAATCAATAAAAACTACTATAAATGGGAAAACTGTCTACAGTCTCACAGACTTGATGTAAAATAACAGCAAAACTTAGAAGCATGCACAGTCAATAGGGCTCAATTTGCATACAGTTCACATGCAAACTCTCATGAAAAGGTTCAAAGCAGTCTCCCAGCTCAGTTCTCATCTATACTTGGACAACAAAATCCTGCAACAAATTCTCAGAAATCCTACCCTTTCCTACCCTTGCTTAAATAGCTAAAGTGCAATCTTCATACTAAAATATTGAAAAACAGCATATCTATTTACATAAAAGTGTGTACACATGTGTTTGTCTGCGTGTACTCTTAGATAAATTGATAAAAAAGCAATATAGTTATAAATCAAAGATTATACCTAATAATATTAATTTCAAAATAAGCTGATAGAAAAAGATATAATAACTACAGTATAAGCTTTTAATTTTTGTTAATTACAAAAAATAAAAGTTAAATACAGTAAATAAACCTGGTCCCTTACATTGAAAAAGGAACATAAATTGAGAGTATTTGAAAATAAGATCCTTAGGAAAATATTTGGGCCTAAAACAGATGAGGAGACAGATGAGTGGAGAAGATTACATAATTTAGAAGTACATAATTTGTATTCATACCCAGATATTATTAGAATGATTAAATCAAGAAGACTTAGGTGTGTAGATCCTGTGGTACAAATGGGAGAGGAAAGAAGAGTATACAGGATTCTTGTTGGGAAACCTGATGGTAAAAGACCAATAGAAAGACCAAAACAAAGATGGAGGGATAATGTAGAGATGGACCTAAAGGAAATTGGTAGGGAAGGAAAGGAGTATATAGATCTTGCTCAGGACAGGGACAGATGAAAGGCATGTGTTGCTGCAGCCATGAACCTTCGGGTTTAAGAAGGCTAGAGAGTTAGTTAGTTATACATTAAATAAGCATAATATTTGAATTATAAGTAGAGAATATAACAAATGTACAATGCATTGTGCGAAAACGATGTCAACTTTGCATTATAAGCAGAAAATTAAACCAGTTTGCCTTAGAAATACATTTTAAAAATAGCCCAAAATAGCATGCGTAATAGAAAATTAAGAAAACTTTCTGAAGCATAAAAGTACTGACTAGTGCTGAATGAATCAATTACTGTAAAATATTATTCTCTGATTCAAGTAATTTAACTGTAAACATCATCTTTTGTGTGTAAAATATAATTGTTAGTTGAACTGATAAGTACAAATATTAACTTTATACGCCTTCATACACTCTAAATAACATAACTTTGATACATAAATTAGTAACAATTTGTTAAAATTAAGTTAAACTGTAGAATTGTTTTCTTAAATAAATATAAATATAAAGTAAAAATAATAAACAAATAATTCCTTCTTTTCCTATTTAAAGGATGCCAAACAGTGTAAATCAGTTGTTAGTGGCTAAATAACATAACATTTGAAAGCAGTAACAATATTTTTAAAAAATACTGCTTTTTACCTAACTTTGTAAATTAAATACTAGTACATTTTGTCAAATTATAAATAAAATATACCTATTTCTTTGGTATTTGTACTAAAGTGAAGAAAATATTACTAAAACTTGGCTAGTACAGTAAATCTAAGAGTTTTAGCTTTATTTGTCCGTAACTGGATATAATTGTAACTTGTTAATCTCGCCAAACACAATCTTTACCTCAATTTTGGAAGCTAGCTGAACTTTAGCGTTTCGAATTACATATAGTGAAGGCCTCTATAGTGGAAAAATACACCCAGTCTGTAAAAATTTAGAAATGTTGTCTCCTTGTCTGTCGAACCAGACCAAAAGTGTTCTCAAGTGTTTCAATATATTTCTTAACATAACTAACTTTTCAAAAAAAGAATACCTTGTGCCCAGATAGCTTAGTTGGTATAGCGTTAGGCTTTTAACCTATCTGTCCAGGGTTCGAGTCCCTGTCTGGACGATAACAATTTTTAAATTTTGTCATCGGATCTTTTGCAGAATGGATATAAAATATGTTTACAGTCTAACAGATTATTATTTATCTAAAATTTTGCAAATAAGCTTTTAAGTTTCTCAAATATCAGCATCTTTAGCTAACAGTACAGCATAACCAGTATTATTATGATAGAAATGTTCTGGTGGAAGAACCTACACCTACTGTAATATCTCTGTGGTATTAACTTACATGCAGCCCATAACTTTTGGGATTGTTTCTCCTCCGTTACATTTCCTGGCCATTTACCCTTAGCGTCGCGATTAGCCTCAGAAGCAAAAAAAAGCGAAATCTTATATTTGTTCTTTTTATATCTCTGAAACCACCTATACTATAGAACTACATTTAATGAATTTTGCAGTCTTCCTGTTTGATCTGTTAAATAATCCAGTCAATAAAAATATACTTGCATAGAAAAATATGTTTTTCAGATACTTTAATCGGGTAATCTGCTTTTGCGTACTTCCTCAGAAATATACACAATCATAGCTCTTTATAAATTTAGCACCTGATATAGAATAAGTCGAAGTCTAGTTAGAGTTGGCCTGTAAGTGCTTCTGGTACATGTAGTTACTTGAAAAGCAAATATTGGGTGTATAAAAAATAGCATTCTTCTGAAACAGTAAAAAATCAACCTCATTTCCTCGTAGCATTAGCTGTAAATGCTTCTTGCAGGTTAACAAAGCTCTGGCGTGTGGGCCTACATCACCTACAATCCTTTGTAAGGTTCGTGTTGTCCTATAAATTGTCGATATACATACTAAATCCCTAGTTACAGCCTAAGCTTTTAGTTTCAATCAGAGGATTTCAGTGTTCAGATAGTGATTGTAGCCTAGTGTAATAAACCAAATGGAAATAACCCAAGTGTTGATGCACCCAAAAAACCAGTTATACTTCAAAATACCTTGAAAAAAGCTATAAGGCTAAATTATTCTTCTAGCATAGAAAAAAAGTTTAGCAAGTGGACCTATGGTTCATATAGTCAGTCGTGTGTGAACTTCGTCTTGTCCTGTGAATTGTCAATATATTGATAAATGGTTATATTTAAAAAAGAAAAAAAACAATGTTGGTAAGCGTCCAGTTGTGGACCCCTCGGTAAAAGAATTTCAGTCTTTATAGACACACAATAATTTTCGTTACACTAAAAATTTGGCCTCGTATTAAGGTAAATAGTCGAAATGATAAACATTTCGTGTACTTTATCCAGTAAGGCTTAGCTAGAAATACAATAACAGCGTTACAGACATAAAAATTAAGCAAGGTTTGATATTCTAGTGGCACATAATAAATATAAAATATCCTTTAAAATACTCTGACAAATAGTTGTGGGTTATCTGAGATCAAAATTTTCAAGCCCTCTCTCCTGCATAAATAGGCTCTAGAATTCACTAAGCCTCAAAATAATATTGGGTACATAAAATAAAAAGCAGATGGAGAGTGATGCTGATCGCATCATCTCCAAACAGCAAAAACAAAAGTATATGGATGGAGCCCTACCTGATATATTTAGAAAACTTTACCTAGTATAAAAGTAACAAAATACTCAGCAAACTCTAAAATAAACAAACTTTCCTACGTAGCAGGCGTAACCTGACCTAAATAAATACATATAGAAATACAGAACCAAAAATAGCATAGTGGAAATCAGTAAACCCTAATAATAATAATAATAATAATAATAATATATTCTGTGGCTTACATTTTAGCTAAAAGTACTTTTTTTAGTGTTTTTGAAAAAATTAAATAAATACTAAACTCTAAGTTAAAAATTTGTAAATGTATATATGATACGAAACAAAATAAATACAAATTAATACATACCCTGCAAAAAATCAGTAAAAAAGTTGAAAACATCTCTTTGTGCATCCAAAATATAATAACAAATCCTTCCTGACTGGATTAAATTGTGTTATTTGAGTAATAATAAGCCTAAACTTGTAAAATAAAAGGATAGAACTTGTCAAAACATACTTTTGCATCCAAAATATAATTCAAAACACATCTAAATTGTGTTATTTGAGTGGAAAGAAACCTAAACTTGGAAAAAATCTCTCTGTCTCTCTCTCTCTTTCTTTCTCTCTCTGTGTGTGTGCGTGTGTGTGTGTGTGTGTGTCTGTGAATGTTTGTGTGTGTGTGTGTGTGTCCAAAATGTAATAAAAAACACGTTCAAATCGTGTTATTTGAGTAAATATTAGGCCAAACTTGTAAAATAAACAAATAAAAGTTGAGAACACACACTTTGTGTGTCGAAAATGTAACTAAAAGTCTTTCCTGAACAGATTGAATTGTGTTATTTTGGTAATAATAAGCCTAAACTTGTGAAATAAACAGATAGAAGTTGAGATCACACACTCTGTGTGTCGAAAATGTAACTAAAAGTCTTTCCTGAACAGATAGAATTGTGTTATTTGAGTAAAAAAATAGGCATAAACTTGTAAATAATAAATTAAAAGTTGAAAAAATCTCTTTGTAAATACAAAATTTAATAAAAAATGTTGCCTGAATAGTACAAATAGTGTTATTTTGGTAAAAATTAACATAAAGTTGTAAAATAATAAGTTAAAAGTTGAAAAAATGTCTTTGTGAGTCCAAAATTTAATAAAAAATATTGCCTGATTAGTACAAATAGTGTTATTTTGGTAAAAAATTAATATAAAGTTGTAAAATAATAAGTTAGACGTAGAAAAAAATGTCTTTGTGAGTCCAAAATTTAATAAAAAATGTTGCTTGAATAGTACAAATAGTGTTATTTTGGTAAAAAATTAACTTAAAGTTGTAAAATAATAAGTTAAAAGTTGAAAAATGTCTTTGTGAGTCCAAAATTTAATAAAAAATGTTGCCTGAATAGTACAAATAGTGTTATTTTTGTAAAAATAAGGATAAGCTGTGAAGATGTTTGACATAAAGTCAAAGTTTGGTAAAAAAATAAACTCAAAATTAAATTAAATAGCACACAGTAACATACATTTACTACCTAAATCAATAATCAAAGGGTCCTAGGTTCGTTACCCCGTGATAAAAGCAAATGGTGAAAACTGTAGGCCCCGTCCCTAATAGCTCTCCCTTCTTCATAGTACAGATAAAAAAAAACCTGCACTAAAGCGTCCTGTGCCTTGGAGGCAAACCTGAGCGGAATATTAATTGGCGGCGGAAACCGCATAGCTTCAAAGATTTGACCCTTGCTGCGCATTCTCAGACATCCTTTGTTGTCTGGTTGAATCCCTCCCCTGCCCTACGGCATTGCATACCTTTCTCCTGTTCTTGCGTACTGGTTAACCTTGAAAAAACCGGTTCTGAAAATCTACCGACGCGTTCTCTGATTGGTCAATCGGGTTCCTTCTTTGTCCTGACGTTGTGACGTCATTTGACCTTGACCGCATATCTCCCAAATTCCTTTCTCGTCTACCCTCAGCGCGGAGCGCGGAGTTCACCGTCTTCTGTCTAGCGTGTTGCACCACCGTGTTTCATACAATAATAACATACATTATTACATAGTACTAATTAATAACATTACATATCGCGGGTTCAAATACCAGGACCGTCTTCTTTCGTACCATTACCACCGTTCATAGCTGTTCATAAACCATAGAAAACTTATTTTCAATATTATAAACATTAATATTATCGATTTATACATTACATACTTTGCAGTAATGAATATAAAACCATATGCATAGCGTTTAGTACCTCTAATTACCTTCTATATACATATTTTTCATAAAATAAATAAATATATATTCATAAAAAGTTATAAACATGCAAATACATAAATGTAAAGTACTCTAAGTACTTGCAAATAAATTAACACCCGTGCAAATTAGTTCTAAGTACGTGCGAATTAATTAAAACCCGTGCAAATAAATTCTAAGTACGTGCAAATAAAAGACCACCCACGAAGAAAACATCCGTTATCTAATGTACCTACTACTTACATTTAACTCGTTGATCCTCATTTGGTGACTGTTTTCCCTCTACACCTTCATTTTATTGGCAATTTTCCCTCTTTTATCGTGTTTATTTTTCTTATATTTCCTAGTTTTCCCATTTTATTCCATGTTTTTCTTTTATGCTACTTTCTTACTCTCTTTTATTGTGAATTTTCCTTTTTATCCTATGTTTTACTTTTATACTGTCCATTTTCCCTTGTTTATTGTGAATTCTCCCTTTTCATTCCATATTTTCTTTTATACTATTTTTTTCTCTCTCGTTTATTGTGAATTTTCCTTTTTATCCTATGTTTTCCTTTTATACTGCCTATTTTCCCTTGTATATTGTGAATTTTCCCTTTATTTTCTATGTTTTTCTTTTATATTGCCTACTTTCCCTCGTTTATTGTGAATTTTCCTTTTTTATTCCATGTTTCTAATTTATATTGCCTACTTTCCCTCGTTCATTGTGAATTTTCCCTTTTTATTCCACAGTTCTTTATTTTTTCATACTGCCTATTGCTCCTTGTTCATTATCAGTTTTCAGTCTTTTACTGCATTATGTATCTTTGAGGTGCCTAATTTTGTGGTTAATCATTTAACCTGCCCATTTTAGGACTGTTTAGAACTGGCGCCTTAACGAACTATTGTAAAATCATCCACGTGTATCGACTTCACTCCAACACTCTTACCAGTTCGAGCTGTGTGACGAGGGTAAAAGGGGGGCTTCAAAGAAGAGCGGTGAGTCATGCTTCAATCTATATATTTTTTTCTCCTCAGTTTTGTGTGTAATCTCCTTGTCGATCGATGAGCCTAGCTCTGACGCCGTGGAAAGCCCAAGTAAACAACGGGTGCTCAGCAAATCGAACAACGGAAGGTGACGCTTTCAGGACAGAGGGAAGGAAAATGTCACGAGTTTTCACTTTTATGGAGAAGCAGTGTGAGAATTGAACTTAGTTTTTGTAGAGGATGTGACGGAAAGCTCTCTATTTCTGGATGTTTTAATAATAATAATATTTATTTAAGTGATGAGCACGATTTGACAACCAGGTACATCACTATGTCAAGATTAATTTGTCATACAAAATTACGGAATTGAATACATAATTATAAAATAATACACTCGATCCTACAATTTTATACATCATCATAAATTCAAATTGTAGGTTTCAACAAGTGCAGCTACTATACCTCTGGCCTTATTTAGACATGTAAGAATTGAGATATACCTCTGAGAATATTTTATAAGATATAGTATTCAAGAAGTATTCACTGTCTATTTGGAAAGTTAAAATCTTCTGTACAAAATTTATCCTTTTCATTTTTCTTCTCTCTTCTAAGGTAAACATATTCAACTGTGTTAACCATTCAGAGTAATGTTGGACATAGTATTTTTTTAACTTTGTGCATAATAACCTGATAAAAAGTTTTTGAACTGATTCAACTTTTTGAAGGTGACTGGTGGCTGTCAGAAACCATAATTTATTGGCTTATTCAATATTAGGGCGAAATATCATTTTATACAGGTATATTAAGGTATCTTCGTTTTTGAAAACGTTCCATGAGAAAAATATATAACCTAGTATCTATCTTCTTTGCTCTTTTGCAAATTTCTGAAATGTTGATTGATTGAGTTGATTTTAAGTCCACATTATGCACATTGAGGCTAATCGGGACTGGAACTACAATTTACAGTGGGATCCGAACCACTATGTACCTCCACCGGGTATTTCTGAAATGTGCTCATCAAATATGAGAGAGGAGTCTATTAATATTCCTAAGTCTTTATGGCCGTCGCACACTTGGATTTTATTTTGATTAATATAATAGTTGGAGACTATGCAATGAACTTTCTTAGTACATCTTAAAACTTTACACTTTTTCAAGTTAATTTTCATGTATTTTAATCTTGCACCAATATGTCATTCTATCGAGATCAGCTTGAAGTTGAACGACATCATTATCTGTTAAAATACTCTTTTGCACATTGGAATAATAATAATAACGGCTATACGTTTATTTTATTTACTCGCATAAATATATATATCACGTGTGTCTATTGTTTCAATACTTGCTATAGTGAATTTTCATTTTTCGCGAAATGTTTTCGCATTTTTCAACAAATTTATCTCGTTTTCTCAAGCATTTAGTGTGTGAATGACGAGATGAGAGAAAAAGCTTTGCAATCGTGTAAATTTTCTCATCTTATGAACTTTTTCGATGACATTTAATATACATTACTCTTCTTTAAGGCAACAATAACAACACTTAAAAAGCAGTTAAACATTTTTTGATAATAAGCTGGTACACGCTCTCAATTTCGCAATAGTCGATTGCATTTTGAAATTCGAATTCACGAAACGAAACTTGTTTAATATGAACAAATTTATATTAAAAATCAAATGGAATTATTGTTTGAGCATGACTTATGACTATTACAAGGGGGAATAAAATCATCTCTGTCATACTTTCGTTGCCGAGATACCTGATTCTACTGGGGGATATTCAGTCATCCTCAACGTTAATTTGCATCCTGTGGGGATTCCGTGCCCAATGTTCAAAATAGAACGAAATATAAAGGAAACAAACTCCACCAACGTCACTTTTGCACATCTAGATAAATTTTAAACCTAACTAATAGAAATGAATTCCAGTTGCATTATTATAATAACAGCAGTAACAAGTCTTACGATTTAAGGTATATTTGGGACATTTGTTGACAACTGCTACTGGACCAATCATCTCACTCGACCATCTCACTTTTCTAACAATTGTCATACATCTGCCCAAGCTTACAAAACTGACTTTGTGTCTATTACCCAAAACTTGACTTGCAAGTACGCCTCAATGGGATGTTGAAGAATTGTGGCCATGTCGAAACAATCAAGTTTTAATATATTAGAAGACGAAGATAGTATTGAAAGTAAAGTTGTAGGACTGCAAGACCATAAAAAACTCAAATCCTTTCACCGCATGATTTGTTCCCATTTTGTGGTCAAAGTTTTGCTTGTCTTTTTTACCGGAATTCGTGAAATATCATCAGCTCATTCAAGTTGATGCAAACTGCGTAGATTCGCGCAAATATTCGCTTATCAGTTGATTCCTCAATTAGAAGCCCTCAAACAAATATGGCTATCTTCAGCGTGGGCAATGTGTAGCCTCTATTTATGACAGCTAGTGCATCGGCGCATGACTGGTGTTACAGGCAAGAGAGATGATGGATTCCAGAACACCATATTTTCGCAATTATGCCAGTGCCAAATACATCAACAGGCCGACAGTACACGTTTACAGAATCTACAGTTCCGTTCACTGCTAAGAAGTTATGCCCAAAAAAAAAATCGTAAATCAATCGGGCCTTCCCTTATGTTAACGTCGTGTCCTTGTAATCAAAGATTCCCGGGTTCGATGCCCGATGGAGGCACATAGTGATTCCCGCTTTAAACTATTGGTAAACAAACTTTGGCTTTGTCATCTATCTGTGACTGATTAGATGCGCACCTTATGCGAAACTGTACCTCTTTCTTCTCCCCCAAGTATCATCTACATACCTTCAATATTTTGATAGGCTTGGTATCAAAATGCTGAAAACAACAGCTTTAACATTGATGCAAAAGAGATTAGATCCGATTTCATTCGTAAAATTAGATTCGAAATGATCGATATACCGTACTGCATATCTAGAAACTAAGTTAGATTCTCCATTGACAGTTGAGTTGCGCTCAACGTTCTCACTTCAAGTTCATGGAGAGTGAAATATTGTTCTTTGTGGACGACGTGTCTAAGACATATGCCACGAAAAAATGCAGCTCGCCAGTGATTAAATACTCTTTGAGTATATTATTTGATGTGTAAACACTACTTGAATCAGAAGTGGTAAGTGACTGGTAAACCTGGGCTGGACTTCTGTGGAAACTTACTCTCATTCGTCACCTCTGTGGCGAGCGCATTGATTGATGGACTAACATCTCGCCACTGACGGTCTCAGGTTCGAGTACTCACGTGGTTGTAGGTGATCGTTTGTGATTGAACCCTCATCGATTTCATCTAATCATCAATCATCCTCATCGTCGCGGTTAGCCTAAAGAGATAGATAAATAACATGAAATAGGAAAAATACAAAACTCTTTTTACGCCTCTACTTTAAGGTGGTATAACTCGCGTAATGTATAGCCTACGCGATATGTGAGTGTTACATGTTCCAAACAATTTTTCATTACTGAGGGTTAGTTCCAGAATTGGCACAAAGCATTTAGTTTCTGGACAAAGCGTACAAAACAAAAATGCATAAAATTTCAAAAGTAATGAATATATATTCGACTTAACAAAATATCTCAGCTTTGTACAGTCTTTGAAATACCTCTTACATTCAATGACATGCAGGCTCACGTATTTAGATTTCTCACTTTAAAACTGTAGGTTCAGTCCCAATTAGCCTATCTGTGCATAAAGTACTCTTAAAACAAAAAGTATACAGGGTGTCATTTTAATTGCGCCCACCGGAAACATGTAGAGGACATCAAAACAAACAACTTTTCTCAGTAACATTTTTCTCGTTGGTGCGTCGTTTCGGCGCTAGAGTCTTTCAAAAAAAGCCCGTTTTGCCGCCTGAATGTTGGCAACTACACACAGCATTTGATTGCATTTGTGACGTCATATCCCGTCGTGAAGCGATGCGTTCCAGGGTTGCCAGGAACACACATATTCTGTGAAAAAGGACATAGCTACAATCAACCACATTATGTACCGTAAAACAAAACGAGAATACATGTTCTGTAACCTAACAGGAAGTAAACAAACGATAGGAAAATGGTAGAAAGAAAATCGAATTTAAGTAAAAGTGGTCATATCGAATTTTGTCTCAGCTTACATTTCAAATATTTGCAAATGTAGTTACCAAGTTAGCATCTACAATTTAGTCTTATCCACTTCGTCCTTCTGATACTAGTTGTCTGTGACATACTGAACTCATGACAAAAGAGAAATGAAAGAACTCAAAATTCCAAAGTTAAGCAACACATAACTAACTAACTAACTAACTCCCTAGCCTTCTTAAACCCGAAGGTTCATGGCTGCAGCAACACAGGCCTTCCATCTTTCCCTATCTTGAGCAAGTTCTATATACTCTTTTCCATTCCTACCGATTTCCCTTAGGTCCATCTCAACGTTGTCCCTCCATCTTCGTCTTGGCCTTCCTACAGGTCTCTTACCATCAGGTTTCCCAACAAGAATTCTGAAAACTCCTCTTTCCTCTCCCATTCGTGCCACATGACCTGCCCACCTAAGTCTTCTTGATTTAATTATTCTAATAATATCTGGACATGAATACAAATTATGTAGTTCTAAATTATGTAACCTTCTCCACTCACCTGTCTCCTCATCCCTTTTAGGTCCAAAGATTTTCCTAAGGATTTTATTCTCAAATACTCTAAATTTATGTTCCTCTTTCAATGTAAGGGACCAAGTTTCACATCCATATAATACTACAGGCACAATTACTGTTTTGTATATTTTAACTTTTAGTTTCTTAGATATTAAACGAGAAGACAAAAGTTTATGAAGAGAGAAGTAACATGCATTTCCTGAATTAAACCTACTTTTTATTTCCTCTTTAATATAATTTTCATTTGTTAATATTATTCCTAAGTATTTGAATTTGGAAGCTGGTTCAAACGAGTTGTTATCAATAATTAGATTTTGATTATTACCTAACACTTGGTTTCGGCCTGTAATCATATATTTAGTTTTCTCTTTGTTAACTTCCAAACCTATCTCTTTAGCAGTTTTGAAAAATATTTTAGCATTATTCTTAATTGTATTCACATCATCCCCCAGTAAGTCTACATCATCTGCATATGCTAACAACTGAGTCACACCATTTAATTTTAGTCCTTCTTTAGTTTCTTTTACCTTCCTTACAGCATATTCTAAGGCAAAATTAAAGAGCAATGGAGATAATGCATCTCCTTGTTTTAACCCATCATGAATTGTAAATTTGTCAGACATATTAATACCCACACGAATTTTACTTTCTGTTTCACTGGTGCATATTTTTATCATACTAAACTCTACTAATATATTATATAATTTCTCTCTTTTGACCGAATCATATGCTTTTTTGAAATCAATGGACATTTTGATTATATTCCCACTTTTTTTCAAGTGTCTGTCTGATGTGAAAAATTTGATCTGTAGTTGATCTGTTACGTTTAAATCCACATTGATAATCACCTATAATTTCATTAGCATATGGGGTTAGTCTTGTTAAAAGAATGTTAGATAATATTTTATATGTTGTTGAGAGTAGAGTAATTCCACGGTAATTATTGCAGTTCATTTTATCACCTTTTTTAAACACAGGAACAATTATGGATTCTTTCCACTGTTGAGGGATTTTTTCTTTATTCCATATTAAACAAATTAATTTATGAATTTGACATATTAACGAATTTCCACCATATTTAATTAACTCAGCTGGTATTAAATCAATGCCAGGTGCTTTGTTATTCTTTAGCCTTTTAATAGCATCTTTAACTTCAGTCAAGTTAGGTTCTGGAACTAAAGGTTCTGCTGTGTGGACTTCATTTACTTCTGATTTATCTCCTACATGGACATTTAAAAGGTCATTAAAGTAGTTCTTCCATCTATTTAGAATATCGCTTGGGTCAGCTAGAAAATCACCGTCTTTATCTTTTATCAAGTTTACTTTAGGTTGCCACCCCTTTCTAAACTCATTTACACCTTTATATAAATCTCTGATATTTCTATTTTTGCTGTTTGTTTCAATTTCGTTAATTTTGCTTTTCAAGTAATCTCTTTTTTTTACTTCTAAACGTGCGGTTAACTTCTCGCTTTATTCTATTATAATTGATTAGATTTGTATCATCAGTTATATTTAACCACCTAAGTCTAGCCTGATTTCTTATTTCTATTAGATTATGACATTCATTATCAAACCATGGCTTACTTTTTCTCGGTTTATGGTATCCTATACTTTCTTTAGCTGCTGATTCTATTGCATTACGTATGTGCTCCCAATTCTTATTTACGTCTGTTTCATTTATATTTTCATCATCATTTAAATCCTGCAAAACATCAAATCTATTTGACAGTTTAATTTGGTAATCTTTCTTAATTCTTTCATCAGTAAACTTTCCTGTATCAAATTTTAGAACTTTTAAATTTTGTTGCTTATGATTTATCACTGAAAGTCTTTCTCTTAATTTAGCAATTACTAAATAATGGTCACTGGCACAGTCAGCACCTCTATGTGTACGAACGTCAATTATACTAGTATGCCTTCTCTTATCAATGAGAATATGATCTATCTGATTATGAGTTTTACCATCTGGAGAAGACCAGGTGTATTTATGGATATCTTTATGTTTAAAAGTGGTACTTTTCACAATTAAATTCTTTGAGGTTGCAAAAGTAATCAATCTTATACCATTATCATTACTTAATTCATGAAGACTTTCTTTACCAATCGTGGGTTTAAATGTATCTTCTTTGCCAATCTGTGCATTACAGTCACCTAACAGAATTTTCATATCATACTGAGAAACTTTATCAAAGACCTGTTCTAACTCTGTATAAAAATCATCTTTAGTATTATCATCTTTATCTTCCGTTGGTGCATGTATGTTTATTAAAATAATTTTACACCACCTACCCTGTAAAACTGCATATGATATCCTATCATTAATAAATTCTACTGTTTTAAGAGCCGAGATAATTCTATTATTTATGAAAAAGCCTGTTCCAAAATTATGATTTTCAGTACCACCATAGAAAAAAGTATAATTTTTAGTTTTACAATTCCCTTCTCCTGGCCACCTAACTTCCTGGACAGCTACTACATCTAATTTATACTTAACTATCTCATTAACTGTACACTGAAATGCCCCAGGCCGGTAAAGGCTCAGAACATTCCAGGTGCCTAATTTAATATCCTTATTCCTAACGTAGATCTTATCCTTAGTCCAGGGACCTCCCAAAGTAGTCCCCACCCGGAGATCCGAACGGGGGACTATTTTACCTCCGGAATATTTTACCTTGGGAACATCCATGGCCTTATATTGCTGTTTCTTGACATTTGTTTTTTACAGTGCAGAGTTGTCAGCTCTACGCCTAACCCCCAATATGAATGGAGGAACTACTACATAAGACAAACACAAACACATTATACAGCACAATTACTACACAAGACGAACACAAACACATTAGACAACACAACTACTACACAAGACACACACAAACACATCACAACTATAACACAATATAAACACAAACACACCACAACTACTACACAATATAAACATCACAGACAACGGTCGTCAAAATTTGGTCGCTATGTTCTGCGTAACGTAAGTGAAAACGCATCGAAGAATACTGTCAGAAATCGAAGTTTTTGAAGTGAAAACAGCAACAAAAAAAAACACGCAGACGACGTTTAGCAATGCATAATAAGTAAGTACAAATGTAACATACGCGAAATTCGATGATTTCCAGGTGTCTCCTATGGGACAGAATTTTACCATGATTTCAAAATTAAAGCTTATTTCAACGTATACCACAATATAACATCCAATTAAAAAGTCGCGTGTAAGTTTGAACTTTCGGTTTGAACTCACTAAGTCGAATCAACATAATGAATTCTATCACAAGGTTGCATTTCACGTAAACGTGTCGACACAAGCATTATCGTTACGACGAAGTCTGTAAATAACATTTCACCAGAAACTCATGAATCTAACGTACAAGGCAAAATTTATAAAGGTGGATCCGTTAGAGAAATACAATTAACACAACTACTCTACGTCATTTTTAACAATTTTAGGTGCTTAATATTCCACATATACGTCAACATAGATTAAATTGTTGTTGTAAAGTCATATTTTGAGGGGAAAAACTCTAGAATTGTTGGTTTGTTCAAATTTGTAACTTCTACCTTATACATCACACCAAAATTCCCGAACACATAAGTTAATATAATTTATATTCAGGGCATTATGAGTCAAGTATCAAAAATGGTTGAAAATACAGAGATATAAGTAGTAGTAATTCAAGCTCTCCGACGACTGTGTTCATCTATGAACCGGATACGCATGTAATAATTTGCAACTGTGAACAGAACGGTATAGGCCTATTCGCCACTGATTCATCATTAGATTGTTACTGTGGTTGTACGTGTTTTAGCCGTAATGTAACAACGTGAATCTCGGATACTTCCCTTATCAGCACAAAAGTACCACATGGCATCCTGTAGATATCAACCTTGCAACGAGATTTGCAAATATTTGACATGTAGCTGGGCGTAAACAGCCACATGTAAGCTGTAAGTCCAATAAAATTTATTGTTGTTGATATTTGACATGTAGGCTGAGACAAAATCCGATATTGACACTTCATTTTTAATACGTTTTTTTACCATTCTCATATCGTTGGTTCACTTCCCCCTTCCCCGGAGATGACTGCTGATCTTCTGGCTGGTAGGCTATGATGTTCGGCCTACTGGACGCGTTTCTCGCTTCGTTTTACAGCTAATAATGTGGTTGGTAGTTTGTCAATTTTCACAAAATTTGCGTGTTACTTGCAACCCTGCTGTGTGCTGTTTCGCCGCAGGAAATGACGTCATAGATACGATCAAATGTTGTGTTGGGTTGCCAGCATCCAGGCGGAAAACTGTCTTTTTTGAACGGCTGTAGCGTCGAATCGACGCACCAATGACAAAAATTTTACTGAGAGAAGTTGTTTGTTTTGATGTCCTCTATCCGAATCTGTGGTCCGTGGGTGCTATTAAAATGACACCCTGTATATACATAGCAGTAGCATTGCTATTGCTTCTGGTATCAAAGTATCAACTTATAATTTCCTCTTACTGTTTCAAATCCCACTTCAGTTAATGAGTTCAAAAGAAACAGTGATCCTCTTCATTCCCTTGAACTTGCCATAATAACTCCTGTTATAATTGTATCGCCATTAATTTGTGTTAACGAGCCGTAGTCCTAGTCGCAAAACAGGTTTTCCTTTGATGTAGCGATCGTTTATTAGCTGTTTGAGTTACAAGTAATTAGCCACGGATGAAGGAGGCTTACAGACATGTAGTGGTGTGACTAACACGTTTCCTGCAAATAGACCCAACAAGTAAACCCGCGCGAGGCTTAATTATCGCATCTAGAGTTGTTACGTCAGACTCTTTCGTGATAGAAAACAATGTTCTTCGAAGGATCGTGGGAAAGAATTAGGTAGAATTCTGAAGCCACCATAAGTAAGAATTTCTTTCCTTATGATTTGGTGCACGCAGGAGATGTGCTGCGTAGAAATTTAAGCGAACAATATACGCAGGTTCGACTAACACTCGCATTCTACACGCTGGGAGATACAAGTCAGCGTCATCAGTAAGATTGGGCTTTTGATGCCTTTGAATCCTTTTTTTTCTTTTGGAAAGCCCAATACATTGCTCAGTTAGATGTGTATGGATTTCATAACAAAAGAAGCCAAACAAAGCATCTTTGATGGGGCATTTTGTTGTTGCATTTTTTGTCGATTTTGAAGGATATTGCAGATTTACTGGCTTGATCACAATTGTGTCAGTAACCATTTCCTTCATACTACATGTAACTAGACTTAAATCTCTTGTCAGTCGATATCATTCAAGATTTCCTTTCGATCACAACCTGCTCCTTCCCTTGTGCGTTTCACTCGTCCGTACACATGTCATTCCCTTGTAAGCAGCCATGCAAGGACTCCAATAATTGAAAACTTCAATAACGATGAATGCGAGCGTAAAATCCGAGTTGCCGAACGCAATCACGTCCTAAATCCGATCGAAGCTTAGTAAAGGCGAATGAAATGCAAGGGAAAGATCCAGATGAGGTACGAGACAAACAAGATTTTTCTTGAATTCCTCCTAGTCATGGGCGTAGGCGCGTTGGTGGCTTGTGGGGCTGGACTCCCCCCACCACCACCATCGATTGAAATTAAGGTTTTCCTCTCCTACGTGACGTGTTCAAGAATACAATAAAATGTTGTGAATCATAATATAATTTGTAACACATGAAAAAATAACATCAGATTGTTTTAAATTTAATGTTTCTTTTTTAAAAAAAATCATTTTTTTATTTACGTGGGCGAGGTTCAGCCTTAGGCTCTTCTGCCACCTAACCCGTGTCTTGAAATACATTTAAATGTACCTGTCTGATATTCGGTAAGTACAACATGTACGATTTAGCTACAGAATACTACTATTTATCAAATAATTGTAATAAATATTATGTGGATAAAATCATATAAACGAAATTGTGAAAACACATGTACATAAAAGTAAAAATAAAATAAAAAAGAAGATATATAAACAACATGGAAAATAGTTCTGGAGGGCGAATCGCTAACGCAATTTGTAACAATTTTGGGATTCAGGTATCGGCAATTTCCACTGTTTCATGGTGTTTGTTTTTCCATGTATTTCATCTTCACCGTTACGACTGACCTAATAGCGGTGTTAAAGAGAAGCACATACAATAAATTGCAGCCGGCCCCCGTGGCGGAGTGGTATACACATCACGCTACGACGCTAGGGGTTCCGGGTTCGAATCCCGGCCTGGGCATGGCTGTTTGTGAGTGTTTATTCATCAATTTCATCATATCATCATCACTCATCCCCATCTTTGCAAATTAGCCAAAAGTGGCACAAAAAGCAAAGTAAATAAAGCAAATCAATCAATATATTGCAAAAAATATATAGGTACGAGAAATTCGAAAATCTTCTTTCGTCCGAACATGCTCCGAAGCACACTGTGACATATGTCCGTCAAAGTGTGGATAGAAAGAAGGAAATATCAGATTTAAAAGATTTAGAAGCCGGATATTTGTATTTTAATAATTAATTGCATCACCAAATATCACCAATATGCGGGCGACTCAAATATGTATACAAACACGAAACACCATTAAGAAACACTGCAATGGCTCTAGAAGTACTAGAACAGAATCTCAATTCAATATCTGCAGAGCCTGAATGAAGAAAATGCTGAATTCATATGACTCTGACGTTTTAACACGAGGCACGAGTATCTCATGAAGTTAGGAAAGTTAAAACTCCCAGTCCCACTGAATCTAGCACGCTACCTAATAATCTTAGAAGAAGCTAACATTTAAAAACTCAGGAGCCAAACTGAAATGGTATTTTGGTTTGGACTCAGGCACAGAGATACAAAAACTCACCTAGTCAACACACTTGTAAGGACAAAAATTGATTGTGCGTACCTCTTATTTATAAACACCAAATCCAAAGTATCCTAAAATACAAACTACAAACACTTCCAAAAAAGTTTTGTAAGATTTATACTGAATATCAAACGAAGAGAACATATTTTCCCGTACTTAAAGGAACTTAATTTGTTAATCGAAGCCAAAACACGCCCTCTCAATAAAGGTGATTATATTTTATCAAGGGCTTACCAAAGACGGCTGTTGGGGCCTGCAACTTTTATCTCAGTACACGAGAAAAATTATACAAATTCGGGACAAATAGTTACATGCAATTAATAAATATAATATATATCTTCCAAGGTACAAAATTATTAACAAGGATATTTTCTAATTTGTTCCGATTCATTAAATTTTGCCGTGATTTCTTTTAAACTACTTTACGTGTACCTAGTTCTGTTTGCAGTTTCCTAAGCTTCAATTAAAAAAAAAATCAAAGCTGAACTGCGATTCTAGAAGTCTATGTGTGTGCAAACGTGCTCGCAAGTGTAGTAATTTTATTTCAATTAACATCACATAATTATCACAGCCTTGGTTACATTTACAAAGCGGGATTTTTGAAATTTTACATCTGGCATTGAGTCTCGTCACCTCTGTTGTCTGGCTTTCTAATCTCCAAGATATTTGAGAGTGTCAAATTCATTTTTATGTAATTGTTATTTTACTAAACTTTTTCAAGCTCTTAAGTTCATATCACCAAGGTAATATCATGGGTTCGTTACTGGATCATCATTATTACCTTCACAGAAGATTTACACTAAATATTTTATTTTTGTAACTTAGATTAATCAAAGTTACATCAGAGCTACTTAAAAGCCTAGAAGGAAGTCATGTGTAGCTCAAGTTGTTTTCCTGAACCTTCTCCAGATGCCAAACGTCGCGAAACATGGAGCAAACACCATTTCTCTGAAAGCAGAAGCGAAGAAGGTTTGGACTCGTACAGTACTAATTTATCTAAGTCACGATTAGAATTTACGTCGCTTCGGAAAAGCCTTCCTTCTAAATTTATACACTCACGCACAGCTGATTTCTTCTTGGGAAAACACTATTTCTTCCCGTCCTCGCGCTTCAGCCGGTAGCATTTCCCAGTTCATCCAACCACCCTATTGCTCTCGATCAATTTTCAGGAACCGTGCGATTATCTCGAAGTCATTTTTCACAGTTACGCAATGGTCGTTGTCGTAACATCCAAAAATAAATGGGAATGTTTTCTTCACTCATTCTGTTTTCAACTCTCGGCGATCCTCTCGTGAGATTGTTTTGTATTGGACCGCTCTTTGTCCTACGTATTTAAACCGTCGACTTTGACGTCACACACAAGAACGACAGCCGCCGTGTCAGCCCGAAGAATGGAAATAAATGAAAGTGAATGTTGCACTTGAAATTCTAAATTTATTGGTTGGATGTTTTGGTAAATCTCTCGGGGAATTATTGTATAGTCAGAACTTGAATTTGAATTTAAAATATTTGGGTGCGTCAGCACTTAGGCTATTTTGAACGCGTCACATGACGCGGGGTCCAGCCCCTTACCGTAACTAAAATAACATAACCGTAATGCCGTATAACAAAAATCTTAAAATATTCTGACTTCGGTTAAATGAGACTGTAAAGGGGCACTCAACACACACAAGGACAAAACACAGGACAACACACACACAGTCCTACTAAGATTATACTGGCCGTAGGTCTACACGCCAGAGCCTCGTTAGTCTGCAAAATACAGTCCAGGGTGCACTCCGCAGAAGTGAGGTTGACAATTGGGTGTACTACGTGGAAGAGTCAACCCTTACACCCCGTATAGACAGAACTGGTGAGGTTGCAATGAGATTAAGTTAAGAGACAAATTCCAAAACTAAAAAACACATACAAGCATTGTGTGATTGTCACTTTTATCGTCTTATGTGCTTGTGAGGGACAAGACCTACAGGAGTGTTTCTTGCCTGCATAGAGAAAACAAATATATTAAGAATAACCTAAATATAGCTTCTGGTAACCAAATATTTGTTTACGCTTGCGACAAACAAATGATTGTTTGCCAGAACAAAATTCCTTTAGTAATCCTGCATATTTGTTTAAAGTTGCCAAAGAATTTGGTCGAAATTACAAAATTTTGTTTAATATTATCAAAAATCTTAACCAAATGTGTTTTTTTTTTAATTCAAACAAATCAGTTTTTCCCAGTGTGTGTGTGTGGATTATCCCAGTGTCAATTTTATCAACGAAACGTTTGGGTTAATTTCTCTCAGAGAAAAAAGATAAATGAATGTGAAATAAAATAAGAGAATTGTTTCAGTTGCTTCAGTTGCTTCTCCAGAATAAGATTAATGAGACAACAGCCACAGAGGAACTTACCGTGATTAGAACATACATGCCCTTCCTTACCAGCACGGTATGATAACCATGACATCAGTTTGCCTGTTCCCTATCACCACGACTGCAGCCCTCGTGATGGGGCGCGCGGGTTCTGGGTTCGAGTTCCTATCAGAGTAGAAATGTTGCATTGTTATTGTTATTTCATCTGATTCATCTGGTCGCCATTCACATATTTTCTGATTAACCTAAGCACGTAGAACAGCGACGTCTTAATAACATAAATGCAAAATACCTATCAGCACAGCGGTATCTCTGGAGACAATTATATAGTACTCGCATCTTGCCTAGAGTGTAGACATTTAAAGTTTTCCATATATATAAACCCAAGCCTGCTCTCCTTGATAAAGCAATGGATAACGATATCGCCTTGTCATCAAGAGATTGGCAGATCATCTTTAGATTAAAACAAAGGCAATTCCCTATTTCAGTATTTTCAAGATCGTCTGTTTTTTTCCCCTCTGCGATATTGTGGTAAACTTGTTTATATCATTGTTGTTTATTTTGGGGCAAGTTTCCTTAGTACTCTCGATTGTTTAGCCACATCTGTTTATATATATATATGAGACTAGTTGTGAACGATGGTGTGAAACAAGAACGAGACCAGACACATCGACACTTGTCCAGACTAAATCAACAACGAGATGGACCTCTGTAAAATAAAGACGAGACAAAGACTTCTGGTCGGACACTCTCGGTCTCGGATTAACTATACCAGATGCACTTTACTGACTTTTTCATACATACCAAACTAATATCTACCTAATTATTTAGATTATAGATTTGATTTGATTTGAATTTAAAATTTTGGGTGCGGCAGCACTTAGGCTATTTTGCACCCGTCACATTATACGGGGTCCAGCCCAGGCGCGGTTGGCCCTATAGCGCACAGGATCAGTGAACCCCCAGTAATATACGATAATCACCTCGAGAATGAACAATAAACAATGTCTTTACATTTTCACATTATTTCGCTAAAAATTCTACACAATAAGTCATGTATTTGTGCCCGTAATACGGTGAACTCTTTTGCTGAGAAGAAGCCGCGATTCGGCCGCCCTGATACAGACCCTCAGTTGAACCCCCACAGGACAGCTCTTGCCATTGTGAAAGCTTCGTGCGGGAGCAGAAGCTCGAGGAGGGTATAGGACAAAATACATGTAAGATGAGATTTGCAGAACCTATGTTCAACCCAACGGTCATGCGCAGTTCGTTCTCTCGCAGAAGGCGCGGGACAAGGCTCCGATCTCGCTGCTTCCTCCCTTCCAGTGTTGCTGTGTGCGGTTCAAGTTTGAAGCGCACACATTACATATTCAATATTCTCTTTGTATCATTTTTGTACTGAACTTCTTGGAATAAATGCAAAATTGTGGCAGAGATGGATGAGTGGAAACAAATAAAAGCTGGAATTAGATGCGATGAATTAAAATAAAAGAGATACATTACCAAAATAGCTCGTGCATGCATTCAGAGGTTTTTCCTTAAAGGTGGAAACACTTCGGGTTCGCGAAAGCGAAAGAATGGCGCGAAGACGTGACTCGCTGTCGCTCGGTGTCAATCGTCTCAAATTTGTTAGTTTTTGAAGTGCTTAGATACTTGTTGGAAAGTATTAAGTGATGCTGCGAGTGAAGCGAGGGATGGACTTTACCTAGGTTATGTCACATGATGCAGTGTAGGCGTTGCTGTCCGCGCAGGTAAGAAATGACCGATAGAAATGCACGTAATTAACGTAAACGAACTTCCTTGTCCACTGAAAAAAAGCGTGTGCTGGTCGACCAGCCCCAAGTTTGAACAAAGCTATCTTGTATCAATGAAAGGGTCTCAGGTTCGATTTCTAGTATGCACATGCCATTAGTTGCCACTTCCCTTTAATAAATGTAGGACCAGTTCTGATTAGTCGGCATGGACGTCCGGAAGGGGAAAAGGGGGCAGCCCCCCATGGAAATTGAATGTAAACCAAAAATTATATATTACACGCTTATAATTTAATTTCAGTCACAGTAATTTTTGGTAATTATTATAAAAGCGTTGCAGTAACTTCAGACTGAAGGAGTGTTTTTTGTTCCTCCTGAGGAAAAAATATATTACTTGCCCCTACTTGAGGACGTCCATTCCAACAAAACTCAACTTTTTTCATAAAGGCACAATTTATTGTAGTTTCAGCCCTAAATTTATTCGCACACCCCTAATACAAAACCTTATACTCCCATATAAAAAAAATTCTGGACAAATCTTTTAAGCCCGCCCCCCATCCTTTGTTAGGCGAAGGAAGTTTATTTTGCGGAAACTGAATATATGTCACATGACTTCAGTGAACCCCCGGGTAAATAATGCACGAGCCGCGCCTGGTCCAGCCCCTTATCGTTACACATAACAACTCTAACGTTGCATAAATAAAATCATAAAATATTAAAATCTTCTGACTTTCGTTAAAAGCTGAGGCTGTAAAGGGGCACTCAGCACAAATAAGGACAAAACACAGGACAACACAAACAAAATTATACTGGATATGGGGCCAGTCGCCAGAGCCTCGTTAGTCTGCAGTCCAGGGTGTACTACGTGGAAGTGAGGTTGACTATTGGGTGCATTATGTGGAAGGAGCACCCCTTACACACCTAGATTATAGAAAGTCAAAAAATCCAAATGGAAGTAATGGTGAAGCTGTCTGCCTGGTTGTATATATTCGGGATAAAATTCCGTATTTAGAGGATTCATAGCGTAATGTTTTTAAGAATACATTATTAAGAAAAGTTTTCTCCTATTGACCTCTGCAAGCTGTGAAAGTTTGTGCAATGACATGCTGTACATGTTGATTACACTATATATTTCCAGACGAGACCGAATCGAGAAAGAGATTGATGATTAGGGACATTGAATTTTCGCGATGCGCGAAATGTGAAAAGAAGATGCAATTTTGAACATTCTGCACGTAACTACACCCCCAATGATGAAATATGCATGAGTTTTATTCGCGAAGTAATGCGAAATGTGTGCTTTTCCACGAAATGAACGCTTTTTCGCGAAATAACCGTGAAATATCATCAAATTAAGTAGAAAACACGCAAAAACCGGCAATCGAGGTTGTGCGCGCAAACTGTCGATTTGTAACGAAACGTTTGCCTAAAGTTTCCTACCACTTGCAGCTGAAGAACGTTTTATCTTCGATCACATCAGGAAGACGCTGCAAATTGGGATTTCCCATGCACATAATCTCAGTTCGAAAACTTCGCTCCCTGTCAAGCTGCATTCCTTTCTTCCCCCGAATGTCTACTCAACTTCCAGTTTCATTGAACTTGCTAGCTGTAGCAGCCATAAGATTAGTCTGTTCCCGCACATCAAGGGAAACAAACAATGGTGTCATTTGTGTTCAGTCATGAATGAATTTTGTTTATCATCATGTGATTTTCAACATGTGTTTGTGTATGTGCAGTAGTGATTATTTTATTTGTTGGACAGCAAGGATATCCTTTAAATACATACAATGAATAAATCACTTGAGATATGCAATTTAGAAATGAAGTGATTTTGTGTTGATGTTTTCTTTTTGGTTGGACAGCTAAGTACTTGTGTATGTATATAAAAATGAAGTAGTTTATCAATTATAGCTCTTTTGTATGTTGTTTCCTCTCATAATGAAAAAGTGTGTGCCAAATTTTTCCACCGCTGGTATATACCGCTGATCTATCATTTTATTTACCGCTCTCCTCAGTTTTTATTTACCATAAATTTGTCTCCCTACTGATGATTATAATTGAGACCGAGACTCTAAACGAGATAACCGCCTTAAACTCGAGACGAGACTGCTAAATCTCTTCTCGTCTCGATACTATCACTATGAGCAGCAGCCATCGCTGTTATAATAATAAAAATAGTCGCAGAAATAATGTTAACTTCACTATGAATTATGAAAATATCAAGTGCAGAAGTGTATTTTCAGTTTTTCAAAATATTCCAATCATACGTAAAAGAGCTTCGCAGATATAGTTCACTCAGGGCCTCGCTTTTGTTGGAATGGGTATATTTATGCTTGGCACGCTTAACCTTGGCAGTTTCCCGCTGCTCGAGCTAAGACGAGGCCTTGCAGTGTTAGTATCCTGCATGAACACTTACAAATCTTGGCTGCGATCAAGTGCCAGGGTACTTCAAGGTAGATTACTGCCCAATTTCTCCCCGAGGTTCGCGTTTTAACTGCTTGAGGTCACGTGCGCCTGTCGACCTGTTGGTGCCTGTATCGATTTCCCGCCAGGCTGCTTAGCCTTTCATTGGCTAGACCCGTGCATGCTTTTGCAGTCGACTGATCCGACATATATTGTTGTTTTCCGTTTCAATTCTTATCATATGTCCACAACCTAGAACAACTATTATATTAATTCATCTTTAAAGGGGATAACATATCAACTTCAACGTTTTTTTTTTCTTTTATCACAGCGTCTGTGCAATATCTTTCGTGCTAGCCATGGTAGTGAATTGGTTAGCGTGAAACACTGCGACACCAAGGTTACTGGACTTGAATTCCAGCCAAGACCATAGCTGTTAGTAGCGCGGGGTGGAGTCGGATAGGATCAGGACCTCTCTGACACCCCCACTCCCCTCCCCCCGACTAACTAACAAACTCTCTAGCCTTCTTAAACCCGAAGGTTCATGGCTGCAGCAACACAGGCCTTCCATCTGTCCCTATCCTGAGCAAGATCTATATACTCTTTTCCATCTCTACCGATTTCCTTTAGGTCCATCTCAACGTTGTCCCTCCATCTTCGTCCTGGCCTTCCTATAGGTCTCTTACCATCAGGTTTCCCAACAAGAATCCTGTGAACTCCTTTTTCCTCTCCCATTCGTGCCACATGGCCTGCCTACCGAAGTCTTCTTGATTTAATTATTCTAATAATATCTGGACATGAATACAAATTATGTAGTTCTAAATTATGTAACCTTCTCCACTCACCTGTCTCCTCATCCCTTTTAGGTCCAAATATTTTCCTAAGGATCTTATTTTCAAATACTCTCAATTTGTGTTCCTCTTTCAATGTAAGGGACCAGTAGCGAAGCGTAGTCTTACGAAGGAGGCAAGCAATGTTTCAGTACAACAAAACATGTAGTACAACGACATGCCGAGGGGAAAGATTCAAGGTTTATAGCCTCATTTACCCAGTCGCTGGATTTGTCAAAATATCGTAATAAAGTGACTGTACTAAAAATAAACTATATGATCCGCAAACGTCACATTTACTTTTTTAAAAAAATCCAGGTAACGTTATTCATATGATATTAAACGTTTTGCATATGCGAACTTTCCGCATACGACTAAAGGGAGACGGAATTTCTTACTTACTTATTAGTACCTTTATTTGTTCATTATTATTTAATATGGTCAAACGGTGACCAAACCGATTTAGATAAAAAAAAAAATGGGAATCATTTGTTTATTTTACGCTGCATGATGTAATTTAGTATTTTTGGGCACCCTAAAACCGCATTGGAGTAACTTAAACACTAAATAAAAAGTTAAACACAAACAATAAAAAATTCATTTCAAAGCAAAGAAACACATGCATAGACGATGTACTCACCACAATAAATTTCAAACTCTTGGTGTTGGTCGACCCCCTTCCACGATTTTCATTTTAACACTTATCTCTCTCGAGCTAAACGAAGCAATTTTCAATTGCTCAATAATACACCCGCACTTCACATCAACCGTTCCTAAATACGCGTTCATTCCGATAAATTCACAGCACAAAACACGAAGCAACAAACACTCACACTATCCCACGCGCTTTCCACAACTGCAAATACAAGCATCCACACAAGATCAAATTGAAAATCTCTGAAACAACAGAAAGTGATACCAACCTATTTCCTTAATTTTATCCGTCACAAAGGAAAGATATATCAGTTTGGAGATAAAAATTACGCGGAGGAATCAGAATCATTTCAGCAGAACGAGTATGTACATTAATATTTAAGTAATAAAGTGTCATTCAATGGCGTGCCCGGGGCGAAGGGGGGTGGATGGTAGACATAACCCCCTTTTGGCCCAGTATATCTAAGAAAAAACGTCAAAGGAAGGAAAAGATGACAAAATGTGGACCGTAAAAAGACCCTGGGAACACCACTTGCGTCATAATAATAGAACTTAAAACATATTCGGGCCTCCCCGATGGCGCAGTGGTAGTGTCGTCGCCTTGTAATCAAGGGGTTCTGGGTTCGATACCCGGTGGAGGCACAAGTGTTTCAGATCTCATTTTAAACTGTAGGTCCAGTCCCGATTAGCCTTACTGTGCATAAAGTGGACTTAAAACAACAAATCAATCAATCAATCATTAAAACATATTCTTGTGCTCATAAAATGCAGAATGTATACGATTTACTTCTATGCCATGTACAAATATCAGTAGATAGTTCTTTCTCAGATAGCTTTATTTTCACCCCAAGTTTTATTCAAAAGCAGTCAATTTATTGATTGTAAAATTTGTGAAAGAGCTCACTTGAATTACTGCGTAAATAATTTGGCAGTTGCAAACACTGGTAGTGGTCATCACTTCTGGCGTAATTTGAGCTGGACCGACCAGGAAGCAGGGTGCGGGACCAAGGTCCGTCCAATCTTCCCTCCCTCCCTGAGAAAACTCTTCACGGGGGTGCAGAAATTCCACTGCCCCAACTCCCAATGTCAACTTTTTTTACGCGTTTTATATTTCGCGAAATCTAAAATAATTTGTAATATAATATGATATATATGGAATTTAGAACAGTGATAATAACTTCTTTTAGTTATTTTATGACTAACAATTATTATTATATTTGCGATCTTGTTTACGTGTTCATGAAGACAAATATTCGTTACTAGTTTTTTGCTGGCAACGTACCCATAGATGAATCCTTCTGCTTTCGGTTGAACTCGGCTATTTTCGGGAATCACGCAAGCTCGGAAAGCACAGCTTTTTGTAGAAGCTTTGTGGACGGGTTCCACCAAAATTTCACGCTTCGCCATGTGACTCCTTCGGAGGCCTTATTTTCCCGCAGAACGGCTGCAAGCATTGAGGCTGGTGCTTGCTACAGAGCTGCTGGGGGAGTTTGCGGCCGCATTTTTTCGCGAAATCGAGTGCGATGGAAACTAAATACGGTTAGAACATTAAGTACATTAAATGATATTCGAATTATGCAAGCAGTGCTTGCATTGCTTGTACTATATCTTCGCCTCTGTAAGGGACCAAGTTTCACGCCCATATAATACTGCAGGCAAAATTACTGTTTTGTATATTTTAACTTTTAGTTTCTTAGATATTAAACGAGAAGACAAAAGTTTATGAAGAGAGAAGTAACATGCATTTCCTGAATTAAGCCTACTTTTTATTTCCTCTTTAATATAATTTTCATTTGTTAATATTACTCCTAAGTATTTGAATTTGGAAACTGGTTCAAATGGGTTGTTATCAATAATTAGGTTTTGATTATTACCTAACACTTGGTTTCGGCCTGTAAGCTTATATTTAGTTTTCTCTTTGTTAACTTCCAAACATATATCTTTAGCAGTTTTGAAAAATATTTTAGCATTATTCTTAATTGTATTTATATCATCCCCCCCCCCCTGAGAGAGTCATTTTCAAGTTACGAATTAGGTTGCTTTAAGTTTTAGAATTTCTCAGTTTGACATACAGGTAAAAGACATAGGCCATAAGAATTGATTAACTTGGCCCCCTAACCCCAGAATAAAATTTCAGGTTACGCCAGTAGTATGTATTTCAGAGAGATTTGTCAAGAATTTTTAGTAAGTTTTGCGTACAGTTTAAATTGGGATCCGAACCACTTGTGCCTCCACCTCCACCAGATATAGAACCCGGGACCGATTGGTTACAAGGCGAAGACGTTACCACTATGCCATCAAGGAGGCCAAAATTTTTAGTCAGGGATGTAAACACATTTCAGAGGTGTGTACATGTAAGGTTAGCGCCAAATTACCGTATATTAGGCCTTTGTGGAAAGTTATTGTGTTTGTCTTATCAAGTTGTGTACTTTGGGGGAGGGGAAATTGAACTGTGGCCCATGCTATTACTTAATTTCTGGACTTTAATGAATATCTCAAAGGACAAGCCTTTATAATGCAAAACCAAGTTTGAACACGGTTTTCCTGTTACTAATGATGAAAGTTTTGTTTGCAAAACTTTTGAATCACCGTGTTGTTCTCCCACGTTTAGCATTCCTACCTCTATGTCAGTTTCCTTCACAGTTGTGTCCTCGAGTTTAAGCGTCCAGGTGACCCAGTTTCTTCAGCTTGTGGTTGCGGCAACACACACAATCTCTACCAAAAGGGTCCTTGTATTTTCGAAGACAACATTCCACGTAGAATTCTTAATCAAGACAGTCTGCCACCTCAGACCGATACGAATAGCCGCAGCAACAGAAACACGCTTATTGTTTGCGATGACGACGCTCAATTCTCAACCTCTCTTCCACGCAGTATACCCTGGGCTGCATTTTTGCAGGTTAACGAGTATCTGGCGTCTGGACTCATAGCCAGTATTATTCTCTGTGAAACTTGTGTCGTGTACTCTCCATGTGTGTGTGTGTGTGTGTGTCCTTTCATAAACTTCATCTTGTCACCTTCATCGTAGCGATTAGCCTAAAGGGGCACAAGAGCGACGTAAAACAACCAAATATATGAAGCTGATTATTATCAGGAGGAACTATTGAGTTCGAGTACTGGCCTGGGTATGCATTCCTTGTGAATGTTCCTTCATCAGTTTCATCAAATCATCACTCATCCTCATCATTGCGATTAACCAAAAGTGACAGAAAACAAACGCTAAATAACATTAATACTTTTTGCATTAACAGAAACGGTATTGCATATTTATAAGTTGCATTAATTATTAATTTTCAGAACAAAAAAAAATTAAAAATTATCTTCTGAAAATGTTTCGGCGCTAATTGGAATTAGGATCTAAAACCATCTACTTGGAAAACAAAATAATTGAATTGTTATTTTAAGTCCACTTTATGCACAGAAAGGCTAATCGGAACTGGACCTACAGTTTAAAGTGCGATCCGAACCACTGTGTGCCTCCACCGGGTATCGAACCTGGGACCCCCTGATTACAAGGAAGGAAAAGAAAAGAGTCTATATCTACACCAAACAGGTCACATGAGTAGAATTTACGGTTTGAATGATAACGCAGTTGTACACTGAAAATTCTATTCCTCTTTTGATTTTTACGTCGCTTTTCTACTATTCTGGTTAATCGCGACGAGGAGGATGAATAATGAAATTATAATGGCACAAACACAAAGGGTGAACTAGAAAAAGGCTTGACCAGGATTCGAACCTGTGACATTTGGTTGTGTAGCCGTTGCGCTGATTATTCCGCCACGAAACCTGACACACTAAAACTCAGGTCAGTATTTCGACAATGTCTAAAAATAACACTGACAATGTTACGTCTAGAAAGTGATTTTTGCCAGTTTCCAACTGAAAATGCAGGGAGCAAAGTCTGAGGGGAAGGCGGGAGAGAGAACGAGATTTTGTGTACGGGATGTCAGTTATTGAACGCTTCATTATAATGTGTAAAAATCCATGTTCTGTGCAAATGTTCTTTTAATTACCAAACTGATCATGTTTGGTAAGAGAGAGGGGTGACTCAGCATCATGATTTCGAAGGACATTTTCATTTATACTAGTTTTTCACGCATATTTTTCTGGTTGTGTCCTAATTGCGAACAGTCCTAATTGCGAGCAACGCTTAAATCGTCCTAATTGCGAACACATAAAAGTGCGAAATAATTTCATGTCCTAATTGCAAACACATGAAACTGAAAAACCTGTTTTCAAAAAAAAATAAGGTAGTGACGCAGAGATACAGCTGGTTTGACTAACAACAATAGCCAACCTGATATACTTATCATGGTCTGCTTTGTAAATCCCTCCAAGGTCATTTCACCCTTTCAGTCTGTCCACATAATCTGACTTTCATTCGTGTGTAAATGACTCGAAAACCTCTTGGTGCCTTAAGTGATGTGAAACTCCTTCAACAGGAAGCAGGAGTGCACCTGTGTCATGGGAAATTTTTTTGGGGGGACAACATTTTATAGTTTAGCTACTAATTCTATCTATCTTCACACAAAAGTTGGGGGAGGCGGTCGTTTCGTTTGACTTGTTATTGTTATTTTTAGTTACGGCTATTATGTGCAGTTTTTCCTCCTATCTGTGGGTGCTCGCGGGGGTGAGGGGGTGTTAAGAATAAGGTTCAGGCAGTAACAGTGTGACTGAGCAGTTCTGTACGTTTTGTTAGCAAACATGAAAGTGAGCCGTGCTTTTTCTTTCTTTAGTCTTTTAATTTCAACTGCAATGAAAGGTTTCGAATGTCACGCATCTTTCTATTGTTGGTATCTCGGCCAATGGTAAACAATGTCTGGTCTTTTATTTGTGGTAGTTCCTGAGTCGGCTCGGAACTTCCGACATGCGGGCCTGATTTGTTTCGTTTACATGTGTTCCTGTGCTACGACTGACTAAATAATTGTAAAATACTGTCAGTTTTCGTTGTCCAAAGCTTACCTATTTCGATTTTTCTTTTAAATTATATCAAATTATCGACATTCAAAAAAAAATCAATTACTGCGTGTTTATTCAAACTATATTTGTGTGGGGGGGGGAATACTTCACCTCCACACACAATTCATTTGGGGGGATTTTGATGAACGACCTTGGGGGATGGGCACCCCTGACATGAAGCCCCGGACAACTAATGTAGTTGAGGGGTGGAACAGCAAAATCAATAGTGAGCTAGATAGTCCACATCCGAAGGAAAAAAAAGAGTGGAAGACCTTATATAAAGCTTAAAGGCTGAGGCAGAAAAGTCTAATGGCATGATCCTTAAGATAGAAATGAGCCTGGAAGGTTTTTTTTTTTTTTTTTTTTTTTTGCGAGGAGCATATGTTTTGAAATTTGAGTTTTAAATTTAGGTACAGTTAATAATTGTATTATTAAATGACGAATCTCTTCTATGGTCCAACAAAAAACTGACCAGTCTCAAGTCCGGAACTGAGTCCATTTAAAAAAAAATCGTTAAATAGACTCAGGAAGTGTGAGAGAAAGTTGTAGGTCCCAAAGCAGAAAAGTGTGTTCGCGATTAGGACATAGTCCTTCGATTATATTCCTGTTCAGACAGCAAGTGTTCGCAATTAGGACTGTTCGCAAATAGGACTGTTCGGAACTAGGACTGTTCGCAATTAGGACGACACCATTTTCTCTATCACGAAAACCTTTTTTTCTTTTCATCGACAACAGTTCAGAAGGAATCACACGAAATTAATTGGAAATGCCTTGCACATTATGGGAAAGTCTTTAAATAAAAACATATTTTCCGCTGTGCCGAAATTATATTCGGAATACGGTCAGGTATTGCAATTATCAAATTCATTTTGAGGCACGAATTGAAGTCATATCTTGAAATTATAATACAATGATCTAATATACACATACAATACACCCTTAAGTAGCAGTAGAAGCCAAAGTCAAAACAAGTGGCAGTATGGTGTGTCTCACTGGGTCCATGTGTATGGTTTAAATCCTGATTGAAACGCAACATTACTTCAAAGAAAGTTCCGAAAGATCAATTTCCCTCTGACAACTATATGTCAAGTTTACGTGGAGCCCAGTAAATCCTCCCCTCAAACCTTTCCTACCAATAGTGTCCGTTTTAGGAACTGACAGCACTTGTCAAATCCACGTGGAGTAAATTAGATGTTGCCAGTTCATTTTCTTTAGAGATTTCATAACATGAGGTTGCGGTTATCTTTGCTAGGTTGTGTTGTGCTATGTTTTTATGCAATGTGGAGACCTTTGGAGTGTCACGACGTCGCAGTTCGTGTTGGGTGTCTAAACACTGCAGGTAAAAGCCACAGCAGCGCTTCTCAGAAACACAGGTGCTGGATCGAAAGTAGATAAGAGTCCGATCGGCTTCCTCTCGAGCTATGTCAAAGTTACCAAACTGGCGTTCAAATCAGGACTTAAACTTTAATAGCGGGAGTGGTCCTGTGACTATGGTGGCCGCTCAGAAGTCAGAGATTCAGGGTCCACTCCCTGAGAAAGAAGCAGGACTAGCAACAGACAGACCACTGTGAAACCTAAGACTAAGATCCGACGGGAATGTAGAAAAGTCAAATGGAGAAGTAAAGGCAAACAAAAGTATACGAAACGAGAGAGTTGCGAGACAACGTGAAAAAACTAGGCGAGGGCGAATAGATCAAGAAAAAGGGATATACATGAAGCGAGATACGTGAAAACAAGTTGGAATGACAATATAAGAGAAAAGCGAGACAGAGGATTCCAAGGGAACCATCAAATATAAAGATGGTTAAATAAGTCTAGATTTTAGAGGCGAGATGGGACAAAGCTAGAAGATTTATTGATTGATTGATTTGATGTATTTTACTTCGCTTTTATGTCACTTTTTGGGTAAATGCAAAGATGGGAATGGGTGATGTTATGATGAAATTGATGAAGAAACACTCACAAAGAACACCCATGCCCAGGCCTTATCTTTGCGATTAGCCAAATGTGGCAGAAAAGTAAGTAAAATAGACCAAATCAATCAATCAACATTATAATAATTACACGTGCACATACACATCATGTAACGCTTACCAATCACCCCACAATATACTACTAGTGTACTATATAATAGTGACTTATTACATGCCTTTAATTCACAGTTTAAATAGTACTCAATTAAAAGCATTGTTCTTTCACTTATAATCTCTTTATTGTATTATTATGATCATTATTTTTTCATTCTTTCTCATTGATTCATTATACGAGCTATGACAAGGGTTGGTTTTAAAAACGACCCATGAAGCCGAAACACGTCTGCTTAACTAATGGCTAGGGACATTGAATTTTCGCGATGCGCGAAATCGCGAAAAAAAGATGCAATTTTGAACATTCTGGACGTAATTACACCCCCAATGATGAAATATGAACGAGTTTTATTCGCGAAGTAATGCGAAATGTGTGCTTTTCCACGAAATTAACGCTTTTTCGCGAAATAACCGTGAAATATCATCAAATTAAGTGGAAACCACGCAAAAACCGGCAATCGAGGTTGTGCGCGCAAACTGTCGATTTGTAACGAAACGTTTGCCTAAAGTTTCCTACCACTTGCAGCTGAAGAACGTTTTATCTTCGATCACATCAGGAAGACGCTGCAAATTGGGATTTCCCATGCACATAATCTCAGTTCGAAAACTTCGCTCCCTGTCAAGCTGCATTCCTTTCTTCCCCCGAATGTCTACTCAACTTCTAGTTTCATTGAACTTGCTAGCTGTAGCAGCGATAAGATTTTTTTTTTTCCACCGCTGGTATATACCGCTGATCTAACATTTTATTTACCGCTGTCCTCAGTTTTTATTTACCATAAATTTGTCTCCCTACTAATGGCTCATTCTATTCTATTCTAAAAGCAACTCGAAATAACCCAAAATACACATACAAAGTACCGCTTGATCGAAGGTAGGAACAATCAGATTTTCTATATTATCGTCACAGAAAAGTATATTTCAGACATATTTCTGAAACAGATTAAAATTATTAGTGTCTATCGGAGGTGCTACCGAGAGATCTTTCTCTGATTTAAGACTAGGGAGGAAATAAAATATATAAATTTTATTTTTATATATTTTTCAAAATAAGTTCGAATATGTTTTTATTTAAACAACGGTATGCATTTTAATTATATATTATCCGAATGTACTTGATTAAAATATGAGCTTTCAATATGCAACTATGCGTTTCACTGCATGTTACTGTCTCTTACAAATTCACATCCAAAGTGTAAATAATACATAAATATGCTACTTCATAATATAAAATATTCATTAAGATTCGCCTGTCCACTAATGATTAATGTTATGTTGCGCAATTCATAGTTAATCGCAGGACCAGCCTAGGAGCGCCAAAAGGGCGGTATAGAATTTCATTCTTAGGCGCTTGGAGTAAAATGCATCGCCTCCCTACACAAAAGTTGTCCGGATCGGTAAATATTTGTTTGGAGAAACTAAGTGGAGTTATAAATAAGTGCATGGAAGATACAAATCGATTGGAGAGTTCCGTTTGGTTATTATATTAACCCCTTCCACCCCCGGCATACTGGAGTGGTTCTATCCTCAGCACTTTCCTTGTGAATTCGTGGAGATGGTTCATTTAGATTAGTTGAATTTCAACTGTGAAATTATTATTATTATCAAACTAATCACACGTATTTCCTCATATTTTGAAGCTCAGTTACCGGATTTGAAAACCTATAAAATATTCATCAACTTACCAGCATTACGTAATTGTTTTTCCTGACAAAAAATAATTATTTTGTGCTGTCATCTTCGAAAGAGAAATACAAGGTTGATATGTTCACAGCATAATTTCATTGCAAATCAAGAGTGTTCAGCGTACGTGCGTGGCGGAGTGGTTATAACAGCGCGCTACGACGCCAGAGGTGCTGGGTTCGAATCCCGGCGTGGACATGGACGTTCTTTGTAAGCGTCCCTTTATCAGTTTCATCATATCACTCATCCTCATCTTCGCGACTAGCCAAAAGTGGCAGAAAGCCGAAATTAAATAAACCATTTCAAACAAGAGCAAACGATCAAGAGCTTTCAGAGCATAATTCCATTCTAAATCAATAGAGAAAATGGGCGTCTAAAACTTACTTGTGTCAGAGACTATAAACTAACGGAGGAAGGGCACCATGATCAAAGGGCTTACTGGGGTCTAGCTCTGGTTAATCATGGCAATGACCATGGAAGAATGTCAAAATGCAGAACAAAATATATAATATAACAGGAAACAATTGGCAAAATGAATCAAATATTTTGTCCACAAGACGAGAAATAAATATTTTTCTCTCTGAGTTTCCTCTGTTATTTATGGCGTGTACTTCCAATACTAACTGGAAATTAATGATGACGATTAAGTATACACAGTACGGTAGATTTGAATACAGGGCACGTGGATTCCCATCGTGTTTGTGCTAACCGATGATCAATCGTGTCGTTTATTTTCTTTGTTAGTAATTTCATTCCATTTGAGGATCGTCGTCATATTACAAAACCTATATTTAGAAATCACCGACATTGTGTAAGCTAATATTGAAGCTTAGGATCATATTTCCGCTTTCCAAGAAAATAATGGATAGCCACGTTTCTTTTTAAATCAATGTCCTTTCGACCAGGCCTATATCTTTGCTCTTCTCCGTAAAGATGCATTTTCTTCCCAGTAGGCGTCTACACAAAGAAAAGGAAATGCATCACGTGAAACAATAAATGCATAAAGTCTGTAGCCAGACCAAATGTTTAAGTGCATCATCGAGAAGGATGCGGGAAGGTGCATCCAAAACGCATGCATTAATGCAATAAAGTGCACGGTTACAAGTGCACTGTAGAGACATTCTACAGCCGAATAGACAGTCCTTCGTGTATATTGTTTGGTTATTGTATAGTCCTTCGTATATGCGTATTGTAGACATTAAATGTATGTATATATCGTCTTTGTGCGTCTGTTACTTAACCAGATACCATGCGGGAACCGACGAATTTGGGATAATTCGGGCCAGGGTGGAGTTCAGCCAGTTAGCCAAAGTAGATCGGGGCTTTCTGGAAATTGACACTCAACACCGTTTAATTAAATTGAATTAGAATTTTTGGATGCATTGCAATCACACAGACACTTCATATTGTTACTATATTTGTGTGTGCATATCAGTGGCGCAACCTAAGTGGGGCAGGGGGACATTGCTCCACCCAACCTTGAATGGAAATCAATTCTAAGGAGGGCAAGGGTACCTGCAGAGGGCACAGAGGGGCAATTATCCCCCTCGATTTCGAATTTTATGCAAATAAAAATACATTTTTTAAAATGTTCTCGCTCGCAATACCTGCTTTTCTTAGTCGTCAAGTTCAGAGCCGTAGTTAGGGAGCGGCGGGAGTTGGCCCTGGCCGCCCAGCAATCTAAATGATAAAAGTTGTAAAAGGGAGAATGCCATGGCGCCTCCTGAAATTATTTGCGCTCTATTAAATCAATATTGTTTTCAGTTTGCAAAAAGATTAATTAAACATTTTCTTGTTCGCTTCACTAGTAATATGATTGTTTTCTGTAATGCATTGTAAATTACCAGAGAGAGAAATAAGACTTCTCTTAATGGATTTTGTCTTAAATACATGCATAATTGTTGGGAGGAAAAGGAGCATGGACATTTGAGAGACAATTTATATATTTTTTGCTGTTGGTTTGTTATGAGGTGGATGAATTGATTATGTAATGAATATAAATAGTAGACGTATATGCTCGATGTGTATATATTAAAGAAACTTTGAATACGTACACAATTTAGTGTTGGCATGTATTATCTTATTTTACATCACTCCATTTTGAATATGTGTAAAACTTATGTTGTACATGAAATTTATACATGTTATATGTACGAGAAGAAGAATATTCGGAATGCATTTAACATGCATGTTCTGCCATTCAAAAATACAGTTTGTGTACTTGGTTTCCATTATGAATGTGAAATTGAACTTTTTTTTTTAAAAAAAAATGTTTAAATTCGTTTGTTGTAACACAAATGCTTTCACACCCACTTCTACCCCTTTTTGTGTAATTTACGAGGATGATAACGTCTTTGACACTACCACTACTACTAATAATAATAATAATAAGTCATAATAATGTTATTATTATTTTTATTATTGGTACGTTTGTCCTGGTACTTCCCCCCCCCCCCCCTCCCAGGCAAAAGTTTGTGGTTGCGCTTCTGGTGCATGTGTGTGGGTGTTGAGAGGCAGTAATAAGCAAGTTTGAAATAGAGAAAACATTTGCTTGTGGCCTTGAATTTTTTGAAAATTTGCCTTGAAAACCGGGAATTATACTTGAATTTTATCATGGTCCTAGAGTAGCCACCCTGATTAACTTTATTTTATTTTCAGATATAATACTCGACTAATCATAATATTGTTTGTTATTATTGAACTTATATTATTATTACTTGGAATTGAAACCTATGGTGATTCCATAATTGTGTCGGTTCTAAATAATTAAAAAAATATCCGACAATAATAGCACATATTGATCCCTTTTATTTAGACGCGCGTGTACACACACGCACACACACGCACGTAGAGGGAGGGAGGTAAAAACATATCTGAACATTGCCCTGTGAATGAAAAGTCACCGTTGGACACTGCGATTCCGTTCTACAAGAATATCGTTGACCTGGACGCCTAAGCCTCTATTTTCTTTGGTGTTTTTTGACAGCTTTTAACGTATTTTTTTATACGTCAAATGCTAATGTCTAAAATCATCCATGTGGTAGAGTATTTAGCGTCCTTTGCTACGAAGACCAAGAATCTAGATCCTAATCGTGAATAGACCATGGGTTTGATAGTCTCATCTTCTGTTTCGTCGGTTCATTATTCGTCCCTAACCTGGAATGTAAAGAGCAACGTAAAATACCAATACACATATAGATAACTCATCCATGTGTCAAATTAAAGGTCTGAATAAGTGAGTAATGCCTAATTTATATTTTAATAAAGAAATTTTAGTGCTATTCTTGTATGTTAAGCAGATTTCTCAAAAGATGCAAAATAATTATTTTCCATATTCTTATCATTTAGTAGATTTGTTTTCTTACCTGTGTTAATCATTGATTTAAGAAAATACAGTTTTAAGTAAATAAATAATTTTGACAAATCCCGGTTTTCTTCGTTTGGTAAGGATGTACCCAGGTTGGTAACCCTACCACCTGGATTGCTACTACACCGTCGTTTGAGTTACAGCAAGGCTTGAATTTCTTATATCTCTTGCATCCGAAGATCCATTCCTGGTCAGCCCAGAAGTCTGTGCCAAGCAAAGACCAGCACCGGAGTTGAAGATCCGCTTAGATTTAAGGCTCGGTTTCCCCCCAGAAAACACGACATTGGCATCGATCTGCTGCTGGAGGCTTTTGCCCTTCTGGCTATTCCTAAGATCTTACTGGGAGTGGCTCTTTTATCCCTGAATTATTAAACATCACCGGAGTCAATATAGTCATGTGTCTTGCTTATGGTAGTTCGTGGACATAAATGTTCTTGAAACTTTTACCATAAATAAACATCATAATGTTTACGTGTTCTTAAAAAAGGAAACTAATATACGAAAGTAACTTAAAAATTCATAACTTCTGGAAATACTTCACAGAATTCAATCCAGGAATATCTGAATTTCGAACATAACTCGTTTCCCATTATGCCTTTGGATACTGATTGATTGATTTACTTCGCTTTTCTGCCGCTTTTGAATAATGGTGAAGATGATGATACGTAATGACATGATGAAATTGATGAAGAGACAATCGCAAAGAACACCCATGCCCAAGCCGAGATTGGAACCCTCGACTTTTGGAGCCGCAGTGCCATGGAGGTCAGCTAGAAATACTTATGTATTTGTCGCTATAGGGCAAAAGTCAATATCCATTATATTCATGTAGAGACCTTTATAGACATTGACCTGTTCGCCATTACGCAAATAAGATACTTGCCCTTGAATCTTTCACCGGTCTTTGTACTTACCCAAGATTTCAATCTTGTAAAGTAAATTCAGGAAACTTGATTGATTGATTGATTTGGTGTTTTAAGTCCACTTTATGCACAGTAAGGCTAATCGGGACTGGACCTACAGTTTAAAGTGGGATCCGAACCACTTGTTAATTCAGGAAACTATCGAGTAACTCCATGAAAAAGTTTTTTTTTTCACAGTTTCTATTCCCATAGGTCAGATTTTTGTCCACGTGTAGAAATACTTTAAACGTTTCCAACATCTGAAGAGGTAGCAAATTACAATATTATTGACGACTACACTCGGCTCGAGGAGCTCATTTTCAGTGAGGACAGCCAATTACCATTCAAAGTAGTTTGCTAACGAGTTACGAATTGAGTTATGCGAGTTACTAGAGACATTGTAGCTCCAATACACACAGGAAAAAAAACGAACTTATCACAAGTTACCTCAAATTCTCCACAAGGTATAATTGATTCAATTCGAATAATTCAAATTAGGAAATGTATCATATTGTTCTGTCTTACTGCACTCCATTACAACTAAATTTATTTTCATACCAGTTAATACAAAATATATGACAGAATATATACATATATATTAGAAATTAGAATTAGAAATTCTTAATTCATGGGCGAAGTTCAGCCTTTGGCTGCTCTGCCATATATACTGTTTATGTGGACAGTTATGATGATATAACTATTTTGGATACATTAACGTCCTATTTAACCTCATATTTCAGGAAATAATACCATCTTCATTAGATTCCTCATCACTGCCAGGATATTTCTCATCTTCGTTCCCCAGGAACTCCATAGCACCACTTACATAAGACACGCTTCCTGTAAAATAATAGAACGCCATTGCATGGCTTTTTTCTTTGACATTTTCTTCTTTTCATATGCGTGTATTATTAACCGAATAATGAATCTCCTTCTTTGTTTAAATTGTAAGGTATCTATCTAGCAGAGAAGCTCTTCATCAAAAGACTCCCTATGTTATCAAGGTACTTCTTTCTGCGTCTTAAGTTTAATTTGTAAGGGAAAAGGAGCAAGTAATTGCTGAATATTAGTGTCAGTTGTTTCTTACTATTACGAAGTATGCATTCTAAGTTCGACATTAACCTTTCTAACGTTGTCAGATGCCCTGCTTTTACAGAACTGGCCTGCATTGCACAATATGTTTCGATGCCCTTTAAACGCTTGCAAGATACATTTATAATGTTGAATGTAGAACATATACAGTGCAATTTTAATTTACATTATTGTTTTGGGTCAGATTATGAAAGCTGGTGTTTACATTTTCGTGTAGTGTGTGTATCCTGTATTAACAAATCTTTTTCTCTTGTCTTCAGGTTTTATTTCTTTTTTATTTTATTTCTTTATTTATTTGCTGGTGCAGATCTCATTATCGTTTGAAATACAAAGTCTAAACGTACATGTTTAATTTGTTGGTTGGTTGGTTGGTTGGTTGATTTAGTGTTTTAAGTGCACTTTATGCACAGTAAGGCTAATCGGGACTGGACGTACAGTTTAAAGTGGAATCCGAACCACTATGTGCCTCCACTGACATGTTTAATTTGTATATTGAACGTAATTTGTCTATAAATTCGAATGAACGTAATTTGTCTATAAATTCGAATGAACGTAATTTGCCTATAAATTCGAAAGAAGATAGAACAATTTTAATGAAACCATGCAGAAGAACATGACTTACATAAATTGTTTACAGTACACTACGTTGAAACAAATTCATACCTTCTTATAACTATTGATCTATTTTCAAATTATGTTTATTATTATAGGCAGGGTCTCCTTGATAGTGCACTTTCGCCTTGTAATGAAAACGTTCTGGGTTCGATTCCCGGCGGGTTCATATTACATAGTGCTACGGATTCCACTTAAAACTGTAACTCCAATCCCGATTAGCTTATCTGATCACAAAGTGGACTTAAACTTTGCCAACTTTATCATATGAATAGTTTATAATTAATATTTTCTGTGAGGAGGATGCTATGTGTACTGGTAATAGACACAGACCACACTTCATGTGGGTTGTTGTAACTGGATTCTGGACAGGTATGTATGTGGGCTACATGTGGGCACGATGTAATGGGACGTGTATGAATCTCTAAAACCCCCTTACTCCAGTTTCTTCCACTTCTTGCTCAGTGTAAAGCCCGGCGAGAACTTGACAAACAGAAGTTAATTAATTACATGCACCTGCATATTCTAAAGCAGAGCTTTCAAATCCTTTTTGGTTTAAGCAGTTGTTGAAATGCAGAGCTCTACTTAGAAGTGAAAACATGTATTCGTAAGAGAACAAGAGGAACCAATCGTGTAAGGACCGAATTAGATGTAGTCAAATATCTTGGAGTTTATTGGCGTCAGAACCCTCCCCCCGTATGAACCCTGCCTCTCTGAAGGAAATGGATCACTGAAATGAATTTACTCTACTTTATATTCATAATTGTATTCAAAAGATGTTTTCAGTAGTTGAAAGTCCCTTAAAAAATCCTGAATGCGCTTTTTCCTGCACATATTATCAATACCATTTAAAAAATGAAAGAGTTGAAAGTATTTGTTTTCTTAAGCTAAATAACAAAACATCGTATCTATACTTACTTACCTTTGGTGACTGGTCCACTTTTTTTTAAATGTTTGTGCGTTGCTTTTTTTAACTAAGGTTAATTATATTATGTCACTATCTATAGTGATAGCCTATTGCAGTTCATTTGGCATCATTTCGTTACAAAGCAGAGCATGAAAATGCACCTCACACCTTTCAAAAACATGAAAAATTGTCATTAAAATGTGTTATTTCTCATTTCGTGTTTTCGTCAAAAACGAAATTTGCATGCCTCTAGTGATAGGTATGGAAGTCACGGATTGAGTAAGAAAAATAAAGTTAATATCGATGGTGGTGTAAGGAAGAAACTATCAAGGTATTATTAACTAAAGATCTTGTGATAAGATAATCGTTACAGCCTGAAAGAAATACAAGGAGCACTTTCTTTCTAGATACTGAAAAATAGTTTAAACCACCTGTAATACATTTTTAAAACATATGTTATTTCTTTAAGAAACTTTGTTTGTGATACGATTTTCTCGTTGTTACAAACAAAATCAATGTACGTAACTTGTGGAGAAAATGTGTTAGCCGAGTACATCGAGTATTTTAATGTGTCATAGCTGGTGAATTCCTTACATTTTGGACACAGACTCTTTTGATTTCCTTGAGACGTTTCTTCTCTGCGGAATTTTCTTGTGTAGCTACGACGGGGAGCGCATGCTTTTGTCCGTGTATGGTATTTTATTAGCATCTGACACGCAGACCACATGTATATAAATGTCATGGGTGAATCGGTGTGGCCATGTCTTATTCGTCCTTGGTGCACAAGTAGGTCATGAACGATAAAGGTATTAGCAGCGTGGTGGGTCAATACTCACTGTTGTTTGGTTTGTTCTTGGCGAAGTGAATGTACGCTCTGACCCAATCAAGTGTTCATTTATTTTCTGTTTAATGGCAATTTTCTCTCGCGAAGCAGGAAACTGCCTTTCACATCCTACGAACTTTATGAGCTTGTCCTAAGTTTCGATTTGTGAGTTGCTTTTGACCTATGGAAGTTATGAAGAGGCTTTGAACTTCGCATCAACAACAGAATGATCCGCATAGAGTAAGAATCAATTATAAGGCACTTGCGCACAGTGTGTGCCTTCGTCCAATCACTACGAGGCATGATTGACCTTGGTCATTACGAAATGGGATTAAAGCATGAGATCACATGCCGCACGCACTGAACTCAATTTGTTAATCATCTCATGACAATGTATCATAGTAGCCACGGTGTGAGTGGGCGTACATAAAATTATTCGGACACTTATTGATTTTTTACATATGAAAGAGAATTAGGTTGTTTTACGTTGCTTTTCAGACACTTTTGGCTAATCGCGACGAATATAATATATATACGTTCATCTCTTGTCACTTCGGTGTGACATAGCCTAACCTAACCTTCGATCTTTTCAAGAATTGCTAACAGAGAAAGAAGATTACAAGGAAACTTGAGAAATGCTGTCATGTGATAGCGTAACTGCGTTACAAATAAACTGTTACGTCCAGACACTTTATGTGTGTATGTATCAGCGGCGGCTGGTGGCTCTTAATTAGGTGAAGGGTTAGTGGGAGAAAATAAGGTAATAGAGAAAATTAGATCAATAGTTAAACATATTAGAAAATGGGGTTTCTATAAAACGACATTAAATTTTAGCCTAATTCACCTAATTCAGTGCAACCAGCCACCGCTGGTATGTATGTCAGTTTGTTTTAAGTCCACTTTAAGCTCGGATTGGCTAACTGGGAATCCCAACCACTGTGCAATGTACCTCCATCGGAGATCAAACCCAGAACCCCTAGATTGCAATTGGCGTTACCATTTCGGACCGACCATGGAGGCTCACATAATTTCTGTCGTTAATACAATATAATTACATAGTTTATGGAATAAACCATAATTATTTTGAAATTAACACCACTCAAACTTAATTACCCACATGCATGTCGCAATTCGCCTGATAATCCATTTTCAAAGGCAGGCCGTGACCCTTCTGGATACCCAAGCATTTGCATACTTGTGTCTCTGTTGCATCCCTTTTTTGTCGCATCTTCCGGTCCCTTCAGATAGTTTGGATTTTAAATTTAGGTTGCGCGGTAGTTACTTTGATTGCTGTCGTTTCTATATGGCAGTTTACCTGATGATTGAATACTTCCTTGGAGTTCGTTGTTGGCATCGCATGGAACAACCCAGGAGGAGGGATTCATTTTGCTCACCTTCCATAAATGTCACTTGGGGTTGAAGCGTGGCATTCATTCGGCTTTCACGAATCTAATTAATGCCCTCATTCCATTTGCTGGTAATTAAATTAGGAAATTGGCTTCCCTTTTTCATGGTTTCTACATCAGAATTGTTCTGACAGATATTAGCGCACTTCGGTGAAAGCATTAATTAAATTTAAGCCCTATATTATTGATGTGCGTGTAAAAAAAATATGCAATTACATGTCAAGAGATTGGACAAATTTTAATTCTTTATTTTTTTTAATTAGGTAGCACCTTCTTCACTCTTGTATTTTCACATCATGGAAAAATGCCAATTTACCACTTGTATGATTCATACCACACAGCAGCACGCTCATGGTGACTGGCTGGGATCATACCAATTTTGTGGTCCAACTTCCATAAAAAAGAACTTTAGATATGTGAAAGAATGGTAAAATATAGCACTGGCTACCAAAGGGACTCCACTTTTAGGAAATTCTTGAATCCACGTCATTGTTTGATTCAAAAAAATATAAAGTAGAGTAAAAGAAGAAGTAGGACACAATGTTTTTGAATGATAATATTAATTTTTGGAAAAATACCAATTACACTGTTTCGTCACACTGCTACCTTTCCCGATAATTCATGCATTTTTTTTCTAAAGTTTACATTACAGCTCTCTGTTTTGGCGACTTTCTCGGAAATTTCTTATCTTACCATAAAGATTAGTAGCCTTCCCGATGGCGTAGTGGTAACGTCGTTGCCTTGAAATCAAGGGGTCCTGCGTTCCACACTCTGTGGAGGCACGTAGTGGTTCGGGTCCCACTTTAAACTGTAGTCCCAGTCCCGATTAGCTTTACTGTGCATAAAGTGGACTTAAAACGCAATCTCAACATCATCAATAAAGATTAATTTAAATGGAATCACATTTTGTTCTTAAATTCAAGCAAAATATTTGTCGGAGCTTCATTGCAAGAACTCTGGGTACTTGTGCATCAACAGCTTCTTCACATAAATAATGGAGAGAGAAAGGGATACAGCGCACGTTTCTTGTGCCAAGTTCATTGCTCCCAGCACCTAACAGTATAACAGTAACCGTGTGGCACTGCTTAACGTTTAGTTGATCACAAGCAGTCACCATCTCCACGTTTCCATTCAGAGGAAATGTCACGGACACAATATACCCAGCGCTGATATAATTTTATAAAGGATATGTTACTTGCTCCCAGAGCGCGAATCAACGAGGGTTAGGTATCTCCCTATTGATATCTCCGGGAACGAAGATAAATTTTCATCCCTACCAAGGATGATTATACCCCTCCCATGACAATATAATAATCATAATTAATACTGTAACATAGATATATTTCTATTAGATTTTATTGCATTGACGCAGATGAAATGTCCGAGAGGTGACGGCATCCTCTAAACTGAAGTGTAGTTAACATATTTGTCCATATTCACTTAATCTTAAATGTTTAGATATTTGTATTCTGTTTACAAATTAAAATCAAACCACTCTATAAAATATTCAATAAGTTATTTTAACAATAACAATAATTTCCATTTGGTTTTTCACAACATATTAAATGTTAATAGTCTATTTTATTCTTGCGACGCCATGGGTCCCGGGTTCGAATCCCGCTCGGGCTTGGTTGTTTGTGAATGTCCATTCATCAATTTCTTCATTTCATTACTCATCCCCATCTTCGCAAATTAGCCAAGAGGCACAAAACGCGAAATAAAATAAATTATATCAATCAATCTATTTTATTCTTGTTTTATTATGTGAATATTTAATTGGATCATAATAAATTTAGTTAATTCTATTTAATAGCCTACTTAATCGTATAGCTCAATCGAATTTACATTTTAATCAATGTGAGAGCCTGCAAAGTTATTTCTTATACTAGAGAAAAGCGTCCTAATTTAACTTGGCCGTTTGAGACACCACACCATCTAGTGTGCCTTAGTGCGCAAATCCTGGTGGGTTCCAAACTTACATTGTTTTCAGCATCAAAATTGAATACCGTTTTCATGTATCTATGAATCGTGGTTGTGATGTTAAGAGCTTCTCCACTGCACGGCACATATCTCTTTTGTTCTGAAACCCCACATCCGGCAAAGTGATCCAAGTGACGAAAGAGCGATAATCAGTTGGAGGGAGTTCTTGTGAATACGGAAGGTTAACTAGCTTAATTCTTTTTGACACCGGGGACGAGCGTTATCGTCCAAACAAAGACTTTTTGCTTTTTGCTGCAGCTGGCTGCTTCTGGTGAAATTATGGCTTCACTTCTCGCAGTGCAACCAGTGGCGAAGCGTAGAGTTCCTAGCAGGGTAGGCACAGAAGTGCGATAATTTCCATGTTGCTTAAATCTGTAAAAAGAAAGAGAGGGGGGGGGGCTATGTCATGGAGAGTGGTTCAATGTCTCTCCAGACCGCTTCTTTACTTGCCAGTGGAGTGACGTTTTCAAAAGTGTTGTTACCGGCCATCAGTACGATAATTATGTCTTAGACGTTCTCCTCCCACGCACCAGATGTCATCGATCTATATTTTTGTTCACTTCTGTTTTTTTTATTTGTTTGTATTTTTTCAACCCCTGATTTATGCACACACCTCCAGAAAGAACTACCAATCATGAGACATCGCGAAAATCCAACTAATAGTGCTCGAGCCCTGTTGTCAATTCTTCATCACTTTTTTCTAAATTTATTTATTTATTTTGCAATTGAGGTGAAAAGGGCTAGAAGAACCCCATAATTTTCGGTTCAGTCTGACGTTTGTGCCGTGAGCAGACGACAGAATTCCGCACTTTCAGCGACTGTCAGTTTGGTATGTTCTATTGCTGCCAACTTAGTTTTTTTAGCAAGACTTCCTCGCACCGAGGAAAACACCATTGTTATCTGTTGTCTAACTAAAGGAATGGTTGTAGTTAATTCCAGTCTTGGCTTTCTAGATAAATGAATTTCTGACACCTGTATGTGCAAGTAAACATAATTTAAATTTTGAATATTTTCGTCTCATTTGTTCCGTTCTATGCTAATCGTGACGATGAGAATGTATGGAGAATGTATTAAAGATGATCAGGAAACATTGACATGACCACAATTAGGTCACCTGACTTCGTAACGTGTTAGGATGACGACTACGGGGCGTTCAAGAAAAAACATACCTAAGTAAAGGTGACCTCTCTCATTCAGTGTGTACTTCGCATCCTAGTTTGTTCTTCCCCTTGTGATAGTAGACACCTTTACGTGATAATAGAACATAGGATCCTTGTTTGGGACCCGGCAACACGACAGGTTACTATGTAACACATAAACAGGTTATAATAAATGTAGTTGCTTGAGAGAATAGAATCCCAATTTTTAGGCACAATGTAGCTCTTTTCTGTCAATCCAATGTGACAACACTGGCCTGTTCCGCCAGACCTGAAACAGACATGGCCCGCGCAATAACTCCATAACACAACACTCTTTGTCCTAACCCCCCCCCCCAAAAAAAAGTCTTCCCTTGCATTGTACTCTAATTCCTCGCCCTCTTCTCTTGTTATCCCTTCAGGGTAAACGAAACTGCCTACCTCTTCGCTTGTGTCGGCTGCATAAAAAAATGTCTGCTTGTAATATCTATTCGACGACAGTGTTAACGCATTAAATAACGTTTCAACAACTTTTAATATTTTTTTTAAAAAATTTTGCTGTCACTTGCCACTGCTACTTGCAAAGGAAAATATAGTTGAAAACATTTTAGAAATGATTGTTATAAGAACGAAACGTGAAAGACCAAAAGTGGGTCCTACCTTACCGATGATTACATCTTCACTCAATTAAGAACTCGATTGTTCTTGCATTTCAGTCCGGCACTTCTTGCATAAATCTGATCGCTGCACAAGACACGAATCACAAACAAAGCTCTACAGCCACGAACCTCGCGCTCCGAGCCACGCTCCCTTGTAGCGTCCTGAGCAGGAGGCAAGTTTTCACAAAGAGGGAACGAGCGAGGGAATCTCCACTCACCTGTCTCCTCATCCCTTTTAGGTCCAAAGATTACATATGTTTTGACGAAATAAGTAAATACACCTTTAAAAGAGTAATGCGTGCGTAGGCCCGGCCTCCTGGCCTCATAGGACGCTTCGCCACTGAGTGCAACCCGAGTTCATGGTTTCTATTATTTCCGAGGAATATACGCTGATTAGTTCCACCATTTGAGGATCGTGGAGTGCCTTTGAGCAGCGCCCTGGACGATCAGCAACATTCAGCAATTGCCCTGATCGGCGACGATTGTGTCTGTGTCAGAATCTCCTTTCATCACTAGTGACAATTCGATGCAGAATCCCTTTCCGATAATTCCTCAACTTCAGAGAGGTGGACAATTCGAGCCGACGTGACTTGTCTACTAAAGTCAGGTTACGGGGCACCCACGTATTCGACATTTTGTCCTTGCCTATTGCAGACGATACTACTTTCCTCACAATTGGCAATAATAAATGCATACTGGAATAACTGGATAAGGAAGTAAAGAGAAGTCCACTTCTGGTTTGAAATTAATCAATTGACTATTAATCAAAACAAATAGAGAAAATAATCATCACCCTAAATAAGGACATTGAATGTACCTCAGTAAAGCTTCTTGGTCTACAGATCCAAAATTATCCTGGGATGTGCAAACAAGCAAATTATGCTGCAAACTGGCCAGAGTCATCTTCTTATTAAATAAACTTAGATCCTGCGTAAGTGAGAATTTATTGGTACATTCTTATTACACCTTTTTTCATAGCCATTTAACATATGGGATTTTATTATGGGGTAACTCGTCAACTGCTGACAATGTATTCATTTGGCAGAAAAAAGCAGTAAGAAATATGGCTGGAATATTCAACCAATCTGTTTCATGCAAACCTCTTTTCAAACAATATAAAATAATGACTGTTCCATGCCTATACATATTTATCTGTTAATGTTTATCATAGAAAATGTTCATAAATTCAACATAAGACACTCTGTACACGGACACACACAACATTCAGTTGTAGTTGGACACACCATCAACCAGGCTAAGTACAAAATAATTACAAACACATAGGAATTAAACTCTTCAACCAGCTGCCAGGAACAGCTCACTATACACCTCTTGAAGAATTTAGAAGGGTACTGCAAGACTGGCTAAGAGAAAAGGTTTTCTACTCAATAGATGAATTTATTCTGCACTTGAAAGATGATTTAAATTTCTGGAACTCTTAATATATGTAATACTGTGGTCTCCATACTCACCCTTACATTTATGTTTGTATGTTTATGCTATTCTTGTATTACGTTTTATATTTGTATGTTTGTGCTAATCTTGTATTATGTTTTATATTTGTACCGATGACGACATCTATTGCATTATTGTAATGCTTAATGATGAATAAACATATTGATATTGATATTGACAGGCGCCGAAACACATTGGAAGGGTGTGCAATGTGCACGCAATCTCTCTGCTATCACAAGCGACACTTTGCCGAAGGTACTACGTAAACTTCTACGGTCTGCTTTAGAACGAAATTACTTGTGATGGATGTCCACGTTGTTAATTCTCTGACGATGCCTGTGCTAAATTTTGCAAACCAGAGATGAATGATGTATTTATGAGCCGTATCTGGTTTGTCTTTACTGCAGTGTTCGCAAGTTCAACGGTTAGACTCATATTAACTCAAGATCACCTCGTCTTTAAATGGTCTAGTAACACCCTAGCCTCGTCTATTTTTCTACACTTTTTGACACCGGGTGTAGTGCAGGTGCATCCCAGTGTCAGGTTGGTGCAAAGAAGTTGTGTTGAACCAAGTAGACGCTTACCGATGTTTACGTTCAGGAAATCAACAAATGCCTATCTGCTTCTTTCAACGTCCATTTCAACCAAGTCCACCACGTGACCTTACACCGCTCCAGAATATAGTGCAAACGGTGAAGACACCAAATACACTACGTGACACCAAATCAAAGAAGTATACGACTTGGTGTTGCAGTTTTTAACCAGAGTGCGAAGAGAGTCAAAAAGTGCAGCCAACTAGACGGGGCTACTGAGTTTCCTCGTCTCAAACCGAAATGTTGACTGTAACTTGTTACTTTACATTCCTGCCTTATTTCTATAGTAATGCCATCCATTCCTTCTACGATCACAAATGCATTTACGACAAGTAGCTACACAGCAAATAATAGAAACACAATATCAGTGAGATCAACTACGATCACTGTCAGCTCTTCAGATTGCTGCATTCTGTAGCACACAAACAAACTGTTGTGGCTACAATTTATTAGTATGTGATTCGTTCTGTTCACCGCTGTGGATCTCTTAATAGTTTTTTATGGCAGATTTACTTGTCTTAGGGTGGAATATTTGTTACTTAACAATCAAGCCAACAGATCAGTGGAACGAATAAATATGTCAATAATTTGCCAAGATAATGAAGAAAAATATCCCTGACCTTGCCATCATTCAACTAATGGGGTTGTGGAGATACGTAGATCTACATTGTTATAAGCACTGCTGAAAAAATGGCTGGTTCTTTTCAACAAATGATTCTAAAATCCATGAAAGAATTCGACTTTAGTCCTAATAAGCTTACATCATGATAGAAATGATACAATATGACTAAATATATTATTGCTCATAAAAATAACTTTAGATTACCCATTTTCAGGTCTTATCTTACTTATTCTTATTTCTTGCAGGTGGAACACGGTTGTGCTGGTGTGTTGTCTTTACCAAGTGCTTCGCGCAGATCGCTTGACGCGGAACCTCCATCGATGTGTGGAAGTTTTAAGTTAAGAAATGAAGATGCGAGGAGAAGAAGAGAAAGCTTTCTCGTGGCTTCACCGAGTCATCTTTCCGTTGGCTCCATTACCGGAACCGGTAAGTGGTCACATTTAGTATTAATTTCATTAATTTATGATTGCGTTAAAAATTTCAGTGCAACATTTTCGTCAGAAACCAACTTATCACGATGTATAAAAATAACATTTCATCTTCGGACTTACCAAAGTCACAGTGCGGAATAAATTTGTCTTTACCAGCTCTTGGTGATAGAATTGATACCTTTCGCTGGGTGTTCTGTATTTAAGTTTTTCCTAAATATGTGATACACAAACCAAGTTCCTCGAAGTGTTAGAATAATGAAATCAGCTTGTTCAGTGAGGGATTCAAGACTTCCATCCCGTGACATCTGTTCTGCGTGTCCTTCCATAACATGCACGGTGTGATATAACCTACTTCATATCTGATTATACATCTTGAAATACATTCCAACTATCACCTATTTGGAATTACGATTACGAAATACATACCCTAAATAGTATACCTAGAATTAGAGTGGAAAACCTTTGTTGGCCAACCTGAGACTTTCTTCAAATATTATCTCCATGAACGTCCAAGAATATTGTTAAAATTTTCCTTCCTTCATACATAGAGAAGTTTCCATACATTTACCCTGTATATTCCTATACTAGTATTAGACTCACACTATTGGCATTTAAAAACCGTGTTGTAAGTTTGAAGAAAACCTGATATTTAGGCTCCCACGCGAATGTTGATGATCCTGAAATATTTCGACGCCATTCCATTTGACTGTGGAGTGTTGGTTGAGTTCGGTTCCTTCATGCTACACGCTCCCTCATGCTACACGCTGTATCGACGTCTAATATACCCGCTCCTGAAGACTAAGTACTGCATCTTCTTGTATATGCTACATGCATTCTGAAGAGGTTTGTTACGTAAACATTTGAAGGAACAAATCACACTCGGCACCATACTGTTCACAGCAGCAGTCAGACATACTCTCAGAAAGAAAAGGAAATTCGATTACATGGCATTACACGAAATATTTGGAATGCATTTTCCATTTTTTTACGTTACTTTGAATATATCTAGGTAACACATCACTTGTCGGCCATATGGCCATGATTCCGTAATGGGTTATTTGCAACAGTTTCCCGAAAAGTAGTTTGTGGATGGTAACGCCACAGAGAAACCAAGTTGCTTGAGTTGAAATTGGCACAATATTGATTGAATGCCTATGTGACAATACCTTTTGGATACGGTTAAAAGGTTCAATGGCATATGTGTCAAGTTTCTTCTATGTATCTTTGCAAATGGAAATTCCTATCTAGCGCATATTTATATTCGCATTATTCTCTTTGAGGGTTATACTTCGAAGAACTTCTCTTTTGTTACTTTAACAACAATCAAAAGTTAATATTAGTGGAAGCTCAGTACGAATAGCAAAAGTTGGATCGTGCTATCTTCAAATTGAACTCTAATGGAAATTTATATTTAAGGACCATTGAGTTCTAGTGTACTTGGAATATACTATAGGTATACATTATAAGCATCTGAGCATCATTCTTGCTTTTAAAGGAATCGTGCTTCATCTTCATGTTCAGGTGTAAATTTTGACGAAGTAAAAACGTATCTAACATTTAGCTTAACTTGTTCGCAGGGAAGTATTATCTTTTTGTTTTACTCTGATGGTTTCATGAGGTGCTTGTGAAAAATAGGCAGAATAATTGCATTGGTAAGATGGCTGGCTGATTATAATCAGGCATGGATACCAGTGGCGTCTCGTGGCCTCAAATTTGGCCGGGGCTTATTTTTTAAATAATTTAAAATATAATGACAATTCACATGAATTACAAAAAAAGACTACAAAACTTGACTTACTTTTTTGAAAGAATTTAAAATGTAATGACAAATTACACGAATTACAAAAAAACGGGTATTTATCTTCTTCTAAACTACAAAACTGAACTTATTTTTTTAAAGAATTTAAAATATAATGACCATTCACATGATTACAAAAGAAACAGGTGTTGTTGTGAAACATCCCTTTCTACGAACGTTGACTCCTGTTCTTCTGCTCAGCAAATTTTGTTATTACTTTTTCGTTGAAGCCCTCTTTGTTTGAAATGTATTCTATCTCTATTGTAAGCAAGTGCCAAGGCATTTGGTCTGTCTTGTCCCATTGCATTTCTTAAGCAGGTTTTAATACGCTTCAATGTGCTGAAACATCGTTCAGATTCAGCTGTTGCCACAGGAGTTACTAAGACTATGTTTGTCATTTTTACTGTTTCTGAAAAGGTACCCTCTAAATAATTTTAAATAAATAATGAATGCAATCTACTGATAGAGTTTATGTTTATCAACTCTTCACTACAATAAAGAACACGAAGTTCCCTCTTAAGTTTTCCCTCTTCTATAAAGGGATAATAAATCTGGGAAGATGCCTCTGTTTAAAGATTGTTCTCTTTCATTATGTCCTCGTAGAGCAAGTTCATGTCGACCACAGAATTCTAAGCAATCGATAATTCTATTTAATATATGACTATTTTTCCGGACAAATTCATTGTGTCTTGTTGATTGCGTTTGCTGCCCGGTAGGACCCTGATTGTCTCCCTGGAATGGATTGTATCACCATAGAGCTGAGTTCACCGCGATCTTCTTAAGGTGTAAAGAAAATGAAGGTACTTACTAAAACTATAACGTTATATTAATAATAAATATGTACACATAACACGTAATTACACTGTCCTACACTTCTGCCTCAGTAAACTGTTTATATGAAATTGGAAGCCGGTTTTACAATAACACGTCACTAGTTCTTCACTAAATGATATCAGCACTGTAATGTTCCTGTGATACTGAACTAAATATCACTGCACTTCACTGATATGCCGAATGAAACGTAGCCACGTTAGGCTTACGTTCTTGATGAATATCCGCAACGCGGTGACTTTCGGCTGTTGCCGGAGTGACTTCTGCACGAACACTGGCGGAAGTAAGCTACCGCGCAAAGATGGCGGCAACTAGGCACCACACCCGATATGAACTGACCAATGGGAGTGCAGGTTTCTTAAAGCACTGGATATACACAAAATAAGCAATTGGTTATATAGAAACAAATGCATAGCAAAATGAGCAAGAGAAAAGTTCTGTTATTTGCGAATACAAGAATATATAAAAAGATATATCGTGGTTAGTTTCTAGAGATAATTCTCCAACACTTGTAATTGACAGCCTATGTCCTTCATCAATTTGTGTTCTAACATCATCCCTGCCAAACTCACTCAAACATAGCGAATGAAAGCCACCAAAACACTACAGAACAACACGCGAGATCGAACGCGACGCAACGGAGCTAGCCCCGAATCAGCACTCAAATCCATTGCACTCTTCCCTCCTCTCTCTGCTAGCATGTGACCTTCACTGTAGCGTAGGTGGGTGTAGGCCACGCTTTCCTTTGCGACGTGCCCCGGAAAACGATAATTGACATCAATGCCGCTAGGAGCGCTGTCGTATCCATTGCAACACACGATGAATTTACGTGGGTAAAAATCGCCTTTTAAAAGACTGTGTGATAGTTATGCGTTATGGTGATTGATAGTTACGCGAATACGTCCGTTTTTCTTTAGGGGCTAAGCCCCGGAAGCCCCAAGGGACGAGACGCCACTGATGGATACCCCAATTGCATTGTGCCACCTCGGTGACTGATCGTGGTCCATTTTTTTCGATCACGACTTCACCATCGAATGTTTCGGGTTCGAATCCTAGCCTTGGCATGGGTTTCCTTCGTTCGTGTACCTTCAACAAGCTGGAGGAAGTCGTAAAGTAAGAAAAAAAATCCAAAATGTAGGATGATCTGTACGGGCACATAGTTCTGACGTCACTTTAAAGTAAAGGTGAACAATTCAGTTGGTATATTGAAACGTCCGTTGAATTATTCTGATACTGTCTGAACGCATTTTAAGCACACATGTATATCATCCCTGTTCAGTCATAAATACAGACTTCGTTTCAATTATAATTCCGAAAGTTAAGAAAAGAAAAGTAAACCGTGTCAATATGTTTCGGAAAATTAAGGAGGAAGAATTTCGGCGTTTCGAAATCGTGAAATGAAGCAGATTTTTGCGTTTTGTTGAAAAACACTATTTTTTTCATATTAACGCGAACCATGCAAAATAAACTGGAGAGGCAATTGTTCTGTAGATTCCTAACGACATTTTTGTTTTCAAGGTATACACAGTAATAATCCAGTTGCAGTGAAAACGCAAAGTATTCCCGAAGAAAATGTTGAAGCTAGTAATTTAAGGGAACAAACTGCATTTATCGTGACAAAACCGATACAAGTGTAAAAGTGAATTATTAAGGAACGCAGTTTTTTGTCAAGTTGAAAATTGTAAAATTTTAATATTTTCAAAGAGTTATTGTGGAATGAAGTGCATATGTAAATCAAAGATATATGTTCACTTCTCGTCCCTTTGACCAAAGTTATTCTAGTTTTCAAGCCGTGATAAAATCTTCGAGAAATCGTCACTCTACAATAGGTTGCTTTGACCAGGCCCATTGAATCTGGATGAAATTTTCCCTACTTTCTTAATAACACTCATTTCGTTCCATACCCAAATATTGAAGGAATGTCATAACAAATTACGTATTTACGATTTTATTTCGGTGTGTGTGATACTATCTTTCTTTCTTTTTAGAGGTGTCAGTTTCCGCTTGTTTCTGTAGCTGTGTGTACGTTCTCAAAGTGGAGTCGACCTCCGTGGCGGAGTGGTTAGTTCAGCGCTCTACGACGCCAGTGGTCGCGGGTTCGAATCCTGGTCAGGACATGAATGTTTGTGTTTGTCGGGGGATGCTACCGCATATTAGTATTCCTTTAAAAAAATAAAAATAAAAAAGTGGTTAGCACAGCGCGCTACGACGCCAGTGGGCCTGGGTTCGAGTCCTGACCTGGACATGGGTGTTTGTGAGTGTCACTTCATCAATTTCATCATGTCATCACATCACTCATCTTCATCTTCGCGATTGGCCTAAAGTGGCAGAAAAGCGAAGTTAATTAAATCAGCCAATCGATACCAATCCCCCGATGGCGTAGTGGTAACCTTGTAATCAATACGCGACTGAGGCACATATACTCTGTTCCGGGAATCTGTGGAGCAAGGCCGCTCGTAACGGCACAGAAGGGGAGAAAGCGAGTGGGCGGAGCGAAGCAGTACGCGGTGCTGCTACGGGCTGGTAGCTGCAACCGCATTTTCCTCTTCATGCACTTACGCGATCATTGGTCGAACCCTCTCCAGTCGTATCCACGTTCGCTTGCTAAGATATTCCAGGGATGGAGTATAGTGGTTCGGATCCCACTTTAAACAGTAGGTTCAGTTCAGGAGCGTATATTCCATGCTAGCTAGGCTATCTCCGAAGCCTGAAGCTTAGAAAGTAAAATTCTGAAGAAAAATCGATTAGGTACCGTGAATTAACCTGATTTCAAAAAGAAGATAATGACGATTCTGAAGTTGGCAACCTGAATTCTTAGGAGTTGGCAACCTGAATTCTTGGGAGTTGGCAACCTGAATTTTTATAAGTTGGCAACCTGAGTTTTTATAAATTGGCAACCTGAATGTTTATAAGTTGGCAACCTGAATGTTTATAAGTTGGCAACTTGAATTGTTATAATTCGGCAACCTGAATTTTTATAAGTTGGCAACCTGAATGTTTATAAGTTGGCAACCTGAATTTTTATAAGTTGGCAAACTGAATATTTATAAGTTGGCAACCTGAATTTTTATATGTTGGCAACCTGAATGTTTATAAGTTGGCAACTTGAATTGTTATAATTCATCAACCTGAATTTTTATAAGTTGGCAACCTGAATGTTTATAAGTTGGCAACCTGAATTTTTATAAGTTTGCAACTTTACTACCGTTGGGATGGCAACGTGGCTTCCTTGAAGACGTCAAGCATGAGCTTAGTCTTCTCCCCTCGGACCAGGTGTCATAGTGAGCTAGTCCAGGTCTTCGACTCAGCATACGCCATTGGTTCAGTTCCGGTTAGCCTAGCTGTACATAAAGTGGACTTAATCTCCGTGTCGAGTCGGTTTCTCTCCAACAATCCAATCCAAATCGCCATAAACCATGAACGAATCCTTGTTTGGTTCTCGCAATTTGATCGAATCAAAGGAATCGATTCGTCAACAAAATTCACCCCCCTTTACATCTCTCCACCCAATCGTCCCCTTTTTGGGGGGATTTCGTTTCAACTTAACAAGGTCGGGGCAAAGAGCAGCGTCCTGATGAGCCAACCACGCTCCAACTTCTGGTTCTGGCAGTTCCATTACAATGGAAGTTCCTTCCAAAGGCTTCGAAGGCGTTTCCCCTCCTTCCTGGAACCTTTCCTGTTGCTCTCGTGCGCCCACGCAGGGATTTCTCTCAAAGGAAAGGCCCCTCGACTCGACTCACTTTGATTTCAGTTAATTGCTCATTGTTAACCCGCCACGGAGCAAGCGAAAAGGAAATAAGGACAAACATTGTTGGCCACATCAGTTTCCTTCGACTCGTTTCTTTGACTCCCGCAACGTGACGTTTTTCTCAAACCGAGAGAGTTTTTCTTCACGGACCTTGAACTATTGGTCCATCGAAAGCAGGGTTGTTAAAGGTTCAGGAACGCATAAATTCTAATGGGTTCTGTTGGGACCGGAACCTTTTTTCACGCACAATTTAAATTCGGTCCAAGTTGCGTATTTTAATTGATCCCGAAAAAAGGTCCCTGGACCGTATTTAAATTGATGCGGGGAAAAAAATGTCCCTGGACCGAATTTAAATTCATCCGAAAAAAAAATGTTCCTGGACCGTATTTAAATTGAGCAGGTTCCTGGACCGAAATTAAATACTTTACAGATAAAAAGGTTCTTTACGGTCCAGAACCCATTTACGCTTGCTGATTTCCTCTCTTAGACCAGAATTGAATGTATTTTAAATTCCTGTACCTTTAAGAGCTTTGGTCGAAAGTAAAGGTCACATTGGCTTTGGGATAAAGAAAAGGGGTGTTTGGAAGCATCGTTTTTTCCCTTGAGTCGCGAAGAAGTGTTGGCACAATATTCATTATTGTCCATTATTTGGAGTGGAGCCGAGGTGGTCTATACTGCGTTTGTTAGAACCTGTCCCGTTTCCCGCGCTAGGGATCGCTCGACAGTTTCGGTGCCAATGAGAAACGAGGAAAAAATCGTCTGCTGGACAACGAGGAGCGAATGGAAGCCAGAAGAGAGGCGCTTACGTAGACGCTGTTGGCACGTTGAGTATTTTAATTGGCTGCCTGGCTTTGACTTTCCTCAGCACCGAGAAAAGCCAGCGATCAGCTAGCGCGGGAACTGGGACAGGTTGTAACAAACGCGGTATAGTCTGTAGAGCGTCTGACTGCCACGCGGGACACCCGGTTCGATTCCCGCGGTGGGTGGGTGTCCCCGCATCTAGCGACTCTGGGGCTCACCCAGCCTCAAATCAATGGGTACCTGGGAGCAATGGGGGGGTATAGGTGGCCAGAGCGTGATGCTGATCATATCACCTCCAAAATCTCCGAGATTGAGAATGTGTGGGGCCCTATCCCCACATCCCCTAAATGTGCCTTCATGGCACGGGGAACGTTACCATTATTTGGAAATAAAAGACGTGGCACGAAACCACCTCAGTGGCGGGGTGGTTGTTACAGGGATCCCGGGTTCGAATCCAGGTTTGGGTATGGGTGCGAAATCCCGGGGGGACATGGGGGAATCCACCCCACCAACGATCTTGGCTTGAAATTTCCCCCCATCAAACTTTTCCAGGGGGGAGAGATTTTGTTCTAACAACAAACAAACATACACAGTTAGTTTGGGAGTCGAATATACTTTACTGGGATAATATCGAGAACATACACAAAGAACGGACAACAAAGAGCCTCATCTCTAAGGACACTGAACCCAGAAATCTCCAGAATATAGGAATTAGTCCGACTTATTTCTTCTCCATTTCTCATCGCCTTTCGTCTGCTACCGCAAAGTACATAAATATATTATATTAAATAAACATATTAATAATTTAGATGTGAATTTTATAGAGGAAACTATTATCTTCTTAATATCTATTAATTTTTGTCCCTCCCTTTTAGACACATAAATCATTGTTCAGAGCATTATTTGTATATTATAATCTTCAATTTGCAATCAAATTTTGAATGAAGGACAGTCGATATAACATATTGAATATTTTATAATATAATTTGATAATTTATATATACATATACCGTGCGTTCATTTCGATCTGCAGCCGAGAGATCGGGAGAAGCGTGGCGGGCGGCGCTGACGGAGATGCCGACATTTGCGGCCTGTAATGCCCGCTTATTTTTATAGACATATGCAGACATTTATATAAATATTGCAAAACGATCACTAACCTGTGTTATAACACGCAAAAGTTCTTCTGTAATTCATCCAAGTTCTGCTCTTATATACACAAAAAAATACGCTTTAGAAACGATGTTAAGCGCCACAGATAATAAAACATTTTAATCATAGTTTTGACCAGTAACGTCCTGCTTAAGTTTATATCCTTGAAAGAGTTTTGTGCCGATGGGGATCGTTTGGAGGTTTTGAATGTGCAACACTGTATCAAGATTACGCTGTAGAAGAAACCGTTAAAAGTCAATAGTGTTCGTGAGCTTCCTTGCAATCCGAAATCTCCGAGCTCGAGTTTTTTGTTCCTTCGCGACTAGATGAAGACAGAGTTGTAAATATAGTGGCGAGCAATGTAAACCAAGAGCGTGTTAATTTCGTACTGTGCGCAAGAGTGTTATTCTTGGTTACTTGCAGTTACTTGTTTGTGTTATTGTAGTGTGTATGTGTGACGTGTCAGTGAGACGATTGGAATGCCAGCCGCAAGATTCACGTTAGAACAAAGATTTTTTTATGTATGACACGTACCTACGTGAAAACAAACTCGTGTCGAGACTTGTGTAGGTAATTTGTACAGAAATTCCCATGCGTTTCAACTCCACACAGAGATACGGTTAGACATCTTGTCCTTAAATTACGAGAAACTGTATCGTTAAATTTTAAAACACCTAAGCAAAAACGACGGATTCTAACCGAAGCAAAACTCGATGATATTGGTGCAGCGTTAGAATGTTCTCCAAACAAACCTCTACGCCGTGTTTCACAAGAGGTGGGCGTGTCAAAATCATCGGCACATACAGTCACTAAGCTACTAAAATTAAAACCATACTCTTATAACACAGGTTAGTGCTCGTTTTGCAATATTTATATAAATGTCTGCATATGTCCATAAAAATAAGCGGGCATTTCAGGCCGCAAATGTCGGCATCTCCGTCAGTGCCGCCCGCCACGCTTCTCCCGATCTCTCGGCTGCAGATCGAAATGGACGCACGGTACATACACATACATATACATACACGTGTGTGTGTGTGTGTGTGTGTGTGTGTCTGTCTGTCTGCCTGCCTGCCTGCATCTCCCCCCACCAATCTGCAGTCATTTCGCACCCTGGCATGCATATTCTTTGTGACTGTCCCTTCATCAATTTCATATCATCATCACTCATCCTCATGGTCGCGATTAGCCACAAGTGGAAAAAGCGACGCTAAGTAACAAGAATCAAATCAAAAAGACGTTTGCGAGCAGGCACGTATCTAGAAATATATTTCAGAAAGGGTCCGAACCAAGTGTCTAAAAATAATAATAATTATAGTATAATAATAGTAATAATTTTTATATTAAAATAATTGTATTACATTAATTAAAATAGTATTAATTAATATATTAAAATTAATTAACAATATATTTTTAGTACATGAATAGGTAAAAAGACGGTATAAGGATAGTGATATAACAGCACGTATTCATTATGTAGCTTCGGCAAAATTTGTAAAAAAAATAATAATAAATAAATAAATGAAACAACTGCCGTGGCAAGGAAATTAATGTCAAATAGATAAGGAATTGAATATTTATTGAATATCAAAAAAGGATGTTAGATCCAGTTGACGAAAAGTGAAGTTCCCGATAATATTTAATGCATATTATTGTAGTAATAAATAAATCTTCTTTGGTACTGTCATTCAATGTCGTATGACTCCAGTATAATCTTTTCCTTGCATTAAGTTCGGCGGAAGTAAATAACCCTCGATTAAACAAAAAGTATATTTTCATTATTTAATTTTAATTATTTTATTATTTCATTATTTAATTTTAATAGTTAAAGTCTTTCGGGGGGACCCTCCTAAATACGTCCTTGTATGCGAGTCAGGGATTTAATTGCGACTTATTCCATCACTCCTTGTGTGGTTCAAATAATTTGTCGGTGACGTCCGTGGCGAAGTGGTTAGCATATCGCTTTACGATACCAGGATTGAAATCCATAATCCATTGATGAAAGCTGATACCGTTATTAAGAATAAAGTAAGCTGCATCTGATATAAAAACCAAGATTGTGAAATTCCACTCAGTACACAGATGTGCAGGACACAAGACAATAACACATCCAGTGTTGCCAAAACCAGTGACCAAAATTCCCCTTTCCTAAGTCAAAATTTCCCTTTATCATACATTTTTTTCTTTCATCTGAGAAAAATTCATCAATTATTATTAGTAGTATTAATGGACTCGTATTTTTATTGTATCCATAGACTAACAATTTCTAAAACACTAATATTGATTTAATGAATGATGCTAAATTGGCAAAAGATATAAATAAATACATAAATAAATAAATAAATATATAAACATGCGCTAGGTAAAATATTGGGATAAGAGAAAGGGGAGATGGATTCATCTAATTAATAAATCGTCTAAGGTACACTCCGGTTCATAAAAAGTGGCACGTTTCATAAGGTTGGACAGTTGAAGTATGTCCCACTTTTTCTGAACAGAAGTGTACAAACAGCTTCTTGACATAATACTGTATATATACGGTTTAGTAAGTAAGAAAAACATATTTGCTGTATAGAAATGTATTAATAATATCTTAGTAGCATAGTGGCTAACGCTGTAGCCTTGTAATCAAGGAGTCCCGGGTTCGGATTCCACTTTTACTTTGGTCCATTCCTGATTAGCTCATGTCAGCATAAAACGGACTAAAAACAAATTTTTATAAAACACTGTATTAACACATTATTAATCAATCGTTTATACCTTGTTTCTAGTTTCAATCTAAACCCCTGAGCAATTTTGGCTGGCGGCAAAAGAAAACGAAAATGTTGTCAATTTTTTTTAAGTCCCAAATGTTCAGATGAGCTACTCAGCACATTGTACAGTTTCAAACAAATTATGAATAAGAATACAATTTAACAATTCATAATTTACACCATTAAAACCTAAAGATTGTGTTAGAAAGTATATATATATAAGAATGGTATTTAATTTACATTTAAAATAAACATTATTTTCAAGGTTGCCTTTTTACACATCTTACACATTGTAGTAATTCTGTTACTACATTCATAAAAATTTATCATCACTGAAATTTGACTCATTAAAAATATAACGTGTCAACTTTCGATCTTGCCACCAAAGTACTCGGGTTCAAATCCCGGCTTGGGCATGGGCGATCTTTGTGCTAACCACTCTGCCACGGAGGCCGGCTCCTAGCCTTGGCATGGGTGTTCACTGTGAGTGTCCCTTCATCAATTTAATCTAATCGTCGTGATTATCCAACGTGTCAAAAAAGTGGCGAAGAATTTTTAAAAAATACAAATATATGCATAAAAGTTCAAATTAGAAATCGTTGAATCAGAATGTTTTTCCAAGTGCAAAACCTAAAATATTTTTAATGATCGCACAGCATAAACTTTCTAACTACATTTTTTTTCTTACTTTCAGAGATATGTGCAAACTATTGGGCCAAATTACTATCATTTTGTGCCAGGAGCACTCTTCTCAAAACTATTGTAATAATAACAAGAGTAATAACATGTTGGTGTGTAATTAATTTTAGAGCAGCAGCATCGTTACAAAAACTCCTGGACAGAAGCCAAAGCTCCTCATGCACCATATTTTCTTGCTCGTTGCACACATTGTTTAAAGTTATTGTAATGCTTTTTCCTTCAAGAAAATTCCTCGATAAATTTTCCATCACATGCAGTTAGTTGTTTACGTTGTTCTCAAACAAACCAGATTTACTCACAGCCTACTCGCACGTTGTTCACGTACTCCACGCTAGATGTCACCCTGATTAGCAAGGCAGTCTGCTGTTGCCATCTGTCGGCAGTAACCGTAAGCACCTGAGCGATTTCTCTTCTGTTTGCATGGTATCTTTCCATTACTGGCTGTCATTGTCGGCTTCTTTACATACTATCATGGCCGTATTTAGAGGGGGGGGTTTCTAGGGTTCAAACCCCCCCCCGAAACTTCCGACATGTTGGATTAATGGAAGTTCAGAAACCAAAATGTGTAACAAATTTTCAATTTTTTTCTTCGAAACATCACAAAAATACAAGGAGACAATGTTGAAACGATCGAGCTAGAATTTTCATACATTTGGAATTCTGAAACTTGAGTGAAACAGGATTTATTTTCAGAATCGTAGCCCACCCGCGACCCCTCCATTTTCACTTCTGCTGTTATCTTTCCAGAGTTGTTCCTGCGTCACAAGGAATATAGACTGAAGATTCCCTTATGATTGTCCCAAAATTCCCTTTCCAGCTTTTAAATTCCCTGTCCGAAAAGGTCGAAAATACCCCTTGATAGGAGTTCAAACCTAAGATCTCCAGTTTCTTAGCGCATTACGCTCACGATTGAGGATAAGTTTTTAAAAAGAATAACTGGTTCCACACTTTTCAAAATTCCAAAAATTTAATTTTAAAGTCAAACAACAAAAACTTTATCATTAAAATTTCCATCTAACATTTAAAGCTTTTTCTTGAAGGTATCTAAAGTTTAATGACGAAGTATAATAATTGTGCATTTCAGTACACACTGTAAAAAAAAACAAAAAAAAAAAAAAAAAACTTGTGCTGGATATCCACTCATCTGCTGGATTGAGTAACAATAATATAATAATAATAATTATTATTAGTATTATTATTATGAAATTTTAATTATTATTGTACAATTATTGTTATTATTTCTATTATTCAAATTTCTGGCGACGCCCATGGGAACAATTATGATTGAACCCCCCCGAAAATTTTTCCTGCCTACGGCCATGCATACTATTGCTGTTTAAATACCTAACGTAATTATTGTGAAGAATATACTATATAAGCTTATTTTGTGTTGTTGTATACAATATATAAATATGAGCATCTTCATTGGAAAAACAACCCTTCCTTGTTTCCTGTTCGCTATGACTTCGTGGCTGGAACAGAACAGCCGAATACGGTTTGCCGGGGGCGTTATGATTCACAGGCCGTGTGACCAACAGACCTCAAATCTGTTAGTGAAAGGCGAAGGCGATGCTTTGCATGTTACGCCCTTGTCGTGACGGGAGCCTAGAATTTATTGACGATATTATCGATGTGTAATCAGTGTTTACAAGTAAGAAATGCATTTGAATTACTATTGTTATTAATTTATGATGTTTTTAGGCCTCTTCGATGTAATCAAGGGGTACCGGGTTCGATGCTCGATGGAGGCACATAGTGGTTCGGTTTCCACTTTAAACTGTAGGTCCAGTCCCGATTAGCCTTACTGTGCATAAAGTGGACTTAAAACACCAAATCAATCAAACAATTATTATGTTTTAATAATTCTTCACCTATGCACAACGCGCTACGACGCAAGGTGTCCCGGGTTCGAATCTCGGCCTGACCATAGGTGTTCGTGTGTGTCCCTTCATCAATTTCATCATATCGTCACTCATCCTCATCTTAGCGTTTAGCCAAAATGTGGTAGAAAAGCGAAGTAAAATTAATCAAATCAATCAATCAATTCTTTACCAAAATACTTACCTAGGAACTTCCGATAATGTCTTGAGTTGAGGTTTTATCAAGTCTGCACATAGAGGCTAATCAAGATTGAACCTACAGTTTAAGGTGTCTCCACCGAGCATCGAACCCTGGATTACAAAGTGGATAATTTCTTGAACTCAAGGTCTTATATCTTTTGTATTGAATTATTATCGAACTTAAAAAAAAATACGCTTCGGATGAAATAAATTGCCTTATCAAAGTTATTATTCGCAAGGGTATGGTTGCAACGGAAAGAAGGGTAAATCGCCCCTCTGAATATCCGCATCCCTCTTTCTGGTGCCGTCTCGTTGAGCGCGTTGAGTGGTCGACTCTCACATCTTGATAAACAGTGCTTGAAGTGGTTTCAGTCAATAGCCGGAACGCCAACCACAAATGAATAGCCACGAGTACTACTACTAGTACACGTACTAATATTAATAATCTTATCATTAATAATAATAATATTAATAATAAGTGCATACTAAAATAGCAATGGTATTTATTATTGTTATTATTACCATCATCATCAGTGCTTTCTTTTTAACACATAATACAATTTTTGTTTTGTAACAAGAAAATTTCTCATTATTACACAAAGGACACTGTTTTCTGAAATTCTTTATGTGCTATGACATAATACAAAAATTATATATTTGTGTTATTGCAATTGTAGATTTCTGTCACAACTTCTTTCCGGTTAGAATTCTATTAACTTCTTAGATATGACCTTAAATTACCTTTAATTTATATTTTATATAAGTTTATACATTTATTTATGCAGGTAGAAATTCCAAATTCTGAAAATTTGGAAGTTTTCGTGTTGAACGTGTGCACCCCCACCTGCTCATTCGAATACCAAATCAATATTTCAGGTTCATTTGTGGAGTTGATTCTGTACATTGCTTACAATTATTTTTTTGTCTCCCTTTTACAGTGCACACTATTGCAACAGCGTAGCATACCGCGCAACACCTTTATTATTGAGGTGTGTTTTTCGCAACAGCACATCTTTTTTAAAGTTTCTCAAGCAATTTTGGAAGGATGTTGAGAATTGTATCTCTGAGTGATCTGAGATTTTTTACGCTTATTTCTTCTCTTGTTTTTAAGTTCAGATAGGTATATTGTAGGGGTACTTAACCCCTTACCATGCAGGAACTAAAAAAAGAAATATGCAAGTACAGTTTTCTTTGCCTTATTTTAAACATGAACTTGTAGAAATCAGTTTTGTTATATCAGGAACAGCCTAAAGAAAATGTGAAAAGTTGAATCTGTCAAGTATAATGCAATGTTTGTTTGTGTGTTTTAATGTTCGCTCCATAAACGAAATCTGACTGAGATAGAACACTCTGTGATGATCGATGCTATTGAGGATATCTCTCTCTCTCTCTCTCTCTCTCTCTCTGTGTGTGTGTGTGTGTGTGTGTGTGTGTGTGTCTCAGTTTGTTTCTTCCTTTGTTTCTGATTGTCTTTACCGATTATCTTCGTTGCAATATTATAAAATATTTTTCGATTTCATTTGATTGATTTGCTTTATTTTACTTCCCCTTTTGTTTCACTTTTGGCTAATTTGCGAAGATGGGGATGAATGATGATATGGTGAAATTGATGAATGGACACTCACAAATATCCACGTCTAGGCCGGGATTTGAACCCGGAACCCCTTAACGTCGTAGAACTCCGCCACGGGGGCCGGCAAATATTATTCGAATATGAAGAAGCAGGTCATATACTTTTTGTTCTTTTTGGGTGCCTGCCCAGTTCAGATTTTGAGAAATGGAAGGGCTTGTAATAAATGAGAGAATCTAGGCGTGTGGGCCGTCCAGCCGAATTTTACAAGTAGTGACGCGGTAAAGTTCTGCGTTCCCATAGTGAAACACTGTATTTTCCCATGAGATTTTGTGTTACGAAAGACGTTAGGAAATCTTCCAAGTTGTGTGTGTCGTCTGCCATTAGCGTTTTTTCTATGGCTCATGCAACATTTCGCCCCCTCCCCCCGTAAAGTTTGTCGTCAAGGGAAACGTGGAATGTCTGTATGCATATGGTACGGTGTCACCAGTATCACTACAACATCAAGCTCTTGAAGTGATTTATGAGCAGTTCTTCAATTTCAGGACTAAAATATAAACCGTGCCATGATGTTAGAATATTTCATTTTTCATATTAAAACTAACCAGGGTGATAATTAATGTGATTTTTTAACTCTTGGGGGTACTCGGATGATATGAAAGAAGTTACTTCTTCCAGTTCTGTATCTTCATACGCACTGTAACGAAATTAGTGTAGAATAGATCTGAGACCGTCAATTTCCTCTTCCATCAAACTGTCGTAAAAAATACCATGGCGATTTCAAAAATATTAAGCGCTATCGCATTAAGAAAGTAAAAGTAAAGTGCTTCCCTGTGCTTTGCACCACGCCGTGAAGGCGTATAGGGGGTGTGGAGTTAGGGCCCCACACTTTCTTGATCACGGCCGAAGGTGGGGGTGATGTGATCAGCACCACGCCGCTGGCCGCCTTTACCCTCAAGAGTTTCCTCCAGGTACCCACTTTATAGGACTTTGGGTGGGCGCCGGAGCCGCTTGAACAGGTGGGACAAATCCCGGTTCTACCCAGCCGGGGATCGAACCCGGGTCTCTTGCATGGTAGTCAGACACCATAATTACTATTTCTTTTAAAAATATATATTTTTTAAAATATTTTTATTGTTTTTTTTTGTACTGAGCTACCGCGGCTATCACATAGTAAACCTAATTAATTGAATTGTAATGATTCAGTTTTTTTGGCACGAAAGTGCAAGTTATAATTAGTATCTAGTCTTTACACATTTTAATTTTAATTTGAAAGTTTGTTTCTTATGTGCTTAAATGGTGTACTATTTTCCTGTACATGTACAACATGTGTGAGTGTTCGTCACCAAAACAGACAGTTGTAAATTAAGAGACATAATGTTATTTTTTACAAAAGAATATTGTAAATGTTACAATAACTTTTTTTATCCATGTGATCTTGGGACTTCCTTGTAATCTTGTAGCAATCGGTTACCAGTTACACACTTGCTTTATTATTCTGACTTGAGGCATTCTTTCAATGTGACCCAAACAACACAATCTTTCAAAATCTTAACAAAGCTTTCATACATCTTATGTTTTATTAATGGCCATATCCAGTGATTTATCCACACACACACACACAAAATTTCCTCAACACCCTCTAAAATTTTTCACAAAGCCCCAAATCTTGGTCATTTTGCCTCTAAATGTACCTTTACACCCCTTAAATACGAACTTATATCCCCCGGACGGAAAATTATGGAAAAACCCTTGGCCACAGTTAAACTAACGGTAGAAGTGCTGGAAATAGGTGAAGTGTATTCAGTTGCAGCCACGACCAAATGCACGAACTTCTTCCTTCATTTAATGACCAATTATATTTGAACGGAAGAATGAATGTACTCTTCACCAGGAAACTCCACCGGAAATAGCATGCACCTTTTCGAACCGTACGTTTCACCTGCAGACACAATATAGCTCACACGCACGCACACAAAGATCCATATCCTCCGATAGTGAAGCTTGGTTGCGATGCAGCTGTTCCTATTGACCCCAAGCTTTCTCATTCAAACGCCGTAATGCTCTTGTTGGCTTCACTTTCCCCATTAAAAGAAACATAAAAGCAACGTTCATTGACTTCTCGTACAATTGTTTAGTACTCTGTATGTTAGAGGCTTGCTTCTCATATTCGCAATATGAGTAAGTGCTAGAAATGATATCGGGAAATTAAAAAAATGAACAAGAGTGTGTGGGTGATTACATAGGCGTGCGCAGACCCTATGATTAGGGGGGGGAGGGGCAAAAGCCTTGATGAAAGTTCAGTCGGGAAAGAAAAATCTCTTTTTATCTCACTCCTTTAGTATATATGTGTGTGTGTGTGTATATAAAACATATTATTTAAATACGTTACATAATCAATTTATCCGCCCCATAACAAACCAAATTCAAAAATGATATAAAATTGTCTTTGAAATGTGCGCGCTCCTTTCCCTCCAAACCAAACTGTTATAGCAGCAACTGTCTGAAGTACTTAGTTGTTCTTACTTGTCCCTCTGGTAATTCATAATGCATTACAGAAAAAAAATGCGAGCGAAGCGATCAAGAAAATTTTTCGATCCAAATTTATATAAATTGAAAACAGTATTGATTTAATAGCGCGCAAAAAATTTCATGGGATGTCATGGCATTCTCGTTTTCAATCTTTCTCATTCAATCGTTTGGCGTAGAAGGACAACTCTCGCAGCCCCCTAGCTGCTCTTAATTTGACAAGAGTGTAAGAAAAGCAGATAGTGCGAGCGAAACGAGCAAGAAAATTTTACGAAATGAAGTTTAATTTGTATAAAATTTGAAGTCGAGGGGAGGAATTGCCCCTCTGTGCCCCCTGCAGGTGCTCCTGGCCGTCTGGAAAAAATAATGCAAGAAAGACTTGAAAACTAATTCCATTTTCAGTATATTTTTTTGTCCTGCTACTCTTAGATTCTGCTAGTCTTGCATTCTTTTACTTCAATGTTTGCCCTCCTAGAATTGATTTCCGTCCAAGGTTGGGAAAACGCAATGTCCCTGCTCCCTTGTGGTTGTGCTACTGAACCCCCTTCCCCCGTAGTTGCTTCGAACTTTCATCGGCTTGAAAATACTTCATTTTCTTTTTAAGAGTATACTATCGTTTAATAACAGCCATAAGATTCATCTACACTAAATTTGTAAGTAAAAGTATAATAATATAGGGGCATGGAACGTCTGGAAGGGGGGGGCAAGGATGGCCACATCTTCCCCTTCGAAAACGTATGTCAACCTAAAAGTATATATTTTTCACGTATAATGTGATTTCAGTCATAGTACTTTACATTAATTATTATGCGATAATTTCAAATTCAAGTGTTTTTTTTTGGAGGGGCAACACTATTATCGGGGTAATATGCCCCATGGAAAAATACCTTGTTTGTTCCTTCGTGGAAAAAAAATATGAGAACGTCCGTAATTAGGGGGGCGGCAACTGTCCCCCCGTTGCCCCCCGTGCGCACGCCTATGGGTGATTAACTATACACATACGGTCTTTTCAATGGATGTTAAATTTAGCTCGGCAACATAAATGTCACGGAGGAGGGTTTTAGACGTGTCAAAGGGAGGGTGGTCACCATTTACTCCTGTGTTCTTTGATTGATTGGGTTTTATTTTACTTCGCCTATCTGCCACTTTGGGCTAATCGCAAAGATGAGGATGAGAGATGATATGATGAAATTGATGAAGGGACACTCGAAGAGAACACGATAATAGCGAAATGTGATCAAAAATGTGAAATATGAACAAAATCGCGAATGATCACGAACCATTCGTTTTATAACGAATTTTGTATGCATTTTTTGGCATCTACGCTCAATGGCACCCGTGGGGCACTTGCCCCCTTGATTTGATTTTCATTTGATTTGCTTTATTTTACTTCGCCTTTTGTGCCACTTTTGGCTAATTTGCGAAGATGGGGGATGAGTGATGAAATTGATGAATGGACATTCACATACATCCATGGCCAGGCCAGGATTCGAACCCAGCGTAGCGCGATGTGCTAACCACTCCGCCACGGGGGCCGGCACTTGATCCCCTTGAGATATGTGGGAAAACTTCATGTAATTCGAATTGTGAAATAAATTTTAGCGTGAAAACATGGACGAGGTGTACCATGAAAGACAGCAGATCAAGTGATCTCTGATATGTGCATCATAAAAATGTTCAAAAAAGACAAAAAACTCTTTATCAATAAATTAATAGATGTTTATGGAAAGGAAACAAGTTGAATCCAGTTTATATTTCAATAGTGGACTCCAAGTCTGAACTTGACAACAACGGCACAGTATTTTCAATTCAATTATATACAACAATAATAATTATAAGGTATATTATGAGTTTTTATGACTGAAGCGCAAGATATAAAATCTTAATCTGCCTCCCAGTGCTCGAAGTGGAAATTTCTAGCTGGGAGGATGCTTTGCCAACTTTGAGGGAAGGTATGGGGGTGCTTGTATGGATCAACATGGATAAAATGCAGCGGGTGAGGGATGCCTATGGAAATTATCCTAGTGGGGAATGCTTTATGAGAATTCTCTTAACGTTCCCTCCACTTTGCTGTCTCCCCGAGAAAAAAAAATCTGTAGGCGGCCTTATCTACGCGGTTCTGTTGATCAACTAGCATTCCAAAATTCACTTGGCTCCTTCTGGGGTGGAAACTACAGAGTCATATTTTTATATATTGTAGTATTTTATATTGAATGATATGTAAAGGTTTTTCTATAGTAATTTATGTTTAGACAAGGAAATAATAATTGACTACACTACTGGTGAGAAAAGTTGTATATCAACTTCAGTTGTAGTATGACCATTAGTGTTGACCACGGGACGAGACGGGACAGGCTTTTAAAAATTTGAGACGAGACGAGATTGATCACGTGTCCCGAGACAAACGAATATTTTCGAGACGATACAGCATTTCACAGCATTTCCACGAGACGAGGCAGGCCAAAGTCTCGTCTCGTGGGCAACACGAATGACCATACATAAACACAAACAATATTGGCAGAAATAATAGAGTTAATTTACAGTAGTGGTTCTCACATTAACGTCGTAATACACTTTTAAGCAGTGCGGTCAATCATTATTTTCTTGAACACAACGCACCTTTACCAGATGTATTAAATATTATTGTATTAGTGAATGTCATATTGAACGCACGACCATGAAATTAGGCGGGTGGCAGAAGTTCGCACTGTTGCCACGTCGGAGCACAACCCCGTCTGTTCGGAGGTTTAAGAGAATGAAAGATCTCGTTGTAGAGTTGGTCTTTGTAATCTATGTGATACAAACTGACAGCATTTGCTCGAAAGGTCAGGGATGACACAAAAGTGCCCCAGAGAGAGGTCGGTCTGACGCTCGAACTAGGCAACGCAGCCCGGTTGATGTTGCCATAGAGTGAGCGGGAACCAGCAACCCAGCGCAATTCTGTCCAGCCGCCAATTTTCATGGCCGTGCGTTTAGTGCATCGTCACGTTCACATGAGTAAATACATAAAATGTAAGAGAATTCTGCTTCTAGCAGTTACCATCAATCTCCGCCAGGAGTATAACAATGTCGAACATCTCCATTGGTGATCGCCATTTACTCTTTTAGATTTACGAGTCGTGTTTCAGGGCGGGGCAATCACCCCTTCCGCCACCTCCAGTATTGGGCAGCCTCGCTCTTCTCTCTTTCTAATGGAGCTCACAAATCAAAGTATCGTGCTACCCGCTTAAATCATGTAGGCCAATATTCATTTTAAAACATAAAAACAAATTAGAGCATTCACACTGAAATCACGAAGCGCTACGTGACTAAGAAGAGTTTTTGTCATTCCCTTCTTGCGCTTGGAAAGAATTTCGTGTTTAAACCATGCTTAGAGTATCACTATCGGTATTGTGCTTTGAATGTCAATTCCATTTTCGACTCGTTAATTGCGACCAGCGGTCGGAAGTAGCACGCTACTTGTAGCGAAGCTACAAAATTCTGTAGTTGTAGTGAAAATTTTGCTACAGCTACATTTCTTCTCAACATTTTGAATGTGGTTCATAAAGACAAAGTCTATTACATGGAAAAACGGAAAATCTAGATTGTAAATACCTTGATATCGCAGATTATAGATATCCGCGCAATTTATTTCTGAATAATTCTAGTATCCAGATAACTAACTGACATATGTATGAATATGACAGCGTTTTTTTGAGCTGCATCTCTATTTTGGAGAGAAACAATCCTGGAAAAAAATACCTCGTTTGCGCCACCCCGGAACATATCGTGAGGATATCCATGGTGTAAGATTAATTGATTTGATTGATTAATTTTTTATTTTACTTCGCATTTTGTGCCTCTTGGCTAATTTGCGAAGATGGGGATGAGTGATGAAATTGATGAATGGACATTCACAAACAACCATGCCCGAGCGATTCGAACCCGGGACCCCTGGTGTAAGAGACAGCAAAATGTCATTAATTACTATGTAAACACAACTTGCAGTGACGAAATGAACGATCTATAGCAATGACGTAGCAATAGTGCCAGCAATCAATGACTCAGTGCGTTAACAGAATTGACCATTGTCAGGATATAGGATCTCACCAACAAGAAATTATTGTTAAAAGAACAATAGACATACACTTTCTAGAATTACAGTTATTTTCGTCATAATATTTTTTCACAAATTTTCAAATTACAATGTGTTTAGAACACTCAGAATTATACGTCAGTTTCCTCAATATATTTCTGTTTCGCTTTTCTCTTACTTTCACTAATCATGACAAAGAGGATGAATACTTTATTTAGTAATTCTCTTATCTAGAGTCGCTTTCTGCCACTTTTGGCCAGTAGTGAGAATGAGGAAGAATGATGAATGATGATCAACAGCATGGGGAATGGAGGAGCAGGAGTATCCCATCCTCCAGGCGTCTTTCCTAGTTTCCTAGCACTTTATGCACAGAAAAGCTAGTTGAGACTGGTTCCGAACCACTATGTGACTCAACTCAATATATGTATTCTTATGGAAAATATGTTGATATACATATTTGATGTAAATAATCCTACCAAATTTTGTTTCTGTAGCTATAGTTGTAATTATTAATTTGGGTACCATCCTAATTGCAATACTCATGCATCAAATATTAATTAATATGCCGCTTACATAGGTACGTTATTCTCAAACACTATTGTAAAAATAAGTAACTGAAGTAAGACTGCTATCAAAATTATCGAATGAAGGGAATCATGATAATAAATAACAATATATTTTCCACTAAATACAACTATCATACTAGGGGGTTCTTTTGAATATCCACATAGTTGTTTTAAGAATTTTATGGAGAAGTAGCATAAAAGTAGCGAAGTAGCGAGTAGCGAACAGGAGTAGCGCTACTTTTTGGTAAATGTAGCTATAGCTGTGGTGAAGCTACTTCTAAAATGTAGCGTTCTGACCACTGATCGCGACGATGTGGTTGTATGAATTGATGGAATGGATGATGAGACAAACTCAATGATACAACCATACCTGAGTCAAGGTTCGAAGCTGGGAACTCTGGCTTCGTATCGCTGACCACTCCGACACGAAGGTCGAAGCTAAGAATTGCATTAACATTGAATTCTGCGATCTCTTGGCAAGCCAAAAATGAAAGTTTAATTCTTGCCTCGTGCTAAAAATGCACGACTAAGCAAATGGTAAAGTTTAAACATTTTTTACACTTCGAACTCTAATTTCTAGCTAACCTACGATTTTGTATATGGAATATCGATCGAGTTGGTGTTTTAAGTCCACTTTCTTGCACAGTAAGGCTAATCGGGACTGGACCTACAGTTTAAAGGGGGATCCGAACCACCATGTGTCTCCGCCGGGTATCGAACCCAGGACCCCTTGACCCCCACTGCGCCATCGGGGAGGCCCGTGTACGTGGAATATGAAACGAGAAATGTGTGCTCCCACCGAAAACTGAACTAGATTTTCCTTGATTGCTATGGGAATTTGTTTCGGGATTTGTACTAAAACATATTTTCTCGTTGCTGGAAACATATTTGTTCATGTAATACAAATCCCGAAGATGTTGAGCCTGGAAAACTTTTCAGAAAATGACATAAGATTGTCTGCGCATGCGCAGTAAAGCTTCTTTCGTATCTTCTTTCTCCCTTCTCTTTGTAAGTGTTTTGTCTCTTCCTTCTATCTCTCTCTTTTTCTGCCTCTTTATCTTCTCCTTTCTCTCGCTTTTCTATTTTCTCCCTTCTTACCTCTCTCTTCTTTATTTCTTTCTCTCTCGCTTCTCTATTTCTCTCTCTCCCTCTCTCTCTCTCTCTTCTCTATTCTTTCTCTCGTTTTCCATTTCTCTCTTCCCTCTCTCTCTCTCTTTCTGGTTTCTCTATTTCTATCTCTGTCACTATTCTCTATTCTTTCTCTCGTTTGTCCATTTCTATCTTCTCTCTCTCTCTCTCTCTCTCTCTCTCTCTCTCTCTCTCTCTCTCTCTCTCTCTCTCTCTCTCTCTTTCTGGCTTCTCTATTTCTATCGCTCTTTTGCTTCTCTCACTCTACGTGTGTATGTGTGAGTGTGTTATCTCGCTTTTTTATTTCTCTTTATCTGTCTCTCACTTATTTTTCCTTTTCTCTCTCTATTTTCCATTCTCTTATTCTCAACCGCTTCTTTCATTTCTTTTTTTTCTATCTTCCTTAAAGCACTTCCTTCTCATGCGGTTTTCCGATTCAGATACCTTCTTGGAATATTTTCTGCTGATGTAAGAAACACTCAAAATATTGTGATATAAATAGAGACCGGATTTTAAAGGGAAGTCCTTTTTTATTTTTCAACACGGATCATGGAATAAACAACAACAGTCTTCCACCAACAAGATTACATGGTTTTGACTTCCCTCTTTTCCCCCCGTTTTCAGCCCACATTCCCTTTTTCCCCCTTTTTTAAAAACATTTTCCTTTCTTTTCCCATTATTGACTAATTTTTCAGCCAACATTCCTTTTCCCTCCCCCTTTTCAAAACATCTTCCTTGGTCCCTTTATTGACAGATATCAAATATTTTGTACGACTGTATTTTCCCCGAACAAGACATTCAACAATTGTCTATTTGGTGCAATTTAGAGAAAAAAGAACAAGCGACTTCTACCTTACCTTCCTCCATGAGTGTTGGGAGCACGTTGCAGCGATTATTTGAAACAATGCGAACTGGGCTTACGCAGCAACAAACACATTGTAAGCGGCACTCCTGTTGGGTTGAAAGTGTATTTATCTTTTAGATTTAGACTTTTATTATGGAGTATTTTAGAATAGTTTTAACTTAACTGTGTGACAGTGACGACAGTATTGTCAGTGAATTGGCGAAGCCAGGTACGTACAAGTGGCAGCAAGCTGCGGAAAGCCGTTTAAAGGAAGATTTAATCGAAACTAATGGTAAGATTATACCTTCAAGAAAAGGAAATGAAAAAGGACTATTGTTTATTTCTGCACTCCACTAAAAATAGTTTGGTCAACTGGGGTAATTGTGAACAGGGGTATTTGTGAACACTGGTCAGTACAGACAGGCTATTACTGATATGACCATTTTTATTATTGTGATGTATGTATTTTTCTTGGAGATGATGATTTTTGGACTCCACTTTATGAAGTTTTACAGTCCATTTTCCCAAAGGCTTTAAGAAAAAGTAGTTTTCAGTTTTCTCAGTCGTTAAAAACTCAGGTATGTGTTGCATTCTGTTGCAGTTCTATTCAAACTTTTTGGTGTGGCTGGTAGCTTAGGCTTTTGCCTTTCACACTACAGGCATGTTTTCTCAATATTTTGTGTGGTTTAAGAGTTATTCCCATTTAAAATTCTCTTCTTGGGGTAATTGTGAACAGTGTTTTGGGGTATTTGTAAACGCTGAATGGAGTTGTCACATGCACTATATTCAGTTATACTTTAGATATTGATGGGGTTGAGTACACAGAAGCTTCTTCTGAAAACGTAAAACCAGGTTGTTACATTCTCGCAAAATGTTTCGGTAATGTAAGGGACAAAACTGAATACAGATGCATTTGCTGTTTCCAAGAATGTGATAACGAAGAAGGTGAATTGATCGTGAACGAAATGACTGTAGTTGATAATGGAACAAACTTTGCACCTACAGAAAAAAATATATGCCATTCCATTTAATGACATCATCGCTGTGTTGCCAGACCCGGAAACAAAATATTTTCAGAGAAACCTGTGTCGTATTTCCTGGAAAGGTAGATGTTATGCAGAAAATGTGATATACAGTAATATGCTTTTTTTTTAGTCACATTAGGCTACTTTGTTTTCCTTTGTTTTACGAACTACATTTGTTCTCTTTGTTTTATTAGTACAGTAGGCTACTTGTAAGTTTTCTTCAAACAAGGCACAAAGTTCAGTTAACTCCAGAGAAAAGGAAAATAAAATGTTTCATACAACTGTTTCTTTCCCATATTTGTTTGTACACTTGTGTCCTGTTTATATGTTTGGAGAAATATCAAAAAGTAAATATTTGAAAGATATAGAAAGGGTCTTCATTTCCCCCATTTAAAGTAATGGTAAAAAAGGGGTATTTGTGAACGGGGTAATTGTGAACACAGGTACATTGAACACTTACTGACAATGTTTGTGCACATCATTGATCCACATGTCATCCATTCACAAATACCCCACGGATACACTCTACAGGTCTTGTAGAAAAGACAGACCATGTTCACATTTACCCCAGAAATTGAAAATCTCCCAAAACCTGAAGGGGTAATTGTGAACATCAATTTATTCCGTAGTTATGCAATATTTCAATATGTTTTTTCTTTATTGTATCAACAAAAGAGCATATGCATTCTGGTTATCCAGGAAAAAAGATTTTAAACAATACACGTTCTGAGTTCTGAACCTTCAAAGTCCAAATTTGTTTCTCGCGTTCACAATTACCCAGTTCACCCTATTTAAAATTAAAGCACAATATATACCATTCATATATATATAAAAGGGACACATTAATACTAAATTTAATGTATTCCTTTTTATATATGAATGGTATATATTGCGCTTTCATTTAAAATAATATTTTTAGTGGAGTGCCAAAAAACTATAGTCTTTTCTTTCCTTTTTTGTCCTTTGTAGAGGAAAATTTTTCCCTTTAAAATCCGGTCACTATTCATAAATGATCGTGAATTCATGTAATCACACACACACACACACACACACACACACATTTTTTTTTCGTTAAAATAGAACATTGTCAGGTACCGGTACGGTGTACCGTTGCATACCGCCAGAAAAACAAAAGCACTGTGCGTGATGCCATCTTTGTTTCTGGTGTTTCATCCACTATAATGAAAACAATCAGCATGAGTAAACATGGTTGCTCGCATAAATCCCAAAACAAATCCCATAGTGTAACTTGACTGTGCAACATAAACATTGGACCGAGCAAAGAATTATGCCCGAGGAAACCAGAACTTCCATTTCCCAGTGTTTTCAGCTTTCTTCTTATTGGATGTAGAATAAATACGTAACACTTTCACTTTCTCCAGCGTCTTTCAAGAGCGAACAAAGGCCGTGATAGAAAGAAGGTCACTCAAAGCGGATCAGCGAAAAATAACACATATTCCAAGATAATAACAGGCCGAATGCAGGCAACATCACATAAGACTTTCGTCGCGCTTTCAACCAAGCGAGGAGGAAAATAACATCGTCGGTTTCTTCTTCTTTTTTTTCACAATCAAGTCTTTGCCAAATCACCACAACAGCACTTTCTCGGCAATTTACTGAATAGAAGGTAACTTATAATAACGGTCAGTTGTGCCCGAGGGTGTCAGGCAGCAGAGCGTGCGAAAAACTGCAAAAAACGATCGTTTCAAGTAAAAGAAAAAAATAATGTTAGCTTCGATTGGTGTCGTGCAGCTACTGTGGAGCGAGAAGGGATAATGCCCTCCCTTGAGAGTAAAATAGCATGTGATCATACTGGAAGTTCTTCACAACAACTTATGACTTCGTCTGCACAAGGAAGAGTGGTGAAGGAAGAAGGGTTATGGAGAAGGAAAAGTGGTGAAGGAAGAAGGGTTATGGAGAAAGAAAAGTGGTGAAGGAAGAATGGTTATGGAGGAAGTAGGGTAGTGCCGGAAATAGGCTGGGGTTAAGTAGTAGTCGTGGAGAAAGATGAAGAAATGGTGGAGGTAGAAGGTTATGGATGAGGGAAAGTGGGCTATAAGAAGGGTTATGGAGGAAGTAGGGCAGTGCCACAAATAGAGTGGTGGATAAGGAGTAGTCGTGGAGTAAATAGAAAGAATGGTGAAGGAAGAAGCAATAATGACGAAGAAGTGGTGGAGTAAGAAGGGTAGTGCCACAAATAGGGGGTGGGGGGCAAGGAGCAGTCATGGAGGAAGTTTATAGAATGGTGGAGAAGTGGTGGAGGGTGAAGAGTTATGGAGAAGGAAAAGTGGTGAAGGTATAAGGGTTATGGAGGAAGTAGGGTAGTGCTAGAAATAGAGTTGTGGACAAGGAGTAGTCGAGAAAGAAGAAGGAATGGTGGAGAAGTTGAGAAGGAAGAAGGGTTATAGAGGAGAAAAAGTGGTGCAAGAAGTTAAGTAGTGGAGAAGGAAGAGTGGTGGAGATTGACTGATCTATCCCTCTACACTCATCTCGAAGAAGTTGGATGAACTAGATGACTAAAAATTTTCCATAATCCCCCTCAACCTGTTAGTCCAGTCAAATTTAGTATTTAGTACTTCCTTCTATTTAATATGGTGAAGCTATTGGTAACAGGAGGTGGTCATTTCCTACTACAAGCAATGCGCCAAAGGAAGTAATTGAAAGTAGTGATCGACTTAATTGAGAAGAAACTAAAATCAATTTTGTAAGCAACATTACCACAATAAAGAAAATTGCTAAATTTTCATATGAGAATAATTTTTCAAAACAAAATTGCTAAGTCAATTTAAAATGTTCCTATCACAACAAATAACAGCGGCCTGCATGGGTTTGGATGACTTGCAGATGACTGGGGTTTCTGAATAATTTCAGAATGCTGATTCCAAAAAGGAAATCCATTTTTACCCATCACGTCTAGATTTTCAGAAAATAGCAGTATATTAATAATTTCACAATAAAATGTGTAGTTCCATTATTTCCTCCATAGATGGCTCTGTTTAGAGGGTGGTATAATATTGGTTTTCTACAATACAAAACCTCCAATTTTGAACTATGCATGCACATAGAATAGTAAGCATTTAATCCACCTTCTATCTTCACAAGACACATTGACATGAAAATTGTGAACTTTGATTACGGAAGTTCCATTTTCGAAATCCCTCATAAAAATTTCCTTCACAAAATGTAACAAACTCAATGTTATAATATAGTGGATTGATTATACATAATGACGTGAAGAAATATCCTGACATGATGGGAAGAAATGGATGTCGTATCCGTCATCAGCATTCAAAATACTTCCAGAATCACTTATTGATTTGTAAACAACCGAAATTTCCTTTGTTTAAATTGATTTTATTGCGTTCTGTAATAGGCGTAATGGAATGGCCAATATGATAATTTTTATTGTGAAATTGTGAAAAATCCTGATGTGATGCGGAAATTGGATGTCATTTTCGTGATCAGCATTCAAAACACTTCCAGAATCACTTATTGATTTGGAAACAACCTAAATTTCCCTTGCATGCATTTATTTTGATGCTTTAAGTAATAGATGTAATATAATGGCGAATATGAGAATTTTGACTGTGAAATTGTTAAAAATCCTGACGTGATGGGAAAAAATAAATGGATGTCATTTCCGTGATCAGCATTCAAAATACTTCCAGAATCATCTATTGATTTGAAATCATCCGAATTATTTTTCCCAAAATGCAGGGCTGTGTAATAAAGGAACCACGCCACAGTCAATCTAACAGTACAAATAAAATACACTGAATTCATCGATCGTCAAATATATCCAACCGTTTTGAACACAGAGAAAATTCCTTATTCGATGCTGGACAAATGTGTTTATCAATAACAAGCTAATAAAATATAGATTTACCACGAAAAGCGATACTTGAAATAGATTTTAATGCCTAACAACTATATGCAATGAAATTTGAAGGAATGACAATATATTTCTAAAATAAAAGTACAGTATAAATAAAGAAGGAATACTAAAGAAAATGACAAGGTAAAAATTAGTTGATTCCCACGATGCCACTGAAGCTGTGTCGAGAATGTTCGTAGTTGCCCACTCACAGTTAATTCTGCATTTAAGCTGGAATCTGACATGCCAGTACGCCCCCGCCGAGCGTCACATACGTCTTGGGAGAAAAGGGTAGGTCTTGTTTTGTCACATGCAAGCAGATGTGTGAGGTCGGTGGGAAAAGTTTCTCCTTGTGTGGGAGGCCACAGCTGTTCCATCTCTACTTATTACCGCAATTACATGTACTTTCACTTGAACATTGCTTCTCGTAATTGAAGGAGTAAGACGAAAGTGGAATTACTCAAGAATTGGATTTCTAAATTACGTGCAATTTTATAGGCTTCCGAGAAAAATCTCATTGTCTTGTCAATTGTTACATGCCTTCCCTATTAAGGGGCGTAGTTGTGCTTAAATAAAAAGCTGGGCGGACTTTACTTCGCTTGTGTGAAATTGCCAGAGAGCAATACAAACAAGTTAAATGACACACTACAACTGTTTTCTTTTTTATATCTAAATCTTGAGCTGAGAATGAGTACCTTCTTTTGAAAGAGTTCCCTCGTCTGGCCAAGTGGGGGACCTTAGGTGCCCCACAGTATTTTTTTTTTTTATTCTTCTAACCTATGTGACGTAAAATATTGTTATTTTTTGTATGTTTCGCTTTCTAAAATACTCCCCTTTGGACATCTTATGTTTTGTTTTTGGAACGGCAATTTATCCTAAAGTGGCATTTTATTGCAGTGAGATCCACCACTCTTCGTGTTTACGCCGCCAAAATTTTTCATTATTTTATATATAAATGCGAGGATCTATGCCCTTCTATTTAGTAACTTATTGTTTTTATTTGGTTATTTATTTTTATATAGGTATTTTTGTATAATAATAATGTAAGGATGTTTAGTTTTCTGGTGAAGCCAATATTGTTCGGTTTGCCTTGGCGTTACAAGCAAGCACTCGCAATTTTTCAGTGTTGAAGAACAAGCAAGTGTCTTGCAAAGAAAATGGAATTCCATTAGCATAGAGTATATAATTTCTTAACTATGCAAGAAACACCACTGAAAAATCATTCGTGCCCATTAATGATCCAGTCATCAAAGATTTTCCTTCCGAAAAGTATGTAGCCTCGTGGATTAAAGAAAGATACCATTCTGAAACTGACGAACCTCACCAGCCGAGACAACAGCGGGCTGTTTTCCACCAAGTTTCCATAGCACAGTGCTGATATTTTACACATATTAAAGTGTTCACAAGCAACTTGTAGGTATGTTAGATAGAATTTTAGTTTGAACTTGACAATAGAAATTTGGTCAAGCTTTCTATGTTACTAGTTTGATAGCTCATTTTGTGTATAAGTTTCGGATTTCTTAGAATATAAACATACTAAGTGTTTCTAAATTCCGTTTAAATGTTATCATAAGATTTAATGCAGGGTTGTTAAAGGTCAGGAATTTTAAATAAATTCAATTCCGGTCCAGGAGAGAAAATCAGCAAGCGTTAATAAGTTCTGGACCGTAAAGAACCTTTTTATCTGTAAGGTATTTCAATTAGGTCCAGGAACCTTTTTTCCGGATCAATTTAAATACGGTCCAGGAACCTTTTTTTTTCAATGAAACAATACGCAACTTGGACCGAATTTAAATTGTGCGAGAAAAAAGGTTCCGGTCCTACAGCAGAACCCAATAGAACCCATTAGAATTTTTAGGTTCTTGGACCTTTAACAACCCTGATTTGAAGACTAAAATTGGTAAACGCTGTAAGTGCCACAATAATTCAAACACCGTTTTCCACGTTAAACTGTGAAATGTGCCATGCTCTATAATGTGGTAAACGTGAAAAGTGGCTGGTAGCCCTCTAAGTAGTTCAAAGGGCGTGTAAAGAGATCACTAGTGTGAACGTTCTTACGGGCTGTTGTGCTGAACGATGCGATTTCCCAATACTTTCGCTTTTGGCACTTACAACGTTTACTACTTTTAGTCCTCATTTAATGACCTAGGTTTAAAATCCAATAGTTTAGTAACATATACAAATTTGCATACCCATAGATCCTACCTCCCGAAATGAAATCACAAATATGCCTCCAAAGCAAAAAGCTTAAGTCTCACAGTGGGTACAACTCAAGTGTTTTTTCCATAATTTCCAATGGAGGGGGTGTAAGAAAGTTTGTTTCTGGGAGGGAGGCAGCCCGTAAGTACGCCCGTGTGGGTAAAAAATTATTTGAAATATATTTCTTTATAATTTCCACTCAGTGCGTGAAGTCACCATTCTCCGTACCTTTCCATTGACTCTTCCGACTGCCGGGACCTTGAATTACAGCTGTGAGAATTTGTTAGTTCCGCTCACAGGGCTGCAGAAGCACTGCCTGGGTAAATGTTACCCACACGCGCGCTCATACGTTTCAGTTTGGTATTGCAACATATTCTTTTTTCTTATTTTTTTCAATTGCGTAATAACAACAAAAATGTTCAAAATTAATAAAATTCGTTTAATCAACAGAGGTTTTGATATTTAAATTCTTTAAAACGATTATAATTTGAATTTAAGAAGTAATTTTGCTTGTGGATGAAATTTACCCTTGTGTCTTAACGCTCATTTTACAGTGTTTTTTCTCATCTTTATCAATTGCGTAATGCAACAAAATGTTCAAACCTAATGGAATTACTATAATCAATGAAGATCTTATTATTTACATGCTTTAAAAAAATATCATTCGGATTTACGAAACAATTTTGCTTAGGAGTAAAATGTATCCATCGCGCATCCTGCCGGGTTAAGTGAGATAACGCAAGAACGACCTCTTTGAGAAGTAGTGAAAAACTGGGGAGTTGATAAACATATTGAGAATATGTGAATGTATATCATTAGTTCCTCTGCTTAGTTCCTTTTCTGCACAAACAGGAAGTCCCTTTGAAGTTTCCTTTGTGTTCCTTTTAGCCATCTTTAAAAATAATAGAATGAATGACTATGCTCTGAGCGATTATGGCCATTTTGTAAAATTAATTTATACCTTATAGCCATACGATGAAGCTTAAGTTATATTTAATGTATGGAATGATGTGTAATCTTAAACGCTATGTAGCTTTCTTTTCTAAATGTATATATTTATAAATATGCACCTTGAACTCTTCAAAACTGGTGATATTAGCCAAAAGTTTCATAAAGATTGTTTTTCAATTCACTTTATACTACTTTGTGCTCTAATGGGCTAATCTAAATAAAATAAAATGCATCAACTTAAGGTAGAAGAAGGTTCCTGTGCGTGAATTTCTTGTACGTACCAAGAGTTGACGATGATGATAACTTATACCTTCATTTTCCCCATCTATCTTAGAGAGAGCGAGAGAGAGAGAGAGAGAGAGAGAGAGATATGACACAATACACACAATCAGGTTATTCATCCATCCATCTAGATATTAATTCAAGGGGTTGACAACTTTTGCTTCAAGTGTAGCACATGGAACGTTTCTTTTCATTCACAACACAGGTAGAATGGATAAGCTACTAAGTACAATATATTTACGACACATATTGTTACAATGCGAGATAAGAACGCAACATATCTCAATGCGTACGTGCTAACACAAAGGGAGCCAGATCAACCTTTATGGATGCGTTATCTCTTCAAATTGCATTCCGAGAATAAGCTTTCGGGAATGTAATTGTTTTCAATGCCAGAAGTTGTAAACCTTGTTTACTATTGCCATATCTTGATTGGCTTTGAAATTTCCATCGTAAGTCGTAAAGCTCATGAGTTCATTCAAGAAACCATGAATGTACATGCGGTTACACCATCGAATGACCCATTAAAAATCCTTCGACAAAATTTGTAGGATATTCCAATAGCTCCGGTTAGATAACGCACATATGTATAAGTGTGTTCCTGAATTTGCAGTTTCATTTTGTTTTTATGTCGCTCTTCTATCATTCTTGGTTAATCGCGACGATAAGGATGAAGGATATATCAATGAAGGGTGGAAGAAAATTAGCACAGTGAATCATTCGTTTCTCGTAGCGCTCCCGGGTTCGATATCCGTTGGAGGCACATAGTGGTTCGGATTCCACTTTAAACTGTAGGTCCAGTCCCGATTAGCCTTACTGTGCACAAAGTAGACTTAAAACATCAACTCAAACCAAACCAAATGTCTCGTAGGGCGCTAAGTTAACCATTCTGCCACGGAGGCTTCCGTCACTTAGTTTCTTCACCAGATAGAGAAGACACTTGTCCAAATCAATTACTTTTGTTAATTAATTACTGAATAAAATTAGGTATGGACATTTACTTTTATGATTAGGAAGAGTTTTAAAAAGTGTATGTGGTTCTCTAGCTTGTGATAATTGAATAGTTGAGGTTGTTCACAAACTATTACATTATAAACAGACTGAATTACGATACTGAAGATTGTGGATTCTGTTTCTTTGAGATCACTTTCAAATACTGAAATAAACCTAATCAGAACTGGGACATATTTCGAACGAGAATGGACAATGTTCAGTTTCTTGTAATCACTCATTGTTAGTGAGAGTAGCAAGACAACTTTTCATATAATAAATAATACGGACTATTTTTATCGCATTTCATCGCTTCATAATATCCTGTGTGCCGACCTCCGTGGCGAAATGGTTAGCACAGCGCGCTACGTCGCCAGGGGTCCTGGGTTCGAATCCAGGCCTGGTCGCGGGCATTCTTTGTGAGAGTCCCTTCATCAATTTCATCATATTATCACTCATCCCCGTCGTCGCGGTTAGCCAAAAGTGGTAATCCCGGTTTCGAATTCCGGGTAAGACACGGATGTTTGTTTTTGTCCTGAACAAGAAATTAGAGAATTAAGTAATATACTAGTTTAGCGTACGAGAGAAAAGAATGACGGGGAAACCACCGTTTAAAGGTTTTCCTTTAGTAAAATTTACAAAAATGGTCAGCGCTTACGATTTTTGGTCCCAGGTTCGATTCCCGGTGGTAGTCCCAAAAATTTCGGTGTTGACCCAGTATCGTGAGGACAATAGGGGATATGCTTGAAAGCAATGGTAACAGACCCTGGTCTCTCACGCAAGAAAGCAGGGGACAATTGGACACCCAACGACAAGCCGATTGTAGCGTCGTTGCTTTGTAATCAAGGTGTCCCGGGTTCGATACCCGGTGCAGGCACATGGCACAGTGGTTCGGATCCCACTTTAAACCGGCGTCCCGATTAGCCTTACTGTGCATAAAGTGGACTTAAAACACCAACTCAAACGAAACACCAAACCAAGACAAGCCGTTTGACAGGACTGTTTCCGGCAAGAGGTTTGTTTGTTTTTATTAGGAAATTTCAGTTGAACCATGTCAAACGTTTCGATGTTAATAAGGTAGTTGTCCATTTAAGATTGCATGCAAAAAAAAAAAAAAACACTGCCACTGTCGTGTTCTTTGTGCAGACTTCGTTAACAATTGTGCAAACATGCACGGAAGAAAAACATTTCCCAATATCCTCTGCGCATCACGTACATTTATCTCTTAGAAAACACATTTCAGCAACACCTGCAAACTCGTGCATTACCATGATTAAAGTAAGCAATGCATCCACTAAGCACGATGTATGAGAACAAACACGTATGACGTCTTGAGCAAATGTCTCAAGATTTTCATCATCCAAATTCCAGAAATTCTGTTCAAATGTGAACAACGTGCCTTCCAGTTGGTTAATAATTGTGCCTCTTGCAAAATTCTACTAATGGGAAAGTCCGTAAGACGTTTGGTTTCCACTCGAGGGAATCGAGTTCGATTCCCAGAGTGGGCCATCTCAAGTAGGAATTTATCTGCCAATGTCCCTATCCGAGCGTCTCTGGGATACCTGAAGGAAATATTTATGTCCCAAAGTGCCCTGAGCGTGGTGACGATCACTCCCATCCACTGTGTCTGGAATCGAAAATTTGTGATGACCTACTCCATGGGCCTTAGTAGAGCGGTGCAATACAGAGTGAACAACTTCAACTGGCGTGGAATATAAGAAAAAGGAAAATAAAAAAATGTTACCTGAATTTAGTATTTTACATTTTTTTTTACATGCGAGTTCTGATCAACGTCACTTCCGACAGTGTTGCCACAACATGAGATTATGATTTCCCTTTACAAGACGCGAAATGTTCCTTTTTCATCCGATTTCCCCCCTTCCTCTTAGAAAAATTGAAATCTCAATCACAAAACTCACAACCAATTACTATCATTTATCGAATACCAATTCATAGAAAATGGTATTATTGATAGAATGAATGACAATAATGAATAAGAGATAATATTATTAATAGCAGATTTTGCGACACTGTCTTGCTTGCCTCGTGAATGAGGAAGCCTGTCACGTTCTAGGTCTAAACTTTGATATCTCTTTGATTTGACTTGGTTTATTTTGCTTCGATATTCTGTCACTTTGGGCTAATCGCGAAGATGAGAATGAGTGATGTGTTCCCCGTGTCAGGGTAACAAGTGTTTCTTTCCTTATTGAAATATTTATTAATATGTTAATTAATTAGTTAATTACGTGTATAAAATATGCATGTGTGATTAGTGTATCTTAATTTATTATGTATTTTTAGGTTCATATATTACCTGTATAGAAACCATGTAGCACTCTGCTCTTTCTTCGTGTCTCGAATGTTCAGGCAAAGGCGAGCGTTTTTAGCTGTTAAAAATCAAAACTTTTGAGGCGCCAACCAAAGGTGTATAAACTCCCAGATGAGACTGGGGGAGGCCGGCAGGCAACAACACTTCCTAGTCAGTTGTTCATCAGCCTAATCATTACCAGTGCACACTTAAGAGTCGGTTAGTTCATTGAACTCTCCAGCCTAACTATTGCCTATTTTTGGGGAAGCAGAAAAAGGTTTTATAAGCTATTGCCTTGACTCATCTCACCTAACAGGTCAATAGGTGCCGGGGATTGCCCCGAGTTTTTTTATTTCCTGGAGGTGAGGCCTGCTCGAAAAAGTTCTTCTTTTTTTTATATAAGCTGTTGGAACTGTGACTTGGAAGGGAGAGGCTGTTTTGCTTCGGTCAGATCGGATCGGAGGACAGATCTCCCGCAACGGATGCTGTAAGAGATTGGATTGCCGGGCAGGCTAGTGGCTAGGTGTCCAATATTCAGGTAAAAGGGTGGTTTGTTCTGGATGTTATTTGGAAGCAATTACGGTGCGCCAACCAGCCTAGTGCCTTGTCACCGTGGAGTGTTGTGTAATGTACACGTCGGGTGATCTCGCACCTATTAAGACGTTTCTTGGAGAAACGCGAGTCTACCTTGTCACAAGCGTACTTCCGATATAATGCATGAAATGCAAAGCATCCAGGTACAAACATTAGAGATTTACAACATCACAAAAATTAAAGTTTTGGCCCGATAATTAGAGAAAGGAACGTTCGGATACTACTTGTGTATATTTAAAAATTACGTTAATTAATCTTTAGAAAATACCCAAAATTTCTGTTTTTAATTTCACAGTTGCTGGACATGATAATTTATCCTCTACAACAGTAAAGTTTCGCAAATGTTATCCGTTGTCTCTTGCTATTTGTAGTTAATGATATAATTATGTAGACGTGTTGCAACCCACATGTATCGTCGTACAAAGAAAGATACCCCTAGACAAATCAGAGCCGAGTTGGAAGTGCACCGAACCTTGAATGCGGAGGTAAAGTGTGGGTGGACCAAGCAAGTAACAGATGATATGATGAAATAGATGATGGGACAATCACAAATAACACCAATGCTCAGACCGGGATTCGAATGCGACACCCTGACGTCGTAGTGCGCTCTGCTAAACCCTCTTTGTTTTTATTTAAAGGAAACACATCAAGCGGTAGTTTCCACCATCATTATTTTTCTCTGTTTTCACATGTATCAGTTTTTCACTAATTTTCGTCTTGCTCATTTTCTCATTGAGGACAAACACAAACATCCATGTCTTAACCGGGATTTAAACCAGGAACCCCTGGCGTCGTAGATCCAGTCTCAATTGACGTATCCGTGCATAAAGTGAACTTAAAACAAAACCTGAAAACTAATATAATACTAACAGTCACGTATAAGCTACATACATCAGATACCATGGGAAGTTCTAAATTTTGAAGGGTTGTATCGACCTTAGTATTACCATAATTCTCTTACCAAACTGTACCGTGGTAATGCACTGGCACATTTACAATGTAAATATTAACATGTGTCTATCCGAATCCAGAGCGTGGGAGGCAGGCGGTTATTTTGCCCCGGCCACAGAGTTTTGGGGGCACCAAAACGATACTCTGGAGAGGGGTTTGTGTGTATTTATATCCTCCTAGGAGGGAGAGGAAGAATGCCTCAGGCTGTATCTTCGCCCCGGGGGAGGGAAACTTCGTTTCAACTCTGCAGAACAGTAAATTTATAATTTTGCATTAGCTTAACATGAATTCGTTTCAGTTTTATATTTACCAATCAAGCAACCTTTTATGTCAATAGATATTTATTTTTAAGCCCGCTTTAGAAGAAATCATTTTCCTTAGAATTTTTCTTAACATTTATGCCATGACCAAAACGCTAAAGAAGAAATGTTAAGAAAAGTTATGGCATTTCAGATACCATGGCATATCTCATGGCATTTCTCAAAGATAGAACCGGCTCTATTTCCGTAGCATTTTTCGTAGCATAACCAAACAGAAGCAACCTCATGGTCACGAGTGCAAATGTAATGGCGTTCTCTTGAGATGTAAACAACGTATCACTTCACACTTTTAAACGACTATAACTATTCAACCGAGAGGAATAACGTTTCGTATTAAATGGTTTTAGATAGACAAGAATGGCGCTGATTAAATACATACTTTATAAAGTTTACTAAACACGTATGGGAGAATATTTTAGCTTTTTTCAATTGTAAACACCGTGCACACAGCATTGACGGTGTAACTCGACGTGCCTTTCGTGCTGTATGTATTGTACATTTTAATTGAAACAGTTAACCGAAATGTTCCATAAAATGCTTTCGTGTAAACTACTATCTGTTATAAGATTTTTGGAAGCATTTGCGTAGCATTTATGCTAGCTAAAACGTTAAAGGAAATGCTTTCGTCTAAAGCCGGCTTTACATCTAGGATTCTATTCATATATGTTTTTCTAACAGCAATATCAATTATCGCGCAAATAATATAATTAAACAGAGTACATTTTTGCAATTACAAAAAGGTGGAAAATATATACACATTCGTTAACAAAATCGAAACAATCTGCGTTAAAAAAAACAACATAGAAACTGAAAAAGCATCAATTCAGTTTCCTTGCAGTAATAGTATTCTTCTTACAGCCCTGTGTTTCTGCTCCGTAAACGAAAGTGAGTTGCTCTTCGCAATGAAAAATATAAGTTGTTTCCAGAAAATATACATGTGAAATCATTTATAGAGAAAATGTATTTCGCATGTATTGCCATGTTTTAGCCATTTAAGAATCCTTATTGTTTCATTAAAATATAGCAATAGAAACAAACAACACACAAATCTTGTTCGTAACTGGAAAAAAATATTGTGAAGGTTCCAATACACAGCATTTGGATCATGAAGCTATTGTTATGGTATCAAGCCTACTTTATGCACAGATAGGCTAAACGGGACTGGACCTACAGTTTAAAGTGGGATCCGAACCACTTATGTATCTCCACCGGGTATAGAATCCGGGACCCCTTGATTACAAGGCGACGGCGTTACCGCTACGCCATCGAAGAGACCCTGGATCATGAAGCTATACTCAAGTACAGATATTAATGGTGGGATAGTCTTAGCCATATCACACACTTTATCCTTAGTGTTTAATTACAGTATTTTTCCCCTTCTGCTTTCTGCACTACTATATATTTTTCTCTTTTTGTGATCCACGTAAATCTTTCTGGTGCACACATTCGTAAGACAAAACTTCTAGACGAATTTGGCGTGGAAATGATATGTTCGAGTACAGTATTTTGGTCTTTGCTCACAACTTCATCATCAACCAAGAATTTCGTTCCTGATAGTACTGTAGTTTTCAGAACCTGCAATTGTTATTAATCTTTCCCCGCCAGACGGCTACTTTTCCACTAGATAGAAATCACTAAAGTTACATATCGTGCAACAAAGTTGTAAAAGTTTTAATCCTTGCAGGCGGACGATTCTTCTTGTGGGAAATAGTTTTTCCATGAAAACTGTTACTTTGCGTGATCTTGTAACAACGGTAGGGTTATAGAGGGGCAACGTCCCAATAACTTCTGAAATCACTGCGGCAAAAGTTTCATATTGCGTTTACAGTGCTCAAATAAATCGAACTTGAAATTTCTTGTCTGCAACTGCAACTTTTAGAAAGGATACGGAATGGCGTGGTTATCTTACTGTTGCTTGTAAACGGAAATGGAAGAACATGTATTGTGCGAACATATCCGAAGGGAAGGTATATTTTATATTAAACTCCGTGGCAGAACAACCCTTCGAGGACCAAGGTGGCCAAGGTTTGCCCTTTTTGTTGAGTGACACGTGGTCAATTAATTAAAATAATATTAATTAAAATGTGTAATTTTACTCAGTACTTATGAAAGACACGTAATACGCTCCTCACAAAAGGTTTCAAATATTAAGCACAAAAGATTGGAATACTGTTATATTAGACGATAGGGTTTCATTGATTGGTGTTTTAAATCTACTTGATGCACAGTAAAGCTAATCTGGACTGAACCTGCAGATCAAAGTGGGATCCGAACCAGTGGCTTCACCGGAACCCGGAACCCATTCATTACAAGGTGACTACGATTAGGCGATAAGAGATAGCCAGGGTGGCATATGTCGGCGAAAGCACGAGGACGTCCAGCAGACAGATACCATGTGTTGTTGAATTCCAAGATCTTGCCTATCACCAATTGCCTAATATAACAATATTCCAAACTTTTTGTGAGGAGTGTATTTGTCTGTAAAGCCACTTTATGCACAGACAAGCTAATCGGGGTGGGAAGCACTTATTTTGCATCCAGCGGGAACTGAACAAGGGCATCTCGTCGCCTCGGTGACCGAGCGTGCTAACTGGTATACTCACGATCTCGATACTGAAGGTCACGAGTTCGAGTCTCAGCCTGGATCTGGGCGAATTGCTCAGTGACACACATATGCCGCATATGGAGTGTCCCTTCTTCAGTTTTAGCTATTCACCATCAATCCTCATCGTCGCTAATTGCCCAGAGTGTAAGAAAAGCGATGCAAAATAGTAAGACCGCTAGGTCACGATGACATGCACGGACTTCCGCAGGATTTTTTTTCCAAGGGGGGGGTCAAAGGAGGCATATTTTCCCCCTTAATAGTGATGCCTCCTAAAGAACTGCTTGTCTGAAATTATTATGTTCCTTCAACGCCCTTATAATAATTAACATAAATTACTGTGGCTGAAATGAAATTATGTGTGAAACATATATTTTTTAGGCAGACATTCATTTTCCAGGTGGGGGGCGACCCCCTTTCGGAAGTCCATGATGACATGTAGGGAGTAGAGTAGCTGGGACAGTTAAACTACAAATGTGCGTTTGCGCGAAACAGGAAAGTTCGCATTTTCTAGTAATTCGTCAGTTGAAATTGAGACGTGCGTATATTGCAAAAGTATGAAACGTATAAATCCTCCTTTTCAAAATAAATTAATAAATTTGGCCCACAAGTGCATCGACCTCTGAGACGCGTTAGTTCTGTAAGTTTAAAAGAGAACTCCGTTTGCAAGAGGTCTGCACAGGTAACAAAGTCCCCAGTGTGTTGCAAAAGTTCCTGTTACCTAAGTTTCTTTTCTTGTGGCAGATTGTTCGAGGAACAACTGCGAGCAGTGTCCAATGGAAACTCGTCTACAAAGTAACGTACACAGCAACATTGTATTCACTAAGCGTGATGTTCCTCTGCGGCTCTGCCAGCACGCTACGTCAGAAGTAGTCTCGACCCCAGTCGCATATCTCATTCTGCTCGTCCCCAGCGCAGTCGAACGCGTGGCGGGCCTGAGCAGTGTCTTCCATGACAACATTGTGTGTTGATTTCGGGGGCTGTTGGTAAATTGGGAGTGTGTAACAAAGTAGTGAACACGTTTTCTGAAAGTTGAAATTGCGCTTATGGAGTTTAAGTAACATGGCGCGCCCGTGCGGTCAGTTCGAAACGCCTTCGATGTGCGCTTGTAGTTCGGAAGTCTAGTTGACGATGCCACAATGCCAGTGAATGACACGAGCTGTAGGAAGAATGAACTTCGGGGGGCGATGAGCAATGCATCTGGTGTAAGTGCAGTATGATGTGACGAAAAAATAGCACCATGAGCAGCGAGCGGGCAAGTTTCAGATCGGGCGAGTCACGCCCGGCCCGTCTGCTCTTAGAAGATTTACATATACCACGGTTTTGTATGCTGATGGCCTCGCATTTGCACCATCGGCGCTTCTCCGACTCGGACCATGTGATGAAAGGAAAACCTCGCTCTCGCACAGGTAAGTAAACAAATGTCTTTAATGGTTCTGGTACTGGTTATTGGGAAAATGTTAAGTTTTACAATGGATCGTAATCAACATAAAAGAGTGTGTCGTGCGTTTGTTAACAGCAGTACTACTTGTTGAATAAATGTACACACGTGCCGGATATTGACATGTGCGTATCTCTCATTGCAATAAAGTAGGTGAGGATGCGTTGAATATCACCTCACCGAGCAGAAGTTTATAATTAAAATGATTTTAACCCTTTGGTCTACGATTGATGTTAAATTTTCGTAGTTTTCAAATGCAAGTAGCATTTGTAGTTTTCAGCATGTATCTACTAACTTCCATTTTAAAGCATTAACACGTTCTCATTGTCAGCTGCACATAATAAAATCGTAATAAACTTAATGGAAACTATTAGTAGAGGTCCCGGGTTTGATACCCAGTGGAGGCACATAGTTGCTCCGATCCCGCTTTAAACTGCAGGTCCAGTCCCAATGATCCTATCTGTACATAAAATAAAATTAAAAACAAACGATTAGTAGAATGACGATTAATTATGTAAATTTTATTACATTAACATTATTCCATAACATTAATAGTCATTCCAATCTTGCAATTTGGGGCCTCCCTGATGTCGTCGCCTTGTAATCATGGTGGCCCGGGTTCGATACCCTATGTGCCTCCACATCGAAACCGAGTCCCCTTGACTACAAAGCGCGGCGTTACCACTACGCCATCTGAAAGGGGGGGGGCGGTGGGCCATTCGAATTCATGAACACAAGGTTCGAGACGTGAGTAATAAACAGTGATAATAATATACGTCAATTATGATGTTATTCCTCAAGCTAAAGCCGCGCACACATTCTACACTGGAACATGACTGTGTGGAAATTTTTCTCGACACCGGCAACTCTAGGTTGTCTGTCAAGCCCCTTAACCCTTAAATTTTGGAAGTTTCATGTAGCAGGAAACGCCAGCAGATCCTTATTATTTGATTTCCCGATTTTCTCTTCGAACCCAGACTACCGTTTCCAACCAACGTTCCATATTTTCTTCTTGCTATACACGTCAACACTGAGTCATAGTCCGCAATCACAAATAAATTATTATAGAAACGCTCCAAAGCACCCTTTGACTTTTCACACAAACCACTTTCTTATGTCCTTTCTGATCAGCAGTCTCTTCCGATAATGAACAAAGAACGCAATAATTATTTTTTTTCGTTATCTCTTTGTTATAACTGTAATACAACATATCTCTATTGTCGCGTTTAATGATAAGCGCTCTTATAGCCCACCGCCAATAATATTGTTGCGGAAAGAAAAACATTGTTAAAACATTTGCATAGGGCTTACTCGATACTTGGAAATCTCGAGTTATGTGAAGTCAAATCTTTACATTGGTTCTAATAGCAAAATACAGATCTGCACAAAAAGACAACCATGCCAGCAAAAGTTCTGCTGAAGTTAACGGTTCACGTTGTGAGCATTTCCAAAATTATTATAGTAGCCATATGATGGTGGCTGACGCGCATCATGCATTCTTACCCTGTCCCATTCTCAACATTGTTCCCGATCATAAGTGTTTGACCATAATAAGCTCATTGGAGTGATGGTCAAATTACATAAAACAAACATAAACAAACAAAACGAACGTAGAAGTAAGAAGGCATACACTAAGGAGTAAGGTTCGCCCTGTACCCTCGACTATAGCCATGTGGCTGGTTCTGGCAGAGATGTTGTGCAGATGACTGGACATTCGCTTGCTCTCACTTTGTGGGTGTCTGTTATAGTTGCACTGACGTCTGTTTTGTATAATTCCTATTTTATCTGATGATATACTTGGAGGCAAAAGAGAGATTGATTTGCTTCGCCGATCATGAGCTGCACCTAAATTTAAAGTTGAAGTACCAGCAGGATATGTTAGAAAGTTTGATCTCCCATTAGCATAACAAAAACTGAATTTACATAGTAACTTTCTTTCCCTTGGTATTCACAAATCTCATTTCCTATTTTCTAAAGGAACGCAGAAATTTTAACCACAAACTTGCTTCTCCCTTACATGTGATATCATTGGATCTTTCAGCCATATTGTATACCCACAGATAACCCAAAGAAATTACTTGGGCTCATTTTTGAGGGGCTTTGGGTGCATCTCTAGAATCGTACTCTGTTTTATGATGATGTTTTCTCAAATCCATTTAACAGTTTATTATTATAACAATAACAACATTGTGTAAATTTGTGGTTACTTAGGAATTCATCTTGTGGGGGTGATTACTGTATTTTAGATGTCAGGGGGAATTATCCTTTACACCTATAGTCCTGGGGAGGGAGAGGGAAGTCACCTCGACGGACTTTGTTCAATCCGCCTATGGTCTTTAGGTTATCCTCCTTCTTTCCAAACCCTATCTTCTAGGGAAACAAGAAATTATCAATTCATTCAATAGTCATACTATTAGTAATGTTGTCGGGAGATTGACACTTTACACATACTGTACTCTTTATTAATCAAATAACTAAGAATAAGTTTAAATTTTCACTTAGGTTAGATATATATTTCCTTAAACCTGTATAGAAATGCTGGTAAATTTTCAATAGGGTTGCGATCGCCTACATACTTGTATGTACATGCATGCATGTGTAATTTTATGTATATGAGATGGTATTTTTCTCAAACGTTACGCAGGGCCTCCTTCCTGATGGCGTAGTGGTAACGTCGTCGCCTTGTAATCAAGGGGTCCCGGGTTCGATACCCGGTGTAGGCACATAGTGGTTCGGATCCCACTTTAAATTGCAGGCCCATTCCCGATTAGCCTTACTGTGCATAAAATGGACAACAATTCAAACGTTACGCGCTAAATATTTGGCAGCGTTCCTACATATTTGTTGTCCCAGCCACACACATTGATTGGCCAATACATATTAAATGATGCTGCTCGTTGCTCAGTCACCAGAAAACAACAAATACTTGCTTGTCTCTGCGTCATCAGATTCCAAGATCGCTCCCAGCTGTTTTCCCACGGTCTGAACTATGGCGATTGTGTAGTCGCCATTCTTTGGGAGCCCGTGGGGGAACAGGATAGGTGCCAAGCAAAGAATCTAATTTTGCAACCGCTAATTTCGAAACCTGAAAGGTACCTTCAACGCGTAGGATCGCAACTTAATTCAATCGCATCGCTGTTTCCATTTAAATTTTATTCTGCTATCAATGCATAGACCTGAGGAAATATAGTTTGCATTTCCAGATGAGATTAGAAGAAATATGCCTCACTGCTCCGTCACTAATCACAACAATTAGGATGAAAATTGATTAGATGAAAAAGAGGAAGGCACATTCTCAAATACCCATAGCTCCAATATATCATCAGAAGTAAGTGATGAATAAGATCATCTAAACTCTGTGATCTCAGTTTTCATGTCTCAAGTTTCCACAGTATAGTAGTTGCAGGACTGCGAGTATTGCACACATTTGAATATAAAATTAACTATATTAAACACATCTCTGTATAGTAATAGTGTTCTTGCGCGGACTTCATCATCAGAAAATTTCTAGGAAATTAAGATTATGATGTTTGCTCCTGATTGTAGATATGTAGGACAAAATTCTACCTCGTTCGTGTTTTCTCCGTAGCGTTGTACTATACACAAACATTGCACTTGCATGCAGAATGCTAGACTCAATGGGGATTCCCCACTGGTTCTATGTTCGAATCCTGGAAAAGTTATGGTGTTTCATTGTGTTTGGTCCCGCATTTCTTTCATCAAACCACTGTCGTTCTCGGATTAAAGTAAAGGGAAATATTTTTAAAGGAAGGAAATTCTGTTCATGAAATAAGGAATGTACAAGCGTGTACTTTGTTTTGCAATAGCACCTAATACTTTTCATGCTTTTCATTTCAGTTTGTTAAATTTGTATCTGTTTTGACACAAGATATTTTAGCAAAGGTAAAGATATCCCTTGTGCTCTACACTTCTTCATCTTTCAGCAGAGAGGCGAGATAAAACTGAAACTCTGCAAGAATAGGTAATGTCGCTAATTCAAATCTTCACGCAAAAGACAACCTCACAAGAAATTTAGAATTGCACATCGTGTAATTTATGCGATAAAACCATAGAGGTTTTTCTGTGCGTATGTTTGTTTCATCTTTATATCCTTCTAAGCAAAAATAATAACCGCTCAGTTTTATATAGCGTATAAGTGCATGGATATTGCTGTACTCCTTCATGCTTCGTGGAAACTGTACTTTATCCCCTTCTCATTACATTTTTATCCCTCCTGCTTAACTCTGATGAGAATGGCAAACTCAGTGCAACATCCATATCCTACTTTGCATACTTATCGAATCGTGTATGGGCGGGAGTGAATATCTGACATAAATGTACTTTTCCTTCAGATTTCAAAACCGTTGATATAATGTTTTCCTTATGGTTTTAAAAACCCAAAAATTGTTTGTTTTTTTCCCCAGAATTTTTTGGTCATCAACCTCAGAACCATACTTGTGAATATAAAGTTTGGCATTGAGGGAGGGGCACTTGCCTCTGTTTGTTCCTTCCTGGTGACGACCTTGAATTCGTAGTATGTTGCGCTAGCCATTATGCCATCTTAGACCGTTTTTTTTAAATTTGTTCGTACATTTACATCGTGATTTCAGAAGTTTTAGAAAAACAAATCTTGCACTGCGCTTCCAGTCGGACACGGCAGCCTCTCACTCACCTTTCTTCGTCTAATAAGAAACGTTGGGATATTTTACGACGTATTTAAATTTGAGAACATAGTTTCTAAACTATCCTGTTCGGAGAAAGAATTATCTCATGTTTAGAGATAAAGTTGACTTGAGAGATCATCCCTTTTCCTTCTCCGATTGCACAATGTCACGTTTCTTCCTTTTAGATCTTGGACAGTCGCTAAAGACATGCCACCCAGCATTGTTAATCTGTGACAGCTATAATTCATTGCTGCAGAGACTTATAGCCTACTTCTAGGTAGTGTAACGATCGTGCATGCATCCATTGAAAGTTACCTTCGGGCGAAACCCCATTCTTCGTGGCTATGGTCAGAGAAATTTCAATGGATTTATATTGCTTCAGCAGCTGTGAGGAAAGTTTCACGTGACGTCACAATGACGTATGTAGCGTATCACAAACACTGGAGCGTGATGATTGTTGAGGTTTGTGGCAAATGAAACTCACGTCTTCCATACTGAGATAAGGCGATCCTCAAATCATCTCTCCCTCTGTCTCTTGTACTTTTCCTCTAACATACTGACAAGTACCCAACCATTGTTTGATTTAGTCTGTACTAATCATTTCTAAACTCAGCATGTGCTGTCAGGTTGGAATGGCATTTCTAGTGTTGCAGTACTACACATTTCTTCATGTTTGATTGATTCATTTGGCTTTCTTACAGCATGCATCCCGCGACTATTAGGTCTACTTTACCATCGTAAGTGAGAACGAAGGGAAATTGTTTCATAGGTAGTTACGGGTACCATTGCTGACTTGTTAGCTTTAATTGCGGTAGGTCAGGTCAATGGAATTTTTACCATTATATTCTGTAAGCTTCTCTGGAGTTTTAGAAATAAAACCTCTTTTGGAGGGTAGTCACAATGTCAGCGGTCGTGGATTGAAATCCTAGGTTGCAATCCTCAAATAGGAATTAACATGGTAAGATGCATAAGCAATTCAAATTGATTAGAATGAAATCTGGAGACATCTACAATGACCCTCCCATGAGATGACAGCAAGCTGTATCTATGAAACTAAGCCATCTTTATATCAACATCAATTTCAATTTTGCGTCGCTATTATTCCCCTTTAGAATAATCGCGACCACGATGATGATGATTAGACGAGGCTGATGAAAGGAGTACACCGAGGTCTCGAACACTTTCGTTGACAAGATCCCGAGTCCATCGGCCACTAACTGATACTCCCCAATCCTGGTCAGGGCTACTGATGATAATCTGCGATGTACTGCATCGAGATGAAGGGCACTTTCCAAAATGAATACTTATGTGCTTCAAGAAGTTAAACTAGTCGCAACCAAAATGACCCACTGAATTATTACTCAGGGCTATGAAAGTTTGTATCGCTTATGTGGCCGCGGTGGCTCAGTCGGTAACGCGTCTGACTACCATGCTCAAGGGCCCGGGTTCGATCCCCGGCCGGTTCAAATCCGGGAACTTTTCTAACGTTGGAAGCGGCCCCGGCGCCCACCCAGCGTCGAATAACATGGGTACCTGGGGGAAACCCTGGGGGGTAAAGGCAGCCAGGTGCGTGATGCTGATCACATCACCCCCACTCATGACCGGATCAAGAAAGTGTGGGGCGTTACCCCCTATACGCCTTCATGGCGTGGTGCTAAGCACAGGGGATCACTTTACCTTTTTTTACCTTTTGTATCGCTTATGAGAGATAGTAAAAGGTGAAAATGTATAATTCAGGTATCAAGTTTCATACACTTCTCACGAAAGAAGAAGAAATCATGAGAAAGGTTGTTACATATTATACTGTACTATTATTTCATCAGCCGCCTCGGTGCCCGAGAGTGTTGGTGCTGAACTATCTTTCCACGACCGGTGCCAGGTTCGAGTCCTGGAATGTCCCTTCATCAATTTCATCCAATCGCCATTCATTCTAATCGTCGTATGAGCCTAAAGAGACAAAGAAGCAACGAAAAATACAAGTACTTTTACGTTATAACTAGATAAAGACAAAGCTTCTATCTATTAACATAGTAACAAGAAAATGAACAGTTACAAAATTTGCTTTATTTTACTTCGCTTTTCTGTCAAGTGATTACAAAATAATTGATTCTGATATAAAGATGGCTTAGTTTCATAGATCCAGCTTGCTGTCATCTCATGTGAGGCCCAACATAAATAATTTGATTTTTGTTATTTGCCGTCGCTTTTCTTCTACTTTTGACTAATCGCGACGATGAGGATAGATAACGATGTAATTGATGAAGGAACATGCCACCTCCATTTGGTGCAAGGTGGATAAATCTTAATCTTAAACCTCAGCTAGCATATCATCAGGGTAGGGTTCTTTGTAGAAAACGAAACCAGAGAGGATGCCTTCCAATGGAGACGTTTAAACGAATATACTATTTAAACACAGGATACATGGAATCAGAATATTTACATGATAAGTTCTTCTATAATTCTTATTTACAGTCAATTTTCATTTCAATATGATTTTTATTATTTATTTTGTTGATTTGTATATTCTTCTCTCTGGACTTCCCTCGTAAGGTACGATCTGGATCTGGACTTCCTTCTCAATGGACGGTCTGGATTTGGACTTCCTTCTCAATATGGAGGATCTGGATCTGGACTTCCTTCTTAATGGACGTTCTGGATCTGGACTTCCTTCTTAATGGACATTCTGGATCTGGACTTCCTTCTTAATGGATGTTCTGGATCTGGACTTCCTTCTTAATGGATGTTCTGGATCTGGACTTCCTTCTTAATGGACGTTCTGGATCTGGACTTCCTTCTTGTCTTCTTTGTGAACTTTCCTCTCGATTTCCATTTATTTATGTTTTTGACGATTTAATGAATTCCTTTATCCTATTCCAGCTTTTTCCTTTATGCGTTGGGAATTATACTAATATCCTCCCTTGCGCCTGCGATTGGAACGCGCCAACACTAACTGGATACAACAGAGTGTATACTTGGTGCCAAACGACTGACACGCGCATCCAAGTAGGTGCTACGGTGAAACGCGCAACCAAAAGTGCTGTGGGGCGTCGACTGGAACGCGCCGCCACTGATGTAAACAAAATTTCCGCTATGAGAATGGTAAATCAATCAGACAGATTCAATATCTGTTCAAAGACACAAACTTGTATGTGCTTTGACTTCTTTAATTTGATTTATCGAATATATATATTAATTTATTTATTTTATATTTCTTTACCTTCTTATAGTAGATTTTATTGTTTTTCATCTTTCCCATTCGTTTTATTCCTATTTATATGTCAATTCTTAATCTTGCACGCCTGGTGCTGCCAGCTCTGTTTCGCTTTGGCAAACTATTTACATTATTTGTTCCTATTGAGTACGTAACAAACACTCGCAAACACCCTGCCCAAGCCGCGATTCGAACCCAGAACCCCTGGCGTCGTAGCCTGATGTGCTAACCATTCCGTCACGGAGGTCGGCTTTCATATGTTAGTGCGCTAGGTGTAGAGTGTGTATATATGGACCAGTTAAGGGATATTTTATATTGTACTTTTTGTGCATTGTAATGGTAATTATTTTTGGAAGATTACAGTAACTTGTATCTCTTTACTTTTGGAGTAACTTCTTTAACCCTGAACATGACCAACTTTATCCTTTGCTTAGTGTATCAACAGCCAAGCTTTTAGTGTCCAGTCAATCTCATTGTTGACTATCTGATGACCACCACTTCCTTATTTGTCCAGGAAAATAAAGTGGCAGACATTTTTTGTGGCCGGCGGGTCAGAATGTGTGTCATGGAAGAAAGGACTTTTGAACCAAACAAGTTTTCGTTGCACTTTGATCGCTTTTTCCTTGTGGAGAACCCTGCATTTATGTGCCTGTTGAGAGAGACTGATTCGAGGCCCAGTCCCTACAGAACAGACAAGTTCAAGTTCTCGTTTGGTCTTCCTCTGGGGGCGATATTTGATCATATCTACGTTAGTCTGTGGCTGCCATTTTGTGATAACGGACATATTTTCAGACAGACATAAGAGCAGTAAAGACTCCCCCCGCAGAAGCAAGAACTTGCCTCTGGCATAGTGAAAGGTGAATATTTAGGAATCTAACAGAACCAAAACAATGTTTTTGTTTGTTTACCTTCATGCTTTTGTACAAGGTTAACGTCCATGATGACAGTGTACTACCAATTGCTAGCGAAAAACCATTGACTTCAGTAAGGTTCCATTTCGGCCCATGGATTCGTATATAATAACTACTTGAGATTGTGCTGCACTCGGTGATGTTCCTGTGATGTTGGGTAACGCTCAGTGGCGGATCGTGGAATGACACTTGGGAGGGTCGATTTTCCCGCGGAAGTATATTCTGACCAATATTTACATACTTTTTACATAAACAATATATGGCACTACTCCGTGCTCAATAGGGATTAACGTTCACAGGGTGAAAATCGGAATACTAGGTTCGAATCCTAGATAAGTAAAGGATGTTTATTACTTCCTTTCATCATTATTATATATTTTCATTGTTGTGATAAACCTAACGATATAAAAATACTATTTTTATAAGGATTTTTTCCTCTAGAATCATGTGGCCCTGTTGAGCCAGGAAAATATATAAATATACATAAAACATTAGGGTCGTTATTTATTTATTTAATTTTGATTTGAAATTAGATTATTACCAGATGTTGTCAATGGAGAATTAGGAACAAATAATAATGATGCTGCTGATGATGATTGACATTCGTTATTACAATATTTACAAAATAACCATAATACACAATCCATAATGTTCTACACGGATAGAATAAAGGATAGCTTACATTTACAATATTTAGATACAAATAAAGTATAGATAAAATATACTGTATGCGAAAACCTAGTCTAGACATTTGGGAGGGGCGATCGCACCCATCACCCTCCCCGTGAATCCGCGCATGGTAACGACATTGTAAGATAAGCTAAATTCTGTCTATTTGTCACCAAAAAATCTAGCAAGGGGACTATTTGCCACCCAAATGATTTTGAAGTTTTGTATGGTATAAAATTGTTTATTAATGCAAAGAAATATTTTAACATCTTACCATCCTTGGGTTTGCAGATGTAAGGAAAATATAATTTTTCTCGTACTGTGTCGAGCCTCCCCAATGGCATGTCGCCTTGTAACCGAGGGGCCGTTGGTTCAAGTCGGTGGAGGCACATTGCACATTGGTTTAAATTCCACTTAAAAATATAGGTCCGTTTCCGGTTGGCCTGTCTTAACATAAAATTGACTTGAAATTTGATTTTTCTCGTACGGTGCCATTCATCTCTCTTCGTTGATTTTAAACGAAACCTTGCAATATATGACCTTTCTAGTGAACTTAGACTTGCATACTCTAAGGGGGAAGATTCAAGCGGCGTGTTCACTCGAGCCCATTCATTACCTGAATCTACATTTGGAGTTTTAAAAAAGAGTTCCGGTGATTTACATGACGTTAAATGCGTCGCAGGCAAGTTACGTAACTGGTTATTAAATTCTTCAGTGTCAAATGACTATTTTATGCCAAAGTTCCAACTATTTTTGGCTCGTAGTGAGCAAAGTCACAAATAGAAGCGAACAGGTGCAGTCCATACATTAAAATCTGTCTCTCTCAAGGTGACACGGCGATTGATTAGTCTTGAAAAATTAAAGGCTATCTTGTCCCTCAAGTCTCGATCTGAGCCGTAGGTTCAGGTTTTTAATATAGTTTCCAATCTTCTTGTGAGAAGTATTCTTGTGTGACTAAGTATTGACAACATTTTTATGTAATTGCATATTTTATTCCAGCGTATTTATAAAAACCTAAATTATCAACGAACTGCACTAAGAAAACACTGATATTACTTCTATATTTTACATATTTTTACACTTTTAAATCTATTCTATATACTTGAAGTGATTTACGGGAAAATACATATATTTTGGTTGTGATTTCCAATGAAAGTTGTGTATTTCTGCAATGTTAGATAAAAAGTCGAACCACTCCGCTCCGGATCGGAGTGCTCTCGTACCACGCTCCGCTGCGCAGCGAGGCTCCGAAACCCTGATTTTGTTACATATTTATGTACATATTTTGCAAGATCTACTCCATTCTCTGATCAGGTCGCATGCCTCATTCATTTATGTCTGCATTGAAGATTTCAATATGCGACGCCAAGGGTCCCGGTTTCGAATCCCGGTCGGGCTTGGTTGTTTGTGAATGTCCATTTCATCAATTTCATCACTCATCCCCATCTTCGCAGATTAGCCAAGAGGCACAAAACGCGAAGTAAAATAAACTAAATCAATCAATCAATCAATCAATCAAAGATTTCAATATAATATTTCTTATCTAATACACACAAAAGAAGGTTTAACTATAAATGTTCCCCGCGGGCATTTGATACTACATTCCTGATCATCATAGATGGCAATTTTGATATTTACCACCTCATCCAAAATGGCTAATGGATAAATCCTGTAAACCTCGCATTTTAAATATATTTTACAGTGTAACGCATAATAAAATAACAACCAAAACTAATTTCCATTATGATTGAAAGGACTAAAATGTGAAAATATCGGTCTTCTTTAAATATAAATGTGCCATTGGGTCCCGGTAAAAAAAATACTCCCTCTGTCCCATAATTATAGTCCGGTATGCCAAAATGGTAACTTTTTATTTATGTTCTTTTGGATACTTGATCGGCCAATTTGTACTGATCCTTGAGTAATAACGTTGTATGACTCATTCCCGTGTTTCATTTTCTTCTTCTGTATACACAAATGTCACAGTTTGAATATCGGACAAGTATTTTGTGACAACAAACAAAAGTGTACCGGACAATAATTATGGGACACAGGGAGTAATAATTTGGGACACTCCTGCCCAACCTTTGAACTCTGTTTTTGAAATTCGAGAAAAGAAATTCAACCCATACTGATCGGAATCTGTGTATGTGAAGGTAGGAAGAAAATGCATTCTTCTTAGGTAGCAACATGAACCACAAGTAATAGGAGGAAAACAAGTTTCTTGAACCTTTCATAGAAAATGAAGTACATTGTGAATGTTAATGAGAAATAACAGCTGTGTTCAAAGGTAAAGGTCATAACATCATTATGGCAAGTGATTAATCACCGTCGTTTGCTAATTCCTTACTGTATAAACAATTACAATCCTGTGACACGCTTTGTTTTTGTGGATGAATTGCTTGAGTAGTACATACAGGATTTTGAGAATTGAGAACAGAACTCGTGCTACATATAATTGTCAACTTGTTCCTTAGTTAACTATCCTGTTTGCCTTGCGTACTCTATATATGCCATTAGTCTTCTTAACACCTGTCACATTCCTAGCCTTTACGTAGGTCGAATTTAAAGCTGCTATCAGGAAGACTTCATACACTTTGAAATAACATTGAGGCGATAATTTCTTCCCGAGTTTAGAGGTAGAGAGAGTGTGTGTGTGTGAATTAATTTCACGGATTTCCTGGACCAAAATTTTGCAATATTTTGAAATTACGCGCTACCTTTGTCAGTATTGTTCAAATAATTTTGGATTAATGTCAGTGCAAAATAAAGTATGAAATTTATATTTGATTTGATTTTCATCGACTTTTCACATCAGCGTTCAGAGTTTCACACATTGAAAAAGTAGGGAAAAAGTGTCATAGTTCTATCTCGACAGTGCTTAGTAATGGTTCGGATGAAAATATGAAAGTTACGATGACTATGTAAACCTTTGAATAATGCCGCGGAAAGTCTTAAAATAGACATCAGTGCATTACCAACAATGTTTTTTGTTGTTTTTAATGTTATTACTTTTGTTTTAGAACCGCATGAAAAATGGAACGTTACTCTAATGGATACTGAGAACTCACATAATTATTTTATTTATTTTTATTACAAAAACAACACCACTACGATATTGTCTAAAATGTAACAGGAGGAGACTGGAGCAAGTGTATGAAAGTTATTCCTCGTTTTCAAAAATTTCACATTTTCACACTCATTTTCAAGTTTCGAGAGCTCGTTTAGTATGTATTGAAAACTTACAGTACTAACCTAAGATGATGCGGGTCCGTCTGCATGAAATGTTTCTCCCAGCCACAGCGACTCCGACAGTACTTTCAGATGACAAATAGACGAACAAGAATATCGCTATCTTGTATTTATCAAAACTCGTCCATAGTTCAGCGTTTATATTAGTAGAAATATGTAAGGTTTCTTGAAACTGATAAAACAAGGAAATTGCTAAGTGTGCCATTACGTACTGTTGGTCACTTTGTAGTGCACAAGCATCATACTGTAGAATGCTATCACAAACTTGATTTAAATGAAATGGAATAACTTTTACTGGTACGTTTTCTTGTCACGTATTTACTTTTAATGTACGAATTGATAATTTGAAGCTCGCGTGAAGAAGCCCAAAGGAATGGTCGTAATTATTGTTATTATCTGTATTTTACTCAATATGATGGCCTAATGTGGAAAACTCATAATTTTAATGCATTAGTTGCGATGGATTTTCTTTGTTAAATATTCAGTCTTGTTTACATATCATAATAGTGCAATTAACGCCTCGAGTGTTTAATGAGACACCATAACCTAATTTATTCTTAATAATAGCAGAATATTCCGTAATTTTCCGATATACTTATGTGATTCACTTTCTACTGAACAGGAGAGCATGTTGCTGCCTATTTTCAGATTTGTCATGACATGAATTACATCAGGACCTCCTCGATGGCAAAGTTTGTTTCAAAATCCACTTATGGTCAGATAGGCTAATCGTGACTGGTCATCAGTGGCGCAGAACGTTTTTCATTTGGAGGGGTACAAAATTCAGCCTCCCATATATATAAACACGCATACTACTGCACCTAGAAATACATTTCGGGGTGTCCAACCAAGTGTTGCAATAATAGTAATTATTATTATTATATTTACTTAAATTAAAATATTAATTAATATTGTATTGTTGTTATTACGTGAATAGGTAAAAGATAGTAAAAGAATAGAGATATAACAGCATCTAGCTTGCACGTGGTTAAGATCGCCAAGATTTGCGTAAATACAACTGCCCTGGCAAGGAATTTAATGTCAAATAGAAAAATAATTGAATATTTAGTGAGTATCAAACAAAAGTTAGATCCAATTAACGAAAAGTAAAGTTTCTGATTAATATTTTATAGATATTATCATTAGTTGTGTGCATAAATCTTTGGAACCTTTCAAAGCCGTATGAGCCAAATTCCTTGCCTTCCATAAGTTCAGCGGAAATAATCATCGATTATATAGCAAATGTTAAACAATTATATTTTGATTATTTACTTTTACTTCTTGGCTAAGTTTTTCGGGGAAGTGTCCGGACTCCCTCCTCAATACGTCCTTGATACTTAGGTATAATGTGAAGGCATGGGAAATATTCTATTTTAGGACAGCACACACGAATGTCCTGTTATTTAATGCAAAATTTGCATAACTATTCTTTCTTTGTTTTCTTAGAATTTATGTTTTTTAAAACAGATTTTAAAACCAGTTAACAATTCTGAAACATATAAAGCTCTGGACTTCGTTCTGGGCTTATTTGAATTTAACTGAACGGAAAATCAGGAGTTCGAAATGTGAAATTTGCGAACAAAGATACATCTATTCATTTTAATGCAGGTTGAGATTAAAGGGGGTGAGGAGGATTTTGAGCCACCCCAACCAGGAATAATCATCTCCCACCCACATTATTGAATATATCATACTTATAGAGTTCCACTTCAGTTCATTCTAATTTTAAATTCCCATAGCTACGCATAAAAATATCTTTAAACAATTTATGGCAGATGTGTACCACATCCAATGTATTTTAGAAGCCATGTATTTGGTATTTACTTAGACATCTGTAGGGTGTTGTATTAAAAAGAGAAAAAAACAGTTGAGATAGTTCCCGATCAAATCGTAAGAAGTCTAACTTTGAAATATTTGTGAAACATTGGCAAAGCATTTAATTGTTATATAATTAGGTGTACCTAATGACACTCTTCAAGCACTGAAAGTACTATCATTACATATACAAAACCGAAATCCTTCATATGTCAGAGGAAGCAAGGAAAGGCATACGCTCAAAAGTTGTTTTTTTTTTGTTTTGTTTTTTTTCAGTTTCAATCTTTGGTGGACAATATGAAGAACCGCCCAAGGTTTCTTTTCGTATAGAGTAGTATTAAATGCAGATAGGATGCGTGTGTTTTAGGGTGGCATGTCAATTTCTCGTTTATGTGAAAAGGTAAACTTTAATGTAAGCAAAAGCATGTGCGCGTCACAGTTAGAGATTTTCGCATCTACAAAGAAAATCCAAAACACATTCCCACCTTGCCGGCCTCCGTAGCGGAGGGGTTAGCATAGCGCGCTTTGACGCCAGAGGTCCCAGGTTGGGCATGTGACCGTTCATCAATTTCATCAGATAATCACCCATCGTCATCTTTGTGATTAGCCAAAAGTGGCAGAAATGCGAAGTAAAATAAACCAAATCAATCAAGCATTCCCATCTCACTCAAAGACCTTGCGAATCCAATCCAAAATCTACCAATAGAACCTGCAGTGAGTTTAATTTATCTCGTGCATTCATCTGACTAATGCACTTTTCTGACAGATTGACTTTAGGGTTTAACTTAAAATGGCGTTGTGTTTGTGTTGCATTCGATACCAAAATTAGATTTTAAGCAATTAATGTCCAATTATAAGTATACCTAATGCATAGGTAAAAATAATTCCCTCCCCGCTCCTCTGATAATATCGCAAATTGAACGCTGTTTAAATGTCTTAAGAAAAATTTAATTTTACCTAGGAATGATATCGCGATGCGATGAGTCGATAATTGTTACATCCTCATCTCGTCTCCTGTTTGGCGAGGTCCTTCTCGTTTATGTTTGTTTATTTTTGTTTCGGTTTACTCTCAGAAGTTTTTAAAACTTATTCTAGATTCACTTCATGCTCAGATAGGCTAATCGGGACTCTATTTTCAAAATATCTTAATATATAGTAGGTTTAAGTATAGTTTTCTGAACACCCTCTTACAAAGTTATGAAAAATATGGGTGAGGTACATCAGTACATTGTACCCCCAAGTTGGTCTGTAGTGTCTCGTCTCGTTCGTGTAAGTATTTCGTTTTGGAAAATTCCATTTTAAATATTCAAAAGAAAATGGGAACTGTCATATACTCTTCTGATGAAGATTTGTATCTTACCTTCGAATCTACGCGACCACTTCTTTAGAAAAGTGTACCCTCCCCCCTTACGCAAAGGAACATTCGTCTGCAGCGTGATAGTCTGAGAGCAAATCTGATTCCATCGTTCCACACACATTTTAAACAATTTTCATCTCCTTAAAGAGGTTTCCAATAACTTAGGTCAATGAACTAACTAGTAGCAACCACAATGTAGTAGAATAAACTTAGAATGGTTTGAATTTCTGTGGTAAGAAAGATAATGTTTACGGATATAAGTTATAAACAATATACACTTTTTTTTATTGTGTGAACTTAAAATAGGTTCTTTCACCTTCTGTCTGCTGTCAAATTAGCAAAGGGGGTACAGGGGGTACAACTCGATTTACGGATTTAGGGGAGTACAGTACACCCCTTCAAAAATTTAGGGGGGTACAATGTACCCCTGTGCCCCCCCCCCCGTTCCTGCGCCACTGCTGGTCATACAGTGTAAGCTGTACGTCCACTGGGTAGGGAGAACGTGAAACAAACGTCTTTGCTTGCGAAGTGCGAGCTCCCACTGCGAGCGACAGAAAGAAATTATTTTATATTTTTTTTCTCAATGATTCTTCCGTTGCGTCGCTTCCGCCTCAGTGGGCATCCATTATTGAAGTGCGATACGAACCTCCACCCGGAACCCTTTCATTACAAGGCGACAGCTTTACCACTTATGGCAAGCGTGAACAGTCATGAGGCGGTGGCGTAGTGGTAAAGTTGACGCCTTGTAATCAACAGATACCGGGTTTGATTCCCAGTGGAAACGCATTTCACAGTAGTTTAGACCCTACTTCACACTGTAGGTCCAGTCTCAATAAACCTATCTGACCCTAGAGTGAACAATATGTAGGTGTGTCTCTAAATCAAAAGTAGACCATCAAACTTGATCTGGCTGTGACAGAATTACCATATTCCCCCATAATGTTTCTTAGAGTTGCAGTTCTCTGTGGTGGAGATGTTAGCTTCAGGCGTTACGAAATCAGACCCTAAAGGTCGAATCCAGGGTAACCCATGGATATATGTTTGCCAAATCATCCATCATTCATCCTCATCGTCAAAATTAAGGTTCTGCTGGACATTTGGCCAACCCCAGGGCAGCTATTTCCAAATTTTTTTCTATCAAAAGACAGCTTTAATATTCCAAAATCTGAAAAAGTTACACACCCTTGGAATTACTCCTAGATCATTCACGTGCATCTTCGTGTGGTTTGCGTTTCAACTGTCTACATATTCTCAATAGTTTAATAGAATTAGGTAGCCACGAAACTATTGACAATATATAGACAACCACCTAAACAAACCACACTTGAATGCTCTAGAAGTAATTCTAAGGATATGCAATTTTTCAAATTTTGTAATATCATAACGGTTTTTCACTGGCGTGGGCCACAGGTCCAATCTAGCCTTAAGCTAGAGAGGTAGGAAACAGGGATAACCCCATCCAGATTCGAGTAGATGTATTTTTTTCCTTCTTCTTCAGAATTTGGGTATATCATAGCGAAAGGAGAGTAATTTTGGAAAAAAATCTTTGCTGGTGCAGGGCAGAGGTCCAGCGCGACTAGAAACTTGCTCTTTTCAGTGGTACTCATTACTATCATTAGGCTACTTTCAAGAGTACTTAAACGTGAGAGTGAAATCTGTGACTTGCATGTCCAAAACGGGTAACAGCTGTTATCTTCCTCGTATCCTCAAGGGAACGGGTATTCTTGAATTATCTTGACATGTAGAGAATTCTGTTGTTCATTTGTTTCCGACCTCAATATTTCACTTTCCACTTGTCATCCTTGTAATAAATTTCCAGACGTAGTCTCCCAACACATGAGTAGCCCTGCAGGCATATGTGAATGAATACGTACGTGCATGTAACCATAATGAGCCAACCAGATAGGCCACATCTTGCAGGCGTCTGTGGCTTGCTTGTATACGTGTGACTGTTTCTGTACGTACAGTTGTCCGGTATATCAAAATGAGAATTTGTTGAATGCATTTTTCGTGTTAAAATACAAGGCATAGTTTTTAAAAAATTGAAAGTTGTCAAAATATTAGAATTTATACCCATGTGCTAAATTAGTTTCAAGAGAAAGTTGAAAATTGAAAGGCAAAATACAAATAAATTTATTCCTCTTCATTGCTTTATTTATTTATTTATTTAACCCCGTTCCTAATTTGAGGCATTGCTTGTCTATTTTCATTTCGTTTAGTTCTAATTTACTAAACCCAATGATGATGTTCAATTCTTCGTTTTTGGCATATTTTAGTGGGGAAAATTCGAATTAAAGTTATTTTTTTCCTTATTTCTATTGTGTTAAAGATAGTAGGAGTGTTGTTGCCAAACTCAGAAACATATTTGTTTTTGCTCGTTGTCCCAAGCTAAGTTCGAAACCTGCTCGAGCTAAATTTAGACTCAATTTCTACGATTGAAGTATGTTCCCGGTGACAGTGCAATCGACTTTTCCTTCGCCGTTGGCGTGATGTCAATTCCCTGATTCGTGTTCTAATGCAAGGATGTACTTTTTCATTTGAGTGAATTTGAATTTGCAATTGAAGACTTGGGCTTCAGGCAGGTCGAACCGGTCAATCCACCTCTCTGGGTATTGTCACCAGCGTTTATTGTTCAGATAAATCGTCTGATATCTAATTTTGTATGAATCTCTCATCCCTCTTGATGTGGTTGATAACCACGTGTTAAGTGGTCGACTTCCGAGCTCGCCACCCAAGTTCCCGGATTCGATTCCCAACCTGAGCTTGGGTGTTTCTTTGTGAGTGTCCTTTCATTAAATTCATCCAATCATCACTGATCCTCGCCGTCGCGACTAGCCAACAAGTTGGAGAAAGGCGACATAAAATAACGAAAATAAGAAGTAGACAGACAGCTCTGTGGCAGAGGACACCATCGAAGTTTTTGGATTCCTGTTGTGACCTGGAAATGGATGTTTCTTTGTGAGTGTCCATTCATTCTCAACGTCATGATTCGACATAAAATAAGAAAACCAAAGAGAAAAGAAGGATAAGGAATCTCTTCATCGGGTCACGTATTTTTGTTAAATGTATGTTTCTCTTTATATTTATTGCATGAATTTGTGTAATAATGTATTTCTGTGATGATAAATATGTTACAATGAACGCAATAACTAGGTAATATACCTGTTGCGTTCAATTGAATAATAAATAAATAAATCTCTACTATTTTTGTAATTGTCATCTAGAATTCGAACTCAACGCCCCTCCCGCCTTCTGCTAAAGTTCCTGGCGACCATCATGGTTCTGCACAGAGTTAATTCCGAGTTGACCGTGCACGGATGTGTAGACCCATATTCATGTGTGTTGTGTGATTTCCATTGTGGAATGTTTCCGGAGCTGATGGGAAGTATGTGTCTTCGTGGCGTCAGCAATAATTAAATACCTTCGACTTTCTCCGGCGGAGTTTCCAGTTCTCGGATGGAGATTGTGCGACAAATTGATGATGGAGTTTCGCATGCTTGTGTCCTCGCAATAACGGAACGCATTTCCACTTCATCCAATTGTAGTTTTCGGTGCGGTTTCTCGTGTTACCTTAATTGCATGAAATACACCTGAGTAACTGGAATCCGTGATAGTTTCTATCCGAAAAGATGACGTCACTTGCAGCAATTATCTCCTGAACGTCTTGCATCCCGTTTACCTAAAGAGCGGGAACGTGAAGTAACAAAGACCGCGACAGTTTATTGGGGCATGCACCAGGCGCTTGGGCTTGTTTTTATTAAGAAGAGAAAGCAAATTGAATGTTGCCACACATACACATGTATATTTGATGTACAATTTTGGAATTGGAAGTATGTTCTCGCTAGTCTCGTCTATAGAGTTGGCACTGATGTGAGTCGAGACGGGCATTCGAACTCGGAACCTTCGGAGGCTAAATCGTGTATCGACCACAATGCACACAGTGCCACCGAGGTACTAAGATTATTGAATGGTTTGGTGCAACCAATTTCTTCCCGATAACCATGAAAATTTTAATCACTCTCTTTGGAGAACGTCCATTATGTTACTTGTTAAATACATAGTGTTTCACATTGTCGGTCGTATAATTCTAACCGAGCGAATTAACAAGGAAAAAATTGTTTGAATTTGAATTGTTGTTTTCAAGTCCACTTTATGCACAGAAAGGTTAATCGGGACTGGACCTACAGTTTAAAGTGGGATCCGAACCACTGTGCCATGTGCCTTCACCGGGCTAACAAGGAAAGAGTCCACATAAATATATATCTCATCAAGTGCATCTGATGGTAACAGGAGATTTAAGTCTAAATGTTGAATGGATGTACTATTCAGCGCATACAACAGAAACCGGAGGGATGACTTGTGCAGGACATTGAATTTCAATGAAACTGGAATGAAATGGGAACTGTTTTGAATGTGATTTAGCACGTTACGTGCAGAAAAGATGGCAACATTCTCTATTTTACGTTCCGTTTCTACCACCTGGGTTAATCGCGACACTCATAGCATAAGCTATTCACGAACATGTATTCTGACTGCACAAACCGTATACATTTTAGTGGGTTTAATTTACTTGTGATTGTAATACCTGCATTCTTTCTACCTCTTCCTGGTACACCTGTGGCCCATAACAGATGTCTGTTTATCATCCTTATTCGTTAACACAAATAACATACTCAAGTTAACATATTTGAAACAACTTTGAGGAGTTCCTCTTGGAGTGGTAGTGTTCCGTGAAATCTTGTTCCTCTTGGAGTAATGGGTGTAGTGTTCAGCGGCGGCGCCAGGATTATTCATCTAGGGGTGCTGAGGGGGTGCGGAAAGAAATTTAGGGGGTGTGATTCTGAAAATAAGGAAAACATGAAACACGTATGCAACCTTTCAAAACTGGGGGAGTCAGGTGCCAAAACTGGGGGGGGGGGGGCAAGGCCAGTTTACTTTCCCTTGGTAGATAAGGTTTAGCATAGTGCGGGGGCAAGAATAGCAAAAAGCGGGGGCAACTGCATCCCTAATCGCCGCCACTGATTAACATTAATTACTGACTGAAATTAAAATATATGTTTGAAATATATAATTTTAGATTGACATTCATTTTCCAGGGATGCTGCCCCCCTTGCCCTCCCCCCCTGTACGTCCATGATGATATGTATTACGTCTTCTACTCCAATAAAGTAAACATTCAGATGCACGTTGCAGTCTTATTTCACAATGTAGTGAAATACAAACTAAAATCATCCTACCCTTAAAAACACAATTTTTGAACCTTTTCAATATAACCAGTGAAGGCACAAAATACATAGTAGATTATACCTTCCGTCTGCCATAAGACAAAAAGCGAAGAGCACAGCAACTGTGTCATCTTTAAAATCCCTTCTGCCGTACTATCCCGAACAACGAACTGTAAAATTCCTTCGTGAACATTGGGTCTCTTCCATAGGCGTAGCTAGAACTTTATATTTGGGTGTGCACAAAGAAAAAAATAGGTCTTGTACCTTTTTAATAGCATATTTTGCAACACAATCACTTGGCTCTTTAACTGCACTGATGTTTGTAAAGGAATATAAATTCACTAAATGACAGTGTTGAAAATTTCTGAATATATGTAGTAGAGAAAAATCAAATTGCATAGAAATTACACACACACAAAATGTTCATAAATGTTACAAACAAATACATCAAAATACACGTCATCTATAACAAGAGACGTCTGTCAAAAAGTACAATGTTCTTAACCCCATCAATAACTTCATTTACATCAATAGACGAAGCTTTTTCCTGCTCCACAAATAGCAAGAGCAGGGCTTCCAATCTATCCTGCTTCTGAGTTGCTCTTAATTTAGTTTTAACTTGGTAAGCTTGAGAAAGCTCTCTCACATGTGCAGCTTGTGACAGGTATAGAAGAAAGGTGCTGTAGTACAGAGTAGAATGCAGTAAATATCTTCTTTCTTCAATGACATAAAAAAATCGAAAATCTATAGACACCAGTTTCATCAGCGATAATCACACGTTTGTACCAAGTAATGATATTTTCAACTTCTTACAAACTGCCGCTTATTTTCTCTCTTATTGAAATATCTGTATTTAAATCTCTTTGATAAAGCAGCCCATTAGGGTGTGCCTAGGTACACCCGACACATCCCGTAGCTACGCCTATGGTCTCTTCCTAACAGTTTTTGAAAAAAGCTTGAAATGGTACGTTTACTGGACATGTTACATGGAACAAATACATAGAACGTATTAAGAAGAAAACTACCCTACATGTTACAACTCGCATTAAATAATTTCCCGAGGACGACCTGGTGATACCTTAAAAGCAACTGAAATTTTTGCTCTAGTGTAAGGAAGAACAACTAGACGGAAAATACACCTTTTATCAACAACGCAAGAAAGAAAAAAAACGTAACTCACATTAAGCTATAGGCAATTATCAAAAACCACGAACAGACCACTTGAAGAAACAAAAGAAGAAAAAAATTATAACAACAATGCCGACGAAAGATAGAAAACGGCCGCTGATCTTTACAGAGGTTGCCGCCAGTACAGAAAAGGTCACCCGTCCATCTCAAAGAGTTTCATCTGAATAGTTTTTTTTCCTAAGAGCTTTGATGAGCATATCGTGATATTTCTGATTGTGCGACTCACTTCACTTCTTCACTCACAAGCCTCTTTCAAGGCTTGCCAGTTGCATACAATAATAACGGTCTTACTTCAGTACCTATCATTCGGCGCTCAATATGACATGACATATTAATGTTAGTGTTTTCAGTTGAACGTAGGGGTGCGGAAGAAATTTAAGGGGGGCGCAAGCACCCCCTGGCGCCGCCCCTGGTAGTGTTCCTTGGAAACCTGTTTTTCTTTGAATAGTGTTGTGTTCCTTGAAAAAAAACTTCTTTCTTATGGAACATTGAGTTGTAGACATTTTCAAATATTAATTCAGGCGATTAATGGAAATGGAAATGTCTTGAAATGACATATAGCTACAGTTACTTTGCAATTTGATACAGTAACTTAACAAGCCGGAATAACACAAATTCATCCTGCTTTAAATAAACGAACTGCTGCGCACAGCGGAAATTCGTCTCCAGTCGGATCTCGCCGACCTAAATAATGCGAAAGAGAAGTTGGAAGAAAGCAAATTAAGAACAAATATTAGCTAGAATGCCAACATGTAATGGTTTATATATCTAACCGTTCAATCAATGTGGATTTATTTCATTCAGTGACACCAGAAATAAAATTTTAGAAATAATTCAGATGTTCCAACGAATACACCTTATTCATACAGTTATGGTGCCGTTAAAATTGAAGGAGCAGAGTTAGGTATAGGCACTAATGTTGAGCTTGATATTGAATTATACATTCTATTGTTTCATGTGGGGTTTGACACAAGATACTATCTGTGTGGCACAGTACATATTTTACAATCCTACCAACGTTTAGCGTGATATCTGACGTTTTGCACCCCTTTATAGTAAATTAGGAATACTTGAATGGATGCTATTTAATATATGCATTCTCTATTAACATATCCGTGCACTTACAACAAGAAGGAATCAAGTGCTCAAGTGTTTGATCGCAATTTTCGTTTCCATCTGCAATCTACAGGAGTGTCTTCCCAGCTTCTTTCAGAACGGAGATTCGGAGAACTGTCTGGGAAAATGCATAGCGGAAGATTCACAGACCCTCGAACTAGAAGCCGTTGACTTTTTCTTTTTGTACTTATGGAATTATGCATGAGGACCATTGCTCGGTGAGTGCCTTCTTGTCTTCAGCGGAAGTGATCGCAGCCGACACAATGAGAAGTCAATAATTCATTACGTGGCAAAGGAAATCTTTGTAGCCTTGAGAGGAAACGAAACAGGTTTGGCACATAACAAGCAAGTAATCGGCTTTATAATAAGTTTTTGTTTTAAAGGAGGTTGACCATTATTCTGAATGCGATTTTTGTGCACCTGTGCGGGTGACCATGCTAATGAAGGACGCTACCAAGACCAGACATGGATGGCACTGTCTCGTCTTGAGTTTCGAAACAATTGATCCAACAAACTGTTAAGTTAGGGACATTAACTTTGAGTGAAAGGGTCATGGAAAAGTCTGGGAATTTTGTACAAACATTCAAACGTCAAGAAAATTAAATGCCCTTTTGCGCTTGACAGATTGGAAATAAAACACATTTCATTTTTTCCTTCCAACTGTTTTCTGTTTTAAAGGAATATTTGAATATTTCATTTGAAAATATTTTATTTTAATTCTCGTTGTTCTCAACAATGTTGAGTAAACTTGTTTTATTTGATTAACATACAAAATTGAAGACATAACACTTATTTTTTAGTATGTTAAATCATTATGGAGTGGTAAAGTGCTCCCCTGTGCTTAGCACCACGCCATGAAGGCGTATAGGGGGGTGTGGGGGTAACGCCCCACACTTTCTTGATCCGGTCGTGAGTGGGGGTGATGTGATCAGCATCACGCCCCTGACCGCCTTTACTCCCCAGGGTTTCCCCCAGGTACCCATGTCATTCGACGCTGGGTGGGTGCCGGGGCCGCTTCCAACGTTAGAAAAGTTCCCGGATTTGAACCTATGGAGTGGTATGGAAAATTATTAAATAGAATCTGGAACCTAGAAAGATCAAGGAATTTGGTTTTACAAAATGAGATGACCCTGAAAAATGCAAAATAAATAAATGAATAAACGAGGTTCTGGCGTTTGGACATACAGCCAGCAATCCTCTGTGGGACTTGTGTTGTGTCGTCCATATACGTTCGTGATCGTCCCTCCATCCATCTCACCTAATCACCATTCATCTCCATCGTCCAGATTAGCCAAAAGTGTCAGAAAAGCAACGTCAAATAAAATCAATCAATCGATATCCAGTCGCCTAGCTTGATATCATCCAAAGGTAAATGCATTGTAAAAGACAACCAGACTTGCTTCAAATATATAACTGTCCTATTCGATAATACTTTCACATTCACGCAGCAAGTCCCTTCCAATTATTTGTTTGTTGTATAGTAATTAATTATATGCAAGGATAGTGCAATGTTTTGCGATACGAATTGGTTGAGATATATGGCCTTCACACGACAGAAGGCCTCCCCGATGGCGCAGTGGTAGCGTCGTCGCCTTGTAATCAAGGGGTCCCGGGTTCGATTCCCGGTGGAGGCACATAGTGGTTCGAATACCACTTTAAACTGTAGGTCCAGTCCCGATTAGCCTTACTGTGCATAAAGTGGACTTAAAACAACAAATCAATCCAATCCAAATCAATCATACGACAGAAGTGAAGTGAGTCGCACAATCAGGAATATCACGATATGCTCATCAAAGCTCTTAGGAAAAACCTATTCAGATGAAACTCTTTGAGATGGATGGGTGACCTTTCCGGAAGGCACTCAAATGTCATCCTCATTTCCACCTAGTACACCATGACAACTGGATCCTTGCTGTCGAACGGATTTCCCCCCCCCCTTACAATCCCCTCGCTCCCTGCCTCTCAGCCTGAGCTTTTATCCTAGGTGTGGGATTTTAGTCCACAAATTCATGTATTGCTTTTTGTCTTGATTATGAGTCTCTTCTCCACAAAACTTTTTTTTAAACATTTTATTTTAGTTTGCGAGCCCTGTCCTGCATTTCAGCGTTGAAAAGGAACTTGTCCTCTTCGCGCCCGGTTTGTTCATTTCAATTAGTCAATCAAGATCATAGTTATTTGCAATTTAATAACTATTACAAAAGTTTTGAATTTGTAATTTTCTTACTCTGCGTCGCTCTTGCTTCATTGTGGCTAATCATGACAATGATGATGGATGATAGATGAAATTGATGAAGGGACACTCATGCAGGAACACCAATAACCAGGCCAGCTCTCAAACCTGGAACCTTCGACGACGAGCTTATGAGACGAGCACTCGAATTGCTTGGGCACCGAGCAAACGTTTTAGCTTTATAAACCTATACAATTCTTGTAAATAATTTCATTTTGAAAGAAATGAAGTGATTAACTCGTTGTTGCAAGCCAGTATAAAATTTCCACAATGACTTGCTAGTTGCTATGTACTAGATTTAAAGTGAAAACACCAAGGATTTGATTCACGTGCATATCATGCAATATCGTAGTTACATTCATCTTCAAAACGAAGTTTGCTTGTATGCAAACTCGCATCATAATTCTTTACTTCTTTTCGGATTGAATTTCAAAACGTTAAGTGAAATATTATCCAAGAGATGTGTTTCTTTATACTTTTACAACCTTGGAGATTCTAGGAATAGGTTAATCGCGACGTTGTAAATTAAAGTTTTAATGATTAAACAAGGCACATCGTGACTGGTGTTATTACCTTGATAATGCAATTTTGAACAACTTAGCAGTATGTGCGTGCCTCAGCGCATTGTTTTTGCCTCCACAAGTCCCTTACCGAATAATGACATTGATCGATTGATTTGCTTTATTTTACTTCGCTTTTTGTGCCACTTTTGGCTAATTTGCGAAGATGGGAATGAGTTCTGACATGATGAGACTGATGAATGAACACTCACAAACATCCATGCCCAGACCGGGATTTGAACCCGGGACCCCTGCCGTCGTAGCGTGGTGTGCTAACCACTCCTCCACGGGGGCCAGCGAATCATGAAATTGCTTGTTTCAATGGCCTTAAAACATTTGTAATAGTGAAAAACCCCGTAATATGATATATATAACAAAATTGAGACTGAAAACGTTTTATGGGTATCCTCGATGACGTGGTGGTAGCATCGTCGTCTTGTAATCGAGGGGCCCAAGGTTCGATATTCGATAGAGGCACATAGTAGTTCGGATTCCACTTTAAACTGTAGCTCCAGTCCTGATTATCCTTTCTGTACATAAAGTGGACAAAAAATACTCAAACATAAGACATAGACATAATGATTTGTTTTGTTTTATTTCGCTTTTCTGCTATTTTGACTAATCGCGAAGATGAGGATGAATGGTAATACAATGAAATTGATTAAAGGACAATCACATACATACATTGACAGGACATAACACAAGTCTCACAGAGGTTTATGCTGGCTGAGAGTCCAGACCCCAAAGCCTCGTTAGTCTGCAAAATGCAGTCCAGGGTGTACTGCTTGAAAGTGAAGTTTACATTTTCGTGTCATGCCTTACATCCCGTAGACATGAGACCGAAAGAGACAAAATATGTAACGTTACAACTTACTCAGAATTTCGTTTCAGAGACATAACATTCGATAATGCTGTGTTTCCTGAAGAATGGTCCATACCTAAGTGTCCTTTAGAACCCCCCACTTTTAACTGCATATCAAGCACCGATTAGTTTCTCTGAGTAGAATTTGAATTTTTTTTAAAAAAATAACGAAGTGACTTAACTTTGGATGTAGGTGGGAAAATATAACGAACATAATTCTGCACTGGACTAAACACTCTCACTTTAATGTTGGCCAAATAGCATTAAAATGCATATTAATGGAAATCATGCACTCATTTTTCGATATGATACATTTCCCCGCGTTCAAACCAATTTAATTAACCTTCAGGCGTATGTATCCTATTACATAACTTGACTCACGGTCGTGAAGAACGCCACACACTCCTCATTCATTGAATGTCAGTGTGTCCCCAATCAGTTGCTCCCGTGTGGAGGGAATTTTAAGGCCATGAAGATAAAGCATAAGAGAGCTGAAGGGAGAAGGGAAACCACTTTTATAAATCCTAAAATTAATGGCAGTAGAACGCTTACTTAACACAACTTCAGTTATTTCGTCACTTGAAGTAAGGGAGAACAATCCCGTTTTCCTTGACAGGCCAAGAAACTCCAAAGCTGCTCGGGGTACCATTTGTATGACATCAACTTGCCGTTCCATATAACTGTTTTTTTGCTCCTGACAATATAAGATGAGGGAATGAGTAGACGAATACTTTTTGGTTGTGTTTTAGTTTAAAAAATAGAAATCTTAACAGCTAAAACAGAGAAACTTTCTGATTAGATGAAGCTGGCTATGTTCCCTCTGAGGTGGCCATGAGAAATTGAATGAGCTGCTCCAAGGAATCCAGAATATCTCGCCAAGTATCACACTCCTCCGGATGTCGTACTTCTTTTCACGGTGCCCTGGGGAAGTTGAGAAAGCGAATGACTTGACGGCTCTCAAAGAGGAAAAGAGAGTTTCTTGCCGTCGGAATATTACAAGTTTAGCACTGAATTCTGAGAGAAGAAGGCCTGTGCAGAGGAACCGGAAATTGTTTTTGCTCTAACTTCGTTACTTCGGAAATTAACTACTTCGAATGATGCAAAATTCAATTCTTACATTACCTGTGGATCAATTTTTCTTGTTGGAAAAGGCAAATATAATAAACTAAAAATAGTTGGAAAGCACCTATATTTTTCGCTCAACGGAGGGAAATTTTTTACATGTACAGTCACGGACACTTCTAGATTGTAATGACCCCACTAAGAATCAGTGAGGATGTTATAACCCAGAAGCGTCCATGACTGTACATCAACTACCTTTCTGTAGTGCATTTTTAGTTTGGCATAGTGGCGTTTTTCGATTTCATGGAGATTGTCTATATAGTTATATGAAACTGGAAAGTTTCAATAATATAGTTATAATAACACCTTGAAATCAATGGTTTCGAGTTTCATTTTCAGTGATTTGGATATGGATCTAGTTCTGATTGTAGTCTTAAAAATAGTAAATTCTTGGAGGATTTGAATGCGATAAGGTTGTAAAATTACCCTTTACAAAGGATTTCCCCTCTCTTGTAGAACAGTCTTAAATTAAAGAAAACGTATAGCATTGAGTCTTGCAAAATTATAAGAGTATTTCCATAGTATACAAAACGAAACGTTGGGTAACGTTTTGTTTCCACAGATAGTGGACAGTATGGGAGAAAATGTACTGTGTTTGGGGTAAGTGAAGAACAGGCAGCGTTCGGAAAACTCCATATAAGTTGAGAGGAGTTCCCATCTAAGAATAGAACGAAGAAGTGGGGATCCAAGAACTTACGTGGCCTGTTGCAAAATCGTTTGATCGTGGAGTGAAGAACCCTGACGGAATATAAAGTATGTTTGTACTAGAGATGGGCAAAACCGAATCTTAGAAGATTCGAATCGAATCCTGACGGATTCGGGTAATGAAGATTCTGGATTGGAATCCATGATCCGAATGCCCATCCCAAACTTTCATCTCTCAGATGAAAGTGGTTGATTTTTAACCATACTCGAACACGATGCCAATGCAAGATTATTGTAACCTTATTAATTTGTATCGTAAAGAGATGATAGTGTTTTGTCGAAGTAGTCTAATATAGCATTTTCTAGTAGCGACCCTTCCCTGGTATAGTTTTAACGTTCACGTGCTTAGGGACCTTGTGTTTGATTTGTTGAATATGTGTTGTTTTAAACTGTAATCTTTTCTATCTGAATTTCCAGATCCTGATCGTGCATTTGAATTGACTCTTGATTGTTCTTTGTGTTGGGCTTTGGAGAAAGTTTGTCCTCTTTATTCCTCTTGTCCGGGCCTTTTATGTATTCGTTAATGTTAAATTCCAGTCGTCAAACATGTACACATACACAGAGAGATTAATTTTGTCCAGTCAAGTTCGTAAGTCGCGTCCAACGAGAGGATGTTACCTTGAGGTGAAATTCCAGATCCACATTATTTTATGATCTGGCATGAGTCGTAAAAGTTAAGGTGATTTTGATGAGCCAGTGTTAACACACGTGACCTTGCACTGATTACGAACCTGTTAGATTTTGGTTAGCAATTACGAAAAACGTTCAAAGGCTGCACCAGCAGTAATTAGTATTACACGAGACTGATTACTTTAGCTTGTTTCGTCGTACTTCGACATAAAATAATCACACGAGAGTAATATTTGCTATGTCGCCTTGAAATACGTGAAATTGATGGTAATGTGAACGTTGACTTATATTATACCTTTGTTCGTAGCAGGTATTTATAGAAAAGGTAATAATATTGAATTGTATGTGATGTAAGCCTAATCGTAATCAAACAGCAAATTTCAGATTATAGCTAGTTGTACAACACAAGTGTAACCTAGATTTACGTTAACTGTCAATTGTGTGTATGTACAGACATACATATACACACTAAACATACTTATATATTCTTATATATACAGGGTGTCCGGGCTTAGAGCTATAAAAAGAGAATCGGTCCCAAAGTCTGTTTGACCAAGAATTTATTTGGGAATGAAGGTGTATCCTGGTGCACAATACCTTGCCATTAAACATCACAAAATGGGAGACACTGGCTCCGTCACTGACACTAACAACGTCAATACACTTCTATATGGTCATGGACTTCAATTCGACAAATGATAACACACAGAACACCTTCTGTTGTGGAGTCCACTCCGCCATGTTTGTTTACTGTGCCCATGCGCATGCGTGCGACACCGTTTAGTGTTTTTCGTAAATGGCAACAGATGGCAGTACCGTACATAAACAGGTTTTGACTGTGGCAGGTATTCGTAAACTGTAGCACATGTTTCTTTTATTATAGCTATAAGCCGGATACGCTGTATATGTGTGTGTGTGTGTGTGTGTGTGTGTAATATGAGGCTGTTATTCAGAAACATGGAAGTAAAGGGAAATAATTATTAGCAAATATTAATACTTCAAACTAGTGATAGCTAAGAAATTCGAGTGACAGTATCAGGTTTCAAAAGATCTCGTATCCAAAGAAAAGAAAAAGTATGGAAAGAAAATAAGACCTCTTTCGCAGTAATACGCTATCAAACCCAATAAACCAATCCAGGGAAATTTAAATGATGCAAAGACTCTTGTCTCACTGAGAAGGTATTCCACTTTGAAGTTGAGCGAGCGGTATGATTGATAAAGTTTGGATAACGAGTTTATTACGATAAATTCCTATTACTTTGGTTGTAAATATCTAGTACGTTCGATTCGACGTGCAAGATACATTGTGCCTCCTTATGACCCATTGTGTTTGTTGTGTCACTTATTTCATCGAGTGGTCCCGGGTTCGATACCCGGAGGAGGCACATAGTGATTTGGATCTCACTTTAAACTGTAGGTCCAGACCCGATTAACCTTTCTGTGCATAAAATGGGCCTAAAAAAACTCAAACTCAAAATTTATTTCGTCTACTTCACAGTTGAAAATAGAAAAATCGACTTTAAGAAACCTAATACAAACAAACGTGTAACATTGTCTCCAATTAAGGTCAAATTTTGAATTTATGTTGGTGTACCTTTTGATGGCTACGAATAAAAAAGTCAATTATGCATTAATGACTTTCTTGCTTCTTCCGCTCTGCATATGCAATTATTTCTTACTGGTGAAGGGTCATTGCTTGAATAAACGTGCTAGGAAGGAGCCTCAAGATCATTATGCAATTATATTTTATTCAGTACATGCCGATTACCACTCGAAACAAGTAGTCCTTGAGATGCTGCATAGGAAATGTACCTACGTTTTATGAGTATTCTTTATTGGTTTACTAATCACAATATATAGGGCCTAGTGATCCAGGTATTCTCAGTAATAATGTGGAACTTATGTGAAATTTTTGAAGGGATACTTTGTATTTTCCCCACCATAATTACGACTACGTACTGTAACCGTTCGCTGTATGTTTTCGTGCTGAATTTTTTCTAGGTTATCCGCTTTCAAAATTAGTCTTGTTGCAAGTGAAAGTATTTACGACAGTATTCCAAGAGAGTTTTAATTCTGCGAAAATACCAGGGAATCTCGGAGAATTTGCATAATCTATAAGTTGAGGAATACTGAGATTACATGTAGCAGATGTCCGAAGAAGCTGGGAGACAAATTATTTCATTATACTTCTAGGTAATGTGAAACAACTGCTCTTGCATTCTATTTCAACGTGCTGTGAAGGGTGTCACTGTTCCTTTATAAACTGAATCTGGAGTTTGTCTGCAATGTATGCATGATACTGAAAATAGAAACCATCTCAGTAGCGTATCGGAACTTGTGAAGAACATTAACCACATCCTACTTTCGTCGTTTGTTGTCGTCAGGGTGACGGAAATCATATTTCCTTTCTGTGTATTAATAGGGATGGGAATTTATAAAAGTAAGGCAAGTCCACAAATTGTTCCAATCCCTCGGGACACCGATTATTATTTTTTTTTTATTATCAAGCAAAGTAACGTGAAAATTATATTTAGTTTACTTATGCTGAATGCATGGTTGAGCCTCTGGAAAACGGACGTGGTATTTATTTTTTTCTACAATTTGTCTGTTGCGAGTGAAGGGCTTTTAAATTACTTGAAATGCATAATGTGTGAATATGTGTATGAATATATAAGGACTTGCGAATGAAACATGCTTATTATGTATACTAAATGTATGGACAATGGACACATATCAATAAAACAATGAACAACTTTAATTTCACTTCTGAAATGTACGTTAGTTTAGATGTGGACATCGCGCTACTCTTTTGACAATCATATAGAGTTTTTCAATTATAATAACATTTACTAGATGATTATTATAAATATATATAGAATTTATTCAACTTTTATAATATTTGATTAATAAATTTTGATATAATTGAAAATTGCCCCCATCCGTTTCAAACTTGCACTTCCTCAAACTACAGTAATGATAGTTTTGGTCATCGCCAGAGGTCTCTCTTATATATAACTGTGTATTTTGGTTATTTTACGCCGTTTTTTACTCCTTGGGTTAATCGCGACGATGAGGTTAAATTGATGAACTGATGAAATTGGCGATAGGACGAATGTAATGATACACCTGTGCTTTACTAAGGTTCGAACCTATGACTTATGCCTTCATAAGCCTTTACACTGACTACCCTGCCACAAAGGCTAGTTCAATGATCCCGCGAATGTCATGTTCGAAACTTTAGTAAACCACAACGTAAAGCAAATAAAAATGCGCATAGACAGAACCGTTAGGGCCAAATGATTAGCGCTTCATATTTGGTGTGAATGGTTCTGAGTTCCATCTTCGGTGCTAGCTCCAAGAAAATTGGAGGAAACAGCCGGGATCGGACTCGGATGTACTGGCCACGTGTCACCCAATGAAAACTCAATCAGCGGACCTTATTCCTCAAAGGGTAGTTTCGCCAAGGAATTTCGCTTTTATGTAGACATAATAGAAAAGCAAAACGGACAACTGATATGTTTCAAGACTAGAGACGAGAACGAGACAGGAGTTTAGAAACCGAGACTAATCGAGACTGTGTTTAGAAATTGATACTACAAATGTATAATGTCTGGTTCCCTCTTGGCTGACCTCCGTTACGGAGTGGTTAGCACATCGCGCTGCGACGCCAGGGGTCCCGAATTCGAATCCTGGCTTGGGCATGGACGTTTGTGATGTCTATTCATCAATTTCATCATATCACCACTCATCCCCATCTTCGCAAATTAGACAAAAAGTGGCACAAGAAACGATGTAAAATAAATCAAATCAAATTAAAAGATTCTGCGTCACCTCAGCCTTCTGTTGGCATTCTGTATACCAGCGTATAAGTATAAGAATATATAATAAAAAAGTACAATTTGGCAAGCTTGGGGGCCAAGGCGGTAAGAGTTGTGAAAATCAAACAACCTCTTTACAAAGAATACGAGAGAATCTGTCACTCTTCACTGTAACACGCCAAATTTACTTTCTGTCGTCCATCAAGAAATTAGTGTCCCTCTTATGCTTCTCATTGCATTTTTTTGGAGAAATCCGAGTTACATTTAATTGCTTGTGTTTTTGCAGGTTGCCTACGCATTTTCAGGATATATTAGGCCATGGTATCTTACTTTCTGGAAAGGCACAGGAAGCGAGTGTCGTAAAAATAAACATTTCACAAGTATCACAATGTCATTATCCATATGCATACAGTGAAATGAGGTTTCTAGAACACTCTCCATGAGGATTACATTAACTAACGTGAAGCTCGAAGTTGCGAAGTGTTATTTGCATTTACAGCTGTCTCTTCACCAAGAGAAGCGATTTTGTGTAGACAAAACTTGCGTTCTTAATGCAGTGAGAGGGAGGGAGAGAGGAATTTCAGAAGTCAGAATTTATAGGAACAAAGAAAAATGTTTTTCACACGATCTAGTTGAAAAGTCGCGGAAAGTTATGTTTTGTAGATATAAATGATTTTTCGGTGATATTTTACGAGCGATTTCGGTACACTACTGCCACCTACCACTTTCCCCCCTTTCCCCACCTATATACAGAGGGAACCAAGAACAGTTTGAGTTTGTTTTGTGTTCACCGTGTGCACAGATAGGCCAAGCAGTTCTGGAACTGTACTTTAAAGTGGGATCCGCACCACTGGGTTTATATTTTCTCGACATGTGCACTAAAATAATTTGGTGTTATTCTTATTTCCTAATTTTGTGCATCTCCGTAGTCCATCCCAAGCACTGCTACAACATTTACAATCAGAAACAAAAGGTTTGAGTCCTAATATGATCATGGGTGTTAGTTTGCGAGTGTCACTTCTTCAGATTCATCGAATTACCACTCTTCATCGTGGCGTTTAGTCCAAAAGTGGCAGAAAGTGATATTTTGCTTCTATTTTACTGCCAAATTCTTGATGCGTGCATAAAGTAGGGACTTTTCTTGCGAGAATAAAAGTTATTGAAGTTTGTGTTAAGTCCATTTTATGGTCAGATATGCTAACCGGGACTGGACCTACAGTTCAAAGTGGGATATTAACCACTTTGCTATGTGTCGAACCCGGTTACCACTACACTATCCATGAAGCCCTCCTGTGAGCACACCTCGTCCTTAACTACCTCTGTTCCATAATCTGGCTCAATTCTGTAGACCTGCTTCTGAGATTTTCTAATTTTGATTAAAGGAAAATGTAATTTGCTAGTGCATTTGTATACATAGACTGGATAAAACATACATCATAAATCACACACAAGTTCTGAGACTCAGAATTAGCATATGGTAAGAATTTATGTAAATTTAGTGGGAAGTGTGGTTGACATCACACTGTCTTCGATTAGATCACCGAGAAATCGCTGCCCTAAAATATGATTAATGTTTGATATACTCCGTGTCTCGACAACGCCTTGAAAGGCCGAAGCTTGCCAGACAACTTTTCCTCTTGTAATAAATGCATGGTCAGATCGTCGCCTCCAATCACCTCTTTCGCCACTACCTCTTCTTATTTAACTAGCTCCCCAATTATGTTCATGATGTTGGGTCAACTCCGAAAATTATGTTACTTTGGCTATTAGGCCTCTCGAGGACCCAGATTAGTTACCGAACTCAGGCTGTTAGGATTGTTGAGGCTTTGGTTTGTATACTATATTTGTCTATCGTCGCGAGATGCAACTGTTAAGCTTTATTGTCGTTGCTAACACTATTAAGCCTTGATTCCATGTTTAATAAAACACTAAAATGCTGACCAAGTCAAAATTTATTGTACGTTTATATTGTCTTATTTTACAATAAAATTTGCCTTTGTCAGCATTTTAGTGTTGTCGTTGTTTATATTCTTTACGTGGTGAGAGCGTCAACAAGTATCTTGGAAAATATTCAAAATTTGCAAGTTTTTAAATGTAGCACATGTTACATGTTTTCGTCTTTATTTTATTGACTGGCTTGAGCCGGGAAAAATTGTATGATACAACTATAATTAAAGACAAATCAACATACACCCTCTCACACTTTTTTTAAAAATATGAAGCGATCCGAGTAACGAAGGTATTCGCAGTATTGGAGTGTATAGAATGGGGTTTAACTGTGTTTTGTCCATGAGAAAGTGCGTTCTGTATTGGAACCCTTAAGGTTTCTGGTATTTGACTTTTTGTTGTTTCGTTTCTGCAGTGTTAATTTACCGGCATAGTTTCCCGATACCTGTATATGGTATTGGAACCCACCCAGTTGACACTTTTCCTTTTCTGAAGTAACAAATTGTGTTTGTTTTGCGAGGACCTTTACTTTAAAATACTGTAATATAAAGATGTTTATAGGTTCCTTCTGTGACTACCACTGATGACATGGAATCATGTTGAAACGTGCTGTGGCCACTTTTTTCGGCCGCTATCAGCACAATTTTTATCCCCGGCAGAAGATTTTTTTAAAATTCCTATCAAAGAAAATAAAATTGAATCGAAAGCAGAGGCCTATAGTATACCATTTAACTATGGAACAAACACTACTTAGAAATCATTCTGGGAAACAGTTAATTAACCTTTAAAACAATTGCATCCTGCTTCGTGTATATGAGTTTTGGTTTTCTTAGGCTGTAAATATAGTGTTTCTAAATTGCGTGCAAAAGTTATCATAAGATTAGATCTGTCCTAGGTTAACCACTGTTTTGCCTTCAAGCAATAGTATAGTTTACTGATTGGCAACAGATACAAATTTGCATACCCCCAAAAAACCTACCCCCCCCCCAAATGAAATCGCAAATACGGCACTGATTGGGTATCCCCATCCCCCAAAGCAAAAAGCTTAATTCACACACTGGCTGCTACCAACCGATAACTTTCGACTTATTTATTAATCAAGAGCCACTTTTCCTGCAGCAGTAAGAGTATTTTGCTCAACATAACAAATGTATACCTCAGGTGGCGTTCACCTTGAATGAATTTTAATTTGAAATTCTTCCATACTATAATATTGTAACATTTAAGTTCGTGATCAACGGTTTTGAGCGGAGTTAATTGCTAAATTAGTAACCGTTCGAGAATCAGCCAAGACTGAATTTCGTACCTAAAAACGATTCACGAACACGTGGTATTCAGGAGAAAACTGTGCAGTATTCATGTCAGTGATCATTCAGTTGTCTTTGACCTGTTGGTTCTCAGTTTCACGAGAGCAGTTTGCACTTCTCTTCCTTGTGGTTCTAATTTTTAAAGTACACGAAAAAAGCTTTGTTTGTTACAGTGGTACTGTTCATAATTATTTTGCATACTTGCACGAAGATTTTAACAAAACTATGATGGCAAGAGCACTGAGCATTTCTTTGAGAGTGGACTTTTTTCTTCGTTTCAGGCTCTGGGGAGACTTCGAACCTGGTGCGAATGCGAAGCTCGGCGTTGGGACAATCTGCACCATCACTATCAGCTAGTATGGTAAGTTGGAAATAAGTTATTGCATGTTTTCCAAAGGACAAGGTTTTTGCAACTTAATGCACTTTTATCTACAACGTGTTCATTTGTAAAATGGTAATAACAACAAACCAACCTTATCGTACGTACCAGTTCTTTCACTGTAGGATTTAGAATGGGTGATCTTATTGCTTAATAGTTATTAAATTACAGTAATTAATATCGAAGAGTTCGATATTGAGATGTGATGAAAGCATAACAAATTTAAATAATAATGTGTTTGGAAAGAAAATTGTTGCAAGTCTTTCCATTGTAAAAACAGAAATAGAGAGGTCTCCTACTTCGAGGATAAATACGAAGATTCTTTAACTCGGTTAACGTTAGGAATTGTCCGCGCTGCGAAAATACGAATATTTGCATTCAAATAGAGAAATAGTATTATTTTACAACCAAACCAGTTTGTCCCATCTTTCTGCTGGTGCGTTGCTTGTCTGTAGCATAGTTTTGAAGTTCCGAGATACATTATTTGACGACAGGCCATTTTGAAACGTCTTACTTTTTCATTGCGTGGCGATACACGAATTTATAATTACATATTTTTCTAGAGGGTCACTTTCCGTTGAGTTCCAAAGCGTGACAGTGAGAAACTGTCTGAGGATAACATTTCTTCCCTAGTAAAGATTATTGGCTAAATCTGCATACTGTGAGCATATTCCTTCTGGACAGTCACATGCGCCATGTGACGTAACGGTCCTTTGATTTCCTAACTATATTAACTGCGTCTACTTAAGCAAACTTGCATCTAATACATAGTAGTTTGGTCTGAAAACGTAGAGAAATAAATCTACAAGGAAACCGAAACCCGTATGTATAGTACTTTAGCTTATTTGATTTTTCATTCGTTAAATCAGTTATCTTTATTTTGTTTTGCATTTTTAATTTTATATTTGTCATAGCTATGATTGGAAGTTTCCTGAAGTAGATTTCAAACACGTTATGATATTCGAATTATTATACACTTTTAAAGCTTTTATTAAGCCTACTTTTAATTCGTTGGAGTAATAGAAATGTATGCTCAATGTTAGTAGAAGATTACAGCGATTTAAGCAAGTTTGCATTAAAATACCACACATCTGTATTCTACTGCTTTAATAGTTACCTTCTCAAAGAGAATACTACACTATTAGGTGAATCTAATATTTTTTGTTGTTGAATATTTCCTTCGTTAAATATGGCCTCACTCGATCTGGATATGTGAACATTGAGACCAGTCGAGTTTTTGTGCGTATCTTATGTTATTTATTTATTTGTTTGGTTTCGTTTGTCATTAATTTTAATATTTTATTTATTATTTTAATAATAATTTATTTAACTATTTAGAATTAACACTGAGGCGTCAAATACTTCTGTTGGCATTCAGCTTGCAAGCTTTATATAATCCAGATCAGCAAATGCATACATTTTTATAAATTCAAACATCATTCAGTGTATGGCATAAAATGACTGAGAAGTTCAGGAATGGTATGCCAAAGGAAGGTTGGGTTGTTGTTATGGATAAAACTCTCACACATTTGTATTAATTAGTTGTAAAAGCCATGCCTGGAAAACATATACAACTTTATATGAGATTGTGAGTAAAACACTGGCTTTCATCGCTCAACTCTTCACTCAGAGCTGCTCCGAATTGGTAATATCATTCTTTATCGCTTTCTGTAAAAATATATGTGTGTAAATGTTGTACTTTTAATACGATTTTTAGTATACATAACTGATTTCCAGTATCGGTTTTATATTCCCTTATTCAATGGAAACTCTATGCTCAACAGTGACACCGTTGTGAACTTTTACTTTGCCTAGCAGAAGTTACTATTTGCAGTTTTTACATAGATGTTGCGATTGCTCTGTGGTGCTGAAGTGTCAGCTTATGTTTTCTACTTTAACCAAGGTGTCTGGGATTTATAGTTGGATGCGTGATAGGTTTCAGGTCCGTCTTGTAATCGAGCACCCTTGAATTCGATTCCCCATGGAGGCACATTTCCTTGCTTTGGATCGCATGTAGAACTCGAATTCAGTCTGTTAGCTTTGTAAAGTGGAATTAAGAAACAGAGTGAAGTAGTTGTTCTATATCTGTAGCTTAACTAAAGTCATATTAAAGAAAAATAATGGATTTCCAGCATACGTATTCGTGGAAATCTTTCAAGAGTTGTTCAGTAATATAAATCGTGTGATATATCCACTTAAGGAAATAACTGTGTATATCCATACCGGACATGCGATTTGAAATACGGAGATTACGATAAAATACTTCAGGAAAAATGTATCTTATCTGTATTCATAAATTCTATATCACGATGCTAATGGAATAGTGGTGACATCTAGCCATTATGGCTGAATATTTTATATTTAAACTTAAACCTTTGTAAAAGAAATTATTGAAAATATCGCTGAGGTTATTGAGAGACGCCTTTGAGCCTATGAGAAGGCTGACGTAACCTTTCATTTCTCCTGTTTGTAATTCCATTGTGGGCTGGCTTCTGGTTAAGTGGCATTGCATAATTTTTAATTGTATTGTTTTTTCCCTCTACTTTGGAGTTGATCTCAATTTTAACTTTAATTATAAGTCAAATTATAAACTGGAATTTCTACTCGAATTATTCCTTCGCACTTTCTCTGTTCTCATTTTCTGAACTACCAAATTGGATCATGATGTGTTTTAAGTGTTTTGTTCGTTAACTGGTTCGGATGAAAGTTATGGATTTACAAAATTATAACGTGCTAATTTTGGTTGTGCTACTGCAACAAAGATTAATCTCGTTTCCAATGGAACTCATAAGAATACGCCTGCAAGGGAATGTAGTTGGAGATAATTTTAGGTGAACGTATATGGTCGTGGTAAATTGCATGTTGCATTTGGCTAAATAGTGTGCTGAATAATTGCTCGGTACTGGTTGGAGTATGCTAGTAGTGTGCATTTATTGATTCAGATCTTGGATCGTATATTTGAGTTTACCTAAGGTATCTAATCATATCCGCGGAAAATAATTTTGGAAGTACGAATGATAAAAGGTCCTTTATTTTCGCTCGCGCGCGCGTGTGTGTGTGACAGAGAAGGGGACAGAGAGGGAGAGAGAAATGGTGCTTTATACAAAAAGATAAGCTAATATCTTAATGTCAAAAAATATCTTTATATAAGTTTAAATAATTTTGGAGGCACAGCAACAACTTTTCGAGAATGATGATTGATTGATTTGGTGCTTTAAGTCCACTTTATGCACAGTAAGGCTAATCGAGACTGGACCTACAGTTTAAAGTGGAATCCGAACCACTGTGCCATGTGCCTCCACCGTGAATTGAACCCGGGACCCCTTGATTACAAGGCTACGACGATACCATTGCGCCATCGAGGAGGCCGTTTCGAGAATGATGCTATCTCAGAATTGATGGCACGTAAGTGATTCGGAACCTACTTTAAACTGAAGATCCAGTCCCGATTAACCTTTCTGTGCATACAGTGGACTGAAAAACAAATTCAATATTTATATTTGCCATGAAGGTATGTGGAGTGATGTGGAGGTATAGAGCTCCACATATTCTTGATCTCGGCCATAGTTGGGATGATATCAACAGCATCATGCCCGGCCGGCACCTTCCAGGGGTGCTCCCAGGTACCCATTTATACGAAGCTGGGTGGGTCTCTTAGGTTACTGAAAAAATTGCTAATTTCAATGGTCTTTATTCTTGGGCGAGGTTCAGCAAATGCTGATCTACCACCTAACGATAAAACGCACAGCCGTATTGCAGATTACACTAATCGCCAAAATTTGATAAGCGATACTAAATAAAAATTGTTATTTACCATTATTTACGCAATAGTGAACTTCAGTATTAATTATTAAGGTGCAGAGTTCTTTTTAATTGCAATAGGTTCAACTTTTTAAAATCCATTCTCATTTAACGTATATGCTGCAAAAGTGTGTCCAGGAATTTCGGAAGGAGATGAATATGACTGTAAGAGTGTGTTTTGAAAACTGTATCATTTCATGTATTAGACTTTCTTAATCAATAGAAAATATAATCCACAACGTCTTTCTCTAGATGGACAACTATTACACCAAAATACGCTAAACAGACGGACGTCTTACTCTTGTGTAATTTTGTCACTTCCGCCGTCCCCGGTATGTTATTTATTGTTTGCAAAAAGGTAGTATACTCCTTACATCAAATGAGTCAGTAGTTGGTATTGTCTGTTACAGCCTATGCAGTGCTACAACACTGCAGAGCTTTACCAGTTCAGTTCCTCGATACGAGAGTAGGTCGTACGTTCAATCCGTACCCAGCCATTTAGCAAAGACATTGCTTCGCCTTTCTTAAGCTGTTTCCTACAAAAACTCGCTTGAATTGAACTTTCGAAAGATCACGATATTTATGTATTGAAGGCTATGTTACATTGTATCCAAGACAATGAAAAATGTTATCTGGTAAGTTTTTCAGTAAATTTTGAATTATAATTTAGATTTCTTAGAAGTATGTCCAAAGATAGCAGCAAATTTATTATTTTGTGTACGTGAATTGGTACTTATTCTTGACATGTATATTTCAGAATTTGTAGTGAAAATTCAGCATTCTCATTAGATAATTATTTAGATTTTGGTTGTATTAGTTGAAATATTTTCCTATATAAGTCGAACGCATGTTGTCTGCGTGTTGCCTGTTGTCTTGAAACATTTTTACTGAAGAAAATGCTATTATAGTGTCTTCAGCGTGAAAATGTCAAGTCGTTCAAATTTCATGAAAGCGTCTTGCACTTGAAGCGTCAGTCAGTCTCTTTGTCTTGTCACTTTTTTATTCATGCCCATCATGAGGCATAATTGTGATCAAACTTTGAAAATAACACTTACAATCAGTCTGAAGTAGTTTATTTACTAAGTTGAGGCGAGAGAGTGGGTTAGATAACCAATAGGGACGTTGAAGACATTTATTACAAAGAAGCACCAAAGCATTCATTCTTTATCCGGGATTCGAACCGTGGATTCACTGCCTCGAATCGCGCTGCTCTAACCACTGAGACTAGCTGCAAGTAAATAAAGCACTTGTATTGTTGCTGAATTTTTAGCTATGGAGGCTAGAGACGCTAAATACAAAGGAACGAAATGTTAGAATAGTGTTTATGATTATATCATGAACTGAAAGATGATTTCATCTCTGCATTCTTCTAACTTACCAAATCCCGTGCATTCGTCTGGGGAAATTCATAACTTGGGTGGGACAAATATCCCCTTCTGGTTCTTTACTAAAACACGTTTGATTCATAGTCCCCATTGGTATTTTTCTCTTGCATTGGCCTACCAACAAGATGAAATCCAAAAGAAAACAGTTTGTTTACTTTCGTAAAACGTGTTAAGGTATGAAGGCTACTTAGGTAGATGACTTCCTGCTTCCTAAACAAAGAGTATGGATCTGTCCTTTATATGCTCGTCCTCCCAGTTGTCACAGTAAACAACAGAAACGCTTCTCATAATTTAAAACGATGTGAAATTTCTGAACTGGCTGGGTTCAATTTCTCCGCACCATGCCCAACTTAGCGTATGGTGCTTTCTGAGAGTGTATCTCGGCCTTCGAGAGTGATGTGTGAAAAATGGGAACGAAATTAGCTGCAACCAAGGTCGTGCTTTCCACAAATTGCTTACTTGACGTCATATTGTAGCGAATGTTGATTGGGCGAGGGGCGAAAGGCCCTCGTGAATTTTTACGTTTTGATCTTGAGCCATGTAGCCATGGCCTTAGTTGTATAGAATAGCATGCTAGCATGTCTTCATGAGTAATTTCCGACCAGGGCAAACAAGAAAAGAGCTGCCTCGTAACGTAGCACGTGCTACGTGCTCGTGGATGCAACAATGAAGAACAGTGATTGTAATTAGTTTTCATAGAATTTCCCTCCAGTAAGGCATAAATTCCCCTTTTCTACAGGAAAACCCTCGCTTTGCTATACGTTTTGTTTATTTATTTGCTTAATAATGATGATTGTAACGCATATTATTTATTAAGGTGAATTTAAAAAATAAAATGAATTTGTAATTAAAATATTAGTAGTAGAAGCAAATGTTATCCTTAATACTCTTTTAATGCATATCGTTTACACTGATATATTGTAAATCCATCTAGTGAACCCCTATACAAAAGTAAATAACACAAAACAGAACACCTCCCAAAGCCTGAGTTTACATTTATTCTCAGAAGTTACATGGGTGTTGTTGTTGTTGTTTCTAGTAGAATGTTTCAAAAAATTGCTCTTCTTTTACAAGGCACGGATGAAATGATACCAATCGCTAATGAAATAAATGTTATTACTTACATTAGAACTAAGAGAACACTGTAAGCGCAAGATCACGACGAACTTAATACTGCCTGCACGATGAAGATTCGTAATTTAGTTATTTTATGTTTTTTTAGTCTCCAGAATGTTTTTTTAGTCTCTAAAATGTTTTTTTTGTCTTTTTCGATCTCTAGAAAAGTTGAACTAGACTACAGCGATGGATGATAGATTGGTGAAATACGTAGGTTATGAATCAAAAATCACGAACCCGTGGTCCTTGGAATCTAATAAATGCACGTGAAATTGCTCAGAAATTCATATAAAGTAAATTTATTCTTACAACTAATTTTTGTATTATCAATTAATTAAAAGCATAATTTTACTCTTGCGTTGTCATCGTAGCGGTAAACTTGAGCATACAAATGATGTGTTTGTAGGCAACTCGTAAATTACATAATAATTGTAAATGGTGTCGGGGTTGGCGTTTACAACACGGCAGTGGTATTGTATTAGTTGATTTTTATGTTGGCAGGATGTGACCAGTATGCTTGCTTCATTTGCTGGTGCGGGATACGTAATTGCAATTAAAAAGTTACATAATCGTCTATTGATACTGACTGCTGTATGCGTGTCTTGAACGCCCGCATATGCCGTAGAAGCATGCACAGTTTGAATTTCCGTTCCGTAACTTCGTAAAACGATTGTCTGCGAGAAGACAATAGTCATGCGGTATGTTTCCTGACAAGGTGATGCCATGAATCACCAAACGTACAGTCCATTAAAAAAAAGTTCCATCGCGACGAGGCATATAACTCTACCTCAAGAGAATAGAGCAAGGCTCTAAGTAAAAACACTAACCCTGAGGATGAACAATTTTTTTAAGATCATACACGATTCCACGTGATATAACGTGTACACGTAATGTATACTAACTTATTGTGTCGTATTCAATGTAATTTTTTAATGCATAGTACATGCTTAATTATTATTAATATTATTAATTAATTATTCCGAATGATCCGAAATTCAGTTTATCCAAAGGGCTTGGTTCTATCAAATTCGGATAAACAAGATTTTAGTGTACTTTGTTTATCCTCGTAACTTCAAAAGCGTTTTCATCTTTTAGTTTATTTGTCATTTGTAAGGCATTTGTACTTTCAGTTAATTACACCTTAAGAGTAGAGTTTCGTGATAGCGTAGTGGTTGACGTTATTATTGTAAACAGGTTTTCTCGGTTTTGATTAAGGTGAGGAGACATTACAACGATTCTGGTCCCACGTAAAAGTGTAGGTTTAGTCCTGGTTAGCCTATCCGAACACAAAAGGGGACTTAAACATAATTTACCTTAGATGAACTATATAAAAGTACAAATACAAGAATTATTATATGAAGGGTCAGGTAAAGAAGAACCAGGTAAGTCAATTTTCTGTCATTTCTGTCGTGCCATTTCCTGGCATGTTGCCCTAACTTTATACAAAGTTTCTGGGAACAGCTCATAGATGTGTATTATGTACCTTATATGCTATTTCTTCTCCGTGGAGTACCTAGAGGTCATGATGCAGTGGTGGACTTTACAACACGGTTTATTTTGTTTCATGGGCCCTCCCCGATGGCGTAGTGGTAACATCGTCGCCTTGTAATCAAGGGTCCCGGGTTCGATACCCGGTGGAGGCTCATAGTGGTTCTGATCCCACTTTAAACTGTAAGTCCAGTCCCGATTAGTCTTACTGTGCATAAAGTGGACTTAAAATACAAAAGCAAAGCAAAAGCAATCTTTCGTTTCGTATATTTGACAAACAGATTCTTCAAAGCTTACGTTTTTTTGTTCCTTTTCATTTACATATCGAGTAACGTTTTGCAATTAAAAGTTCACTTTTGTGGAGTTTGGTGAGTTGACTTATCTGTTTTTCTTCCATGACCCGTCATATGTCTTTTTCGGGATTCGAATCCAGTACTCTACTCGTTTTTATGGTCAGATTTAGGTTAGAGTGGAATATTAATGTTGAACGAAGAAACAACGTATTTACCAGTGGAACATAACCTTGGCAATCGTAACATGACACGCTAACTCGTGCTTCATTGAGGTCAGTTTAAGCAATAAGGCTATTTACCCTCGTTAACTTCTCACATTTCTACCATTAATTGAAGAACGCGGAAAGGTGAAAGGATTGAATGCTGAGAGACAGTGGAGAAGGAATAGAGTAAACCTCGTGATGTCTTTCAATACACTAACCTATAACGATAGGGAATATCAGTCAGGAACGGTATCATTGGCCAAATTAATACCAGGCCGTCCTAATAACTGGCAGCCATTCACGAGGCAGTGAAGCCACGATTAAACAATCGACTTTTCTTATTGGTTTCTTGAGGTGTGAATCAGGTGTACTAAGTTGAATTTCTGGCTGAACCTTACGTCCAAATTTTCGTGGACAAAGCACCAACACTAATGTTTTATTAGTAGTAGTGGTGGTAATATTATTACTAATATTGATATTAATAACAGTAACGACACTTTATCGATTATTTACAGTGGAACTGTATATGGGGAAAACATGAACATGTTAATGATTCTAATAATTACAAAACTTAGATTACATAATGAACACATAATTTTTCTCGGTGAAATATGAGGACATATTCCGTATTTTAGCTCCCATTAGCGAGCTTGAAGCATAGCGAAAACCAGCCAAATGGAACTATTATTGTTATAATCGGTTATGAAGATATAAATACTAATCTTGTCAGCTATAGATGAGTCTGAGCTTGTTGACTATTTTTATTTTCGTTATTTTATGTCTATTTTCTGCCTCTTGAGCTAATCGCCACGGTGGGGATCGATAAGAAATGATGAAATGGATAATGGGTCAGATACACTGATAATCTGTGTCTGATGAGGATTTGAACCTGGGACTCAAAAGCGTGTTATGCTAACCACTCGCCACGGAGATTGACGAGCTTCTTGGCGGAGAACGTGGTATTGTGTAGTCATATACTACATGCTCACCACTGGATCAAATACTCACCGAGGAGAAAAGTGTTCCGTAAGTTAGTGAATGTTTGCTTGAGAAATGGGTAGATGCTCAATTTATTTAATCTATCCACCATGCCTCGGTAGTCTGGCGGTTAGTTTATTGCTGTTGAACTAGAGGTCCAAGTCTCGAATTTCGCTTCATCATTGTCTGTATGTTAATGACAATGGCGCTTTATTGGTATGAAGTGATAGTGGACATTATCTGTTGTGTATTTTTTTTTTGTCTATTCGAGAGAGTGCCTCTTCTCTCTTCTTTCCTTGTCCTTTTTTTGCTACGGTAGTGTTAGAATAGGTAAAATTAAAAGCATTAGACAATGCATAATGCCCAATTAATATTGCATAGGTGCACCTGCCTATGTTAAAGAGTTTCTGTAGAAAATCAATTTAGTTTGGCTAATTTCAACATACTTATGGTCGTGACTGTACAGACATACGGCAAAATCACGAATAAACACACTAAACATAAGTAGTAAAACACGAGGCGTATCTCCCCTCCCCCTCAAAGCATCACATATTACACAACTGTGTCACGAGTTTCAAAGCCGTGTAGAGGTGATTGTATATTTATTGTGTAATATTCTTTTGATGATTACGCCTCCTCATCGCTCTAATTATGATGCAAAATATAAGCAAAATGCCTGCTGTTGAAATAATCAATTCCCATTTGACTTCGAACATCCAGGGAGTTGCTACATCATATTGTGAATATGAATGCTGTGTGCACGAAGACATGCAAACACCAAAGCATTAGCCGTGATGTTGGACACAGTATCCTTGTGTTAATAACCCTGAGAAATGAGGTTCCAGACAAGTCTGTAATGGGCACTCTGCCGAGGGGTGTGTGTGAAGGCAAACCACTGATAACCTTTTTGCTTCTAGTGTGATCACCGGGGGCCATGGAAGGTCACACGTTGATAACTCTGGAATTTTTATACTCTGTAAATGCCGAGACCTGAACTGGCACTTTTTATGGTATCTCGGAGCCATTTCAGTTTTCAGACACACTTGGTTATCTTGCAACTACTGCATAATCACACTGTTTCTCCAAACCAGGGTACATTTAGAGATTTACAGAGTTAAATATTTAAGCCATTATAGTTAGTATACTTCAGACGTTTAACGGACTGTTGCAAGTTCAAACTGTTCTTACCAAGTTCACTTTGTGCAAATGTGCTAATCGGAATCTGAACAACTGAACTACTGCCAATCCTTCAATGAGGACTGAACTCAGATCTGCATGATTTCAAGGCAATATCCTTTACTATTAGACTATCAGGATTTTTTTTTTGGATTGAGTTGGATTGGTGTTTCAAGTCCACTTTATGCACAGTAAGGCTAATCGGGACTGGACCTACAGTTTAAAGTGGGATCCGACCCACTTGTGCCTCCATAGGGTATCGAACCCGGGATCCCTTGATTACAAGGCGATGACGCTATCACTGCGCCATCGGGGAGGCCCAAGACTATCAGGAAAATCATCTGCTGTTTGTATGTCTGTTATTATTAATGTTTTTATTTGTTTGAGAAATCAGTGTCAACGCTGTCGCGTTATAATCTAGGTTTGATTTCCGGTGCAGACACATTCCAAAGTCTTTCAAATCCCATTTTCAATTGTATGTGTGGTCGAGTAACGGACCGAGTGTTACACTCATGATCTCGCCACAGAAGATTCCAGGTTCCAGCCCCGGAAGGTGGAGCTCCATCATTCATCCTAACCTTTGCCGAAAGTGGTAGAAAAGGGACACGAATTATTTTTTAAAATGCAAAATACAGTAGGTAGGTCTATTTTCCATTTGCTTACCTGAGCATAAAGTGGACGTCAAATTTGTCAGCCTGAAGCTTGACAATTAAGGAGAAACCATACGTTAACGTGTGGCATACTGTATTAAAATAGATGTATGTTAGCATCAGCATACGGGTACACAAACAAATTATAAAAACCTAAGTATTATAAATGCTCGTGATTATGACCGGGGCACTTTACACACTGTGGACGAAAATGCCCATTCGATGAAATTGTTGAATGTGTGTATGTATTGTTACAATATTTATGACAAATCGCTCTCATTCTTGTACACAAGCAATTATTCAACCGCCATGGAAGCCGAGAGCGTGTAGCGGTCCATCGCTTCCAAAAATTCTGGGTTCGATTCGTGGCCTCTGTATCAATGTATCTTCTTTGTGAGTGTTCCCGCATCAATTTAATCTAATCATCATTCATCCTTATCGTCACGATCAGCCAAAAGTTGTAGAAAAGAGACCATTAAATAAGACTAATACAACAAAAATACAAAGAATTGTTCATCTTGAACTCTGTACCTTACACTACCACCATGTAATCAAGCAGTCCAAGCTGTGATTCATGGTGGAGATGGATTGCACACTATCTCAGATTCCACTTTAAACTGTAGATCCAATCGAAACTTAAGAAAAATTCATCCATGCGACATTTCACCCTCTTTTTGGTAGGTGGATTTGCAATTCCAGATTAGCCTGTCCTGTTTTCTCAGAAACACTGTTGCCCTGCACTGGCCTGGGAATTCTCCAGATCCAACTCTCATAAAGATTTTTGAGGACCGTTGAGCAGGTTAATGTGAGAAAGATAAAAGGGAGCGTCCGTTATAAATGCGTGGCAGGATAATGAGAGGGTGAGAAAAATGCGTGCCAACAGAAGGTCGCAAAAGTGTTATATTTCCTACTGTGAGCTGAGTCTGTCTTCATCCATAGCTGTCCATAGTAAGGTGCAACGTGCTGTTCTTGCTGTTAAGAGTTGCAGCGATGATAGTTGCAACATTACTAAGCTTATTGTGCAATTATTCCTGCTGCTATCTTTGCTACCAAACGTGACACTAAGAGAGCAAAGTTGTAGCTTATTCTATCGTCAAGAGTATGGCGTTACTGTGTAACTATTAAAACACAGCTGAAACATGTTTTACTTTATTCGATAACGATGAAATTTTTCCCGACAATACTTTTTTCCCCTCCTGCGAGAACATGTGGACCTCCCAGAGAGTGTAGTGACTACCATTGTCGCCTTGTAATTAATGCGACCTTGGTTCGATTCCCAGTTGGGACACTTTTCTGTAGTGCGGATTCTACTTCAATCTATAGGTCTAGTCCTAATTAACCTCTCGGCATAAAGTGGCCTCAAGACAAACTTGGTCAAACTTACAACCGGATGCGCAAAACTATCATTTAATCCTAAGGAATTATAAATGTAAAGTGCTCTCTCTGCAATACAATAATATATATATATATATATATATATATATATATATATAAACACTTCAGACTGCAACGATTTCTGAGAATCTCTTGTTTTCTCGGTTGCCATACTTCAGAGTCAAGGGGCATCACCGACCTCTAAAATCATGGCACAGTCCGCTATGACGCTTGGGTTCCAGGTTCGAATCTCAGCCTGGGCGTTCTTTGTGAGTATCCCTTTATCAATACATGTATAAGGTTTTGCCGGGGCAGTGTCAACCTTAAAAATTGTATCTGTTCGTTACGCCACGTTCTGAGATGATAACTATAAGGAAAGATCAGGACAATAGTGGTGAGCCCGTGTGGCAGAACGATACCACGAATAAATTATCAGATAATACACTGTCAACATAAGGAAAGAAGAAATATTTAGTCTCTTAATTAGTTTATTTTAGTTTAGCGATAGAATTCACTCGCAGTGCGCTCACAAAGCCACAAAAACTGTAGCTTCACTAGCTAACTTTAATTCTAATCCACTTGGGTCCCAGATTGTACTGCGGCCCTCAATAATGTATTATCACTCATTCTCATCGTCGCGATTAGCCAAAATTGGCAGAAAAGCGACGTAAAATAACCAAAACCAATCAGTGTGTATGGCACTGCATACTGCATGTTCCCAGGGCTTGTAAGTAAATTGTCCAGGTGTGATAATTGTTAATGAATGATTCATTCATGCAGATAAACGGGAAGGAAAATTCCAGGGGGAAAAGTGGACGACCTTAGGACCAGTGATCATTGTCGTGAAACCCCCCCCCCCCCTTCCCCAATCTTGAAACTTCCCTGCGTGATCGTGTTTCCTGATGCAAGTCGCAAGGAAGGCCACTAGGACACTCGCGTAATTGGTCACTTACGTTTGGACCAGCTGTTGTTTTCTGATCACACGTGACCGACAGATGTTGACGTAACTGCAGCCAAAGATTAACTGGCTGAGATTAAACGGTTTACAAACGCAAGGCTAAGGAACCACGGAGGTGAGGGTTCAACGTTTGAAGTATGCCGATGTCTGGACCCCAGAAAGCAAGTTAACAGGGGAAGGAATGTTGGACGAGATGTAAATCTGTGTTGCCGGCCTTCGTGGCGGAATGGTTACCACAGCGCGCTACGAGACCAGGGGTCCCGGGTTCGAATCCCTGTTTGGGCATGGGTGTTCCCAAGATCCGGATAATTAGGATATGCAGATAATCAGGTTAGTATGATTATAGTATGCATATCCGGATAGTAGAGATTTGAAGGATTTGTAGAAAATCCGTACAGTGAAATACGAACATAACTAATAAAAGAATATGTGGATAGGCCATAAAACATATACGATTAAATTGTCCGGATAATGCACACATTCGGATAATCTAGATATCAAAATATCCGATATTCGGACATTTTAAATCGGGATAAAATTTTATCCGGATTTGGCCATCCCTACTTTTGTGTGAGCTTTCATCAATTACATCGCATCATCACTCATCCTCATCTTCGCTATTAGTCAAAAGTGGGAGAAATGCTAAGTAAAATAAACTAAATAAATCATCTCCAAATCGTATTATGATAATTCCTCCATATTTGGTTTACTAGCCAAATACTTACAAATACAATATTTTTCCGTATATTTTTCCGTGTTTGTTCAGATAGTTTTAGGTGTAGTGCCAACCGGGTATACTGTTGTTTGTATTAAATATGCTACTAATTCGTATGATCACAATAGCCTATGCATGCTTCTATTTTTTTTAAGTGTAGCCCAGCCCTTTCCCGTTTGTATTTAGCGTCGGTTTTCAGTCACTATGACTAATCGCGGCGATGATGATAACCGATGAATAGATGATGTTCATGAAGGGACACTCGCAAAGAACACACATGTCCAGGTCGGAACTCGAGACCTGGGTGATCGAAAATCGACTATGTAACGTGCTCGACCTCAGAGCCAACTCTTTTGTGTGTGTGTGTTTGTCATTTTATCCTTATCACCTCGAAAAGAAGCGACGAAAAATTACAATAGAAATAAAGTACAAACGACTGTAGATAAAGTTTTAGTGTCAATGATTTTTTGCCTGTATTTTTATCTTTGGGTGTTCTCTTCACTAATTTATTCGCGACGTTTAAGATGAAAGACATGAAAATAGGATTCGAGGTTAGGAATCCTGGAGCCGTTGCACACGTCACCGAGTACTCTTGATATTTGTTGCGTGAAACCGAGGGCGAATAAATAACATGAATTATGACTTAACAGGAAATAAGCGAGACAGTGTGGGCCATTGTGTATGTTGTGGAAGCTCTAGTTTCATGCGATCCTTCCGCTCATGTATTTATCAGTACCGATTTGACTACTATGTATAATCAGAAAACCAACCACTACTTATTTTCATGTCAATTACCGAAGGATCACGGTCCAGCCATTCATTCCACCGGAATCCTGAGTGCCACAGGCCGAACAGTCATGGCAGTTTAAGAGAGATTTTCCTCGGTGGAGGGAAATTTTAAGCATTTTTTCTAATTGAAGGGAAAAGGCAAGATGTTGGGAGTATAACGCACAAACGTTGACATGGCGTACAGTCACCGGCAAACAAAAACGGGACACCTAGATCCTGAAATATTGGCTTCCCTGCAATGTGTTGCGAACTTGCAATTGAACATTTGTTATTGAAGTTTGCATATCACCGTAGAGCTAGGCAACGCGTTGCAGAGAAGCCATCATTTCAGGTTCTAGGTGTCCCGTTTTTTTTGCCGGTGACTGTACACAGATCTCCAATTGCATTACACCTTGTTTTGATGCACTTTTGGTGCATAAATTGACAGAGTTAAAAGTGCAAATTTGAAATTATCGTATCGGATCTTCTCGTTGAATGCATTTATAGTTCCTCAAAGGAACAGCAGTTCATAAAAGTACATTTTATGCGTACTTATGTGAATTATGATACACCAATGTGCATAATTAGCAGTTTCTGTGCTTTAAAGTGTAACTGGAGTAAACATATTTGTATCAAATGACACATTCTATGTTCTGCGTGTGTGTGTTATATTTTATACTCATTTATTTCTATTTCTAAGATAAACTGAAGGAGAACTTAGAATTTTGTCTGATTGGCGATCCGTTTAGATTTTATTCTGTATTGGTGCCTATAAAGAAAAATTTTGATGAAATCGCGACTTTATATCATAGTATTGGAATTTATTACAGTAATGTTATCGAGACCTGTTTCTTTGGGGGTTCGATATCCGGTGGAGACACATGGTGGTTTGGATCCCATTTTAAACTGTAGGTCCAGTCCCGATTAGCCTTTCTGTGCATCAAGTGGACTTAAAGACCCAAACTCAATCCTGTATCTGTGGGTAGGTTTGACTCAAAAGTAGTTAAACATAAATATTTACTTGTTTTACTTTGGAAGTAAAATGTAGTAAACGTTGCGGAGTTTCTCAAATAAGCGCGACAAATATATTGCGCTATTTATGTATGAAACTCAGAATTGTATTTTGTCTGAAAATAATTCAGCTACCATGCTGCATTGTGATTGCAAATTTTAACTTTTATTACATGTGATGCACGGAATTGCCTTTCGTTACGCTATTCTTCAGGACGAAGTTGTTAGCGTAGCGCACTACGAAACTAGATGTTCTAGGTTCGAATCCTGGGTAAGTATTTTCCCCTATTCCAATTTCGCATTTATCCTCTTCGTCGCGATGTAGTAAAGCGTCATAAAATACAAAATTGAATGTGTTTTTTGAGAGAGAAAGGAAGGGGGATGTTGCTTTGCGGGAGGGAATTTCTGAGATATTGGTTTGGCAACACTGGTCTGAAAGTGTGAGAGGGCCTTGAAGAAGACAAGGATGACGTGGTTGGCTCTTTACGGCCACTGACTGGCAGAGAGCGGTGCATTCTCTGTAGTGATGAATCATTCCGAAAACGGATGTGTTGAAACGCAACCCATCACCACGATTGCAATCTTCTACGCAGCCGACATGAAAGCATTTTTTTTTCATTCATTTTGACTTTCTGCTAGTATAGCGCTTACACACACACACACACACACACACAATTTAAACATGTGCTGCAGCATGGTGACTGGGTGTCTGCTAAACATTTTCTTAATTACTTTGCGTTTTTGTACTGCACATCCAGAATTTTGCAATTAAATTGAATTTGTTTGGATTGTTAAGTCCACTTTATGCACAGATAGGCTAATCGGGACAGGACCTACAGTTTAAAGTGGGATCCGAACCACTATGTTCCTCCACCGGGTATCGAACCCGGAACCCCTCGATTGCAAGGCGACGATGTTACCACTGCTCCATCCGGGAGACCCGATTTTTTTATTTTTTTATTTATTTTTTTGTTGTTGTTTCACTGGGCGGACCCGTACCCACCCAAAATTTGAACTAGAAATTAATATTTGACGTGAGTGATATCTTGATATCTTGCAACTTGATTCTGTACTATGTAATAGTTCCCCATAGATGATTCGACGATCTTGGCTATGCAAGAGTCCTGTGTTAGTTTCAGGTATGTGGTGTATTTCCCCCTGTTTTGTAAACAGATTCTTTATAGCTGTAGATAAATATATCACTCTCTCCTCTTCTCAGCTATCTTTTGAAACTTGGCATAGACGATTCAACGTACAGGAAGATAGCAGGTCACAAGGATACGATTGATGTAGTAACCTTGGTTGGATGACGTAAGTTCCGTGCCAAGTTAAAACAAGAGAATGAGCTCGCAATTGCGGTGTGTAGTTGGCTGAACTTCCAGTAGCCATGTTTTGTTAAGGAAACCTAAACTTTGCAAGGGATAAGAAAAACTCTGACGAGCGAAGTAGTCTATCCAAATTGGCTTGTTATTTGAAGCGGGTTTCCATTGTTATGGCCGCACACATTCACTCACACTCGATCTGGAAACAGTGCGTCGATCGTGGATGTGTTGATTTCTTTTTTGTTTGTTTCCCCGTGAGTTAAAATATTTTGCAATTTTCGTCCATCAACTAGCATCGCTATGGGGAGTGAAGGGGTCAGATTGTGGCTCTGGAAAACATTGAAAATTGGTTTCAAATCTCAGGTAAGAGATCAGCTTTGTGTGCTTGTTTTCATTTATGATTTTGGGTTCATTTCTTGATATCGATGTTGACCTTGCGGTAGATACGTGGGAACCAAAGTTGCCAGTTCAGATATCATCACGCCCCTTTTTTTTCTTCTCATCCGAGAAGAATGAGTTGTCAGTGATTACTGAGTTCATGGACTCAAATCCAGTTAACCCTTTCTATTATTATTATTATTTGTATCAAAATACTTTTTTACCAACAGGTCAACGAGAGTAATATGGTATAGGACTGAACTAACCTAAACGCATGTCATTAACAAACATTTAGCGGTGAATCGTAGAACATTTGCGAAAAGGACGATCTTGTAGTTGATATCATGTAAGATCAGTTTAGATGGTTCGCGAAGAAGTGTTTCCTGCAAGAACTTTATAACGTTTCCAGCGATTGGACTTTTTCACACCCAAGTGATGGTTTTAGACAAATGCAATTTAATATAAAAATTAATATGGCACAGCTTCGTTATCACTTCTCGTATCCTTGCAAGCACAGTGCAAAAGTTTAGGAGAGCTTTATTCTTCCTGATAACGTAGCCATGGCAAGTCTTATCTGGTTTATCTAGCGCTGTATGCATAAGTTGAAAGTTGCTTTGTTTGTGGATCAGGTTGAGGTTCGAGTAAGGTATGGTGAACTTTCACAAACTTGCATTCGTACCAGTGAAACGTATTTTCGAAGTTTCGTGCATAAGAGTAAGATAAAACAGACAGTTTAGTTCATTTTGTGCGGACATAACTAGGGATGGAAGATATCGGAAATTTGATATCGCGATATATCGTCTCTGACGATACAATACGATATTTCTTCAGTATCGTGTTATCGACGATATATATCGCCAAATAACGTGACAATATATCGTCAAGACACTATACATCGCCAAAATAACGTGACAATATATCACCGACACGATATACATCGCCAATATATCGTGACAATATATTGTCGACACAATATATATCGCCAAATATCGTGACGATATTTTTTCAATATCGCGATATATCGTCTGGACGATATATCGCCCAACACTAGACACAACCCTTCTCGAGTTGGCAACATAGGCCTCCCCGATGGCGCAGTGGTAGCGTCGTCGCCTTGTAATCAAGGGGTCCCGGGTTCGATACCCGGTGGAGGCACATAGTGGTTCGGATCCCACTTTAAACTGTAGGTCCAGTCCCGATTAGCCTTACTGTGCATAAAGTGGACTTAAAACACCAAATCAATCCAATCGAGTTGGCAACACTAATGCAGACTTTCATGATACGGCGTGAATGTTCGCATGCTCCTTCTCTGTGCCATAATCGCGGTTATCCAGCCTAGAGGTTGAAGTTTTCGAATGTTCACCAAGTATCATTACTACAATAGTAATTGGAAGTTACATCTGGAATAACATCTTCCAAAATTGCAATGTTAATTTTCTACATTATTATAATTTCAGGCTGATAAGCTAAGCAGAACGCATTGTTGTTTTCTTTAATCCCTTTCTCCCTTGATTATATCCAACTTTCCAGTTTATACTATTGACGAATAAAAATAGTAGGTGACCGACAGCGTTGAGTACAGGACTTACTCTCCAACGGGCCCAGGTTCGAGTTCTGGAGTAGTCAGGAGTTTCATCTAATCATCTTCATCGTCGCAAGACCCTAAAAAGGTAGAAAAGTGACAGCACTAAAATTGCAAATTATTGAACTTCAACCAGTTTTGGCGATCGTTTATCGATAATTGTGGCTTATTAAAGCACCGATTAATGTAACGTTTGCCAGAAGAAATGAGTGGGGCTTCGTTTTTGTCGTAGCTTATTGAAACTATAATTTTATAATTATTTGTTGTCTGTAGAGTAGTGGGCGTTTCTGCCTAGGGGCATATTTCCCCCTGTACTGCACATAAAAAGTGGGAGTTTTCCTTGTTTCAGAACTGGCACAGAACCTTAAAGTGTTGGCTTCATGATATATAATAGCACGCAAGGCTCGTTACGTGGTGTGTTACAACTGTTCCTCCGGTTGTGACACTCCACGGCGAGCAGATCTTCCTTTGTTGGGTTCGGTGCACGACCCAGCTGAACCTCCGCGAACAATGGCATATTAAGAGCAGAAGAAGCTGGGACAGCAACGGGTTCCACAATCTGAGATCGAGTACTTGTCGCAGGCAACTCCGGTCGGTGTTTGGTGTCATCCCGGTTGTCTTTGTTTAAAATTCCTTTGTGAATCCCAAAATCAAACGTAATGAGCACGCAAGAACCGACCTACATTAGAGTACGAACTCGTAGCAAGCCTCAGTCAGCTGGCTTGTTGCGCTTGCATGGATCCCTTGCCCCTTCTGAAAATTTGCCAGATTACGTTGCTCTGCAATTGAAGCAGGGTGCGAAATCCTGAGGGGACAGGGGGGATTTCCCCCACCAACTAACTTGCCCTAAAAATCCTTCGCACCAAAAGTTTCCGAGAGAGAGTTTTGTTGTGATAAAGATAAACAAGCTCCGACTTCAGATATACTTTACTAAGGATAATATCAAATACTCACACAAAGAACGAAGAATAATGTCTAGTGTCTTATGCTCTCTCCCCTCATGAGACCAAGATCTACACCAGTAACAATATATGCTCAATAAAAGAAAAACAAAGCAGAATGCAAAGCGAATAAAAGTATGAAGACTCATTACTTATTACAAACAAAAACTTACACACATTAAAGATTTAAACTATCTTGTAATTAATTGACTTATTTTACCAGTTGGTAAAGGAATTAGTTTGTTACTTTATAAATATGTTACATATAACAAATTAATATATTTATGTGTATTTAATAATACATATATTAAATATTTAGTAATTTACTTTTCATACGTAATAACGTCATAATAAATATGTACCAGTAATCATGTACTAATTCATATATATATATATAGTGTGTGTGTGTGTGTGTGTGTGTGTGTGCGCGTATGTAAATTGAGATTTTCCTTCTACACCAATCTTCAAAATTGAAGTTTTGTACCAAAACAAAGTAGGCTTTGTTTATATTATTTTTACGTTGATTTCTGTTGATAGGCACACCCGTATACCGAATGCATATGCATACAAATATGCAGTCATTGTTACTGTTTTACAATATCAAAGTTAGATAATTCTCTACGGAAACGTAGCAAACATATAACAATAGTCCAGTAAGTACCATAGAAGCCTCCCCGATGGCGCAGTGGTAGCGTCGTCGCCTTGTAATCGAGGTGTCCCGGGTTCGATATCCGGTGAAGGCACATAGTGGTTCAGATCCCACTTTAAAACTGTAGGCCCAGTCCCGATTAGCCTTACTGTGCATAAAGTGGACTTAAAACACCAAATCAATCAATAAGTACCATAGGAAAAAGTTTGAAAACTGATCCTAAAACACTCATCCTTCCCCTCGGCTCAAACATGTTCCACGTGATTAAACCAAACATCCATGATTCATCTTCAAAGTCTGCAAATATTTTTGGAATGACAATTCTGCAAACCAAATCCAGGGTTCTGCCTATTATGAGCACCTTGCTGCATACTCTTCTTATATTTTTAGCAGTCTCCCTTCTCTCGTTTGAAATTCCAAAGCATCCCGTCTATGATATGCACTTTTAAGTTGTTCCCCTTAACGCTGTGTCCAATTTTAACTTGCGATGCGAAAAGAATGGATGCTTGCTTGTCGGTTGAACGTCATTCACCGGGGTGAGTCATTCCGTGCTGGCAGACAAGATAAATAGTGCCACCTGCGTTGATGTTACATGTGTGTGTGTGGGAGGGGGTGACTCGGACACGTTACAGAAACATATAGATGGTGAGGAGAATTTAGGTAGAAATGGCGAGAATAAAGATGGCAAATGCAATTTATGATGATTTTTACCTGAAAATTGAGATATGATATGTCTCGCATTTCACAGTTTGAAATTGAAATTTAACATAATTTTGGTGTCTTTTAACACTAATTTGTCTTTGAATGGATACATTTTATTTCATGTTTCCAAAAATAATTATAATGCCGTTTATTTCTTCTGGCAGAAGCAGTGTTGCCAAGTTGGCCCTTTTGGGGCCAGAACTGGCCCTTTTGAGTACGTACTCAGCCCCAAAATTCAGCAAAAGCCCCAAGGGGCTTTTTAGCCCTACAGAGAGAAATCTTGCTACAAATCTAGCCCTTTCAGTAATGAAATGTTTTTTTGGTATTTCAGTAAACTGAGTAAACTGCAAAGAAAAATTCATTTAACCGACCCTCCTCTGCACCTGCAAGCTCGTCCCGCGACCCCTCCTGGGGAGCAGGTAGCAAGTGCACATTGTCACTTTATCCCCTTGTTTCTGGTTTTGGTTATGCTGTGTAGCCCGAGGCGAATTACGGATAACGTCGATTCCAGAAAATGCGAATCTTCGTTCAGTTGCATTGCATCTGGTCCTTGAAAGTTCACAGAAGTGAGGTGCAGAATCGATGAATCGTTCGTAACAGTGATGCTCACCCAGAGACTAGTTCGTGCGTGCGGCCGTGTGTGTGTGTGTGTGTGTGTGTGTGTGAGTGTACGTATATGAAGGAGGAATATGCCGAAAATGTGTAATGCTTTTGTGTAATCTACTGCACCACAATTTAAGGGGGAAATAAATTTAAGTTAAGAAAATTTAATTTGGTTGAGCGTATGTCCCTCATCTTGAAAGTTGATTAGTTGTGGTTCTTCAGTTTCAGAAATTTTGCACCAAAACACCCAAGAATTAAGAACCAGTTTTTTTTTTTCAGTGCGCAGCCGCACATTTGTAAATCTAGCCCCTTGGATGTGAATTTTAGCTCCATTTTGGGTGCGATTTAGCCAGTTTTTCTCTCGTGCTGTTGGCAACACTGGGCAGAAGTTACTGCCACTATGGAATCACATGTTAATAAAGGTAACTTTTGTAAATAGTTTGAAGCATGTTTAATGAAACTGGGGGGGGGGGGGTGGCAGCATCTTGACTGAAAACAAGTTTACGCCGTGCACGCACCTGCTGACCAATCACTAGTAGGACTTCAAGCCAGCCCTTATCTACCCCCCTCCCTTTCCACTAATTTGTGATTTTTACTTTCGCCATTTTTCCGTTTTTCCAGTTTTACTTTTACCATTTTTTTTTCGTTTGCCATTTTTACTTGGTCATTTTTTTCCTCTTTACCGGGCATCGGTGAGGATATCCGGATTTGTTTCGAGACAAAAAAAAAGTTGCCCCAATGACCAACCGCTCTACACCGAAGCATCCGGTTCGAGTACTATCCTGGCTATTGGCGTTTGATCATCTGTCATCACTGTGCGAATTAAACTTTTTGCTTTGGCGGGTGGGGGTGGGATGCCCACTCAGTCGCGTATTTGTGATTTCATTTTGGGAGGAAAGTTTTTTTTTTGGGGGGGGTATACAAATTTGTATACATGTTACCAGTCGGTAAACTAACTAATGCCTTGCGGCTCTAAGTACCTTACACCATTAGTTCTAACCAAGGTCATTAAATCTTATAACATTTACACGTAATTTAGAAACTCACTATTTACATCCTATAAAAACCAAATCCATAAACATAAAGGAGCTATCGAACCAGGCCCCTACCCAGGATATTTTTGAGGGAGGGGCCAGATCCATATATATAATATACACACACACAGTGGCAGCTTCTTGGGAGGGGGGCTGGGGGCTGTTGCCCCCTACTTCCCACTTTCCCCCGCCTCTTAATGCTTGTCTACCAAGAGAAAATAGCTGTCCTTGCAACCCTGGCACCCAATCGCTAATTCTGGTCAGAAGTATTCGAATAGTTCTGAGTTTCGCAAATTAAAAGTGTTTTCAAATTTCCTTTATTTTCTTATACTAGAACCATTGAATAGCCACGATAATTCTGTGTTTGGAAAAAAATATATTATTTATAAATTAAATTATAAGCATTAGCAATGATTATTACAATAAATAATTCTAAATGTGAGTTAACCCAAAGCCCGCTACAAAGAGTCGTAGCAGACTTGGTTATTCAAAAAAAAAAGAAAGAGGGAGAGAGAGAGAGAGAGAGAGAGAGAGAGAGAGAGAGAGAAAGAGACAGACATTTTCACCTGGTAGCCTTGTATCAATGGTTATAAAACTAAAAATACCCAATATCGCAGACTGCAGACTTCTGGAGACATCCTCTCTACACAACAAACACATTCATTTATGCAAGGACAAAATTGAAATTTTTACATGTTTGAAAAATCGTCGATGTTATTTTCATAGCTTTTTATAGGTTCACATTTAAAAAAAATCATGGCTCGAGGGGGGGCCATGGCCCCTCTCCTGGGTACGGGCTTGTATCGAACACTGAAAACTTGACCTAATTTCTATTGACAAGTTCAAACTTAACGTCCACCTAACCTACGTACAAGTTTCTTGTGAACACTTTAATACGCGTAAAATATCGGCACTGTGCCATGAAATCTTAAGTGGAAAACAGGCTGCTGTTGTCTCGGCTCATTGAGGTTGGTCAACGAGGCTGTGTCCCTTACATAGTCAACAAATGGTGTAGTGTATCATTTCAATTCCATTTTCTTTGAGGGGGATAAAAGCAGGGTTGTTAAAGGTCCAGGAACTCATAAATTCTAATGGATTCTATTGGGTTCCGCTGCAGGACCCGAACCATTTCTCTCGCACAATTTAAATGCGGTCCAAGTTACGTATTCTTACATTGTAAAAAGGTTCCTGGACCGTATGTAAATTGATGTGGGAAAAAAGTTCCTGGACCGTATTTAAATTGATGTGGGAAAAAAAGTTCCTGGACCGTATTTAAATTGATGTGGGAAAAAAGTTCCTGGACCGTATTTAAATTGATGTGGGAAAAAAGTTCCTGGACCGTATTTAAATTGATGTGGGAAAAAAGTTCCTGGACCGTATTTAAATTGATGTGGGAAAAAAGTTCCTGGACTGTATTTAAATTGATGTGGGAAAAAAGTTCCTGGACCGTATTTAAATTGATGTGGGAAAAAAGTTCCTGGACCGTATTTAAATTGATGTGGGAAAAAAGTTCCTGGACCGTATTTAAATTGATGTGGGAAAAAAGTTCCTGGACCGTATTTAAATTGATGTGAGAAAAAAAGGTTCCTGGACCGTATTTAAATTGATGTGGGAAAAAAAGTTCCTGGACCGTATTTAAATTGATGTGGGGAAAAAAGGATCCTGGACCGTATTTAAATTGATGTGGGGAAAAAAGGTTCCTGGACCGTATTTAAATTGATGTGGGGAAAAAAGGTTCCTGGACCGTATTTAAATTGATGTGGGGAAAAAAGGTTCCTGGACTGTATTTAAATTGATGTGGGGAAAAAAGGTTCCTGGACCGTATTTAAATTGATGTGGGGAAAAAAGGTTCCTGGACCGTATTTAAATTGATGTGGGGAAAAAAGGTTCCTGGACCGTATTTAAATTGATGTGGGGAAAAAAGGTTCCTGGACCGTATTTAAATTGATGTGGGGAAAAAAGGTTCCTGGACCGTATTTAAATTGATGTGGGAAAAAAAGGTTCCTGGACCGTATTTAAATTGATGTGGGGAAAAAAGGTTCCTGGACCGTATTTAAATTGATGTGGGGAAAAAGGTTCCTGGACCGTATTTAAATTGATGTGGGAAAAAAAGGTTCCTGGACCGTATTTAAATTGATGTGGGAAAAAAAGGTTCCTGGACCGTATTTAAATTGATGTGGGAAAAAAAGGTTCCTGGACCGTATTTAAATTGATGTGGGAAAAAAAGGTTCCTGGACCGTATTTAAATTGATGTGGGGAAAAAAGGTTCCTGGACCGTATTTAAATTGATGTGGGAAAAAGTTCCTGGACCGTATTTAAATTGATGTGGGAAAAAAAGGTTCCTGGACTGTATTTAAATTGATGTGAGAAAAAAGGTTCCTGGACCGAATTGAAATACGTTACAGATAAAAAGGTTCTTTACGGTCCAGAACCCATTTACTCTTGCTGATTTTCTCTCCTGGACCGGAATTGAATTTCTTTAAAATTCCTGGACCTTTAACAACCCTGGCTAAAAGTATCCCCGGCAGGGATAAAAAATAGTGTAATTTTGTTGGGGATAAAACTTTTTATCATCCCCGGCATCTGTCGCACACTGTCTATCATTAATCATCTTCGTCACGATGAACCAAACGTGGCAGAAAAGCGACGTAGGATAAATAAGAATGGTAACTCGGTCCCACATTCCCATGTCTGAGGTTAACGACCTACTCGGTGACGTTATGGTAACGTCACTTTGTATTCAAGGGGTCGTGGGTTCGATCCCTTGTGAAGGCACATTGCACGGTGGTTCCAATCCTGCTACTCCAAGTCCAGTCTCTATTAGCCCATCTGCGCATTAAATGAACTTCAACAAACCGAGAATTTTTTTATTGCTATAGAATCAATAAAACATACTCAAAATTCCTACAATAAGTATTATTTTTGGCAGACAAGTATATGGTGTAAGTTAGAAGAATTTCAGCATGTTTTTTTCTCAAAAAGATTCCGACAACAGCATTTTCTCCCAACTGTACACATTCAAGAATGTGGGGTATTTTCTTATCTAACGGTTTCCCTGTCAGAACTCTCATAAATCACTCAAATGTCTTTATGTAGGGCCCCGCAAATTGGGTACCTCGCTTTTCTTCCCTATGATTTGCAGTTTTCAGTTAAATACCTGTGTTATTCGTCCTTGACCTAGTTGGAACTTTGTCCTAGAGATAAGCAAAATCTTTTCCGGTCTTGTGGGGGGAATGGACATTCATTATGATGTATTGATGTATATATTTGACAAACAGTCAAAGCGCAGGTTGAACTCTTTAACTAGGAATATTTGGAAATCTCAGGTTTTCAAAATAGATACGAAGGTTGAATTCCTAACCCACGAAATCAACATCGGATAACAATGTTACCGCCAGCCCAGTAGCATTGGAACAGTTTCGAGCATTCAACACCAGAGAGCTCTGATCTTCAACGTGCCGAAGCCTTGTGTGATTTCGCTACCCTCTCGTGGTCGTTTCGTGAACTAGCTCGTCTCGCTCGTTAGATTTCCCGCTCGCTGCACAGCTGTCGGTCGATCGCTGTTTCCTGTACCTTTTCACGATGAAAGCCGGTTTTTTAGTTCATTGCAAACAGTTCGACAGTGCATAAGTTGTGATGCAGGTTCATTTGTTTACGGAACGATATTTTCACAATGAAACATGCTGTATGCAGAGTTGGGTTGCTACGTTTTACTTGATAATGCTGAAGTAAGTGGGCAATGCGTTACTTTTGAAAGCAAAGTAATAACTGTATATCACACGTCACTTTTTCGAGTAACTTTCCAACTATGGAGTATAGAAGGGATTCAGCTTTCAACAGCCCTTGGATTATAATAAATTTAATAGTTTACTTCAAATTATCCAATAACAAATTTCTTCTCGAATAGCTCTTTTTTCGGTTGGAGTTTAAGTACACTTTAAGCGAAAATAGGCTAATCGGAACTGGACTTATGAGTTTAAAGCAGGGTTTTTAAAGATCCAGGAACGCATAAATTTTAATGGATTCTATTGGGTACCGCAACAGGACCGGAATCTTTTTTTCTCGCGCAATTTATATTCGGTTCCAGTTGCGTATTGTTTCATTGAAAAAAAGGTTCCTGCACCGTATTTAAATTGATCCGGAAAAAGAGGTTCCTGGACCGAATTGAAATACGTTACAAATAAAAAGGTTCTTTACGGTCCGAAACTCATTTACGCTTGCTGATTTTCTCTCCTGGACCGGAATTGAATTTATTTAAAATTCCTGGACCTTTAACAAACTTGGTTTAAAGTGCGATCCGAACCACTATGCAGTTCCACCGGGTATCAAACCCGAGACCACTTGATTACAAGGCGACAACATTACCACTACGCCACCGGCCACTAGGCCAACGAGGATCTGGTGTCTGGACGTACAGAAAAAATAATCATCTATAAGAGTGTGTGTTCACAGCCTCAGCTTTTAACTTGGGTAAGGAGCGTTTAGTTCTCAGAAATGTGATGCGGAAAATAGCCTAAGTGCTGACGTAACCACATTTTTCACTTCAACATCAAGCGAAACTTTGCTTAAAAATCCTGTCATTTCGAAACAACCCTTGTGTATGTAGTCAGATGGCGCACAAATTTCCCCGCCTTGGATTTATCCATTCTCTCTTCTTTTTCTTCCAGAGTACAGTATGTAGTATGTGTGTGTGTGCGCGAAGGGGGCGGCTGTTTACGTGTATGTCACGCCTACTACTCTGGAGCAGCAAGCATCAGTTAAAAAGAAAAAAATAAGTGATGGATCAGCTTGGAGAGCAAGAGTTCAATGACCTACTGTAGTACGAATTCCAAAACATCCATCGGCACTGTATAAATAAACTTTACAAACATGAAGGAACGATTTAAGATCTGTGGAGCGCATTAAAACGCTGTCATGTGTGTACAATACGATTTAGAAGCGAGAAAGGCTCGCGATAAAAAAGAGAAATATGACGTGACCGATCTTGTCCTCTGTGAGAACGCATTTTACTGTGTTTGTATGAAGAAGGGAAGGGGTGTAGTGTTTCTCAAGTGCTACGATAGATCGGTGCCCTTGAGGCTCCTCTTTCATGCATTAAACACGAGACACGCACTTCTATGCATTTAATGTCCCTGGTGTTCTGATGCATTTGTTATTTTCTACTGCTTTTTGGCTAATTGCCACGACGAGAATGAAAGATGATTAAATGAAATTGATGAAGGCATAGTCCCAATACACTCATGCCCAGGCCGGGATGCGAACCAGAGAACTTCCGTGGCGAAATCTGTTCAACTTTATATAAAGTTTCACTTAATTAGAAGTATTTGAAATTCTTGACACTCTTTTTTCGCCTCTTAGGAAAAGCACGACGATGAGGATGAAGAGCCAGGACTCGAACCCCGCACCTTGTGTGTCGACGCGCTTGGCCACAGAATAATAATATGAATTCATGATCACATTTGCAAAGAAATTAGTTGTGCGTCTGGAAATCAAAATCAAAATTATTTTATGATCAACAAATATCATTATTTAACCTCGTTGATTATGGTGTAAATACGTGAGTCACTTGACCAACCTCTCGGTGGCGTAGTGGTAACGTCGTCGCCTTGTAATCAGTGTGTCCCGGGTTCGATTCCCGGCGGAGGCACATTTCGCAGTGGTTAGAATCACACTTTAAACTGTACGTCCAGTTCCGATTAGCCTATTTGTGCATAAAGTGTACTTAAAACAAAAACTGAAAGCCTGACCATAATTTTACTCGTGATATTCACAAGAACACCCTTGACCAGGCCGATATTCGAACACGGGAACTTGAAACGAAAGCGAACTTTGGACGCTACTGATATGTCTAAATGACGTTACCGCAACACCTACGGAGTCCAGAAATCTCACAAGGAATTTAGGTAAAAATGGCGAAGGGAAAAAAATGGCAACTGTAGAAATGGCGAGAATAAAAATGGCAAATACAATATGTTATGATTTTATATGAGAAATTATATGTCCTGCATTTCACAGTTTGAGATTAAAAGTTAGTATAATTTTGGTGTCTCTATCACTAATTTGTATTTGAACTGATACATTTTATTTGATGTTTCCAAAAATAATCATGATGTTTATTTCTTTATTTCTTCTGGCAGAAGTTATTGGCGCTATAGAATCACATGTTAATAAAAGGTAACCTTTGTAAATAATTTGAAGCATGTGTGTTTCATGAAACTTAACGAGGGGGTGCCGGGTGCTAGCATGGGTTTTCATCTTGACTGAAAACACGTTTACGCCTTGCGCACACCTGCTGACCAATCACACGTGTTTGTTACTAGCAGGACTTGAAGCCAGCCCTTATCTAACCCCTCGCACTAATTCGTGTCACTGATTTCTCTCAGAGAGACGAACTTGTTTACTTTTTCAAAATGAAAATTGTTAAATCTCCAAAAGCTGCAGAGAAGCTCTTCTATCTACGCGTGTACAAAACAGTCTGATCTGAAGAATGTTATTTTTGCCATTTTTACCGGACACCCTCACAAGTGACCAGTGCACAATGAAAATTTCATCTCACGATGACCTAGTTTTGCTTTCAAGTGTACACGTTCACCTAGACATACCATGGCTTTTAGATTTCAACCGCATTGCGTTACACTGCTTCAACACGTTGCATTCTGTGTTCGAACCTTGAGTGTACCGGTAAGGTTTGGTTCGTTTTTTTATTATTATTATTATTTGCAAATTTCCTTTGCATTTAATCTAATACCCGGTGTTAAGTGATTAATAAAGTATTATAAAGCCTCCTCGCCATTTACCCAATGGCTACTGTTTACACATATTTTTCTAATAGATTTATACAGCCACGAAACTACTCTATTAATACGCAAGAGCGAAAGCAAACCCCACAAAAAACCACTTGAATGCTCTACAAGAAATTCTAAGCATAATGTAATTTTTCAGATTTTAATATATCATAAGTAACTGTTTTTCGAAAGGTGAGGAAAATTCGGAAAAACTGCCAAAATGTTCTGCCGATCCTTAATTTGCAGAATGTGGACAGTCCACTTAATGCTCAGAGAGGCTAATCGCGACCACAGTTTAAAGTGGAATCCGAAACCAACCTTTGACCTCCCGAATGCAAGACTGACATTATCTGGGCCACGGAGGGGGTACAACCATGCGCGTCGCCAGAAATTTCCAAGGGGGGGGGGGTTCGAATCGAAGATGTCGAGGACAACCTCTCCCCTCAAAAATATTCTGATACAGACCAGTGGCATATGCAGAAGTTTGTCAAAGATGGGTTCATTTTTAAAATAATTGCATTATCGGTATTTTAAATTGTTATTATTATTAATACTATTACTACTAGTAGTAGCAGCAGCAGCAGTTGTAGCAGTACTAGTTTTAGTTTAGTTTATTTTAGCATCCAATAAGTTTATTATATGAATAATATAGTATTTGTTACAACCAAGATTACATAATAGTTACTTCTAGCATTAGTAGCAGCAGCAAACGCAGTAGTATAAGAAGCTTGAAAACGTGTGAAAGTTACAAATTAACAGAGTTTCAGTGTTGCAAATTATGAAAGTTTCGTACCAAATTCGAGACTATTTTTAAACAATGACGCAAATGAGATGAAATAAAGTGCTTTCTTTATAAATTGCCACAAATTGAAAGAAAGTAGATGGAAATTTCCAGGGGGGTCGAACAACCGGTTCGACCCCCCCCCCTTGCCGACGCCCATGGGTACAACCCCACCAAGCCCTCCCGGTCACGCAACATTGCCCGGCATTCCACTGCATTATACAAGAAAGTGGGCGCGGTCGGACCCCGGACGTCTATCCAAAGCACCTTCGGTAACAAGGAGCTTCGACAGCACATTCCGTACACACACACACACACACACACACACACACACACACACACACACACACACTCATGCGCATGCGTGTGTGTGCCACGACCACGTGCTGAAGAATGCATTATTGATTTGTATTTACAATCACATTGCCTAACAATATTCATGTCTAAAAAATACGGTCACAGAGACACGCATATCCTTTTTCCTTATTATTGTTCTTTTTTTAATGCGTGTGTACACGTTAAACGCACACTGAATGTGAAAAACAGGAAATGCTGTATCCGCAGGTGATTGCAAATTCAGTTTGTAGTAAAAATATAATAAATATATGAATAATACTGAAAACATGTCGAGCGTCTTCCCGCGCTCCGAAATCCCCGGGCCTGCGTTAACACAGCAATCGACTGACCCAAATTCCGTCTTTGGTCGAAGACGGGTCTTCCCGAAAGAGGTCACTAGTAGTCGATGAATTCTCCAGTTTTCGGTCACATTCAGCCAGTACGAACCTTGCGCAACCTGAAATGAAAACTTATTTTTATTTTTCATAATATGCAACGAATGCAATAAATGTTTACGTATGAGTCTATAGAAAGCGAGGAAGGGTGTGTTCTTGTGGATACATTAGGGATGTAATATTATTCGGTAGTCTAGCGACATCGGCCTATGTAAGCATATCGATAGTGTTACCGATATTTTTACCAATCCGATATATCTACAATAAATTACGCCATTTTGTTATTTTTTGTGGTTACAAACATATAATTCAACTTAGAAAGAATAATAGTTTTGTAAAGTTCGTGTCTAAATATGTTGTTTCTGATTGAGTTTGATCGATTGATTGAGTTTGTGTTTTTAGTTCACTTTATGCACAGATAAGCTAATCGGGACTGGACCTACAGTTTAAAGTTGGATTCGAACCACCATGATCCTCCACCGGGTATCGAACTCGGGACCCCTTGATTACAAGGCGACGACGCTACCACTGCGCCATCGGGGAGGTCCAAATATGTCGTTTCTAGTTTCTTTTCCCTGCAAAAACCCGTTCAGTAACAGAGTTACATACACAAATTCGGCCTCCCCGATGGCGCAGTGGTAGCGTCGTCGCCTTGTAATCAAGGGGTCCCGGGTTCGATACCCGGTGGAGGCACATGGCACAGTGGTTCGGATCCCACTTTAAACTGTAGGTCCAGTCCCGATTAGCCTTACTGTGCATAAAGTGGACTTAAAACACCAAATCAATCAATCAATACATACACAAATTAATGAGGTCAATAAAACATACATGTTTGTGGCAAACATTTCATACCGGTCCATTCCGAAGTACACACACACACACAATACAACCTGTCCATACAACAGCGATATTTCCCGTAGCTTTTGCCAGTTACTCCAGGCAAATAGTTTGATTGTGCATTTTCAAAGAAGACCAGTTGGATTTTATATTATTGTCCCCGTTCTCAATTTTGCTGTTGATTATCTTGTGCAAATACTTGGCGTTTTGTTACAGCCTTGCGAAATCTTTTCTCATAGCAGTAGCGGACTGATATTTTAGTTGGACTATTTTCATGTTACATATCCTTGCACACTGGATTTGTTTTATTGCTCGCTCCAAGGTGCAAGCAACGTTGTACTGCGTATAGCATGAAAGCGTGACATCCACAAAAAAAAATATGTTCTCGGATAGGCTAATCGGGTCTGGACATACAGTTTAAAGTGGGATCCGAACCACTGTGCAATGTGTCTCCACCTAAGACCGAACCCGGGACATGACCTAATTAATATAACTCTAGTAAATATAAATGAAGTACCCAATATTTTGCTGGTGTCGTGCTATGTGGCTGGCTAATCGTCAAATGCTACTGCAATGTTGCTTACACCTGTGGAACCAGTACTTGAGAATAATTATCACGTATCTTGGAATGTGCAACATACAAATCCAATGTGCTTTAGCACTATTGAAACGTGATGAAGCCAATGATGTATTTTCTCAGTTTGGTGAAGCGGTATTACATTACTTGTAGAGCTCGTACGTTTTGGGCATGGAACCAAAATAACAGATTAAGTACTGCTATATGTATTTGTGTAAAATTAGAAGACGAGAGGGGCAGTTGCCTCTATTTGGCCCCCTCCTTTCGCTTTCCCTTTCTTACAATTTTTTCGGCACATTTAACGTGCGAGCCTCCTGTCTTGTTATCAAGGATTTTCTTGATAAGAGTTCATTTCAGCGATTCACCCACTTTATACTAGTCAGGAATGAACATTAACATTTAAAGTGCACTTATAATATTTTCTTTTGTAACCCAATTTGAAGCTGCATCTGTCTCGACTGTACAAAATAAAATCACAAAATACTACCTTTGTTGAACTAGGAGATTTATTGTTGAAGATTCGAACGACCAATTGTGGTTGCTCCATTCGTTGTTCGCAAACGGAAGTACTGAATGGGGAAAATCACCATTGTGATTGTAGTCGCTCGAGAAGTGAGAGGGAGAAGGTGAGGGCAAGTAAAGACAATTATTCAACTCGCTGTAATTGTCGGACAATTTAACTATTGAATGGCCCCTCGGGATCCACGGGATTGTGAATTGTTCGGTTTTGGGCGGACAATGAATTTGACAATTCGCCCGTTTCCCTTAAAGAAGGCGCAAAGCACCTCTGGCATTGTGTTGTGGCAAGCTGTTTGTTGCCCACGCAATTGCATTTATTTGCGCCCGTGTAGCCAGTGTCGAAACCGTATTGTATTATTCAGTCCTCGAGTAGAAATTGCGTTGACAGTCCGAAGCTCATCAAGAAAGCGATGTTGTCCTTTATGTATAATTAATTTCTGTCATAAACTGTTGCCGTGGGGACCTCTGGATCAATTTCCTGTCTCGATTCTTTTTCCTTCTTCCAGAGGTAATTGCTTGCTGTTCCCGCCAGATGTTATCGATTTACAAACCACAAGGCATACACCCACACATGAGTATTTTCTCTCGCGTTTGCGAGATTATCTGAGTGTACATGAGATAACAAGCGGTTGAAGAGTAGCTGGAGCAGAAGTTCACCTGGGCATCATTACACATTCTGGATGCACCCAGTGTTGTGGGTGTTGTCAGTCTTAACCAGATGCTGTGGGTGTGCAAAGGGAGACTGATAAGAATAAATGATTAAAAGTACTCATCCATAGGCAGTAGATGATGATAAATATGCATTAAGAGGGATAAAGAAGCATTAAAAGTGAGTATAAGCTCTAAAAGATTAAGATAGACACCAGAGAAGGATAGTACGTATATGGAGTGACCACAAATAAAAGAACCTTTGATCGAACGTTTTCGCGCATCTTCCCCTCCATCCGTTCAATTCAGGCCATAAGGAAGCCCGCTCCACTCTACCCCCTCCCCTCCACGCGCGAGTACAATGCACAGGTCACACGGTTCTGAGCACGTCCTTTTGACCCTGTGCTCCCACTAAACCTAGAGAGCGGAAATGAACACTGATAGAGGGGAAATGCAATCAAGAAAAGTGGATACGGCGATTTTCATCACGCTCAGAAAGCAGAGAAGCAAATGAAAGAAGCAAAACAAGAATACTATAGTCTCTTGGTTGCCTTTTATCGTTGCAATGCACATCAAGTTAAGTTTCCCCTGTTGATGTGTTCTTGAGACAGACCCGAGAAGATAGGCGTCCGGAAGAGGGTTCCAAATCAGCTACAAATAGATTAATGTAAGTAATTTCCGAGCCTAATATTCTCCGTGTTGCTCTTGCATTAAATGTGACAGAAATTGCCAATCGAGTTAAGAAATGTCCTTTTTGGATGCCTGTTACGTTGCATCGGATAAATCGTTTATACAGATTAATTGGCGTATTGGGCAGCTAAGAAAAAGTACAATTGTTAACTTTTTAGGATTTATTTTACTCGCTAGCTCTTCGCCTTCACTGTTTGTAGTCTCTTTTATGCCTAATGTTCTCTTTCTCAATGCACAAGCGTATATCATGTCTTATGAACACCCAGCAAATTAAACTTTTTATAAATCATTGCTTCAGCAAGAGATAGGAAGGGAATTTTGAATTCGATTTACTTTAACCGCTGGTCCTTGTTTTTCTGTATTTCATAAGCAAGTATTTGATTTTTCTTTCTCTTCGACGTAGTATTTCTTCATTAAAAATTGAACAGACGTACTCCTAATATATTTTTTGATTGATTGAGTTGGTGTTTTAAGTCCACTTTATGCATAGTAAGGCTAATCGGGACTGGACCTACAGTTTAAAGTGGGATCCGAACCACTATGTGCCTCCACCCGTGACCCCTTGATTACAAGGCGGCGACGCTACCACTGCGCCATATGGGAGGCCCTTACACACACACACACACACACACACACACACACACACACACACACACACACACACACACACACACACACACACACACACACACACACACACACACATATATAATATTTAAAAAAATATATGGCAATAATGCCAAGTCAGTTCCTTAATCACTCTTTGTTCTAAGAGTTAATGTGGAACAAGGAAAAGCTGTTTTTATAATATATGCAATGGCAGCAATTTACTAAGAAAAGTTTATATTTGCTAGGGGACGTTGATGTTGGAAGCATGGAAAGTAAGTGATAGTTAGTTTTGCTGTCTTGTGAACGAACCAAATCCAAGATCTCGAAGCATCTGAGTATGTTTATCTGATCGAAGATGATGTAGATTTCTCGTCTAATGCAGAACAAAATGTAACGTCTTGAAATGAAATATAACCAAAGCGAAAGCTTCGAAACGTGGCCCCATAGACTTACTGCTTAGGGACATCGTTCGTGCCGTCCTCTATGCTTGCGAGCCAAACTAAAATTGCAGTGTATCCCCTTGGATTTTTATTTAAATATATCAAGTGGTATTGCGAATTAATAGTTTCCGTCACGTACAACGAGTTGGGAACCGATTGAATGCAAAGCGCACACAATGCAGGAAGAAAATGTTTGATTTGGTCGCGTATGAGGCATTGCCAGGTTTTCCGCGTCCTTACACGTCGAACTTAACTGGGATGGTTCCACCTACAGATCTACTGCCTTCAAATTTAAGTATGAAATATGCACTCATTACACTACTTGCATGTTAGTGGCTCTGCTGTCAAAGGCCATTGTGAGAATTGTATATTTTGTCTAGGCCTTTACCACTTTATCGAACCGATGCCAATAGTCTAGCCAAATCCCATCGATACCGGTGCTTGAAAATTATAATAATTAGAAGTTGTTCAAGTATTTCACTCTAATTATATGCATCAATTTACCACGATTTTTGCTTTAAAATATTTGAGAGTTACATCAGAATATTAGATTGCATGCTATATAATCACAAAATTAATTTTCTTTCCCACACAAAACTGGTGCAAAATAAAAATTAACTTCCGATTTTTCATAATTTCCAGGATAATTAGACTTCGCGAAAGTGTCGGACGACATTTTTTGCAGACTCCGTGAAGGACCAAAATGCCGGATAAATATATAGGCAGGTATCGGTAAATACATTTCAACCGATACTGATACATCGGCTACGGTATCGGCTCAGCCCAAATTTTGTAAATATCGGACGTACGAACGAGTGCTCCTATCTAGTCTTGTCTGACATACACACGGAACGGCAAACTTACAGAACAAATAGCCTAAGTGCTATTTTTTTTTTAAAAAAAGGGCGCTTGAAGGCAATCGGAAGGTGGCGTCACTAAGTACAACGTTAAAATAAACTTACAGTTGATAATGTTTAACACTCCGCTGGGCACGTGGGGTCTTTAGAGACCTCACATGTGTTGTTTTTTTTCGAGGGTATTGACGAAATTATATATACCGGTTGTCACCAACGGTTGAAATATCTTATTTTGATTTGTTTTCTATAGCATAGTCATATTATAACCGATAAACTAATTTTATTTTCTTCGTTAATTGGTCCTAAATATAATGCCACTTCGGACGGGCACTTGGGGCCTTTGAGGTCCCCCAATGAATATTTCGATTTATTGTTTCTTCTACCGCTCGATATTATTATTATATTATATTATTAATATTATTATATTTATTATTATTATTATTATTATTATTATTATAGTATAATTTGCTGTTTTTCAGAATTCTGATTGTCGGTTGGTCTGGCTGACCAGTATTACGCAAGAAGTTCCGTTTCCCGGATATCTTTTCTTGATACAAACTTACCTAATGTATTGTTTACATTTCAACTTCTTCACAAAAGGCCAAAATTTGCCATTACACTCCCCATCCTCGATGGAAAATTATGCATAAAGCCCTGCCTACCTCCAATCCAGAGCCTCGGTGGTACAGTCAGTATGGCGTCTGACTGTACGCGGGAGACCCAAGTTAGATTCACGGGTGGTTAATCTAAGGTCTGAAAATATGATTATAGACTGTGATGTTCCTAATTTGTTAAAAACAAGTAAAACTATGTTGTTATTGTCAAATATGTAAAAAAGGAAAGGTTATATCGTGATCTTTCCGTAGGTTTAGAAACAGGAGTTATTTGAAATTTCTAAAGGAAGATTTGAGAATTCTCAGAATTGGCTTGTTGGTTGGCCTCGCTGCAGTGATATCGCAAAGATAAAATAAATTTAAGGTGAAAACACGTATTTGAGTTACAGTAATGATTTGCATGAAATATATTATCCACCAATTTAAATTTCCTTAAAACATAAAAACTCCAAGTGCCCATCCACGTATTATTTCCAACGTGCCCAGCAGAGGGTTAATTAATATTGAATGCTAAAAATCAACGTCGTTTTTGTGTGCTTCCGTAACAAACCAATCGACCTTATATTGATAGAAGCTGTAAGTATACTCCGTGGCGCAACAGTCTGCAACCAGGGCCTGCCAAGCGGCTTTTTCATTGGATGACGAGTGGTCAGTGCATCGAGTCCCATCGCCGCTGTTTTCTGGCTTTCTAGACCGGAGCCCGCTACTTCTTTTTCAAGCAGCTCCTGCTGGGTCTACACCGTAATCTCGGAGGCTCCCACCGGGAATCGAATCCAGGACGGCCCGCACCAGATGCGAGAGCTCTCACCCGTAAGAAAGTGATAAAGGAGGCCATTGTTTGCCAGTTGGTCTTCGAATTGTTTTCTCGTGTCAGCAATTCTCATTGTTCCTCCCAGAAAGCAAATTCAGGACTGACCAACGCCCCATGCGAAATTCATTACAGCGGTTCCGCAGTGCGCAGGTTGTCTGTCTTCGGTCGCGTAAATTCCGAACCATTCCTCTGGAGCTCTTTGGCTGTCGTTCGTCATACATCTTCGTTCCGAGCGGGTCCGCTGACAGACGTCTGGGATGGAGGCTCCATCTTCTCGTCTCAAGGTTTTGGCCACAGCGTCTGGCAGTCACAGAGATCAGCAAACAACGAGAATGGAACGGCGTGATTTGAAGGGATTCTAAATTAATACGGTTTTCGATAGACAGGAAAAATATATAGTCGCGAGCAGAAGTGGGTTGTTTAGAAAAGGTTAATTGAATCAATCAACATCCCCTGACTGTCAGGCAACCCGAATCATACGACATATTGGCGTATTGCATAACATTCAAGGATCTACGGTGCCGTGGATAAGAGAAAAGACGAGGGATTCGGGAAACTGAGATGGATATGGCCTATCGTTTGCTTTTCTATAGGGATAAGTGGAATGAATTTCTTTCCATCTCAATATCAATGACGACATTTTTTATCTATCCTGAACTATAGTAGTATACAAAAATCAAAATAATATTTTAACACCAATTGAAACGGTACCACATCAATCATTTCCAGTTCTGCCTTTCACTAAAATAAGTAGGTGGCCAAAATTAATGCAGTGTTGCAACCTCAAAAGATGTTTCGGCAACTTGCTAAAAATACTAATAGAATTTAAAATAATTGCAGTGTACATAAAACTTCCAAGTAAAAGACACATGCTCGGGTTGGAATATAGGCTGCAGAATAGATTTTTCTCAAGACCTTGCAGCAGAAGACTTAGTTTTAGAATTTGGTAATTAGACAAAGTAACCAAATTTGACGAATAACAGTAAAATACTACGCTTATGTATTTGTGACATAGAATATCAGGCGTGGCAGATGGATGTCTATAGGTAGGTGTGTAAGGTATAATTGTACCAAAGTTTCCCAAACTTTTTTTGATTCGTAGAATGCAGATACAGATGTCGCATACAGGTAGCAAAACTATGCGTCTGTTCCAAATTATTGTCATTTTAAAATAAATATTTCTTATAGATTGTTCTTTGGTAGATTGATTTTCTAGTTTATAATTAAATATCCGTGTTCAAGCATTTAGAAAGAAATCAACGTGCGGTGATTGTATTGTTGACTCAATGTTGGCCTGCTCTGTGATATATGCTACTTCATATAACAATGCTTTTTTATCGGACAGTTTAGGATTTTTATAGGTTATTTGAATTTCAGGAATTCTGGTCCTGCCTGCAATTAGATAGGTTTCATGAAATGAAGATCGAAATGTACCAAAAGCACCCAAATCTTGCATTTCTTTTTTGCTTGTAAAATGCCGAAGAGACCGGAAATTATAATCTTTAGCAATCATCGCATGGAATTGAACACCACATTAATTTAATCATCAGTGTTATCTTAGTAAAAATGCTAATAGGAAATTCATTACCCAATATCCCAACAAGAAGGCAGTTTGGTTTACTGTCTCTTTCTGGGGAGGACTCGTGTGTGCTGGGAGGGGCAGTGAGGGCGGGGCGGCTCATTTCTAATTACGATTCCCTAATCTGGCCATCAAAATTGGCAAACGCTTCGTTTTATCGTCTGCGTCGTGTTACTAGGCATTTTGCCAGCATCTTGTCGAGCAGGAATTTGGCTAAGCTGGCAGACAAACATACGCCTCTTCAGAAAAGCGTACTTGCCACCAGATTTTTTTTCATTCTCGAAGGAATTTGCTTAAATTAAATTTCAAAAACAACTGGTAAATGTTACAAATGTAAAATTGTTACTGCAGTACTTGTGAAACAACTTCTACTTGTTCATTCTGTCACTTATCAGTAGACAGAGAATGAATTCTGAAGAACCTTAAGAACATATTGGATTTGTTTGAGAAATCTGCTGTTTCGAGTTTTGAAACTTTCGTTCAAAAGTGAATCGGATGTTGTAGAGGAGTACTCAGCACACAAAAGGTTTGGCCAACACATGGTTCCACAGAGGATAGTCTAGACAGCAGAGCCTTGTTAGTCTGCAAGAATGTAGTTTCTAGGTGTACGAAGAGAAGGTCTTTGACTATTTCCGAAAAGGTCACCCCTTAACACTACCGTTTCTTGATGCGATTGTTTTCGTATAGGGTTATTTTCCTCGGCACATTTCGTTAACTGCTACCATGAACAGATACAAACATTCATGCCTTAACTAGGATTCGAACCCAAAGTCCCCTGTTTAACACCTCACCACGTTAATCGGCATAGAACAAGTACATCGAAAGCGCCATTCCTGGTGTAATAACTAGCGTGAATCCGTTCGCTAGTTTGTCACGCGTTGATTTTCCATTATCGTTGTGATTAACCTATATAGCTGTAGAAAAAGACGAGAAGTTGCTGCTATATGGATAATCCAGATGGAATCTCCGCGCCATAAGGCAGCATGACCAGCAAAAGGAATAAGATTAACGATCAGATTATCATTTTTTTCCCTTCAGGTAGTTCCTAGAGAAACAATGTGGTTGATCTTCCTAGAGAAATAATGTGGTTGATCTTACAAAATCAATCTCATAAATCCTAAATATTATCTAGGAAAAATTCACTGGAAATATGAGCAGTTGGGAAGTGTGTTAAGGTTCTCACAAAATAAAGAATGAAGGATACAAGATTTCTCAATCTATTTTGTTTCAAGAGTGCTTTCAGTTTCGCTGTTTCTTACCATCTGCTGAGTCCGTCTCCGAAGAAAGAGAAAGAAAAAAGAGCAGACCTTCACTTCCTTCAGTAGGAAATGAAACGGTTGTGCAAATCTTCGCCCGAAAGTTTGGTTTTCATTTTCTTCTTGGTGGATACGGAGGGTGGGAGGATTTAGTTGGCCGTCGGCGATAAGCACATTTCTAGAGTTACTAATGCACTTTTGCTGTAATTGTTGGCCCTTCAATATTGATTTTTACCCTTGCAAACAGTATGTTATCATTTCTGCCTGATAATTATGAGAGTGAAGATTTTCAAGTTTTTCCTTACTTTGTGAGATTGAAAACTGTCCCGATTGCATTTCTCTCAGCGATACTGTTAAAGAAACGAATGAAACTTACATCTATCTATCTACATATGTATATACTTGTATGTATATGTATATATATGCGATCACATTCGGGTAAGAATGCGCTTCGTACTAACACTTTCTAAACAGTCACATTCGTATGAATGTTCTATTAAAAGGAACACTAAAAAGAGTTCCTCTTTCATATGAGAAGCATTTGTCGTGTCATCCAAACATGTGGCACAGTGAATCAATCATCGACTGGGAGTTCGCTGTACTTCTCATAATAACCACGGCAACTGTACTCTTTCTTTTCACGTTGCCACCTTGATAAATCTTCTTCAGCAAGGATGTTCGTGTTCATCATGGTACCAATAGCAGATGGCGGTGCCCCATCAAGTAGTTCTGCTTTCATTCTCTTCCGTGGAAAGATGAATGCAGGAGGAATGAAACTTCCTGCCGCGCTCATATGACACCAGATCCATCCATATTAAATACACGGCATGGTTGAAATTTATATCTATTCAATAACTACTGCAGATTTGGAAAATATCTGTTCACCTGGAATTCATTGCACAGTCTTGCCCCGCGCTGAAATCGGTAACAAAGCACGTGATGTTGTCGAGTCATTGTACAATGCAATGTCATAGCCTTCTAATCAAGGAAGGGGTCCCGCATTCGATTCCCGGTGGAGGCACATAGTGGTTCGGATCCCACTTTAAACTGTAGGTCCAGTCCCGATTAGCCTTTCCGTGCATAAAGTGGATTTAAAACACTAACTCAATCAATCAATACAATGCAATGAAAACGAATACACAGGCGGACTCTGCATTAACACAGCTGCTTCTATGAATCAACATCGTGATATTCTCTACATTTACAGTGAAGAAGTTCTAAGAAAACTTGGAATCAAAATAAATAGTAAACACCTTAAAATTATTCTCGCTTTCCTCTCTAAGCACAGGGAACTACCAACATTTCTTCATTAACATCCACGAGTAGCTTCTATCTCGGGCGAAGTGATGGCGGAGCAGTAGTACCAACAGTGTATGATTTTCACCTGAAAAAAAGAAACTGTTCGTAGTCTTACCCTTCTCTGCTCTCTCTCTCTCTCTCTCTCTCTCTCTCTCTCTCTCTCTCTCTCTCTCTCTCTCTCTCTATATATATATATATATATATATATATATATATATATATACATACATACATACATACATACATACATACATACATACATACACACACACACACACACACTAATATTATGTAAATTAATATTTTATGCTTGAAAATAAGACTTGTGTTTGATGGAAACTGAATTGCAAATTTCACAGAACCATTCTTCCGTTCTGCATTATTTATTGTTGCATTACAACAGGTCAAGCAATCAGCAACATCCTAATCATGAACGGTTACTTTGAAAAGGTAGCTGTTGTAAACTTGCTTTTTATGTAGTTATTTTGTTAATTATTACTCTTAACTTATGTTGGACATGCAATCAAAAGTAATAAATGCAAGACACAAAGCCTAATGCGTATATGTATATTTAAGGGTAAGGGGATGTGTGTAGATTTGTCTGTAGTTAAGGAAGTTAAGGAATCTATTCTCTGATTGTAATAAAATAATAGAGTATATGGTATTTATTATTATGAGAGAGCACTGGTCCAGACACCTGACTTCGTGCTTTCAATTTCTTGGAGATTCGGGTACTTTTTTTTAGTTAGCCAGTTCTAGTGACTAGGGTACGGGAATTAAGATGTTTTGAGCGTGGTGCTGCTCATATCAAGGTCGTCTACGCGCATAACCGAGATAGGGAATATGTATTCGATTATTTTTCATTATAAAGAGCGAGATTCAGCCTGCGCCTGTTCTGTCACCTAACCCCAATGGAGATACAGGGGTTGGACAAAATAATATGAACACCCAACTAATATGGTATGGGACCACCTTTGGCTTTCACAACAGCCTCAACTTCCTGGGAGTGAGTGGTAGTCAGTGGGATCCTATACCATTCCTCAACAAGAAACTGCTCCAATTCCTTGAGATTGGCTGGCGGAGGGAAACGGGCCTGTACTCTGGTTTCCAATACTGACCACAATGGCTCGATAATATACAAATCAGGCGATTGTGCAGGCCAGGGAAGATGGGTAAGTGTTTCGTCTTGCTCATCAAACCAATCTTGGACAGTTCCAGATGTATGAATGGGGGTATTATCATCCTGGAAGATGGTATCCCCTGCTGGGAACAATGCCTGCGACATTGGTTGGACATGGTCACCTTAAATGCCTTCATACACCTTGGCAGTTACCCTTACTTTCAGTATGACAATTGGACCCAGTGAATGCCGTGAAATGACCGCCCACACCATTACACTACCGCCACCATGCTTCACTGTTAGCACCAGACAGTCTGGATTGTATGCTTCGGCCGGTGTTCGCCATATGTAAACACGTCTACTGATGAGGAATACTGTGAAGGTTGATTCGTCGGATCACATGACATGTTTCCTTTGGTCGGAAGTCCAGGTTTTGTGCTCCTGACACCACTGGCGTCTCAGTTTGGCATTGTCCTGCGTTTCAAGAGGTTTGGCAATAGCGGCTCTGCCATGCATATTCTGTTTTTGCAGTTCTCGGCGCACTGTTTTCGTTGACACTGCATTCTCGACATGCATATTCAGCTCTGCAGTCACTTTGGTTGCGGTGGTCTTCCTGTGAGAGCCAACAATCCTCCATAATGCCCTCCTGTCTCTCTCTCTGTCTGTTTCGTCTTTCTGCCGCTATTCTTTTTCGCGGACGTCGTTTTCTCCTTCACTTTGTATACTGTCATGACGGTAGATACAGTAGATCGCGATACCCCTACTAACTTTGCGACCCTTGTTACGGATGCAACAACTAATCGGGCACCAACAATTTGCCCTCGTTGGAAGTCTGTAAGGTCAGACATAATGGCAGCGCAACACAACAGAAGCCGTTCAGAGGGTTACTTGTGACTCATACCTCTAGCAGAGGGATCATAGGGCACGGATAAAACAAAAAAAGCGCGTTCCGTGCATGCCAGTGCAGTCAGCACACAACTCCGAAAATGGGGCTCATCTATTCGGGTGTTCATATTATTTTGTCCAACCCCTGTATATACTACATACTAAAGGGACATAAAAAACAAGAGAAGAACACAATAAAAAGAAACACAAAAGGTTAGAACAAAGGCTCACCTCCACAACAAAATTATACAAAGGGATACACACATGAATAGACACGATTGTACTTGGCGTCATTTAGGTAAGACTAATACAAATTAAGATGATAAAGCTTTTAAAAATGTTCTAATTGTGCTAATTCTTACCTCCACACTTGTCACATGCTTTTGTGTGATGGTACTAAATACAGGGGAAATAGTTTCTTAATATTATTGTCCATTTAAGTTTCCTACCATGCTACCTTTTCATGCAGCAGGAATTTTTCTTAATTTGCATGGATCTAACTAATACCCAGCAAGCATTTTGCTCTATTTGATTTGAGGTCAGCGTTTTCAATCCCATCGCCGTTGTTAACTGACATTCTTGACCGCATCATGCTACTATTTATTGTCGATTGATTGGTTGATTCGGTTTATTTTACTTCGTTTTTCTGCCACTTTTGGCTAATCGCGAAAATGGGAATGAGTGATGATATGGTGAAACTAATGAAGGAACACTCACAAATGACATCTATGCCCAGGTTGGGATTCGAACTCGGGATCCCTGGCGTTGTAGCGCTGTGTGTTAACCACTCCGCCACTGAGGTCGGCTATTTATTGCCAAGCAGCTACCCTGTTGCACTCATGATGTGGGGTCAACATTGAAATATCAAATATGGGATTCCAGCGGGCATCAAAAAGAAGGCTGCTAAGCTTTCGGGTAGACGAGAACACATCAAAATGGCCAGGTGAGATTGATAACGTGGTATATTTTGTGCTGATAGCGTGAGCTTGACGATTCGGAACCAAATGACCACACGTCCTTCCATACACATTCCGCACTTTTGTTCTCAAAGTGTTCTCTTTCCTCTCTTTGAAGGTCAGGGAAAGAGACTGCTGCTGGACAAACTTTAGTTTTGTCGTGTCAGAAGAATCGTCCGAAGAAACTGCTGTTCCGGCAACTTCATTTCATTATTGCTTCCAAAGCTCCACTTCCATCTGGCAGAGTAGGCAGATAACCTTAATACTGCTTTCGGGAAAGTTTCAGCGTTTACGATCTCGTGTGTGTGTATGAGAGAGAGAGTGAAAGAGCAAGAGAACTGGAGAGGAAGGTAGGACAGTGCGTGAGGGTGGGGCTGAGACGAAAGAAGGGTAGTACTATTGGCTATATCACTCTGGTACCCTAGTATGAAAGATACATTATTCACAGCTTCAGTATAATGTTTTCGACTCGCATTTAGAAATATATACAGTGGACACTCTCTTTAATTCGAATTACTTGGTAATTCGAACGGAAGTTTATTCCCTTTGAAACAATCTTTAATGACATGATGTTTTTGTTAATTCGAATTTTGGATAATTCGAACTTTTTTGTGTCCACTTGGAGTTTGAATTAAAAAGAGTCCACTGTCAATTACATTAATATACATATATGGATATGGAAATTGAGTTATCTTGAATTATTTCCTAAATATATGTGCCTCTATTACATTTGATGACTAAAAGCGTGTTTTGGTTTAGCTAATAGAGAAACACGTGGTGAAGAGAAAGCTTGGAGGTTTCTTTGTTATTATTTTCACTTGATAACTAGAAGCGTGCTCTGGTTTAGCTGATATTGGAAGACGTGGTGAAAATTGATTGATTGATTTGGCGTTTTAAGTCCACTTTATGCACAGTAAGGCTAATCGGGTCTGGACCGGAAAACAACAGGGCGAATCGTTTTTCTTGGCAACCAGTTCCCGCGCGATTCACATCGTTGCTAAGGGCAAATGAGCTTTGTTGCCAAGCGTTTTCGCTTGCCCTTTAAACTCCGCGTCCAAGCAGCTTTGACACGGGAAATGAGCCGAAACAATGTGTTGCGCAAAGGAAAGCATTGTAGAGATGCCGAAAGTTTCTTTTGTTACTTCTGTGTTTACATTCCTACCATGAATATTGCCTGAACACCCACATAGCCACAATCATTCTTACGTGCATTCTGTTCAGGCAGTCGGTCTCTCACAAGTTCGCGTGTTTGTTCGTACGCACAGTATTGAGTGATAGCGGTTGTGTGAAGTGATTTTTTTTTGTAGCATGATAATGGCAAGACGGTAATATCATAGTGGTGCAAAAGAAATGATAGTCAATGCCAAGAGATATTTCGACCAGGAGAAACGAATGGGCGCATCTCATGACATAAGTAAGCCAAGGTGTCAAGTGCACGGCGGAGTGTTTGGGGGTTACGTCAGCACAGTGAATAAGGTATGTAAAGAAAAAGGGAACAACAAAAATTTGCATCGACCCTATATTTTATTGGGCGAGTTTTTGTAAGATGTGGTGAGAAGAAAGATACAGAACTTCTATTTTAATTATCCAGTTCAACAGAATCCATTATGAACAGCATTTCACTCATTATATTTATTGAAAATTTACTAGTTTTTAGTCCTTCTGTCTCTAAATGAACCCACAACTCCTTGCTTATTACAACAGTTGCAGCTGTGTAAGATGTCAAAATATAAAAGCAATATTTCAGGTGGAATGTATAGCAACACGTTAAATGCTGAAACCACCACCACCACTACTGGTTACAATGCTTAAGTGAATTTTGCGGGATAAACACAATTTACATGCGTTTTTGCTCGAAATATATTTTAAAATGTTAGTTGGCGTGAAGGCTTCAAATGCGCATTTTTTAAATATAATTGTTATGCGTTGCTATCGCTAATATGCACCTCGCTCTGTTTCCTTTGCTTATGAAATCGCTGTACACAGCAGGTGCGTTATTATTGTATTACAGAGAAGACTGGATCTCTCATCGAACATCGTTGCACTCAATATATCAATGTGCGACATAAAATATTACTGGGAAAATGACGTGCATATAAAGCTGAGGAGTTGTTTTCTCTTCCTTTAAGTTCACTTTATGCACAGATAGGCTAATCTGGACTGAACTTACAGTTTAAAGTGAGATCCGAACCACTATGTACCTCCACCGGGTATCGAAGGAGACGACGTTCATATGAAGTTAACAGCTAGAAGAAATCCCCCCCCCCAAAAAAAAACTGCAGTACAGCAGTACTCTATTTGCAATATGAGAAATATTTCATTCATTATTTTATGCTGCGACAATACTTTGGATCGGCTAGACGGAACGCACTTGCGCGATTCACGCAGCGAAGTGCAGCGAAACGGCAACGCTGTGGAAGTCGCCTGCAACCCGCGGAGTCTGAGATTGGCCGCACCCGGGCATACGTCATGCACCCGTTTACCATATTAGGAGTGCGAAAGAATAATTAATATCTGGAACCATATTTGAGGTACACACGCCAAACTTCTGGAATTTGATCATATGCGTTATATCAACAGTTGCAATTTCATTGAATTTGTAATTATGCTTTTCAAGTTTGCACGTTTCCCTAAAACGCCAATTTTTGAAGCATCTAGTAAAAATATGCATTTGATTTTTTCTACAGAGGTGCAGAAATAATCAAACTTCAAGTACACAAAATCTTAAAATTATATGTACAGTCGATTATGAACTGTATGGTGTTAAGTTCCCCGTTCGTGAAAATTGGAAGAAAAAACTACACTTTTCAGTGTTTTTTTTATAGTAAGATAACAAAGTTAAGATTAATTTTCAGATAACGCTTATTAAAAAGTAGATATTTGAAGCTTTCCAATGAGGTATATTTGATTTTTTTCCTCCCACGGAGTACAATTTTACAAGCGCGTAAACAGAGGGCTCAATATTTTTGTCACGGATAGTAAGCTCCAATTTATATGTCGAGACGAGACCGAGAACGAAACACTTACGTGCAACCCATCATTCATGAGGCGAATCGAGTGTGTACTTGCCTCGTCTCGGTACCATCATCCAAGTGTTGTGAACGTAACGATGATGATTGCAACCCACTATGCCTCACATCGGAGAGGAAGGATTTAATCAACGCTGAGCAAATACTTTCCTAAACCGCCCACCGTTTCTTAATTTTCTTTTTCCAAGGGTTTTCTTGCACTAGGTCAGTGGCGATTGATGGACAGTGCCACTTCTATCTCTGATGACCTTAGTGGAATGTGGGCAGCCACAGATCATTGACGGACTTCAATTTCCTGTGTAGCCACACTTTTTTCACCCGTGGGTTGTTTTCTACGCCATGATTCCCATTGATACTGTGGATACCATGTATTGTATTTGAATTTTAAAAAAGAAAAGATTGATTGATTTGGAGTTTTAAGTCCACTTTATGCACAGTAAGGCTAATCGGGATTGGACCTACAGTTTAAAGTGGGATCCGAACCACTATGTACCTCCACCGGGTATGGAAGCCGGGACCCCTTGATAAGAACCCGAAGAGATCGCATTCATATCTTACTCGGAGTTCGAAGCAACGACGTCTGGAAAGTTAACGAAACACTCTTTATAACATATTAAACCTTATTTAATCTCATAACGATGGAGACCAAGGTATTCGCCATTCACTGTGAGAAAGAAGTCAGAGCAGTGGTGGTAGCGTCGTCGCCTTGTAATCAAGGGGTCCCGGGTTCGATACCCGGTAGAGGCACATAGTGGTTCGGATTCCACTTTAAACTGTAGGTCCAGTTCTAATTAGCCTTACTGTGCATAAAGTGGACTTAAAATACCAAATCAACCAATGAGAGCAGTGGGAACCAATGTACAGTCACCGGCAATAAAAATGGGAGACTTATATCCTGAAATTCTCCCTTCCTTGCAGTACGTTGCCTAAATCTACGGAGGAAAGTGGGTTTAATAGCAAAATTTCAATGGCAGTTTCTGTCATTGTTGTTGTTAGGCAACACACCTATCTCATTGCAGGGAAGCGAGCATTTCATGATCTGTATCCCATTTTTATTGCCGGTGACTGTACATGACTTCAGAAAAATCCTATTGGTTAATTCAGACTTCAACAATTCCTCAGGAATGTTGCACGTTGGAACATAGCGCGTCATAAAGTCGCGTGATGAAGTCGTAGCGCACAAGTATACCACTATAGTGAAGTTGTAGAACCTTATTTTATGCCTACAGTCAGTCCCTCTCGAGATGATTTTATTTTTAAAAATACTAAGCAATAAAAAGCAAATATATCTCAAAAGTCACATGCTTTTTTTCCCTGGACAGACGGCTTCCCGATGGCGTAGTGGTAATGTCATCGCCTTGTGATCAAGGGGTCCCGGTGGGGAGCACATGGTGGTTCGGATTCCACTAACGTGCAGATTCAGTCCCGATTAACCTATCTCTGCATAAAGTGGCAATATATTGTATCATAAATCTATCGTGAGAACCAGTAATCACGGTTACAAGTAGTGGGTTGCATAGCAATAAGGCATCCAGAGACAGGTCAGTCATACAAATTCGAGATGCAGCGTTTCATAATGCACAGTTTCTTGCAGTTGACCGTAATTATTTGATAATAACAATGGAAATGAGTGCAAAGCATTTACATAAGGGAGGGAAATGGCCGTAGGATGAGGAGGGGGGTTGTTGTCTGTTTTTATTTGTCAGTCCCGTATGTTGTCATTTCCCCCTACATTTCACGCTTTCTACTTATGCTGACCAGAGAGGTCCTTCGTTGGCCATACCACTGGCAGATTCTGTAATTTATCATTAGGGATTGCACCAAGGCTTGTCTCGTAACTGAAGAATTCTGTCTCGAAGATTGGGTCTCGATTTCTTCTTGGTCTCGTTTCGAATATCGAAATAAAGTAATATAATAATATATGTAATAAATAATTGATGATGATGATAATAAAACTATAAGTTCTTTTTTGGATATTAAACAACACTTAGGCTTATAATCTATCTGCATACTATTCAGAAAACCAGCACTGTCTGAATAAGTTGCAGAGTCGAGCAATATTTATTTAGGTGAGATTTTCATATACTCCACATTAATGAACGAGAGAAATTCTCGGAAGTCAAGTTACGATATCGTCTCGTTTTAGCAGACACATATCTCGTGCGCGGTCCCGCCTCTACAACTCGGAAAAGAACTGATTTCGTTTACGTCTCTGTTTTTAAATGGTGAAATCGAGACAGAGACCATTTCTGTAACCACAGATAAACGTATAATACGTATAACAAGATTCCCCCCAATAATTACTTCCCGAAATCGGCGTTGACCGATAGCCTTGACTACTATAATCTACCGGGAAGAACAACCCACACTCGTATTTGCAGTCCCCATAATATTCGACTTCGAATAGTCGAACACTAACCTCTATACCGCTTCATCTGATTTGCAGGATAATACAGTATTCCTGCGGGACTGACTGCGTTAATCATATTTATAACAACCCCTGTGTTTTTTCTGTATTGTAACAATTCCGGGGAGAGGAATTCAATGCAGTCTAACCGTTCTCGCATTCCTTATTTTGCTTTTGAAGAGCCACGGCTAATGCAGCTCTTGTTTGCCTCATCTCTTCCTACTGCAAATGTGCATTGTTAATTCACCGAGTCGCTTGTTAATTCAGCCATTCCGGAGGCTGTTTGTTTTGGGGATGGAGGGTCACGAGATGTTACATCCGTGGTACTCATCCTCCTGACATTGGACGCAGAGGTCCAAAGGCAAAACTTCTGCTTCTGGAAAAACAAGTACAGGTTCGTAAGAAGCGGAACACTTGGGCATCCATTCTACCGTTGTTATATTGTTATGATCCGATTAAGGTGTTCCTAATATCCTCCTTTCGTGTCGTCTCACCGTCGACGCTCTTTTCATACACCGGCAATGTTTTCTCTTTTTCCTTCGCAAACCCGGAAGTCAACCAAAACTATGGCGATTGTTTTACGTTGTTCGTCTCGAACATGGTCAATAATTTGTCAGTCGAAAATACTGGATAGATTAGTTCATTGAAAACATTTGTGACCAGGCCTGTTTTTCCAGAGAGACTGCGCAACAAAAATCAATACGCTGTTCAGCGTGGCAAGGAGATCGGACAAGCAAATCCAGTGCGCAGCCAGAGTCCGTCAGTCCTAGTCGGACCATCTTTCTCACCAGGTAAGCTAGGCTTATTTCTATGAGGTCGTTGCCCTCCAGCCACAATAGTTCATCATAGTTTAGCTTCTAGAGAGTCAGCAGTGTAGCTAACCCGATCAAGATGTTCCGTGCAGGGTTGTGCACTCCAGTACCAAACTGTAGTCTTTCTGGTACCACTATTATTTTTTACCCCACGAATGGGCTAATCCTCCAAGTGGGTGTGTCGTCGGCATTTGAGACTCTCTCCAGATTCGCCAATTCCCGAGTCGTCTGGAGGCGATTTTGGTGTTCAGACCTTTTTACTCTTTTTTTAAAAAAATCTTTTGAAAATTTTAGATAGAAGGAATTGCAGTTACAGCTCTGTATAATGTGTTCCAAGGCACAGGTGCGTGTATGCTGCAAGGGGGGACGTTTTCAAATTTCAACGCGAAAATTCGCGAAACTGCTAATTTAAGAGAAGTTTAAAATTTGCCGGTTTTCACCATTTCAGACATGCTGAATCGAATTTATTGTGTTGCAAGTGTCGGCCTTTTCATGTAGCCGAGAACTACTCTGAGGAACTTGTTCCGGTACAAAACTGGTTTTGTTTGCTGTCATTTTTCTCTGATTGCAGCTCGGTATCTTAGGGGCTCTGATGTGTTTTGTTTATGGTAAATACACCTCGCGTTGTCAGTGATGTTTATGCGGATTCTAGTTGAAAGTTAAGAAACGTCCATTTGTGAATGAATACCTTCTTTTGTTTAGTGTTGACGTCGGTTCTTAACCAACATCAACAAAGGCAACATGTAGATAGATTGATCGAATATACATTTCGGCGTGAAGGCAACGGCGACAAATATGAGAATGAGCGGTAGTGTGGATACTTATGTAACAACTTTTTTTCCTTTGTAGTATGCATGTACTCCCTCTGTCCCATAATTATTGTCCGGTACACTTTTGTTTGTTGTCCCATAATAATTGTACGATATTCAAACTGTGACATTGGTGTATACAGAAGAAGTAAATGAAACACGGGAATGTGTCATACAACGATTTTACTCAAGGATAATTACAAATTGGCCGATCAAGTATCCAAAAGAACCTAAATGAAAAGTTACCATTTTGGCATACCGGACAATAATTATGGGACAGAGGGAGTACTTTTCATTTGAAAAGTTGTGATAGGGACGGTGGCACCGACTTTAAATGATATCTGTGGCGGGCGGCAAGATTGCCTTAACAACGCAACAAAGGGTTTAGTGAAACACGCTACCGTGGATTGAAAGATATCCACATACTAACAGTATAACGTAAGAGCAACAATAAAACTGTGTTTTCAAAAAAAAAAAAAAAAAAAAAAAAAAATTGGCAGTTACCCGTTCCTCGAAATGAAATCGTCTGCCTTCTCCTGTATTATATTCCAATCACTCTCTTAAAACTGTAGCTGGCCCCTGTGGCGGAGTGGTTAGCACATCGCGTTACGACGCCATGGGTCCCGGGTTCGAATCCTGGCCTGGGCATGGATATTTGTGAGTGTCTATTCATCAATTTCATCATATAATCACTTATCCCCATCTTCGCAAATTAGCCAAAAGTGGCACAAAAAGCAAAGTAAAATAAATCAAATCAAAAATCTTAAAACTGTAGGAGAATAGCCTCATTGATTTAATTTGGTTTGTTTTACTTCACATTTATGCCACTTTTGCCATCACGAAGATGAGTATGAGTGATGATGATACGATCAAATTTATGAAAAAAAAATACCCATGCCCAGGCCTGGATTCGAACCTGGGACCACTGGCGCCGTAGCGCTCTTTTTTTAACCACCTCGCCATGAAGGCCGACGATATAGCCTGATTGAAATGACCTACTAAAATTAGAGGGTTGTAGAGAAATGAATGTTCGCGATATACGTGCATTTCTGTCCACTCAAAATAATTATAATATAACAGAGTATATATATATATATATATATATATATATATATATATATATATATATATATAATTGCTCTAAACTATAGGTCCAGTCCCAATTAGCCTTACTGTGCATAAAGTGGACTTAAAACACCAACTCAATCAATCAGAGTCTCGGATACAGTTTTCTTCTCCCTCTACCTTACATAAGGCACACATTTCGGCATGTATATGCTGATGTGATTTGTCTTCCAATGCCGCTGCATGCTGCCATGTGCGCACACACACTTAGGAAGTATTTGATTTTGTATATACGTATAACTGAGAACCTACGTTCCTTGCAAGCATTTTAGATTCGGATTAATCGGAATCCAACCATATGACGCCCCCCATCCTCCCGTTGCTCCGATCTGATAAGAGAAAAATAACGATAGTTGCACATTTACAATTGATTGATTTGGTTTATTTTACTTCACTTTTCTACCACTTTTGGCTAATCGCAAAGATACGATGAAACTGATGAAGGGACAATAACATAGAACACCCATTCCCAGGCCGGGATTTGAACCCGGAACCCATGACGTCGTAGCGATTTGTGACAACCACTCCGCCACATTTTACATGTGATTTTTATGGGTACATTCAGTGTGATAGTAAAAAATGTAATGTGTTTTTCAGCAGCGACGTTGTGTAATGTTTTATTTATTCTTTTTTAGTCTTCCAACAGTCTTTTGGTAATAGAAATAGAATTGTAAACTTGGAAATTGGAACTAAAATCAGCAACCAAACTTGAACAAGATAACAAATCGTAGAATCAAAACAACAGATTGTGGTTTCGTTGGATAAGGATGAATAAAAGGCGTTAGAGTTTGTTTTTTGTTTCTTTAAACATAAAAGCCAAGGGTCACGGGTTCGAATCCCAGCCTTGGCATGGCTCTTCTTTTTGAGTGTCCCTTCATCAATTCCATCCTGTTATCCTCATCTCCGCGATTAGCCAAAATCGGCAGAAGGATAAAACAAATGAAATCAAACCAGTCAATCAGTCTTAACATAAAGCCCGGTATGTTATGCAATGTTCGGATTCGTTGTTTGTGCATGCATTTAAGGTTTAGGTAACTTACTCATATTCCCAAGTACAATTTTCTACATTGTTTTACATCTACGCCCAATATAATTACTGCCAGTGTTTGAATACTCATGTTCAGAAATATTGGCACACCCAATACAATTAGTGATTATTCCACTTTTTCTAAACAAGTTCAAGTGACAAGGCATTTGTGTAAGAAATTTGTAAAATGTAAAATGCACAGTTCACTTGTCATCTGGTGCTGCAATGTACTGTGATACAAAGGATATCGCGGTGAAGGCACGTAGTGGGTCGGATTCCATTTTAAGCTGTAAGTCCAGTCCCGATTAGCCTATCTGTGCATACAGTGGACTTAGAAACTCAAACAAACAAACAAGGAATGCATTTGCGAATACTTAACACTAAGCTATGGCTTTCACCGGTGGCTTAGCAGCAATGTCGAATGTAAGACTCAGTATTCCAAAGAGAGATTTCACACCGAAGTGACACGCGACACGCGACACATGTCACTTTAGAACGAACCTGTTAGCAGCAACGTTACACATTGTACCGGCGTGACAGGTCGCACAAGTCCGCATTCGATTGGTGCAATCCTCTAGTATCATGCGACACGTGTGCGTCGGTGTTAAATTCTCCAAAGATACAGCAGGTACGTACTACTGCTACGTTTTTGTCTTTATGTTATTTAGCGTCCATTTTCTGCAACTTTTCGCTAATCGCGGCGACGAGCATGACTGATGATGAAATTGATGAATGGACAGTCAAACAGAATACCCACGTCCAGACCAGGAATCGAACCCCAACAGCTTCTGTGGTGATATCGAAAGTCGACCACTTGACCGCGAGGACACTGACACTGCTTACTATAATTGGTCAAGTTTGCAATACCAGTTGCCTTAGGTGTGGGCTGACTTGAAATAACAATCCAGTATGATGACCAGTGCATGTTAATGCTTATTCTGTCATAATATGTGTTTGCATATTTCATATAAGTTTACAGTAGTGTCGGCGTTTTATGCGCACGTGTATATTTCGGTGTATTTCAAGTTTGTTAGATATTTGCATGCCAGTCAATGACATGTTTTTTCCCATTTACCATTTCATGTCCACCTGGAAAAATATTCACGAGGTCTTTACCTTCAAAGGTTGACTCTTGAAGCTTGTGCTTTTCAACATTCGTATACGGGAGTTTTCTCTTTGTTAACCAAGTCCATAATAACTTTTCTTCTTAGTTTTTCTAATTCATTTAGTCAACTTCCATGATTTTGTCCTTCCAATGCCTTCGTCAAGGTTGACCCAGGGTTGCTAAAAAGCGACATTGTATAATACTGCTGCCTTCTACATTAAATCCGTTATTTAATTTCTAAGCTAAATTGTAGTGTCTGTATGTACTCCTAAATATTTCGTGGAAATTAGGACGTTTCCGTGAAGGATAGTATGTCAAAAGCAAGGATATTCTATGAATCGAGGCTATCCGGATGCTGCAATTGTAGCAGTTTTGTAGTTCGTTAATTAACAATATTCACAACGCTCTGTTCCAATTTCGAGCATTCCTCATGTTTTTGTGATAATCATTTGTTGATCATTTTATTTTGACTTGTCCCTCCTCGAGTTTCAATGTATCCAACGTTATATTTTTTCGTTGTGCTATATTTGGCATTTTCTTGTTGATTTTCTAGTGAGAGTCTATTGAATGACATCTCTTATTCCAAGAACACTGACCACTTGTATCGGTGTTAACTTTCATTGCTGTAGTACCTACTTCAGATTATGTTAAGGTATAATCAATATTGTGTAGTACGTGATGAGGAATATACACCATACGCCTTGGCGCAATAACTCTATGTGCTTACTACTGGGTGATACATCAGTACATCAAGCCGCTTATTGCCTTTCTAGACGGTAACCGTGAGAAATGTGCATTTAACTAAATGAAAAGCAACTAGTGAGTGTCGTTAGTTGTAATTTCATTCTTTCCTTTATTTTTAGAAAATGAATGTTAATGGATTTATAACTCCGAAATGCACGGCTCATAAGTTTTCAAGAACTGAAATTACAAATACATATAGTCGAAACGTAAGATAGGATGATGATATTTTCAGTTTTCACATCTTGATATAACTTGGAAATTACAAAACGTTTGTTAGAATAAATTTATTGGCGAGAGAGCATTTTCAAAGAAAGGAAGTACGAAAGATAGAATAAGAGTGAGATAAATTAATAAATAGTTCGATAGCTTAGTGTATATGTATAGTGTTAGGATAATCTCCAGGGGACAAACGCTGATATCCTTGTTACTCGGTACCGAATTTGTGATTTTGCAGCGCACTACGCTAACCGGGCGATTATACGGCAGGAGATTCCCCGGTAGTTGTGGGAAGCCTTCGTTCCAGAACGTGCAGAGTATGTCGGTTTCCAACATTTCCCGGAACGATTTCCATCAGTCACGGGCACAGCTGAGCGGCGGTTTTCCTCGAAGTGTACCCGTATGTTTCTATTTTTTTTTTTTTTTGCCTGAATTTTCACTTGATGTGAAACAGGGTACTTTTCTTTCAATCGCCACTCGTTTATTTCCTAAGTATTATTGCTACATCTCAACAACCACCTTGTGTATATCGAAGGTTGTTTGTTTAGCCAGACTGTAGAATATAGCCATTAGGTTGACATACAAGTAACAATAACCCCCCCTTACACACACACACACTCATATATCTAGGCTGTTAGGGAGAAAGCACTTAAGTCAAAAAATGCAATCTTACAGCAGGCAGTAATTATTTTAATAGCAAACATTACAGGCATGATATACATGTTGGATCATCACTGTTAATTAATAATTAATTCATTCATCGTGACTAAAATGAAAGCAACAGAAAATAGCAGTTTGTGACTTATGTACTTTTCCCCGAACACTCATCATATATTGAAAGAAATGGACTCTGTCATTTTTCTGAAGATGAGGTGTGTGTGTGAGGGCCTCCCCCATGGCGCAGTGGTAGCGTCATTACCTTCTAATCTAGGGGTCCCGGGTTCGATACCCGGTGGAGGCACAAGTGGTTCGGATCCCACTTTAAACTGTAGGTCCAGTCCCAATTAGCCTTACTGTGCATAAAGTGGACTTAAAACACCAACTCGACAACTCGACGACGAGGTGTGTGTGTGTGTGTGTGTGTGTGTGTGTGTGTGTGTGTGTGTGTGTGTGTGTGCGTGTGTGTGTGTGTGTGTTATAGAAGACCCAGTAGGAAGAAGAGGGCCTTAAAATTTAAACAATACCGATAAAAATATACGGATAACAATAAACAATATCTATTGATCCGATAAAATGGAGAACATGTGACCAGTTGACTGAAAACCTTATGTAAAAAAAAAAAAACATGCTCACTTAAATATACGATAAATGTATATTTATTAAGACTACAAATATGAGTAATCGGAAAGGACCGAAGGTTTTGGGTTCAAATTTATTGCATCTGATTTATTCATTGTTGTCATCGAGATTTGCCTAAAGATGAAGACAACGACGTTAAATAACAAAATACGGACAGACACTACCGGTTTCGTGTACATTGCAAAAAATCATTTGAGACAAAAAAACACATCTTCTTTCTCGCTCACAAAACTCTTCTAAAATTGCATTCGTTCACAGAAAGTAGTACAATGTTGCCATGGAACACCACTCAAAACTTGTCTACAAGGTTCCCATGCGGTTTCAGGTCGATCGATATTGAGATCAATAGATTGAATATATTAACAATTGAAAGGAAGTTGGGTAAAAAGGCAACTTTTACTAAGTAGGCCACGAAGCAAAGAAGCAAAATTTACCGATTTAAGCAGGCAAACTTTTAAAAGTTTTGAAATTTTGGATTTTTAAGATGTATTACACCGTTCATATTACCTTAATTGGAATATTTATCACGGTGTTGGATATATTAAAAAAAAAGTATTAAAGTGTTCTTCCTTGTGCATTGCGCCGCACTATGAAGGGTGTGGAAATAAGAGGGCTCCATACAGTCTTAATCTTGCTGTAGCGGAAGTGACATGATCATCACCACACTCCGGTCGCCTTTAATCCCCCCTTACTCCCAGATATGTGTCGAGAACCTGGGAAAAGTCCGGGAAATTGACCTGCTTGAAGAAGTCACGAAACAGCGGGGAATTTGAAGATAATACGAGTACTAAAAAAAGGAAACACGGAAGATTCAGGGTATGTTAAATATCATTGTTGTGCGTGCATTCTAAACTCGAATTTGATAATCTAGTGACTGTAAGTTAAAAAGAAATCCTTATAAGTTCTGTGCAATAGAAGCTTTTGCGTTCATATTTGCACTCCAAGTACCATATATTTCACCCTCCGTCGCGATTTAAAGAGGTAAAAAAAGACACAAAATACAGAAAACTATAAACACAGAACAGCCACACTCCTTTAACCGAAAATCATCCATGGCGTCTAATTCTTCTGATTATTAAAATTAAAAGGCTCTAATTATTAGAAGGGAACTACTGTGCACAATTTGCAATATGAATTGCAAGTGTGGGTATAATTCGTGTAAGTTAGGCTCATCCGGAAAGCAGGCTTCCTTCAGGCTAAAACTCCTCACAAGTTAGCAAGGGAAGCTTCGTATTTTATGCGGCGTATATTAAGAGGCCTTACCCATGCAGGGTTCGTATGAAACAGAGCAGGGAGAATCCATTGATGGTCCCCAGAGTGGCAAATGCGCAACCTCTTTGCATTAAAGATAAAAGGGCTCCCGCAAAGCGACCCGGGCCTCCTAAAAGAACATGCTGACTCGGAACAAGGCAAGTGCGTGTTTTGTATGCAGACCTTACACACAAAGGTTTCATTGACAAATGGAAGCGCGTCTGTATTTTGTATAATTCGTGCGCGAGAAATAGACGTGCGTGTGTTTATACTAGAAAAGTTTGTAGGTTGTTTACTTTTTTTTTAACCCAGGAATTAAAAAAAAAAACGTTAGTAAGAATGTAGAATACCATTGCCATTTTTTAAAGAATGTTGTTCTTCAAGGTCTTACGCCACCCTCCGCTGTGGAGTGGTTAGCGCAGAGCACTAGAGGCCCTGGGTTCGAATTCTGGATGAACGTGAACCCTTTATTCTGTCATATATTTCATCCATTCATAGTGCATATTCGTCTTCCTTATTAAAGTAGAGAAATAGAAAATCAACGTAGTGTAACCAAAATAAGATATATAGCTTTTCTGTTGTAAATATTTTTTATATTCATAAACATACATCAAACACTGCATGGCAAGCAAACTTGGATTCCTTCATGATCTAGTGGTTACTGTAATGCTCTACAAACCTATGTTCGAATCCCAAATACTCATGATAATCTTCATTATTTATTTATTTGAGCAATTGAACGCAACAGATATATTACACAATTATGTCGTTCATTATACTTTTGATTGATTTGCTTTATTTTACTTCGCTTTTTGTGCCACTTTTGGCTAATTTGCGAAGATGGGGATGAGTGATGACATGATGAAATTGCTGAACAAACATCCATGCCCATGCCGGGATTCGAACCCGGGACCCCTGGCGTCGTAGCGCGATGTGCTAACCACTCAGCCAAGAGCTACAATAATTTAGAACTGCACGAATCATATCAATGTAATATACATAAACACTAATTTAACAAACATGTCAGTCACATGTTATATTTTATTCTATGATCCCGAAGGTTAACTGGTAGTAGAGATACGCAAGATCAAGTTGATAAAATAGATAGAGCAGAATTGCAAACTAATACTTGTAGTTGGTCAATAAGCTTATTTTCTCAACATGAAGCAATTTTTTGCTGCTTTATTTTTTTGCCTGCCAATCATCGTATCAATCATTTTCAAATGTCCATTGTCACACTTACGTTGGTACGTGACTGTTATCTGCACAGTATCTAACGAAATATCCAACACAACCTTTAGTCATTTTAAAATAAGCAATTAGTTTTACCAGCATGAAAGACAAATTTTGTTCGTGTATATCGTAGAAAGGTTTCGAAGGAAAACGATTTATGAAACTAACGCCTATTTCAAGGTGAAAGAAAACTAGTTACAAATATGGACCGAGCCATGCTCCATGAAATTGGAGTGTTGTTTCAGTGACAGGATGCAAAATTGAAATGCTGATATATGTGTCTCCTGCGTTGCGAGATTGTGGAAACCCGTAAATCTTCACATTCTCAAGTAGAGCTTGTGTGTATGTGAAGAGGAAGGTGTAGATTCTTGTGGTGCACTGACATTGTAGACAATCGACCATATGGAAAGGATATTTGCGACGTTAGTCAAACCACGTTGTCAAGCACTGAATTTAAGTAGTTCATTGAACTTAATTCTGCTCCCAGCTTCATGGACATCTAGTAAGAAAAAGTAGATCGGGGTAGATAAGTTTGAAAGAAAACAATGCACAGCTACAGCGATTGTACTGAGATTGACTTGACACGTCTCGAGTTGCAAATATTTATCTCGGACTAAAAAATACTGAAATGTAAAGCAAACTATAAAAATAAGTTTTTTTTCACATTAAGCAAAGCGTTATAACCAATTTATAAAAAATCACAGTCGTGAATCCCCCTTATGGTTGTGAAATCTCGGTGCGAAGTTGATGAGTATGCCACTGGTCCCGAATGCTCAACGCTTTATTATTAATTATTATATCCTGCAGGGTTTCTACCCTCCCCGATGACATAGCGGTAACTTCGTTGATTTGTAATAGGGGTCCCGGGTTAGATACCCCGAGGAGGCACATATCACAGTGGTTCCTATCCCACTTTAAACTGTAGGTCAAGTCCCGATTAGCCTATCTGTGCATAAAGTGGACTTGAAAAAAAACTAACAATTTACTTTCTGCTTATGTTCTAACTGTATAAACATCTTTCTGCTATACATACATAAAAAGTTTGAGTTTTTAAATTCCTCTGTATGCACAGATAGGTGATTGTTCTAACAAATTAAGCATATAATGTACGAAATATCCAATAAAGAAAATTACACATGCATGTACTTAGAATTTAAATAAACCCTAACATAAGAAGAAAAATATATGAAAGTATGCGGTAGTTTTTTTAAAGCTGATCCCAGACTTTACTTGCCAGAGAAGATAGGGACTTGACCCCTGTCTGGCCTTGTTACCATTTGGATACACTGATACTACTTTATTTCTTTAATATAATCTAATATTGGGATTATGCACGTTGTTTGAGATCATTTCTACTAAATATTTACTTCAAGTGGAGTGACATTATTGACAACGTTTCATATTACACCAACCCTGTTCCAATCTTAGTGGTGTCTCGTGCGTTTCAGTCTCTTGAGAGAGAGAGAGATCGACGGGGATTGTCAATTCAAAGTGGGGCGGCGGGAGAGGGACTTTCAACTTGCTCTGGAGGCCGATGGGTGTGACCGAGACTTCCATGCATCCCACGGAAACGTGCCAAGAGAAGCTGACGAGATAGTGTTTGAACTGGTGTGACATTTTCCTTTGAAGGCCGGAAGAAACTTGCATGAAATACGCATCGCAGAGGCCCGCAGGAAAGGGGAATGCAATCAATAAAGGACAAAGGCAGCTTCCGCTCAATACCACAATGGCTAACTATATGTTATGTTACGTTCCTGCGTCGTAAGCTCGCGAGGTAACGTATTCTTCATGTTCCCATCTCCTCGGAAATTTACAAAGGGAACCCAAATTGCTATAACAATGCCGCACCTGAGAGGCTACATTGTCCACAAGATTCATTGAGTCATACGTGCGAGGAAATATGACACCTTTAAAGCAGCAAGAGAACCATATACGTGCTAGGATGCTGCTACCCAGAATTCCTGCATTCACTACTCGTTGGAGGGAGCTCACAGCGTACCATATCTACTGTAGATAGCATCATGGTGGTTTGATTTCAACTCTTAAATCGGGTGATTTTTTTAAACCACCGATTTAAAGAAACAATTTATAGAATAATGTACATAAGTAATTTGTAGATATCAGAATCACATTTGGTGAAAATACATTAATCTCGTAATAAACGAATGGTGTTTTTCATTAAGCTGTAAATAAACATGGCAGCTAATTATTTTGCAAACTATCATTAGAAAATCACTAAAATTCAGCTACAAAGACCATAAAAATATACAATATATAATATAAACTTACAATTATATAGTATATCCAGAATGTTTTATTTTTATTGAAAGAAAACTTACTGAAATTATTATAGTTTCATTAACACATTCCACATACATTCCCATAGTAGGTTCACATATGCAGTATCAGAAAGAGAAAAATGTATATTTGCATGTAACTTTTTATTTGCTTTAATCAAACTGTTCTAATATTTTACAGAGCCATTCACCAGAAAAAGGTTTTCTATGAAAAAAGATATGTGCACGATGCCAAAAAAACACACAAGCAATTTTAAGCATGTTTTAAAAAAATTGATTTAAATAAAAAATCATCAAAAATTATTTTAATCCACCCTGGGTAGCAGCATGAACTCTATAACTCTATATCCTTCCAACTTTCTCCGTACCCGACTGGGCTGTGGAAACTAATTTATGTGAGAATCAGGTAACTTGATTGATTTGGTGTTTTAAGTCCACTTTATGCACAGTAAGGCTAATCGGGACTGGACTTACAGTTTAAAGTGGAATCCGAACCACTATGTGCCTCCACCAGGTATCGAACCCGGGACCCCTTGATTACAAGGCGACGACGCTACCACTGCGCCATCGGGGAGGCCTAATCAGGTAACGTGATTGGTTCCTGCGGGAGGGGTGTGTCCTAGACGTCACAGCTGGCGCTTCGAACAACCAGTTAGATAAACATGTACTTGAAATTAGTCCAGTCACCACCATAGATATGGTCACCTCCATTCCACCTCCTCGTGTACAATTTTAAGTTACTTTGTAACGGTCTAAAATTACATACAGTACAAGGGAATTAATTGAACGATATGAAAGATTTAAGTGCTGCTAGTCTCAACTGCTTAGATATACTATCTTCGGGAAGAAGAGTAAGCTCGGTAAATACACCTTAATATTCTAGCGATTAAGTCTACTTAAAATTAAGGGATTCGCAATGTTCGATCATAGGAATACAAACGTCCACGATTTGGATCCTATGTGAAACTGTACGTCAAGTTTTGACTACCGTTTGCATAAAATTTTATTTTTAAATTAAAGAGAAATCAAAATTTTGTCCATACTTGGTACTATCCCCGTGCAATTCCAGTTAATATCTATGCGAGATGTGCACTGGGTTATCATTTTTATCTTTTGTATTCAATTTGATAACTTCAATTTCATTTCTAATATTTTTTAAATCAAGTTTGTTATTTTCTTGTGAATTATCTCATTATGATAGTTGTAAATTAATTCAATCCAAACATTCTGTTGTAATTCAGAAATGTTATTTCCTAGTTGAATTTACCTACTTGGCCGTGTGAAATTTTATAAAATTTCATAAAAGATCTGAAATAAATTAATTCCGTCAAAATCCGATCAGATGTTCGTTTCAATTCATGTTTTGTGTACTAACAGTGCAATTGCTTGATTGCCGAATTTTTTAAAATGCTTGCGAATCGCCGTCACTGATTATTATTAGTATTAGTAAGTAATATAGATTGAGTTATACTATTATTATAATATGGACATGCAATTTTATTTGTAAGAAATGTTTTTCAAAAGCATATGTAATATTAATTTTATATCTAACGGGATGCCAGCAGTATTCTGTAATGATTGCTGTTACATGAGGTAAAAATCTGTTCATAACATCACATATTTTACTGTCGGCCAATCTGCTAGTTAGCGCACAAGACAAATTTTGTGCACGTACCACAGACTTTGCTCGCTAGTGATAATATTTTAAGAAATTTTCATTCCCGCGTTCAACGTCCGTTAAACTTCGGCAAACGCATAAAGCGAACATAAGCTCAAAGCACGTGATGTCGCTAATAATTGCTGGGGTACGTGATGTCTGGACCGTGAGAGATCTCTTCATTTCCCTGGGAATTACTCCCAAGTCGCGTTTCAGAGTTTGTCTCGTTGTCTCGTCTGTGTGTGACATGCACACAAGAGGTTTTCGGTCATCGAGGTTAATTTGACACCTAAACGGAAGAGAAGCCCGCAATCAAGTTGGTACCGTGGCCACTGCTGGCAATAAGACGCCTTATCTACAGACGAATTTCTCTTTTTGATGGTGCAAATTTCGCATTTGTAGCACCGCCCCAAAATATTACATGCAGGCTATGTAGATGTAAATTTCTCCAAAATACTGGAAGTGTAGTTCGTGATATGCAAACTCACACAATGTTGTCACAGTCATTAATATCATTACGACCTTTATCAGCAAGTATTAAAAGGTCCCGATTCTTTTGTTCTTTCCTCTGCTTCATCCTCCTCATCGCTGGTGGTTTTAAATAGGAAAGTGACATTAAATAACAAATTAATCAAAATATAAGAAAAAATAACCATTTAAATTAGTTGCTCGTATGGATGCTTTCTACAAAATATTTCCAGGTAAAAAGTCAAACGAGGTGTCACCAGATCCATTTTTCCCATTTAAAATACCTGATGTGCCCCCTTCCCCAAGAGCAAGGATTTCCAACCTTTTTACGTTCGCGGCACCCTTGGGAATGAGATTAAAACCTTAGTGCACCCTTGTTAGATTTCTTTTTCAATTTTTGATCGTAAATCGAAGTGGAATATGTTATTCGGAGCAAGTTAAATTTATTGTCAAATAAATACCTTCTTCAGTACTAATGTTATTAATTTATTGAAAGATAATATAAGGAACAAACATAAGAAAAGAATACAGTTTACTACAATGGAAATCACTCAAATTAATATTGTTTTATTAATGTGAGACTTGCGATTGATGCTTAGAGCACTACTGCTTCCTATTAAGCCAGCTTTAGACGAAAGCATTTCCTTTAACATTTTTGCTAGCAAATGCTTCCAAAAATCTTATAACAGACAGTACTTTACACGAAAGCATTTTATGGAACATTTCGGTTAACTGTTTCAATTAAAATGTACAATACATACAGCACGAAAGGCATGTAGAGTTACACCGTCAATGCTGTGTGCACGGTGTTTACAATTGAAAAAAGCTAAAAAATTCTCCCATACGTGTTTAGTAAACTTTATAAAGTATGTATTTAATCAGCGCCATTCTTGTCTATCTAAAACCATTTAATACGAAGCGATATTCCTCTCGGTTGAATAGTTATCGTCGTTTTAAAGTGTGAAGTGATACGTTGTTTACATCTCAAGCGACCGCCATTACATTTGCACTCGTGACCATGAGGTTGCTTCTGATTGGTTATGCTACGAAAAATGCTACGGATAGAGCCACTTCTATCCTTCAGAAATGCCATCTGAAATGCCATAACATTTCTCACTTTACACGGTAGTTTTTTGGTCATGGCATAAATGTTAAGGAAAATTCTTTCGTCTAAAGCGGGCCTTAGGCCCTACAGTTGACAACGAAACACACACATCATCCTCAAGGTTATGCAGTATATTTCTTGCTTTGGATTCTATTGTCGTCACAGCAGAGAAGGCTTGCTCGTTCGTTTTACATTTATCCCTGAAATATCTTTCAGCACCCCTAGGCCGATCTCGCGGCACCCCGGTTTGGGATACACTCAAGTTTAAAATGCTGCCTTTCGATTAACTGTTTGTATTTCCACACAGTGAAACTGAATGGTTGTACTTTTTCTTTTTTTGGTTCGATTGATTGATTTAGTTTATTTTACTTCGCGTTTTGTGCCTCCTGGCTATTTTGCGAAGATGGGGATGAGTGATGAAATGATGAAATTGATGTAATTCACAAACAACCAAGCCCGAGTGGGAGTCGAACCCGGGACCCTTGGCGTCGCAGCGCGATGTGCTAACCACTCGGCCACAGAGTCCTGCTTTTTTGGTTCGAAAATAAGTAACCTGATTTTTACAAAAGTTTTAGTCTTTCCTCGAAACCGTATAACCGTATAACCGTCCATTCGAATATTGTGTCCCAAATTCTGCAGAAGTTGTTAGCAAGTGAGAAACTTGCCAAATGAGTTATCACTTTCCTATTTAAATTAGCGAGCCACCAGGAAACTTAAATTCAAAGTGTCCCTTTACGACTTTCATCATGCATTTTTAAAAACATAAAGTCGTTATTAATTTTGAATTTTATTATCCGTTTTGGAAATATTATTCCGTTTTGAAGTTACAGTAGAACCCCGATTTTACGTTCCTGGATTTAAAATTTTCCCATAATTTATTATTATTATTTTTATTATTTTGCTCATCCCCCTCCTGATAAATGCATAATGATGATTTCTGTCTAGTATATATATATGTGTGTGTGGCCTCGGTTTTGCAAGCTGACATTAGCACGCTAGTTTATAACGTCGGTGACGTTTAGGATTGTAATTTACGAGGCTATTACGTCCATCGGGAAAAAAAACTCTTAGCGTAATGCTGCTGCTGCTTCCGGTATATGTAATATACCGCGCTTTAGAACAGGAGAGAGGAATTATTTTGATCATCAAATCGGATAGTTACACCGGTGACTCGCATGACATAATTTCGAGTTTAGGAGCACGGATGAGACTGATGACACTAGTTTGTTAAATATTCTGATGCTGTACATTAAGGGAGGATTACGTGCAGTATTCTTGCTATAATTACGCGCATTGATTAAGCCCATTACTAGACTTATATACTATCTGTAACGAGTATGGAAAGGTTTGGAAACAAACATTATAAATTCCTGTGTGCGCATGCGTGAGAGAGAGATGAGGGTGACGAGGGAGTCACACGTATCCAAAAGACTGTCCATATTATGGAATTTGGAACATTGGATGAAATGGTGTACATTTTTTTTTTTTCAAATTCACTTTAGTAAAGAAACGGGCACGTGCTTTGTGATCAATTTTTAACCATATTACAGTGCTATTTCTCTGTCCAAAGTTTATTTCCCATATATATCACAAGTTCTTTACTGAGATTTGTATAATTGCTTCACATGCTTCATAACTACACTCGTACCACACCTTATGTTCATCGTTCTCCCTGTACAAACTCGCACAATACCTTGGGCGAAGTCAGTAAGAAATTATACTTATTTTTAGGCCTGAACTGTGGATATGGCTATGTTTGGGAAAAACGTTTTCCAGATAAATGGGTTTTTGTTCCAGCTGGAGTTGTTGTCTTTGGCATTTGCTAGAAATGTTCGACATGTTGTCACCGGCAATAAATGGGACACCTACATTGGGTGTTGGGTGTAAGTAGTAGAGATGCTATCGAGGCGAGATGAGACTTCGCAGAGCATTGGTCTCGTCTCGAGTTTTAAATCCTTGTGTGGATCTCGTCCAAAGATCTTGTAAATAAACAATTATTAATTTTTAACTTTGTCTTGTTCAAGTTACTCATATGTTCAACATAAGTGAGACTTCTCTCCTATGATGAACAAATAAATTATCGATTGAATGATGGAAAAACCCGTATGAATGGCTATCGTAACGGATTTTAGGGGGAAGGAACGATCTTTCTTGTTCCTGATTGTATGCAACCACATAGCACAGGTTAACATTTGTCACTAGTGATGGACTTTACAGTTATATAAATAAAATATGACTTTTCTGTAAAGAATCAGGTATGTATCTGCTTGACATATCTGAAAAAGTTGGATAGTAAAGTAAATTTGGATTAGTTTATTTTTTTTTCTTCTTCAAATATATGAACCTTGAACGAAACCTAGAGTCTCAGTGTTGTCTCGATTTTAGAGAAACCTGTCTTGTTCTCGTCTTTACAAGTCTCGAAGGGGTGGTTGGTCTCGATCTCATCTGTGATTGATTCATAGGTGCTAGCATGTGCTCAGAAAATACCCACGGAATGAGCATATATCTACTAAGTTTATTTTCGTTTTGGCATTCACTTTGAGACCTACTAGCTACGAAAATGAATCCAACCATTCCCTACCTTTTTTGCCCAAAATTCACCCAAGGAAAGGGTTAAAGCGTGGTAGGTGGAAACGATGACCTGGAAAAATCCCCAATCGATGTTGTGCACAAGTTTCTTGGCTTCCAGAACCCAATTCGCGCAACTGAATACTTGAGGGAAGAAAGAAGCAGAATATGACACTCATCCTGAATATTACATTGATTACTGGCTGTTGGATCGTTACTTCAAGGAACTCTGCGAAAGAGTTGCTAGAGAGATAGTGATAATGCAGAAAGGACGCCAAGAACGAAAGAAATCGAAATGGAGCCCTTGTACACGTTTCAGGCTCTCAATAATTTAAACCTGGTTGCCTGTTTCGAAACGATAGCAACGTGGGATACAGCTGTGGCACGAGTGAAAATTGCACACTTAACTGTCCTACTTCATGTTGAACATTTGTTCCGACAATCCAGAGTTCTTGCTTGCTTTTTTATATTAGGAAAGGAGTGTCTTGGAAATCAGGATTCAGTTTGAAATTTGTTGCTGAATCTATGAACGTCTATATATTTTCAGTGTGTCTGTAGCTGAATTTTCTGAGATATTTAATTATATGCCAACCTATCCACTGGTGGTAGACTTATACGGGTTATCACACTGTGTGAGCACACATGCGTAAAAATTACTTGCGTGTGGTCTTGCACGTGCACGTGCAGCCAGGGACCAGCAGACCCGCTCCAGGGGAGGCTTTTATCCGCCACTGTGCACGCAACACTGTCATTCAAGCTTCTCGATCGAGTTCACGTTCTTGCTGCTCATGCGTGAACTCTACCATGTGTACCATGTGAGCACAGCGTTAGTGTTAAAGTAGCTACTATTTCTGCTTTCTGTTTGTCTAGGTTAATTTGCAACCGTTACGATGAATGGTGAACTGATGAAATAGACGATAGGATCAGTGCACAGTCATTGTTTAACCAGGATTCGAATCCTGTACCCTCGACTTCGTAGCGAGTTACGGTAACCATTCCGCCACAGAAGATCGGAGAGTGCACTTCGATTCCATAAAATCACGTGTGATGCGAAAGATAATTTGAATGAAATTTGTAATGGACAATTTACGTATTCGTAACTTATGGGCAAATATACGACTGCAAATATAAAATTGTCTCCCAACATCAGCTGAGCTTACAAAATCCAGAAGATAGACCAAAGTACAAGGCCTACCGTATTGCTTCATAAGCTAAGACAATTGCGAAGGATTATTGAATCGAAAACAATAAAATGTAATGCGAGATTACGAAGTAACTGATATGGAAAGGAATCATATACGTAATTACTTCAAGTAAATTTCAGTGGTCGCATAATAAAATTGGAAAGCTCATAACAGAACGTAACAGAATTATTTAGATTTATTTAGCTAACCTCTTTTCACGAAAGTGGTAGCCTTACAAAAAATTATGATGAATTTTATTACATGATTGATTCTACAACAGTTTACCTCTTCTTAAAAGAGGCCACGCGTATTCATATTATTCGTGGAATGTCGTCTTGAAATGAGTACATTTATGGATACTCTATGCCAACTCGACCATGTACTGTTGTTGTATTTTGTGTGTTGGCGTTCCCTATCTTCGTCATAGAGCTCCAGATGGAAATGAAAATGGGAAATGTACATAATACAAAATGAAACGCTCCTTTTGAAGTGCGATTATAACTGTCTGACGGAAACATCTGCTGAATGGATTTTGCTTCATAAAACAAGTAAAACCAGTATTTTAAAGAGGATTTTGTGAAATGTGCAAGCAGCTGTACTATTTCAAAAGCAACTGCAGATTGTAAGTCAGAAGAATGCCTTGAAACTTCTCCCTTTTACACCTTCATTCTCACTTTGTCCCCATCTCGCTGTATGTATCATGCGTGCGTGGGAGAGAGAGAGAGAGAGAGAGAGAGAGAGAGAGAGAGAGAGAGAGATAGAGATAGATAGATTATGTAAACTCCACTCATTTTAAGAAATAGGTGTGTTTAAAATTCAAACCAGCTGAGTTATATTTTTGCCACTTACGTACACTGACCTTGAGCACATAAAACAATAACCCGATAGGTACAATAACTAGCAAAAATACGTTTTAAGCTTCAAACTCGTATTTTGAGTTTAGAAACACGTTATAAGCAGTCAAGTTCATCCACAATAACACATATCTTGTCCACGAACAGTACGGTCAAAATCTGAAATATAAGTACTCCCTAACCACTAATTTTATTTCATATGTTTAATGCCGTTTCACATCTGACTGACTGTACATGGCTTATTGTTGATAGGCCAAATGTGCACGAGATGACAGTGCGAATGTTACAATCGATCTTTCCTGAAACTCCATGATTATCTTCATCACTGCCGAAACAAAACAAATATAACCCAGAAATTTTGTTTTATCCTTGCTGTTGTTTGGTTGGTCGTTATCAACCTTCCTTGTTTTGTGTGATGTCATAGCAAACTGTTCCATCCCATTCATCTCCATTAAGTACTACAAAAATCAAACCTTTCCATGGATCTCCATTGAGTACTATAACAATCAATCTTTTCCTTGAGTGTTCTGAAATGACATTGTTTTGTGAAATTCTGCAAACAGTGGGGAGGGTTGAAATAAGAGACCCTGCTTCTTTTTCTCCGGTGTACGTCGAAGGGAAGGTTTGTGAGGCCATCCTCTCCCTCCTCCCGTTTCGAGCTTCATACGCCGCTCTTCGTGGCCAAGTGATTAGCAAAACGCGCTACGACGCCAGAGGTTTCGGGTTGGAATCCTGGGCATGGATGTTCTTTGTAAGTGTTCATTCATCGATTTCATCGTATCATCACTCATCTTCGCGGTTAGACAAAAGTGGCAGAAAAGCGAAGTAAAATCAACCAAATCAGTTAAACAACAAATTTTATGTAAGGGGAATACTTACTTACACCTTTTTGTAAATCCGGTTGAAGTCATCGGGAAACAAATCCTTAAAAATTACAATCTGTACATATTTTCCTTGTAAGTTAATGCAAATTTGCAAGTAACGGCACTCATTATGGTGCAAGGTGTACTCTCGGTCACCCGTTGTCTTGATTTAGTACTTTTGATTCAACAGCAAATGTATTATTTGATGAAATATTGCAATTTTTAAATAGGAGTTTCTATCAAAAATAAACATAAAGCCTGACGCATTGAGAAGTATTGTATTACTTTAAAAAGCATCAAGTGGTCACTAGCATACTCACACACGAAGCGTGCGCACAAAGCCTTTTCTGTTTCATTTATTATACAGAGCATTCCGTGACATTCGCTACGAGACTCGGCGGCAAGCGGCCCGGCGTCAGCGCTTGTCTTTCCCGGTGAACGGGTCCGCGACAGTCGCACGCTACAGTCTGTTTTTTTTTTTCGCTCTCTTTCCCTTTCTGTTGACGTTGCAGACTGACGCCAGTATAATCCACCCTCGGAAGTTGTGTTGTGTTGTGTCGTGTCCGTGTGTTGAAGATCGTGGCTTCATATGGCACCACAAAAGTTTACATTACAACAAAGAATTTATCTTGTCGAGTGTTACTTCGGAAAGAGGAATTGTGGAGAAATACGACGACGTTTTGCAACGAAAATTTGCTATTTTTATTTATGGAGAAATCTAAAAAATGAAGTATACAAAGACAATCCGCACACCATCCGTGAGTTAGAAGAGAGAAATACAACGACGTTTTGCAACGAAAATTTGCTACTTTTATTTATGGAGAAATCTAAAAAATGAAGTATACAAAGACAATCCGCACACCATCCGTGAGTTAAAAGAGAGTATTGTACGAGAAATCGGGAGAATTACAGTAGATGAACTTGCACGTGTAAATGCCAATTTCCTTCGGAGATGCCAGAAATGTGTTGCAGCAGAGGGACATCATTTTCAACACCTTCTGTAGTCAAGGTTAGTACACAATATGAAAACTGTATTTTTAATAGCCGACTGTCGCGAATCCCGTTCACCGGGAAAGACAAGCGCTGACGGCGGACCGCTTGCCGCCGAGTCTCGTAGCGAATGTCACGGAATGCTCTAGATGCTACAGACACTGATGGATGTAACGGATTTTATGGGGTAAAATCAAATATTTGTCGCCATACATGTTCCACAACCTTGGGATGATACCGAGATCAAACAATGCTCGACATAGTCATGTCTTTTCTCGCGAAAGGAGAATGTCTCTCATTCTCAATCATGTCTGAATGTCTCTCATTCTCAATCATGTCTCTCTCCCGGTCTCTTCTAGAGTTCCAAAGGCCTACCTCGTTCTCGGTTACGAGTCATGGGGAATTAAAACAATCGCACGACAATCAAACGAGACCGAGACTTTGCAGACGCCTGTCGAGAAGTTCAAGACGGGACCGAGATTTGTTGCCATCGCTACAGATTCGTCGTCTTTCATGTGTTTGGCCGCGTGCTACTGACGAGCATAGGAGCGTAAAAATCGTTTTTGCAGCAGGTAACCGAGGAGCGAAGGTTGACACAATGCAAATTTTCTGTCAGTTTCCTGGGGGTAGGCTGCGTTGAAGGCAATGAACCGTTCACTGCTAGCTCGGCTGCTGGATGAAACCATGAGCGGTGGAATGGAATAATGGCTGGCGCAGCCCTCGTAGGCTGCTGGGTGTCAATGAAAGTTCCCTCCTACACTTCGCTTCACACTAAATTTGTTGGTGAAAGATTCCCCTCATCCTTTTTTTTTACGCAGAGTGCTCATGTTTCGCGCATAGAGATTGCAAGCCTTGCTTTTAAGTCTACGGCGTGGGAGTACCTTTTTATGCTCATGCACACGTGGTTGGTGGTGCTCCCCACCTCCACGAGTGCATTCAAGACGCCGGGATGCTATTAAAAGAGTACAGGGCTCAGCTTTTAGGTCATACTAGACAGTGGGGCATTTGGAGTGAGTCAATGCGAAAGTGTTACGACTCCCATGAGTGTTCATTCATCAATTTCGTCTCGGCATCATTGATCATCATCGTCGCGATTAGCCAAAATTGGAAGAGTGACACAGCAGAAGAAAAATAAGATTGATGTATTCATTTTTCGTCACTACTCTGCCGATTTTGTCTAATCGCGACGATGAGAATGAATAGTTATTAGATAGGATGTATGAAGGAACAATCACGAACACACATAGGCAGAGCCGACCTCCGTGGCGAAGTGGTTAGCACAGCGCGCTACGACGCCAGGCGCTCCTGGTTCGAATCCCGACCTGGGCATAAGTGTTCTTGGTAAGTGTCCCTACATCATTTTCATCATATTATCACTCATCCTCGTCTTCGCGATTAGCCAAAAAGTGGCAGAAAGCTAAGTACAATGAACCAAATCAATAAAACAATCAATATATAGCGAGAGCATAAAACACAACCCTACGAACTATAGGACCAAACCGAAAAATATTTTCCTACAAACGTTGTGTGAAATGAAGAGATCCATTTACTTCACTGTTTTTAATATAAAGAGCCCCCTCCTTAACAGGGAACTACGCACGTTCAAAATACTGGTTTATTATTCATTTTGAAACTAGTAGTCTGTTTCGAAGTTCAGCCTTTCCTGTATAGTTAGAAAAGATGAAAAAAACAGTCAAGCTAATTACTACAAATAATAATTCTAATTGAAGCAAATGTTATTAACCTGATAAGTATAAGCGAATTTAATTAACTAGAAGCCATTGACATTTGCGGACAAAAATATTTGGCAAGGACCTGGTAAGAATTTTGATCTTGGTTTCATTTCGAAGGACCGACAACTAGTAACAAATCTTCCTGGCCCCAACGCAATGCACTTAATTAAGGCCAAAAGAGCAAACACCCCTATAAACAAGAACTCGGGAATTAAGCGACAAGCTGATGAGAGAGACTCATCTCACCGCTTACGGAATTATTGAAAGAAGATAGGGATTCAACCGCAAGTCTTTTGAGAAGGGCGTTTGGTAAGAATCACTTCAGCCCGTTATCGACCCTGCTTTGCAAAGCAGGAAGATTTCTACGCGAAGCTTGTTACCGACACGAAAATTGGTGCAAAATTTAGCACAACGTCGGATGAGCCCTGCACACGGTAGATTAATTTCTCGAAAGTGGTATTTTGTCTCTAAAATAGCATGAAATTTATTCAGAATGGTGAAAGTAGTCTTGTTGGAAATCATCACGAACACCATACCATATTCTAGCTTCGTTGGGTTCAATCCATTGTGATGCTTATGAGCTGCGGACATTTCTTGTACTAAATTTTTCAACTTCATTCTCTAGTTTGTGCACTTTTATGCAAATAATGGCTGTTGTTGAAACAGTCGCTTGTAAAGCCTTAGATGTACAGTAACGAACACGACTGGGTTGTAACAATCCTATTGACCTTCAGTGGGATCGTTACCGCCCAGAAATGTCCGTGACTGTACCATAAGAAAAATTGTACCGTCACCGGCAATAGAAATGGGACACCTACATCCTGAAATACTCGCTTCCCTGCAAGGCGTAACGTGTGTTGACTAACTCTACGGCGCTGGTAGAAGTTGCCATTGAAAATTTGATATTATCCGTAGAGTTAGGCAACACATATAGCGACTTGCAGGGATTTCAGGATCTAGATGTCCCGTTTTTTAATGCTCATGACTGTACATGTAAACAGTATACAAGAAAGTCAAGGCGGAATAGGAAATATTGTTATTGCCATGAGTTGCAAATAAGTTAACAAAAATCTTTAATAATCATTACAAATTCTTTTGACTTAAAACTGCTACTACTGGAAGAGATTTACAGTTTCCGACTTTTGTTGACTTTGCCACGTTTACTCATCCAAGTAACATAGAAACATATAACACACACGCACGCGTTCGACACGAACAAACTTTCACAGCGTGTAGAGGACATCAAAGGTAACCACTACATTCACTTACTTGAAGGAGAAAGGCTCAGTGTGAGGACTGTATCACCTTGTGACAAAGCAAGTACACGTTATTGCGGAACAATTTGAAATATGCTCCTTTCTTCAACAAACGGGTTAAGTTATCGTTACTATGTTAGCCAGTTCAACTGCGTAGTGGTTTGACATTTTCTCGTATCAGCAGATCTTAAGTTGATTTTGCAAACTTGTTCTTGATCCCATTTTCCATATTGATCACTGGAATACTGTGTTTACCTCCACCCTTTCAGAATCCAGGAAGTTGTGCGGGAGGCGATTAGCTTCTGAAGCGTGTAAATTTGTCCTGTTCAGCCCGTACGCCTTGCTTGTTAACGAAGAGAAGATACTGTTCGAGTTGCCGCAAAAGGGCTGAAGAAAGATCACTTCTTACTAGTAAAAACAAACGTCCATAATTCCGGGGTTTGCTCATCGTTTAAGGAAATTCGGCTTCCGAATCGTGGAAGTCTGAACGCAAATTTAAGTATATGTACTCGAAGTGTCTTTTTGTCCTAATTTTTAGGACTATACTTTTCTGGAAGACCTTTTCGGAATTGTGATGACTTGATACTTGAAAATAACTTTTTAGTTTTCATCTGATAGATGGTACTGTATAGCATTGCAGTGCGAGATTTATTGTTTGAGCAAGCCTCAGTGTGGCTGATCTCCAGCATAACAGACTTCTGTAGTTGGCGACGAAGTTCATGGTGTATACCGTAACTGTAATGTCTGAAGACAGTTTTTGAGTCCAGTTGGCAGAATTCCAGTTACCGACAACCTGATTGGAACAATAATGACATTTTCTGCTTCCACAATTGTTTCATATCATTGCCAAATTTATTGTATTTACTTATATAACTAGGTATGGTGGCTATGTCTATGAGGTATGGAGTTTCTTCTTTCTTGCTTACTATGATGTTTCTGTAAGAATCTCGATTGTTACTGTTGTAATGGGGGATCGAATGAATGATTACGAGTTTTATCAACAGATCCAGTTCCCGTAAATTACTTGAGAAACGCCGCATACACTTTATTCGCTTAGCCTGTCTTACAAAAGAAACAAGTTGCTGTTATTTCTATAACAACACGTTTAGTTTGAATCATACAACATTAACCTATAAGAATTTCAATATTTGTTGTTGTGCAACACACACGTTCCAAATTGACGGCGCGTTAGTGAGGAGAATAAAGTCCGTCATTGCGTAACAAACATTTGTTGCTTTTATGCACAAAAATTTTACTGTAGTTATCATAACACGAAAGAGTGTTTTTTTTTAATGCCCATTCATCAATTTCGCCTCATCGTCGGAATTAGCTTCAAGTGAAATAAGAGCGACGTTAAGTAAGCAGAATTCAAATAAGCATAATGGATGAAAGAAAATAATTTGTGGAAAATTGGAATTTCTTTTATAGGTGCATCCATCAAATATATTATTTTTCGCCATGTGATAGGATGTGCTTTCTGCAATATATGCGAGTCACTTTCTTTCAGACTTTCAATATCTAGAATTCTTTGTCCCACTCGAATCGCGTAGGGGAAAGCAATAAGAAACGGAAGACAAAAGAAATGTGATCCCAGCGGTGTAATTTCTGGTCTTCGGAGCCTGACCTGCCTCTGTATTTTATCTTGACCCCCGAGACGTGAAAGCATCCGCAGCAATTTCATTTCGGACCAACTCGAGCTGAATATGGCTGTTCAAGGTATCTGCATTTCTCTTCGTGTTTTATGATTCGAACAAGCCGCATATTGTGATTTGCGGAGCGTTACCTTTATTTTAATCTTCGTCTGCATGTAAAATTGAATTTGGATTTCACTTGCAGGGACTTGAAGGTGCGTTTAGAGCACCCAATTGCGATATACTCAATGCGTAGTATGGATTCCATTTTTACTACAGATTTGATAACTCCCATGGCAGATACTTTTATATCTCGGACTGATACATCTTTATTTTCACGCTGTCGTCACCAGAGGGTTGGAGTTTTGACCTTGGGATGGATGTTCCTTTGTGAGTATCCTTGCATGAGTTTCATCTATAATCATAATTATCGTGATTTGCCAGAAGAGGCTTTAAAGTGACGAACTTAACAAAACTACAAATACAGTTCTTGAGTCATCAATATACTCTATGTGATCAGAAGTATCCGGACACCCACCTGAAAATAAAGTACAAGTTTGGGCAACCCTCCATCGGGAACACTGGCAGTCAATACAGTGTTGACCCATCCTTAGCCTTGATGACAGCGTTCACTCTCACAGGCATACTTTCAATCAGGTGCCGAAAGGTTTCCTGAGGAATGGCAGCCCATTCCTCGCAGATCGCCAAAATGACAAGAGGTATTGATGTGGATCGGTGTGGTCTAGCACGAAGTCGGCATTCCAAAACATCCCAGAGATGTTCTATGGGTTTCAAATCAGCACTATAACCGCGTTTGTTACAACCTGTCCCGCTTCCCGCGCTAGTTGCTCCCTGTCTTTTCTCGGTGCTGGGGAAAGTCAAAGCCAGGCAGCCAATTAAAATACGCAACGTCGCAACAGCGTCTACGTAAGCGCCTCTCTTCTGGCTTTCATTCGCTCCTCGCTGCCCAGCAGACGATTTTTTCCTCGTTTCTCATTGGCACCGAAACTGTTGAGCGCTCCCTAGCGCGGGAAGCGGGACAGGTTCTACCAAACGCGGTATATGCACAGACCAGTCCATTAATGGGACGTTGTTGTCGTCAAACCACTCCCCACAAGCCCTGCAGTATGGACGGGTGCTCGGTCGTGTTGAAAGACACAATGGTCATCCCCGAACTGGTCTTCGACGGTAGGCAGCATGAAAGTTGTTAAAATGTCAATGTAAGCTTGTGCCGTGACAATGCCATGTAAAGCAACAAGGGGGCCAAGCCCCCTCCAGGAGAAACATGGCCACACTGTAACCCCGCCACCTCCGAATTTTACTGTCGGCACTATACAGACTGGTAGATGTCGTTCACCAGGCATTCGCCACATCCACACCGTACCATCGGATCGCCACATTGTATACTGTGATTCATCACTCCCCACAACGATTTTCCACTGTTCTATGGTCCAGTTTCGACGCTCCTTGCACCATACGAGGCGGCGTTTGGCATTTGTCTGCGTGATGTTTGACTTATGGGCGGCTTCTCGGCCATGGAAACCAAGTTGCCGCACCTTGCGCCAAACAGTAATGGTGCTTGGAGTTGATCCTGATGCAGTTCGGAATTCCTGTGTGATGGTGGCGATGGATGATTGACGATAATGCTGTACGACCCTCTTCAACACTCGATGGTCTCTGGAGGTCAACATGGAAGGTTGGACTGCGCGCTTTGGGGTTATACACATACCTTCACTATAACATTGGAAACAGTGGACAGAGGGATGTTTAAGAGGGTGGAAATCTCACACATAGACTTCCTATACAAGTGGCATCCAACCAACTGACCACGTTGAAAGTCTGGGAGTTCCTCAGACCATCCCATACTGCTGTCTCACACTGTCTGCAGACTACTGACTTCGCTGACTATGTGTTCCACACGGTAGATGGCAGTACTGTGTCGCCCTTTATGATAAACACACGTTTCGCGGTGTGTCCGGATACTTTTGATCACTTAGAGTAACTCTTTTGGATTCTTGTTGACTCAGACGAACGAGGCAATTTGTCGCATACTTTTCGTATCCGTGGTCTTTGAAGTACACTACATTTCATATTTCTGGCTTTTGCTATTAGAGATAAATTGTTCCGTTTCAACTTGTATTTGTTTGCCCTCAAATCCTCTAAACTTTTTATCAATAAGCCAAATAAGGTTTATTCTAATGTCTCAACGGTAGATCAAGACAGTTTTGTCGTATTAAGCTAACATTTGCCTAATCAACGGGTCCAATAAATGTTATTTTTATAGGTTCACTTATTTAGAAGATAATCACATTTAACAGCAAAGGTGCTGGGTTCGTGTCACGGCGTGGGGAACCAAATCATTAGTTACAGAAACGATGAAAAATATAAGTTAACACACACACACAGATGAACGTATTTGTATTATGGTTATTTTACGTCCATTTTCTATCTCTCATAGGTTATTTACGACGATGAGAAGGTGGATTGAAACTGATGAAGGAACAGACACAATGTAAGGATTTGCACAGACGAACGAGTACAACCGTTACATATATGTACTTTTGCATGACGTTTGATGAGCGATATCCTAAAGTAAATTTAAAAGTAATGCAGTCGCCCGATATGATCTATTCATTTGTTAGGAGCCACATTAACAGCTTCTAATTTAAACAAGCAATCATGTATGACAATTAACCAATTACACCTGTAATGGAATGCGTTATGTGGCTTAATAATACAGTTGTTATGAGAATTCAATATAGGTGCTAGGGAAATTTTGGTGGTTGTTTAATTTGCACGCTACAACAGCAAGCCGATGTCCCGAACAACAAATTAGTTGGTTATTGCCTTGCGATCCAAGTAAACAGGCGGGGCCATTGAAATAGTAACCAAATGTATATCTATACATTAGTGGTGGTACAGATGCGATACTTGATTTGGCAAAATCTTGAGTTGCAGATGCATATCTTGTTTTCGGCATTGTTTCGGGTTAAAAGTGCTTGTCTCGGCATCGTCTCGGGTTACAAGTACCCTTCCTGCCTCGTCTCTGTTTGCAATATTGATTTTGTCTCGAGTCATATTATTTGTTATTTTTTTCTTTGTAATTGCGTTAAGCAACACATATACCCGGTCTATAAAAAAAACTGTATTTAAATGAGCCGTATATTAAAAATAACTTTGATTCAGGAGTAAATTTACATGAACCTCTCCATTCTAGTTTACTAAAGTCCTGAACGAATCTAGCAAGACTCTTTGCCGCGTCTCGATTTAACCGAAGCATGTATCCTATTCAAAACAAAGACCTGCTATCAATCGTAGGAAGAGATGCTCTATGCATGGACTTTTGTTACTCTTTAATTTATATAAAAAAATTGTTTTTCAGTCCACTTTATGCACGGATAGGCTAATCAGGACTGGGCTCAGAGTTTAAAGTTTTAACCACTATGTGCTTCTACCGTGGATCGAAACCGAACCCCTTGATTACAATGGTTTCATTTGATACCAAAGGTATCAAATTTTTACTAGTATTTTTAGGCCGCAGACATGTTTCTTCTTGTGTGCAAACTCTAAATTGAACGAAGTAGAAATAAGGTCAGTTAAGCAATATTATGACTTTTGCTCTTCCACTGTTTTGAAACATTGAATTTACAGAATTTTCAAATTTTATTATATTTTTTTAGAAAAATATAGAGTGGTTGCGTTCAATCTGAGCAGCAGGTGTAAATTTTCTGACGTAAGTTTAATTTGTAAGGTGCAATCCATTTATAACGATGCGAAGCACACCAGTCAGTCAGTTGAGTTCTACTGGTCGTCGCGTATTGTGTTGGATCGATAGTTGCTGCTTTGTGTTAACCCACCGTCGAGGCTATATCCAGAAAGCATTAGGGGCGTGGTTCTTAATAATAAATTGTTTATATATCCAATCAAAGGATTTCTATTGGTTTTTGTTCTACTCACCACGTACCGCGGTTAGGCGTGCCCATAGAAAACATAATCAAGTTGTTATTTAATTTTAAAATAATAAAATCTGAAATGGAAAAGGCATTTTTTTTTTCAACTTTTCTCTTACAAAGATTTGCTCGTTTTGAGATCGTATTTTGTGGTGGAAGTAATTATTTTGATACGGTGTACTTGAAGAGTTTATAGAATAATTTAGGATTTTTGTGTGTGGATATTCACAAAAGTATGTCTTAATATGTACTCATATATCCATCCAATTTTTGTTTTTACCAGTTCAGAAAACAAACTACTATACTTTTGTACAGTGTGCACACGCCTCGTCGTTAATCCTTTTCAAAGAAAATTGAATTTCGGAATGAGAAAGTTTCCCAGAATTATCTTGATGCCAACAACATCGCCTTGACTTTGAGTGGAAAGATTATTTGAATTGTGTCCGTTGTATGTAGTATCTCAATTGAGGATGTGTGGAATAAAAATGATATCCACTTTCTGTAAAGAAAATGGAATCTATTTAAGTGGCAGCGTGAATTATCTTGTTCATTACTTTTATTTTAATGCTACTCTTAGATGTTGGTGCCTGTGGAAAATTTCGCGTCAGTTCCGCTGAATAAGCAACACTAATCCGGCTTCTAATCAATTGGTATCTGGAACATGGTGCTGAACACACAATCCCCACTATGGGTGAGATCGAGAATTTCCTCCGCGTGATCTCATGACATAGTGCAGTGCACTCCAGACAACTTTACTTTTTTCCTTTTACTTCATACATAAAAATTATAATATATAAAGTAAACGAAAATTCTAAGCAAGGAATGCCTAATCATTAATCACAAAAGAGTGTTTGCCAATACTTAACTATGTAAAGTGGACTTAGATATATTTTAAATTAACATATGATGCCATTGGACTGGTGCTCAACTGCTGACGGTTCTCCACATGGATTATTGTAATTTTACTTTGACCCTTCGTTTTACATAATCAGTCCTGATCGTGTCAATGTCTACACATGACCTTCGTTTTCCTATTGCCAGGGAAATGTGAAGTGTTGGAAAGAAAAGTAATGTGATATGAAGTCATTAATGCAATGGAAGCACAGAAGCTACACGCACTCTCTCACAACAGTGCATAGATAACCCTGGATAGAATATTGGCAAATAAAGTAGCTGAAGATTGTTACGTTCCCCGTCTTCTCACTCTAAATAAACTTACTATTACTTCTTTTCGGAGAACACAAGACGTTCCACCCTACTATGAGGCCACCTCAAAAGTGGCTTATCATGAACTTACACAGTCAGGACTTCATAAACTACCGCTGATATTATTTACCACAATCTGCACTCACAAAATAAAATTCTAGTTCAAAGTAAAGTTGTATTAACTTTCAAAATCTTGCTTGATTACACTAACAAAGTCAACATACATCAACCATAAAATCAATAAATCACATCACCTAGCAACCCAAACTGAAATTTTAAGGTTAGTCAATAACCATTGGAACAGATTGCGTCAAACAAATTATGACGTCATACTATGACACAAGTATTTATTTTTAAAATTAACATATTAAACATTGAATTTTGCAAATTATGTGAGGGCGTAACAAGATAAGACTCCCACCATATCATAATAAAGATTTTTCAGATTTACGCGCAAAGTTCCAATTTCTCTTTTCCGGGACCGTGTCCAACACAGTTGCCTCCGCTATTCCTTTTCCTTCCAGTCCTAAGGATGAAAAATCCTCCCTATTATCTGAAAAGAAAACAACGTTTCCAAATCATCCGGCAGAACAACTACTTTGGCGGCGAAACCAAGCTGTTTGGATACCTTTAAATGGCCATTAAACTTAATGCACCGTAAATCACGCTAAAACCGCAAAAATGCTGGACGGGACCATTATCCCCGTCGAGAAGTGGGCGTGGTTTGACATGGAATCAATAATGTAAAATTTGTGGTGACCTTCCGGAAGTAGTTGAGGATCTGAGGTACTGATGCAAGCGATGAAATTTTTAGTAGCCGATTCAAGGAGAAAATTTATATCGGGTTACCTTGTGGGTAAAGACTGACATTTATTTCATTTTCTTGCGAGAGCACAAAAGCATATTTTATCTTAACGAGATAATAGGATACGATGATATTTATGCTCATGTCGTTATCTTTAATGGCTGCGAAGTGACCCTCTCTCTTTATAGGGATGTGAGGAGAATAGCGTGTGCAGTATCAGAATTTTTATTAATTTTTATATTTAGGTGCGCCATCATGTTCACTCTTCGCAAACACAAAAATCATATTCTATATATGCTTATACAGGATGGCTACTCACCGGGAATTCCTTGAATTCCGGGAATTATGCGTGAAAAATTTCAACTTTTCTTAATCCAAATCACATTAAGTTTATTTATAAATGCCCTGAGGTAAATGTTTGACAGTTTAGCTCATATTTTTATCGAGGAAGGGAAAGAAAAGAAAGCTGCGTGAAAAATAAATCAAAATTCTCTCAATCTGTTTGCTTCGTTAGTGTCCTTTGCAGAATATTGCAAGATAAGATATCTTCAATTTGATTAGCTAAATTTGAGTTTGAAATTCTTATACAATTGACATTTTCGTAAATTAGCATCTCCTGTAATATTTGTTTGTAGATGCATTTCGAGTCTGAGTATGTGAAATGGCAAATGTAAACTCAGCACCGTAAATTAATTATATATATATATATATATATATATATATATATATATGTGTGTGTGTGTGTGTGTGTGTGTGTGTATGTATGTATGTATATATACATATATACCGTTTAATTGAATCAGAATTTTTGTATACATTGGAATCACAAGGACCCTTTATATTGTTAATGTACTGTATTTGTGGGGGGGGGGGGTGAGAGGCGGTAATTCGTAAGGTTGAAATACAGAAAACATCTGCTTATAGCCTTGAATTTTTGGGACGTTCTCCTTGAAAAGCGGGAATTATACTTGAATTTAATGGTGGTCCTAGAGTGGCCACCCTGTTATAAGAGTCTACAGGCTAACAGTGCCAGTAAATTATTACCGATATCCAGCCGACCTTCGCTGCGAAGTGGTTAGCACATCACACTACGACACCAGGGGTCCCGGGTTCGAACATCTATACCTGGGCATGGGTGTTCCTTGTGAGTGTCCTTTCATTAAATCTTCACTCATCATCTTCGCGGTTAGCCAAGAGTGGCAGGAAAGATAGGTAAAATGAACCAAATCAATCAATTACAGATATCTAGAAAACAGTGAAATCATCCTATATGAAAGTTCCCCCTTGATGTTCTTGAAAAATATGTTTGAATAAATGCATGAGTGCATAAGCTCCAGGCCTGTAGCGAGGGGTAGGGAAGAGGCCTGAAGCGTGGGGTTCCATGCATAGAAGGCGCCATTCAAAGCTTTTTTCGTATTAAAAAAACAAAACATTAAGTCAGAATATGCGACGAAGAAATTTACACTTCCCAAAATAGTAATAATAGTAAGTTTTTAAAAACTTTCTCAACATACTAAGGCACAAATGAAACATTCTTAAATATACTAAACTTTTTTTAAAAATCAGAAATACAAACTACGAATTTTAAAATTATATCCTATATTATTTTTTAATGATTTTTTTGTTTCCTCATTTCGTATTTGTAGGATGTAAAAATTACAAATCGTGGCATAAAAATAAAATATCGAAGGACACACAGTGAGTCGGCGGGAGGGGTGCAAATCCTGCCAACGGCCGCCAAAATATTTAACTACGGTGCTGGTAAGCACATGCGACTATTTTGCGCCCCTCACACGAAAATTTACGTGACTGCTCTAAAATGAATTCGAAACCGATGTAATTTAGAATTTGTAATATCATATTGGATTTTCGGAAACAGCTTGGCTGGCTCAGGCTATAGGTCCAGTGAAATATCCCCCACCGGGAATCCGACCAGGGGCCTCATGATTACGCCATCAGAGGATTCATTTGACAGCACTCGAACAACAAATGTTAATTCGCAACGTATTGCTTGGAAATTGAACATAAATTGAGGCAATGAAGCCGGAAATCGGTACTAAGTTTACCATACAGTGCAGCATGCTAAAATATGCGTGCGTGACTGATGCGTAGAGGAGGAGGGACATTCTTCCCGAGGCAACAAGGAACTCCACGCACGCGGTGTCTAGGGCGGCAGCTCGATTTGCATCTGGGAATGTCGGATGGTTGGCAGTTCGTTGTAAGACCCTGGAGTCATAGGAAGTAGCTGGGAAGTTCTCTTTACACCCATACTGGGAACATTGCGTGCACGCTAACACTTTCTATCGGATATTGGCGGAAGTTTCTTTCTTCTTAAGCCCTCCTCTTCCTTCACAGATTTGCGGCTATCAAACGTATACCTAGCAGTCATGCTATGGTGCAACGAACTTAACGGAGTTTCGTGATTTTTACGTGCAAAGTACTCTGGAAAATATGCTGATTGGCATTTTTCATACCGATTAGAATCAAATCCAGGCATTGTGGGTTCGCAGTGCTCTTTTTATCGTTATAATTTATAGCGTTGGTTGTTTTCGTAGTATTTACACTAGATATTCTTGTACGGTTTACTGCATGAGCCACCCAGGGATACCGGATTCTAATTCTGGTTAAGCTCTATTTGTGGCTGCGTGCGCTATGACGCCAGGGGTCCCGGGTTCGAATCCCGGTCTGGGCATGGGTGTTTGCGAGTGTTCATTCATCATTGTCAATCATGTCATCACTCATCCCCATCTTCGCGAGTAGACAAAAGTGGCAGAAATGCGAAGTAAATAAACCAAATCAATCAATCAATTTGTGGCTGCGTGTCATTTTTCTTTCCATCGTTATATTTCGGTTATTTCACGTGACTTTTCACTTTGGTGATGCATTCAGTAATCGATGTCTTACTGGTAATGTTGTTGGCTTGTAAGCAAGGGCTCCCAGGTTTGAACCTCGGTGAATAAACAACAGTTATTCGGACCCCACTTTAAACTGTAAGTCCCAGTCTCGATTAGCCTACCTGAGCACAAAAGTGGACCTAGAAGAAGTAAGGCAACGTCCGCTGCCTTAACCAGGGTTCGAACCTGGAATATCTGACTTCGTAGCTGGTTGTGGAGGATTTGCTAATCACTCGCCTAGATTTATCTAAAACCGTGCAAAATTACAAGAAATAGCAACTAGTTCATGAATGAGGTTACATTAGTTTCACTCAGTGACGATCGCGAGCGCAATTAGGTATGAAATCAGAGGTTTTATGTTTGAAGGCCCATTTTAAAGGCATATACCCATAACGGTAAACCTAATAAATTAAGTTTGTAGTGACAACAGAACTAAAATAGAAATAAGTAAAATATTTTGTACACGGGAAAGACAGAAGTGTATTTTAGAAAAAGTGGTATCGGCAGTTAATGACATTATAAATCGGAAGGTAAGAAGCTACCGGTGTGCTACAACGCCACTGAAAAGTTAGTCATATGAGAATGGCACAATAGTAACTATAAGAACTAAGTAGGCAGTTAGGAAATTACGCGGATAAAGCCGAATTATTAGTAATAATGTTTATAAATCTGTAACGCTAATAATAATTTTCGTTCATATATCTTAAAAAGTTTTCAAACATTCTTCCACAGTAGATGAGGAATACGCTAAGGCCGGTCGCTATTTAATGTGCACATTTATTCTAAATTATGCAAATGAGTTCTAAGTACGTGCAAATAAATTGTGAATATTAAATAGCGACCGGCCTTAGCGTATTCCTCATCTACTTTCCACAATTCTGTCATGTTTTATGCAAGTAATTAAGCAAATTGTACACGTTGTTTTAAAATAAAATTTCATAGTTTCCTGTTATTTTTTGTTAATATTTTTATCGTTAGCATTCTACACATTTCAATTTTACATGGGAAATTTAACACCAGTGTTGCATACATTTCGACGGAAGTCACATATCGCAGCATCCCTAATATATAAAAGAAAGGGAGCCACCGCAAAATTTAGCAAACGTCAGATCAATTTTGCGGCTGTACACACGTGATGTGGCGTCATATTTCAACTGTTATAATCTGACGTTTGACAAGTGTCAGTTTTGTATGCAGTTCGCTTAAACTTTCGAACCATTCAACCTCCTGTCCTGTTTGTAATATGTAAACTCCCTTGTCACGCCTTTTGGTACTTTAGTGTTATACCGACTACCTCATTTCAGACCGTCTGTTTACTGGTTAGGTTAGGTTATGTATTAAAGTACCAACAAAGGGCTAATTGTATGATTTATATATTGTAAAAGCAGACGGTCTGAAATGAGGTAGTCCGTATAATACTAAAGTACCCGCCTTTTCCTTGTTTCGTTATAATTATTTATTTCATTTTCTATAAATCAAACCAAACCAAAAGGATTTAAAATACATGAGTGTTGTGTTACTTGGCCGCGTTCCCTTCGTTAGTGAAAATCGAGTAAACCCGACTCGACAGGCAGCCTGTATCTTGTCCCTGGACGCTGAACTCACTTATGAGACTTCCCAACTCGAATAATCTCATCTGTGGGTGTCCTTGAAGAGCGCACAGCCATCCCTTGCTTTTAATTGTATTTGCACACTGCGAAGGAAATCACTGCCTCCAGTAGTGTTGCAAACTTGTAACTTTAAATTGCAGTTTTTCAGTGTTGGAAATTCACCGTTAGATATACGTACAGCCAGCCTCCGTGGCGGAGTAGTTAGCACAGCACGTTACCACGCCAGAGGTCCCGGGTTCGAATAAACCAAATCAGTCAGATACACATACAAAATATAAACGTAAAACATCGATAAACATTCACAGAGCATAGAGGGCATCAAGGCATTTTTTCTTAATAAAGTTTTTCACCACCCCCATACATATTATTCTTATTTTCTCTTCTTACATCGTCAATCGCGACGATGAGGATGAATGATGATTTGATGAAGTTGATGATCAAGCATCGCGTAGTGGTAACGCGATCGTCCTGTAATCAAAGGGTCCCGGGTACGATGCACAGTGGTTCGGATCCAACCTGAAGCTGTAGGTCCTATCTGAGTACAGAGTGGACTTAAAAGTTTGCCTATGTTATCTATCGCAGACCGAAATAGAATTCCACTGAAGAAGATTTAAATTTATTTTTAATATTCCTGTTGTACCTTTGTAGAAAGATGATGATAATGAATTTTGAGAGAACAAACAGCCTTACCCAGAAATCTTGAACACATAACGCTAACCTCTAGACCACGGTGACGGGCGTGGCGGTCGGTAGAGAAATAAAGAAACAACTTACTTCTGTTGTCCAAATTTGGTAAGTTCAACCAAATGAAAAATAAAAACTTAGTTAGCAACCCTAACGAGAAACGAGTTCATTAGAAAACAAATCCACTTTGTGGGAAGAACGGAACAATATTTTAGCATCTGTTTTGGCGCAGTGCCGAAAGTTTCGTTCTAAAATTTCCTGTAAAGGAAACGAGCTATGGGGAGATAATGGAAAATTATTCTTCTCTTGTTAAGGGTAGAGTAATTTACTGTAATTTTAACATGTATGTGTAGTGCGCAATGAGCATTGTGCTCCACCCCACCCCCAAAAATTAGTGTACGGAAAATGTTTCTATCAAACGTTCTTAAATATATTTATGTAGTTTGCGTACGTTCTCGAATATCGTATATTGGGCCTCCCCGATGGCGTAGTGGTAGCGTCATTGCCTTGTAATCAAGGGGTCCCGGGTTCGAACCCGGTGGAAGCACATAGTGGTTCGGATCCCACTTTAAACTGTAGGTCCAGTCCGGATTAGCCTCACTGTGCATAAAGTGGACTTAAAACACCAAATTAATCAATCAATCTATCGTATACTCTTTCTCCTATCTTGAGTTGTTATCACGATAGGCAAAATTTCATGCTCTAGCCTCGTTGTAGGATCTGAATTTGGATAATGAAGATTCTGGGCTCGGATTATCAGATGGAGGATTCCGAATTCTGTATTTGGGTTGTCGGATCGAGAATTCTGGATTCAAAACACCGGATTCTGCATTAGAATGTAGCACAATTATTGCATCTTTACAAGGAAATACTAATATATACACCACATGCTGCAGGCTTGTTCACCGTTGAAGATCCACACAGCAATGTATAAAGATCACCTGTTATACTTCGGTTGCTTTAATATTGGTTTAGTCAATACCAGATGAAAAGATTCTCTCGGGCTATCGACCAGGTGAGTTGTGGAAATGATTCCAGTTTTCGAGAGCTAACGTCACTCTACCCTGCAAATGAGAGTGACGTTAGCTCTCGAACGCTTGGAATCATTTCCACAACTCACCTGGTCGATAGCCCGAGAGAATCTTTTCGTTTTTCGTCGCCAGGAAAGCTTAGTCTTACTTCAATACCAGATGTTTTTACATTGAAATGCTCGTTACTAAGGCGAAATATATGCTACAAATGTTACCCTGGCGGTGTTCTGGACAAATTAAACTAGTATAACTACCTTAAAATTATACAGCACCGCATTCCACATACATTCACTCTTGTCATTAACACACAGGGAAACAATGTTTGAGTGTTATGACTGCTCATTTCAACTACACGCTGATAATTACTGCTAAACAGCATTGTGGTTGTAGTTTGAACACTCACAACAGCAGGTCTGGACGAATTACCACGCTGAAAAGTTGTCTATTGTGCAGAAACTAGACAAGAGACTGTGAGTATGATTAGGGCATGGGACATTGATCTGAAGGAACAAAGCTAACGCACACGGGGTGCAGGGAAGGCACCCAAGAGTGAATCTCACTTCCACGTAGTACGGCCTGGTAACTGCAGTCTTGCCGGCCAACGAGGCTCTGGCGTCTGGACCTGTGGCCATAATCTCCTGTAGGATTGAGTGTTGTCCTGTGTTTTGTCCATCGCGTATGTGCTGAGTGTCCGTTTACAGCCCCAGTTTAGGGGTTAAGGCGATTGTTGTCTTCTGAAACACGTGTTGATTTTATTTATGGTATGGGGCTTGGTCCCGCATAATGTGACGGGTGCAAATAGCGTAAGTGCGGACGAACCCACATTTTAAATTTCAATCAATCAATCACAAATACACTGCCCAAGTACGAGCACATGTCCCCAATCTCTAAAGAGCGATTCGCTAATTGCCAGATCATTTAGAATCTTTAATTTCAAATTCTCAGTTGAAGTATTGTTCTCTCAATATTATCACTCCTCTGATTGTCTAACGCGAACATTGTTAGTAGTTTTAAACACAAATCTGGGAGACGGCAGCCAGAATGGCTGGCAGAGAGAGGGGGAGGGGAGTAGAAAAATATTGCAGGACTCACTAAGGTTTTGCACGACAATACATTATTGTCATTCTGAGAAAATTTTATCCCAAAGCCATATTTTCACGTTGAGTTAGTCCATGCAATTCACGACAAGTGCAAAAAAATCACCGTGAACACCATAACGCTTATGGTCTAATCTATCAAACGATAAGTGCAGATAAGTAGAGCTTTCTGAATTACCTATCTGCTATCTGAAACACATTGACTAAAGCAGGTCATATCAAAATAGATAACACGTAATAAGTGTTTGCGCTTAATTCACATTTCCTTGCTTACTTTTCACACGTCTTACTGCTTGGGGGGTGGGGGGGCGGCTTGGACAGTTGCCGGTAATGGCAGACAATATTCTTGAATTTTCACACGACAAATAGCGATACGCTGGCAAGGAAACTGTAGTTGCAGATCAATATTAATGGTGTAATCTGAGAAGGGGTATCGGATGACTTGTTGGAAGCAAAAGGAAGCTAGCCAAGATGAGAATCGTGTAAGTAACAGGAAACGTAAAGAAAGGAAGAGAATGGAGAATTGGAAGAGAAGGGGCAGTGAGTGATAATAGAAATACAGAGACAGACATGTTGAGGAATACACGTACCAAGGACACAGCACTTAACAAACCCCAGGCTAACGCATGTATGAGGCTCCAAACAGTTAACGAAAGTTTTAAATAGGTTGATGTTTTAAAAAAAGTTTTAGAAATTTTTCAGCGTATATGTATGTGTGGACACCCACTGCAAAAGTCTTCTATAAAATTATATAACCACATATATATTATTCCCAAGATTCCTTCGGTTACTTTTATTGTAGCTGTGGAAATGCATTATTTGAGAATTCTTCAACAATAACGTCTTACCCAGACTTACTTCAAACTAGGGATAGATGTTCGAATTCAAAATTACCCGAATTCAGAATCCGGTGATCCGAATCCGTAATTCTGGATCCCATAATCCGAATCCAGATTCTGGTGATCCGAATTCGAAATCCTCGATCCAATAAATGAGATGCAGAATCCGGTGGTGCGAAACCAGAATTCTCGATCCAATAATTATCGGATTATAATCTGATTCCCGGGTATCAGTATTATATTTGGGTGATGGAAATAAAAGCTCGGTATAGTTCAGAACAGTTATATTAAATTAATAAGTTTGTCAGGCGGTACCTATAATTATCGGTATGTGGAAGTGTTCGTGGCTGTACAATTTAATTTTTGTGGTGGAAACTTTTTTTTTCGCTTCTACCTAGTATGTTTTCCTTACACACTCGCAAAGTTACTTTTTCCATTGCAGTTTTGCCTTACAACACTCGTACTATAAGAATAATACTTTACAACATGATAATTAGTTGATCGACGACATCAGTTTCTAAAGTTCGAGGGATAGCCACCCCCTTTTTAAAAACCACTAGAGTAAGACAAAACATTTCGTCGTTAATGCAATTAAATTGTTGTCATGATGACCGCCGCGCGAACCTAAACATTACATAATACATTATCTAATTGCTTCTATCCTGATAATAGTTACAAGGTTCGGTGTTAGGTCTACATCACCTATTTATCATTGTGCTGTGTTATCAGTAACCTGTGCCCTGTCTTGATAGGTTTAATTTTCATTATAAACAAGGCCATTAGCACACATGGCATCATGATCGGTTGCTTGGATACGGGCCACCAACATAAATGACACCGTTGATGTACGGCCACACCCTCATGCTTTTATGTTGAGTGTTTACATTTTCCCTTTTCCTGTTTAGAATATTGATCCCCTACTCTAGATAGTACTGATATATCTTTTGCATGTAAATGAAACCAAGCATTGACTAATGAAGTCTTGATGCATATTTAAGAATATTGATAGCGCATTCACGCACTGGCTTACACAGGATTTTTTTCAGGGGGAGCTGGATGCTACATACCTGCACTCTAGGGGGCGGCATAGCATACACAACAAAATATTTTCTATATTTAGAACTTTACACTATCAAAAATGGTTATCTGGGGTCATTTTAAGCGGATTTGCATTTGCCACTTTGGTTTCCCTCGAGTTCTTTAACTGCTTTTATTTGAAAATGTCGATTTTCTCAATTTCGGAGGGGGCTGTAGCCCCATCAGCCCCCGTCTGCGTACGTCAGTGCATCCGCGTGTTCTATGTTGGCTACAATGTTCCACTGCGTGAACTTTCAAAATGGCACGAAATTGTTTCGCTTATATGAGGCATCCTAAGTAAAGAAACAAAAAAAAAAAAAAAAAAAATAGACACGGGAGTTTAAATTATTTCAACAAACTACAAGTTTTTGGTCATCATTTTCTCCTGACAAGTTTCAACAAGCTATTCAAAATTACTGAAGTACGATTATAATGATACATACAGCTGTGAATTTTTGGACAGAAATGGCCGCAACAGGGATTTAAAAGAAAGAACTGCACCGACTGAATTGAAACATCTGCTAACGTTACGTTGGTGGCATTATGATCCATGAAAAATTTTTATACAACTCTACCGGGTTTGCTTTACAAATAACATCCTTCTCCCTTTGTTGGGATATCTTAACTCTCGTTTGAATGTGCAGTGAAAACCGTCTAAATAAATTAAATTAATGTTACAATGCACAGATTTACGAATCTAAACTCTGCTAGTTGTAAATACTCAGCGATATTTGTCCTAAAGTCTAACAAAGATAAGTCCTCCAAAAAAAATATTTGAAAGAAGCATCAAGTTTATCGCTCACATGGGCTGCTGTGTGGGCATAATATGTTTCCAACGTTGTCAGCCAGATGGCTTTGGCTTATCAAATGTGAGTGCATGCATGCTGAAAGAAAAGACCAATATGGGGTGGAATATATGATTATGTCCTTGCTATATCACGCACGTACGGAATGAAATGGGATTAGAGATGCCTGTAATTAGCAAGTAATAATCAATTAGCTCCACAGATTGCTTCCTTGTGACATGCCCGACTGCCGCTACGGTTGGCTTGGCATACAGAGTCGGATGTTGGTCATTTTCTATATTTTTCCTTTGTATTTTCCTATTTTGCGTCACTTCCTGGCTAGGAATCGAACTCGAAACCTTCAATGAAGGGGCCGTGAACATTGTGTTGAATAGGTTTTGATACATTGTGCATTGTTAATCTAATCGAGGCTCATATTTCAATAGTTCGTTGGATGAGCACATCACCTTCACTATGATCGAAATCGGCAATGTGTTGTGCCTTATCTATACACACCCCTATATGCTTTCATGGAGGGTGCAATTCACACTGAAAAACTTTATATTTTCTTATTTGTTTTGTAGTCACCGAGAGGTTTATTCTTATATTGTATGCAATCCAATGTGTACAACTTTATATGCTGACATTAGGAACTACTTTTGTTTCAGACTGTACAAGTAGGGTTGTTGTTTTTTTCTAACATGTCAGCCGCTCTCCGTGGCGGAGTGGTTAGCACAGTGCGCTACGACGCCAGAAGTCCCGGATTCGAAATCCGAGCTGGGTGTACCGTCATGGAAAGAAATAGTCTTGTTTGGGAAGAATTGCTTTCCACGACTGTACATTGTGAGCGTCTCTTCATCAATTTCATGAATTACTCATTCTCATCGTTACGATTAGCCAAAATCGGAAGAAAAGTGACGATAAATAACTCAAATGAAACGAAATGTTACATGTGACTGTTGAAGCAAGAAACATTGTGATAACTGCATTTAAAGTGAGAAAAAATGATAACACTGAAGCTTCCCTAATTTAGAAGCTCATTCCAAGAGAGCGCTGGTAATCGTCAGAAGTATTCCCCCCCCCCCAAATTCTAGCTCCGATACAAGATATGTTGTCCAGAAAATAAGGTTTTCAGTGTATTTTCACTTCGATATATATATATATATTTGAAATAAAATTAACTTCTTGTTGAAACATGAACGTCTTAAGTCGATGCAAACATTCCACATATACAATGCAATTAGATGTATGTTATGTATGAAGGGACATTGAGACATCATTCAAATATAAATGAGACAGTGGGCTGTGTGGGATGACGGTGCTTTATAAAATTGATGTGCTAAAGTAGGGGGGATTTTGTAAATTTGTGGTACTGTAACAAAAATTACCGATAAGTCGTCATATTGTCGTTGTTTGACATCACATGTTTGTGCGTATTCAAAGTGAGCGCGTGTTACGTAAAAAAAATTACCTGTTAGGCAATTCCTAAATTCGTTGCCGTAATAAGGATTCGTTGTTCAATCCACAAAGCGATGAGTGTTCTTGTACACCGGGAATGACGTCACTGGCAGAGAGAATCGGAAGCGAACCAATGTCAGCGTTGTGGGGGAACTGCGTGTCTTGAGTGGTTCGTCGCGTTCAGCCATCTTTTCAGTTTTCCTGGAAACCGCAAATGCAAATATTGGCAGAGGAATTGTGCAAATAGGAAAGCATTTCTTGGTTTGCTCGTTCGGATCGTCGTCTGTGCAATTTCTTGTACAGGGACGGGAAAGGGGAGGAAACTTCTAATCATTTAGTAAACGACAAGATCAGTCTTTTTCTTATCAACTTTCTCCCCTTGCCGCAAGGTTCCCTCCAAGGAAATGGCAGGAAATTGCATCAACGAAGGACAAGATCGTGTTAAGTCAGTGGCATGTCGTAGCCAAGATACTCAAAAAACAGTATTGTGGATATAGAAGACCTTGATCGTTGTGTGCTATAAATATTGATATATTGTGCATTGCTATTAAGGTCCTAGGTTCGAATGAATCCAAACAAGGCTCATATTTCAGTAGTTTGTTGAAAAGGGGGTAAACCCTAAATGTGACAGCCCCTTCATAGTACTCTGCTTCTGAGGGATAATATCCTACTACCCTAAAAGTCAATTTTTTGAAGAAACAAGTGGAAGAAATAGCCAGTACGATTATTTTTATTGTGTCCATATTGTTATTTAGTGTAAGTATATATACTATATTGTATATATAGATCTTTCGCCCAGTTTGGACAACTGGCAATGAATATGCTTTTATATTTGTATTTGTATATTTCATTTTCCTAATTTTGCGTCCATTTTCTGCCACTTTTGCCTAATCGCGACGGTGACAATTGATGCAATTGATGATGGGACACACTGAAAGAAACCCAAGCAGCCGGGACTCGAACCTAGAACTTTCCGTGGAAAGCTATAGTGAGGCTGCCACCGAGGCGATAATATGAAGGTTATTGTACGTGGGTTGGAATTTTTTGGACCTTTGAAGCGTGTTCAAGTTACAGAAAAAGAAAGAATATTCATCCAAGTAATGGTGATAAAAATTTAAGTCGGGATGGCAGTAAAATGGTATTTCATCGTATGTACAGTCACCGGCACTAAAAATGGGACACCTAGATCCTGAAATATCCGTTTTCCTGCAATCTGTTGTGTGTTACCTAACGCTACGGCGATAAGCCAACTTCAACAGCAACTTCGGCTATCGCCGCGGAGTTAGGCAATACGCATAACTCCATGCAGGGAAGTGGGTTTTTAAGGATATAAAATTGTCCCATTTTTATTGCTGGTGAATGTACAATGGTTTCCACTTGAATTTTAATTTGGCTTGGTATCGGGGCGCTGTTTCAGCATTGTTTGCATAGAAAGCATTCACATGCGCGCGCTTGTATTGAACAACATGCTTCGATTTGATTTTAAAATTTTGGGTGCGTCAGCACTAAGGCTATTTTGCACCCGTCACATTATACGAGGTCCAGCCCCTTATCGTTACACATAACAACTCTAACGTTGCATAACTAAAATCATAAAATCTTCTGACTTTCGTTAAATCTGAGGCTGTAAAGGAGCACTCAGCACAAATAAGGACAAAACACAGGACAACACAAACAAAATTATACTGGCATGGGGCCAGTCGCCAGAGCCTTGTTAGTCTGCAGTCCAGGGTGTACTACGTGAAAGTGAGGTTGACTATTGGGTGCACTACGTGGAAGGAGCGCCCCTTACACCCCAACATGCTTCGAAGTAGTACAGATTTTGTTTGAACAGACTCAGGATTGTTGTTTCGAAATCTGACAAACAGTACTAGAGACAAAATAAGGAAGAACTGCGCGAGACAAACTCGGCCATTGTGTGCACTTTAATCGATAGGCCTTGACGAAATCACTTATTCACTTCCCTTTGTGTCTCTTACCGATTAACCTTCACTGGGGGAAAAATACTGGAATGTAAAATCAAATTTACAGTATTTCCTATGTCGGAAGCGACGACCAATCGTCATGGCATGACAATCGCCTCAAATATGGAGTCGATGGTTGGGCTTTCCAGTAAATCTTTGCTCGTAAGGACATAAACATTCTGACAGCGTAGAAATGACGTGGTGTTTCGTGCGTCCGTTCGCTTCCCTCCTTTTTATGTAAGAAAAATTAAAACTTTGTTTCGGTGCATCTCCCTTAGACCGGTTGGCCTCGGGTACTCGCTCACCTTGGCCCGAGGATTGGGTTGTCTTCCTCGTGTGTGCGTCTGCAACACAATGAATGCCCTCTGAACTGTTACTTTCAGATCAGTTTTGAACCCTCCTTTTTTTTTTTTTTCCACTTATGGTAAATTTAGTACAAGTACTAATTTGACCGTGTTGAAACAAAGAAGCCACCCGTTGTCGAGTCGATACATGTCAAAGTGTAAGCATCGACAAAGTTGAACTGTTGTGGTGGCCGTGGGACAGAATTACGAGGGTGAGAGAATAGTGGTAATTTACCCTTTTCCGCAGAATGTAAGTATGAGTGCTGCTGGTAATTGTGTGGCTAAAATTTCCGGACAGGGACGTGTTTGGAGTGGCCTAATTTGTGCGTGTGGTAGAATAGTTATTACAGCGCGCTAGGACTCCAAGGTTCGCGGGTTTGAATCACGGCCTGGGTGTTTTTTGTGTCCCTTCACCCATATTATCACTCATCTGTATCTTCGCGAATAGCGAAAAGTTTCAGAAAAGCGACTCTAAATAATGATATATGTTATATAAATGATATATATATATATATAGGCTATATATATATATATATATATATATATATATATATACTAAATTACGTAAGATATCTATGAATATTACATACTGTTATATCTACATATTATTAATATATAGTAGCGATTTTAATATACAGTGGGGGCATCCTACTACCCCCCCCCCCCCAGTTTTGGCATCCAATCGCTGCCACTGTTGATATATAAACGCAGAATATTTAGCGGGCTCGTGGAAATTTAGGAGGGGCAGTGCCCCCGGAACCCCCTTAACAACCTCCACGTTTCTAGATCTGCACATGTGTTCTGTAATTTTGGTAGACTTTTATAAATGAATTTACAAGTAGACTGTTTCCATGGCCGACTAGACTGTTTCCATGGCCGACATTCGATTCCGCCACCGTAATTCCCGGGTTCGAGTCTTTGCCTGGACATGGGGAGTTTTTTGAGCGCGTACCTTCATCATATTCCATCCTCACCGTCGCGATTAGCCAAAAGTAAATCGATATATCTTACTAGTCTTGTTAATCCTTTTTCCGATAAGTTGGCCGCAACTGTGGATGTTGAAGACGTAAGAAATGAATGGAGTACGACAGTGGGGGAAGCCTATTATTACCTTTGTTCTGGGTACTTTACCAGTACCAGTATTTACGTTGACTGAGTAAGAAAAACGTGCCATATTCAATGCCGGTGGTTTGAACCCGCGATCTCCTGTATTAGTACTTTCGTTTTCAAATTCCCATGCACTGCGACTTCAAAATGTGACCGGAGAGAGTTCTGTTGTTTGTTTGCAATTGAGCTTACAGTATGCTTGATAAGGTGCTCACGTCGTTAATAACACGAATAAAAAACTGCATGCGCACAGAAGTGAAAAGGCAACAAGATTCAAAACTGTAACATGGTTCATAATGTATACTTCGAGCCAACGTGCCCTCATAGCGTACCAGCACAGCCCTGGTTTGTCGAAGGTCTTTGACTTCCCTTGTTCCTAGTAAAAACAAGATTTACACCCAGATTCTTGGTGTGTCTTCAGAGCTGTTTGTTTCCGTTTGGCTTCATTTTTTTTTCTTTTTTTTTGTATGCAAATGTGCATAACCTATCTGTTGAGCCCAGTTTACTGTTTAGTTTTCACAGTTGCGTGAGTTTCACACGGCCGTGACTTTTTCTTGCGCCGAGTTGGAAGAAAAAACAGATTTAGGTTATGCCTTCGTTCTTATCTGCCGTCCCTCACGCGCACGTAGACACGTTTTTTCCACGTTTTCCGTAAGGTACTCCTTTCTTTGCGGGAACCAATAATCATCATAGCAGAAGGCGTGGTTATACACTGCGCTCTTCAACTGTGGGCGACCGCCCGCGATGAGTCATGAGTACAGCCAGCCGCCAAGCAACGATGAACCCCTCTCACGCGCTATATAGCAGAAGACTTGTTGAGCGGGAGGGAAAAGAGAGGGGACTTGTAAAGAAAAAAAAGACGTACGGCATGTCCGCAGGCAACTGGAGACATCAAGAAACAGAGGAAAGGAAAGGAGGAGTCGTGTAGCCCTCGTGGATTCGGCTTGGCTGACTGAAAAGACCCTGCAACCTGAATGAGTTCCGGTGTTTCGTCTGTTGCAGAACTAACGACAACTGAATCCTGCACTTTGGTTCTTACGTAGGCTGGTTTATGGACGGAGAGATAGGCCTGAAAACATATTCTAGCTAATGGCAAGGAAAACCTTAACTACGGTATGAAGCGACCGTGCTCGCGGTGGAAGTGCTTGGCTAGTAGAGCCTGTGAACACCGAAGGTTGCGCTCTGTATACCGCGGTTCTCCGATACTACTACAACGTGTTCGCTGTTTCGTGACAGTGGCGGCCTTTGCCGTGTTGTTTGTACACAATTGATGTGTTTTGTTAGTGTATGTTGATGGTAGTGTTGTGAATACAACTGGATGAATGACCCTCCTAGGAAATACCTGGTTTTTGGAAGGAACGGATCCGGGAACAGATGACGTGATAAAGGTGCATGGCAAAAGTCTGGTAAGGCATCATTTTTAACACTAATTAGCAACACTTAGACATGCATAATTAATTACATTTCAGGACTCGTAACATGTTACTCGTCCAAAGTTTTGTTTCATTGTTCATTTTGGGTAGGCGTAGTTTGAAATTTGCCAGTTATTCCCGATAGAGTGCACTCCAACTCAGGACAACGTAGAGAGTACATTGTTTACAAACGGACAGGCATGCAGCTATTGCAATTGTATGAGCCTTCAGCACTTACTTTGTATGCATTTTTAAACATGACGACACTCGAACTAACTCTGTTTCGTGAATAAACCGGATACTTTGCAATTCATACACTTTATGGGAAAATCAGCCTTCAAATGATCATTATTTTATTTTTTTATTTCTAAATTACAAAATATATATTCCTCGGGCTTGAAAATTGTAAGAAAATGGCTGATCAGAAAGAAAATTGAGAGTATTTTATTCCTACCCTTCTCAACCTGAAGTCCATACACAAAACTATAAATTGCATGACACGCGCCCGAGTTATTAAGTGAAAGTGCGGACTAAAAAGAAAGTTCGCAAATAAACTAATCGAAAAGTGTAGTGTGTAGAGACCGTTGACATTTTGTTGCTCCAGTCTGTCTTTGATTGCGTCATTGAATTTTTAGGAGTCTGTACTTAGTGAGTATTGCAATCCCCCCCCCTCCTTTTCAGCAACTGGTAAGGTGAATGCGGAAGAGTTTTCCTGACATGCCATTTACTGTTCATTTTGCCATCTTTTCCTGCCTTTGACTTCTTTTCTTGGAATACTGGGACAAAAGAAGGGTTATAACCTCCACCCCTTTCGGACACGCCACTATCTGTGTATTTCCCTGCCCGGTAACATTTTGGTTCTGCAGCAGCAGCTGCGCTTAGAATGATGAAGTCCCAGAAACGCTACTGGATGCAAAATAAGTTTTACATATATTCTATGATAAAAATACTTTTAGACATGAAAAAAACACTACATATGCTGACCAAGGCAGTCTATATTTCAGTAAAAAAAACAACACTCAACAACGTGACGTTTCATCCCTCTATCAGGGTCTTCCTCAGACTTGAAACCAAAGCAAACTAAAATATAGACTGCCTTGGTCAGTATATGTAGTGTTCTTCCTGGGGGAGGGTAAAGGTAAATTTAGTACCAAAATGACCATAAAATGAGCCTTGTATAATAATTGTATCGGGGTGTTGACGAAAATTTGTGGGGAGTTGGGGGTACATAGATTCTACTGCTTGTAGAATCCAACATCTACTTCAAAAGTGGATGTATTCTAAGTCTAAGCATATCGTGAGATTATATTAATTTGCTTTGCCTAAATTTCTGAAGGACTTTTAAAAGGCACATATCAAAGAGATGCAACTCTTGTGGCTCTCTCGTTGCTGCAAAAAGCTCTATTGAATCGAAGCCGGGACCGCTTCACCAAAGGCGAGAGAGAGTGTTAACCATTTGGCTACTCAGGAGCTCTACATGTAAAATAATATTTCGGGACCTGGATTTAGGAACAATGAGATCGAAACAATACCCAGGGACTGTGGTTTCTTTCGTATGCAGCTTTCAGTAATCTGTACTCAAAATATCATAATTGTAATATAAAGTATTCATTTGCAACTCTTTTTGTCTTTACTTTGTATATTTGTGTAACTTTACGTCAATTTTCTACCACATTTGCTAAATCGCGAAGATGAGGATGAGTGATAATTTGTCTGCAGATTGCGTCATGTTAAAATGAAAACGCACACACATGTGAAAATATTTACTTTCATCTCGAAATGCACACACGTGTACACATACACAAACAAACACAATTTAAAACGAAAGTAGGCGTTTCCGAAATTGCTAGTACAGTAGGTTTAACAATCCTCAAATTGAGAACCTGGATATTGCAGCCTGTGCTCTCAAGCGTGTTTATAGGCTGCAAGGTTAAATAGGTCGTAAAATTACTGACTACCTTTCTTTGTAGGATGATCTGCCCAACTTTGTTCTCTTTGTGCGTACTCGTTTTATTTCTAAAGCTTGTTTCGGTTCTCGAATGCCATTCAACTAATTTCCGGCCTGGTGGGTGTATTTAACATGTCACATTCCATACTTGTATGTATTCCTGTTTGCGCATAAGATTTACCAACATGCATAATATGTTGTTTTGTAAATCGCTGGACGTTCAAGAACTTACATTTTCTTTTTTGTACATGTCAAAATTAAACCATATTCGTACAAAAGGAAAATTTTGATGTCCATCTCTATTGATATTTATAAAATATGAGTAGACTGGCTCACGATGAATTCAGGTGTAGTGGTACAGTAAAGCGGTCGGTTGCCAGAAACTTCGTAGTCTTGTAATCAAGGGGCCGACATACTTGGCGGAGTGGTTAGCACAGCGCATTCCTTCCCATTTCGAGACTCGCAACATCAGTTGTCAATTTCACCATGCAGTTAACAAGCATAACCTGTCTTATAAGTCAGCCGTCCACCTTTATATCTGAAACAGACATACAAAACAACATTTTTAATTAGTTGAGATGTTTTCATACAACCTACATTCCAGTTTATTAAAGTCTGGAAGGGTCTGGTCCCGATTTATTTCATCTGTAGTCTTAAAGAAAATGAAAAGCTTAACTGTAAAATTTTGGATCAAAATTTGCTCCATGTCAGAATGACAGAAGCAGAAGTGACTTGTTGATATACGTTTAATAATAATTAGACTCCGGATTTGAGGCAAAATGCCTATTCGTTTCCGACGCTGGTAGACAAAAATTGAACACAAAAGTACACCGATCCGAAGGTTCTTAACATTCTGAACAATACTTTATGTTGCCTTTTTTTTGCCTATTTCACCTTACGCTGCCTTTTTTGCCTCTTTTGTCATTCCGACAAGGCATTTTTTAAAATTATATTTCTCTTCTATTTGATGTCGTTTTTCAATAACCCTAACCCTTGTTATTCAAATTATTATTTGTAAATACATTTTTAAAGATTTAAGAAGAATTTAAGTCCTTTTCTTCAATTTTTAATCCTCTTTCTCAACTGGACTGTCCTTTTTTCGACATACACTGCCATTTTTTTTTCAATTTTTCGTTGCCTTTTTGCCTGCCATTTTTAATACTTTTCAGTGCCTGAACATCCGGGCTCTAATAATAATATTAGGTCGATATAAATTGTTAAATATTTATCAAATGTTGAGGAACGCAGTTCAGATTCGTTTGCAAATTACTCTCACGTGGATATCTGGGCTAACTTATGGAACATGGTGCATAAATATTGACATGTTTCGTAGACTGGAACGAGTCCTGTAACTTTTTGCACGGAGATTGATGTCACGTGTCTCCCCAGCATCTGCAGGGTAGGAGCCAAGTTTCTGACGTCAAGTGTTTCGATTGCTTGGGACAAGCAGAAAATCGTTACTGCGTCTTCAAAATAACAAATCATTAACTTTCTAGTGTTAATACACGATCATTATAATGACTCTAAAAGTACTGATTCCTCATCTATATTTACAGCTCACCTTTGCTGGGTCTCCCTCATGGTGTAGTTCTAACGTCGTCGCCTTGTAATCAAAGGGTTCGGGGTCTGTTACCCGGTAGAGGCACATTGCACAGTGATTCGGATCCCACTTTAAACTGTAGATCCAGTCCCGAATAGCCTATCTGTGCATAAAGTGGATTTGAAACAAATTCAAATCTTTTGCTTCGTCCTGCACCAGATCATGCAGATTCTGTCGAAAGAGAGAATTCTTACAATATATAAATCTTCACTTTACACTCGATTGTAACGTTACCCTCCAGGACTTTTAAAACACACTGTACAGTCAACAGCAAAGATAATAGTAGGCAAATTGGTCCATCACCATTTTCATTCTCTTGTATTCTACATTCTGTGTTGTTTTAAGGCATAGAATCAAGTTGATGCGAAGTATATAATTGTGTTCTACCCATTTACGTTTTTATTTCAATGCATGATCACCGCCTTGCGGGAAACAGACTGAATGAAAATGGTGAACAATTCGCCTAGAAGTACTATGTAAAAAGATTGCTGTAAGTCCAAATTAAGTGCAATCCGATTCACTGTCAATGTGACTCCATCAGGAATCGAAATAGGAACTCTGATTATAAGATTTATCAGCCAATTTGCACTATTTATTCCTTGTTAATTGCGTTGTTCCTGTATCAGTTGAGAGGTATACACTGTCGTCATCAATGAAATTGTTAATCTTAACATGATTTAGCTTCTCAAAGGTGATAAATCATGCCATATTAACATGTCAGAATTAACTATAGCTGGGTTTCCCTAATGAAATGATTAGAATGCAATGTGGCAATGCAGGTTCTGATCACTAGACAACATATCATTATGTAACATTCAGTAGAGAGCACCGAACCACGTCAGTGTTCGACATCACAATGGTGTGTTACTGCAGTTACATGTACAGTCAGGAGCAAAAGTGTTTGTCGATGCTACTAACTGGGGCATTGTACTCATTAAATGAGTGAGCAAAATTGTCTCAGTACTTAGACAGAAGATCAAAGCAACCGATGAAGTTCAGTTCATTTGAGGAAGTTACGCTGCATATAAAATCAACTAGAAAACATATTCAGGTGTTCTATTTCTTCCATACTGTTGAAATGTTCTTCAAATGTTGAACACAAGTGAACTTATTCATTACTCCCTCAAATTAACGTAATTACAATGGTGGAAAGTCGAATGTTTGTTCTGTGTTCCAAATCGTTTATCTTTTCCACTAGATTAAAGTTAGTTTTTCAATATTATAAGTATGTGTACAGTCACGTTTAAAGATACGTGGACGCAAATGTTTAATCACCGTATTCATTCTCTGTGTTTTGCGTAATGTGAGGTTCAAAATTGAAACTAAAACTGTCAACTAAACCGATCATTCTACACCTCAAGTACAGTCACTGACAGTTCTGGGTTGTAATATCTCCATCGATTTTCAATGAGATCATTACAACGCCATCCTACGTAAGCGCATTTGGCGCAAAAGAAAAGTGAATGAAAATAGTGGACAAATTGAATCAACCTATATTTTAATTTCACTGTACAGTCAGATGCACATGTTATACACTTTTTTTATATATAGATGGCAACAAACCAAGTAGCACTTTGAGTCTGAACTTGATGCTTGTGCCAAGTTGCAAGTAGTAGAAAATAGTTACAAAAGTTTCTCACCATTATGATTGCACAGTGCGATAGATGCTGGTTTTATTGTAAAACGTTGACCAAATTCCTGAATAAGATAATTCAGTGAAACGTCACTTGTACTGGCCATATACGGGAAGCTTATTTGTGCAACTTTTAACTACGTCCTTTTTCATTCCCTTTTAAAAAATTGTAACTGGCTCTCCTAACGGCTATTAAAACTTGTCTCTTATAAGGAGTGCTTTAATGTCCACTTTGAGTACGGAACTTGTCGAGTTGGAATACATCTACTTGAGATTTGTAAGTGCCTTTACCGGGTATCTAACCCATTGCCCCTGATAAAGCGGCTCCGAAGCAGTGGTTTATATTTTGTGGAGAGCATCAAGAATTTTTCCATCTCAAGTAACAGCTATCAGAGTTTTCATTTCTGAAAACTCGTTTTCTTACGAGTTAATTTCCATTTTCAATCCTAACTGTTGCATAGCAAAAGAATTGGTGTAGTCTCTATGTTACAGTGAGCAAAATTACCACCAAGAATTATATGGTTGGTATTTTATGCTGTTGAATTTAGCAGAGTTTTAATTTCTAACTGTGGCCGCGGTGGCTCAGTCGGTAACGCGTCTGACTACCATGCTAAAGGTCCCGGGTTCGATCCCCGGCCGGTTCAAATCCGGGAACTTTTCTAACGGTGGAAGCGGCCCCGGCGCACACCCAGCGTCGAATAACATGGGTACCTGGGGGAAACTCTGGGGGGTAAAGGCGGTCAGGGGCGTGATGCTGATCACATCACCCTCACTCACGACCGGATCAAGAAAGTGTGGGGCGTTACCCCCACACCCCCTATACGCCGTCATGGCGTGGTGCTATGCACAGGGGAACACTTTACCTTTTTTTTTTTAATTTCTAACTGAAAGTGTTGGTTACACAGCGCGAGTGCACTTCCATCCCATTAACCTGGTCTGCATAAAAATGAGGAAACAATATTTCCTGAAGCGAGTTCTTCCGCGAACTAATAGGACCAGGGTAACTTTAGGTGCAAAAAAAAAAAAAATGCGGGAAAAAAAAAAAACAGATGAATTATAGAATCACAAATAGCATAAAACGAAAACACCTTCCCTAGTGTAAGATTAGAAAACCATGGTCACAAATTTCAGTTGTCCATCTTCCAAGAGAGAGGACCTTGAAGTATTTTCAGACGAACTACTCTTGCTCTTGTATGATATGGTTTCTTGAAGTCCATTTTATGCCCAGATAGGCTAAACGGGGCTTGGCCTACAGTTGTAAGTGGGATCCCAGCCACCATGGGCCTCCACCGGGTATCGAAACCAGGACCCCTTGATGACCCCCTTGATGACAAGGCGACTACGTTATTGCAATATATGGTTCTTTGTTGCATTTCAATTATTTTACGCCAATGGTAATTGGATAAAAGAGATCGAATAAATATCAATTCGACACATTAATCTGAGTTGAGATTGTGCACCGGCTTGCGAAATGTGGGAATATACATTTTTATCCTTTTCTGTATAATTTTTTAATATATTAGCTAATCCTTAAATTGGCAATAGCTCTAGCTTTGCGAACCTGTAATATAGTTTAATGTACTGACAGATTACAATTTTCAGCATCTGAAACAATTTCAAATCTTGCACGAGAGTGACACACATTTTCGTACGTTTGGTGGGATAGTCTGTCCAGTATACAATGATTATTATTGTATTTGTTTTAGCATTGGCATGTAATGATCTACATTGGAATTAAATTAATACGGAGCATTGTGTTGTGTTAACATCATGGCCACTTTTCGAGATGTAATTACAGGTGAATCCTCGGGTTTCTAGTTTGATTTTGTAACTAACGAAGATAAGCGACATTTCGTTATTTCGAAAATCTGCTCTCAATTCTGTTAATTGACCAGGACGAGGCACAAACGTATGTTGCAATTCCGTTGGATGCTAATTGCATTGACCCAAGTAATGAATATTCTGTCACATGCACGAAGAATGTTTATTTCATGCCCTACATGCGCCATTTCCCCCTACATTTGTATCATGTAGGACAGATAGGGTTTTTATTAGACCGAAAGCAGCAATGATGTTCTTATATTTTCATGGTTAATTCATAGGATTGGTAACGTGTCATATTTCGGGAGTTCACATCCTCAAATCATCTGTCTCTTCGTTGTGATGTCTACTTTCTTTCGGTCTGATATCAGGCAAATTCAGGATGTTGATATGTAAAAGGGTGGGTAAATATTGTACTGGCAATTTAAATAAAATAAGTCGTATCCCCCTTGCACGTCTGAATTATGTGATGGGATTACACAGAGCGCTTTGTGAGAATTTGCATTAAAGTGCCAGAATTTTGTGCACACAATTGTGAAACGTTTATGTACACGATTTCTAGGATTGTGTACATATCGTTAACACGAAACCTTACAATATAATAAATGTAAATATGCAGTATAAGGATCGCCGAGTTTACGTGTCTGTGTGAATTAGTTGATTGATTGATTTGTTTTATTTTACTTCGCATTTCTTCCACTTTTGGCTAATCCCGAATATATCAGGCAAATGAGTGATGATATGATGAAATTGATGAAGGGACACTCACAAAGAACACCCATGCCCAGGCCAGGATTCGAACCCGAGACCCTTGGCGTCGTAGCGCGCTGTGATAACCATTCCGCCACGGAGGTCGGCGGTGTGAATTCTTGTTTAACTGATTTTATGTACTATAAAGTAATATGCATGCATATATATTACATGTATACACAATCCAACCATAAAACACTCTTCAGTGTATATAGCTGCATGAAAAGGCTGCTTGTTAACAACCATGCACGTATATAAAGGAACACTTCTTCAGTTTTATGTTTCCATTAATCTGTGAGAGCATTATGCGGCCTTATCAGGGCTGAGTTTAGTGACCATGAAGCTGAGTTGTCCCCCTAGTCTTCGGAGTTGACCAGGTCACGTAAACATGGGAGCGCTCCTGGGAGATATGATAGCTGCGCCGATGTGTCTAGAAAGTTCGAGATGTAAGCAGTCTCACGTGATGGCAAGCTTCCCAAGATAAACTAACTCAAGTGGAGGTCAGCCTTTTCCTACTCGATCACCAGAATTCAATACCAACGCTTCTTTCCACATTTAATATGAGATGATCCTCTGAATGTTAGTGGCAATGATTCTACATTAGCATGCAATGTTAATTGGGCATATCCATTGTCCAGTGCTTTAAACTATACTAATTGTCACACTAATCTTCTCTCCTCATCTCTTTTCACCTGAAGACTAGAGAAGAGGTGCTCTATCGAAACATAGTGTGAGAATAAGCACTAGACAATGGATAGTACCCAATTAACATTGCATGCTAATATGACATTACCAAGAATTTCCGAGAATTTCCGGATATGAGATAACCATACTCGGAAGATGGGTAAATGAGTGTCTGTATCCGGATTTGTTCATTCGTTTAATATTTCCCCCCTGATTGGATGAGAGAAGTTTGCATAATGTCTGGTGTTGATAAACTGCTACTTTCCAATGAATTTGAGGATTTTCTTATGTATATTAAGAGCCTCCCCAATGGCGCAGTGGTAACTTCGTCGCCTTGTAATCAAGGGGTCTCGGGTTCGATACCCGGTGGAGGCATATAGCTGTTCGGATCCAACTTTAAACTGTAGGTCCAGTCTCACTTAGCCTTACTGTGCATAAAGTGGACTAAGTCAATCAATCAAATTATGTAGTATATTAAATCGAAGCAGCATAATCTCTTCCTTTATTTCATTGTAAGCAATTCCCAAAAGAAACATCATTTGGCATATTATGATTTATACTTTCAATACTGGGAATGTTTTAAGGTTGTATAATCTTCCACGACATGATCTTGCAAATTCACGAAGAGGTGCGTGAATGGAAATTTCATTTGTACACGTGAACAGAAAGCGAAAATTTTACGTTGAACTCTATAATCGTGTATGAATAATGTCTGGATAATCGTGTGCGTGCTTACGTGCGTTAAAGTAGATTTGAATAACATTTGAATTCTTGTAGACACAACAACTTTATCGCAGATGTGTAACAAATACCGTGCAGTAGAACTGAGCATATTTTGATCTTTCATTTTATATGTGTGATCATATAAGATCTTGAGCGCGAGTATAAAGCACAAATGCTTGTTTCTCTTCTCATCGCTATTGATAACCCATTCATGTCACCAGCTTGTATGTTTTAACATTTGATTTGACAAAAAGCCACATTTCAACTGGAAACCTATGGTATACCGGAACATGCGCATTTTCTAAATTTCGTCGTGTACAAAAATACAAAGAAAGTCGTATGCGGGGAGAAAGAACAAGAATAGGGACATGGAATTTCCCATGCAGTGAGCGATAAATTACAATGTACAAGTTGATCCGTTAATTTTCCGAAAGTTCCATTAGTAATGTTTCCCCGAAACTAAGATGGCAAAAAAGCGTCTGCAGTTTTCGTTTCCCTATGACTCACTAAGGTCCTTGACGAAATCCCTTTTCACAGTAGCGCATTAAAAAGAAAGTGCTCTGCATGATTTGGCAACCTTGACTGCAGGCCATGCTTGTTTCTCTTCTCATCACTATTGCTAACCTATTCTTGTCACCATCAATATCTCTTGTATGTTTAACATTTTATTCGATAAAAAATCGGTAGTGGATTGCAAGCGACGAGGTATCAATTGCCGGTTCTGTGACCAAGAGCGTTAAGTCGCTGACTTTCGATCTCGCCACGTAGTTCCCGGGTTCGAGTCTCGGCCTAGGCATGGGTGTGCGTGAGTGTCTTTTTCGATTTCACCTAATCATTGCTGATCCGCATCGTTGCAATTAACCTAAGTGGCAGAAAAGCGGCACTAAAGTAATAAATATACGAAATATGAAGTATCAATAAAGTGTTTCCGTTTAAGAGATTCAATTAAACCCAGCCTAAATATCATATCCCATATAATAATGATTTACATGTTATGTAAGAGACCAGGCTGCCGAGAGAAGTTTTTACAGCAGTTTGTACGTAATAATAAAACAGGCAGGCATAATTTACAATTCGCTAAAATTCATATGAGTAAACTTTAAATTATGACTAATAATAATGATTTTGATTCATGCTATACATCACATTCGTTGATGGGAAAATAAAAAAAATGTTGCTCTTCCGAATATTTGTATAGGGGAGGGGGGTTGAGGTGAGGATAATCATAACACCCTAACATGAACACTATCGTATGTGATGTAACATTCATATATTACTACATATATAAATTAATGAAAGTAATATGGAGGTCGTTATGTTGCTGTACGATGTGGAAATAATTGCTTGACTGTGACACAGGGATATGAACGAGGCACAGTCGGTTGAACTAACCACGAAATTTTAATTTAAGTTGTACGCAGAGACTGCACTCCGCCTCGGAGGTTGACTACAACACAACGACGAAGATTCAACGCGCTGTCGTTCTTTCTTAAGGCACAGATATGTATAGTTTGAACTTCCATGCCTTCATTATTTGTATAATCCTAGCGATATAAACATGAAAAGTAAAGCTTTCAAAATTATTGACGAACCGTTGGCTTTAAAAATACTTGGCACTAATAAGTCAGTTACAAAGATCAACATTTTGACTTAGTGATGCCTCGGAAAGAAACGTTTACAACAATGCACTTTTCCCCAATCTTTTCTTGCTTCTTGAATAACCAAATGAAGTGTTGTTGAGAGTACCCCCAATTTCCATTATTGAATGAAAATTATTGGCTTTTTCCTTAGCTTGGTGCAAATCCACAGCATACTGTTTATTTTGTCTTGACGCGGCTGGACTGTTTTATGTAGCAATAATATTGCTTTATGAAACAGCTAAGTTGCGATAAGACTTGGAACGTTGCATCACAAATAACTCTTTTGCACTGTAAGGACGTGGTTTATCGTGGTGGCGATATTCTATTTATACTTCATATTGGTCAGTATGCTCATTTTGTTGCTTGTACGTTTACTATATTGTATAGTGTTTTGCTACACGTATTGGATCGAAAATTACCCAAGATCGTCTAGGATATGTATTTAGTTCAGTATTCACGTTGGAACTGAAACTGTTCGAATGGCACCAACGTGAAGACAGTAGATTGTATTAATAAAAATGAGTAGGTACTCGTGAGCACGTTGAATGACTTAGCAAGTTCTCCATTATCTTATAAAAGTCCCCCATCGTATAGTTCCCAATCTAGCGATTTCTCATAGATACGTTAACTTTTTTTTTGAACTGGCGATATGCATGCGTAGTACATGTGCGCTTGGTTATGCGTGCGTGTCTACGGCTGTGTTTCTGAGAACGCGCTCATTTTAATTTCAATCAAAATATGAGCACATGGTCATCACTAGAGAAGGGATTCACTGCAGTAGTAGTATTTCCTTGAGGAAGCACGTTCTCACGTTTTTATTAATACTAAGTGGAACATGTGCTGAGAATTTGTAAGTGCTCAGTTTTTATTCATACCTCCCAAATCGTAGTGGCTTGTAAAATAAAGAGTAGATCAGATATCAAGCACGAAGGAAGTGTTATCACTATAAACGTTGTTATAGAATGATTTTCACTTTCAGATCAAGAGCAAAGATAGTTTCGGATTAAACCAACCTACATACTAAAATCCAAAAATGGGAGAATATTTGGTGGATGTCCAATGGGATAAAAATACCAATGAGCATGCCCAGCGATCAAATCATTATTCCTAAGTTTGGACGGTAGGCAGGGGAAAGGGACTTTAGTATTGGAGTGTAATAATTGTTTATGACCTGGAAAGGAAGATATTTCCCCGATAATGCAATTCCTTCCAATTAATCAACCTTAACATAGCAGAACTGTTTTGGGAAGCACAGCTATGCCTAATGATACCCAAGAAACAGCAGTTTGTTACTCTCTGTTGTTATTTGGGCTCTCTGTTGACAAAGGCATGAAGTCATTCTTGTCTTGTGCGTGTTCAATCTTTTCTACACTCTGATGTGCCATGCTAGGCTTTGTTTTGCACAAAGCTGCTCACGTACTCGCTATTTTAGTTCGCTAGTTTAAGATTATGAATATAATAATCCAATGCTGTTTGTGTTAATGAGAATGGACAGTTTTCCACGAGAATGATGATAACAGATACCTCTCCAAGGATTCAAACAACATAGGCTTTTGTGTTCTGCAGTTAAGGTTTTGCTTCATTAATTGCGTAACAGGAGAGCCAATGAAACTAGGGCTGTGCATTGCCTATTTGCATGTAAAGCAAACCAAATTCCATAGTTTGATCTGATTACCCCTTCCTCTGGATGTAGTAGTTTCAGTCGCGTTATTACTACAGCAAGAAAGTCTCCTTTGGGAGGTATTCATTTCGGAATAATTCGCTGACAGCAACAGTAAGCAGCATATTTTCCACGTACAGGCAAAGTTCGCTAGTTTTATTTTACGGAATTAACTTACTTCATTTCTCAACAGTGTTACACTCTATTGAGAGACTGTTTCTTTCAAGCACTAATTTCACGACTCCTTAATGTATGACAAAAATTGTCTGTTTTCTTATTATCTAGAAAATATTTTTCTACTATCTTGGCACATTGCATTCGATGAATGCGAGTCTAGCATGTATTGTTACATCGAATTCTCCTTCCACACATTTTTTTGTTTTGTTTTCTGCACATGAGCTGGAATCTATGTATCTAGGTATGCCAATGTGCATATTTCTCTACAGTGGCCCAGCATCTACATATATTGTGTAGTCGCTGAGTAGTATTAAAGCTAGGATCTTACAGACGTGTTCGTACTACATTAATATAATGTCCGCTGCGGTGATCGAGTTTAATGTAGTTAATATAATCATCACTCATCTTCATCCGTTGCGATTGCCCTCAACTACCCGAATTAATTAATTTTCTTCTTTGTATATGGTAATTTAACATCATTTTGCACATCTGATCATTACTGATCACTCATTATATATACATACAAAGGATCATCAACCACAAAAGCCAGCCCTATTTTTGGAGTTATCAACTGATAAAGGCAGAGTCTCTTCTGCCAGTTTGACAGTTATCTCTTGTACTGTGGAAAAGGCTCGTTGTGTTCACAGGTCGTTTTCGAATAGAAACAGCCGCTAACTGTGTAAACAGTTTTGGATGAAGCCTGGACCCTGAAAGGCTTGCAGATAGGCTTTTCAACAACAAAGACGTTCTTTTCCCTTACATAAAGTTATAAGCCAATACTCCCGGAAGCAAGTGCAGCTGATGGAGGTTTACCTAAACCTTTCCAAAAATGTGTGGAAGAACTTCTTTGCAGTCCTTTGCTGCGGAGATTTTAGAAGTGAAACTGGCATCCTTCCAGGGAATGATGTTGACATGCTCGTGACAGCTGGCAGCACTAAAGTTTTGTCATAGTTCTGCCTCAAGGAGTACTCGCTCTAATTTGTTCCAGACCCAACTCGCTTTTCACAAGTCTGCCCAGGCAGAATCGCTTGCAACGATGCTTAACCGGGAGCCAGCATATGTCGTTGTGCAAGAGTATCTGCAGAGAAGAGTTACGTCCATATTTGAACTGGCGTAGCGAGATGAAAATGTGAAATATTTTCTTCTCCATCTTTAGCTATTTGCAAGGACTCGTCAAATTACTCCTGTCGTCTTTTCATCTTCAGGAGCGAGTTTAGAATGCAGCACGTTTCAAGTGTCATATTCTGTCAACACACAGCACAAATGAATAACTTTATTATGAAAATGCTATGTAAAAAAATGTGCAATATGAAATCTCATGCGTACAGCTACGTCTCTACACGTTCCTACACGCAATGAACCCGTAGATTATATTGACTTGCATAGTATTTGTAAGGGGGGAAAAGTACAGGAACCTCTCCCTACATTTATATTATTTACATGTAGCTAGCTTACTGCTCTATATGAGTCCTATTATTACACATGTAACGTTTCAATAGCAAGGATTAGATGGCAAAGTAGTCTAGACTATAGTAGCTTAGGCGGTTTCCCACCAGTGTTGCCAATCAAAAAGCTCGATTCCCTTTAGAAGGTGCAAAATTTCCCTTTTTCTTCCAATCTTTCCCTTCATTTTAGAAAAAGCATCGAAATCACAATCACTAAACTTCTAGGTAGAATTATTACTATTATTTCCGCTGTCTCACAGAAATCATCGTTTCACAGTATTAGAATTTATTGAATGTGTGAATGAAAATAAAGAATAGTAGATTATTGCTAGTAAATTGTATACTTTGCAAAAAAAACGATTGCGAATTATGAGAATTTTAATTAATATTACGTTAACTTTTGAGGGCGTATTACAATAATTTAAATAGTTAGTTGAGACTGATAAGGTAATAATTGTTCTCAATAAAAAATGAAAATGTTAATTATGGTTTGGTTTGAAGATACATTTCATGACTAAAGAAAGGATTATGTGTATTAACTTCTATCAGTTTGATTTTCATAGGTAAGTCGATATCAAGAAATTGACCTCAAATCTTGGTATTTTTCATGATTCTTTTCGCTTTTCACTTGAAATTCTGCTTGAATTTCTCTGCACCGAGGGAAATTCCCCATTGCTTCTCTCATTGGACAACGCTGGCCCCTAGCAGATGTAGTAAGGCGAAACGAAGCGTTGAATTTGCTTAGTCAAGTGACGATCAATTCAAGTTTATCCGCCGCTCTACACCTTCTATACTCGTTGGGTAAGAACATTGAAAAATGAAGTTGCGTAGGCTGGAATTGAAGAAGAAGCCGGAAGTTATTAGATACAAGAAACTATTTGTTGCGTTATATTCCGGCCTTGCTGTACGTGCAATTCGTGCACTGTCTCCATAGACTTATAAGGACGTAGACGAAAAAAAAATATACTGTCTATTTCATGTTCAGAGGGCGTGGAATAATCATGAAATATTCGAAGGTTTCCGTCTCCGAACATGAAATCCCTAGTATTTGTATTCTTGCGCGTCAGCCTAAGGGTATAGGATTCGATTACGGTTCCTGAGATTGCAGCTGTGTTACTGAAAGAACGAGAAAACATTAGAAGACTTCTCATTGCAAGCAGGTTGTGAATGTTTCTGCTACCAATGTGTAGCGAGAAGTCGATACACTATAGACATTTTCCAGGTGTATTTTCTCAACTATACCAGACTAACTTTTACAATGAAGCAGTTAGACTGGGTTGACGTAGCCCGAGGCCCATCAGGGAAGAGATTTATATATAAATACATAATCTTCATATGATGCTAAAATCAATATTATTTTGTATTATATTTGCAAATTGTGGAATGTAGCTCAAAAATGCTATTCTTACTTCCCATATGTTTTACCTATATTACCTATTTTATTTATTTTTACATATAATTTCCATATTTTCCGACATAGCCTATATTCCATATTCATGCTATTACTACATTATCTCTTTGTGCTAAATACCAAAGGATATGCGCTCTCTATTCTGTTCGTTTTGTACTGTTTATTTTAAATCTTGACAATAGACAATGCATTGTTATAACATTTTTGTCAACAAGCTCAAGATTGATTGATTTAGTTTATTTTACTTCGCGTTTTGTGCCTCTTGGCTAATTTGCGAAGATGGGGATGAGTGATGAAATGATGAAATTGATGTATGGACATTCACAAACAACCAAGCCCGAGCGGGATTCGAACCCAGGACCCTTGGCGTCGCAGCGCGATGTGCTAACCACTCGGCCACAGGGTCTGGCAACAAACTCAGGATTTCGCTGTGAAATCATTGTATATTGTAAATATACTTCATGCAATACTGAACGCAGTTACAATCAATATAAAGCTGTATTTAGGGACAACAGCAGGAGATTCGTTTCAACACTTTAAAAAGGAAGTTTGGTAATCCATTGTTTTGGTAACAAAAACAAAGCACATTTTGTATTTGAATTTTTCATTATAATTAATGTCATGTAAGCCTAATGCAGTTTATTTAGCTAGGCGAGACACTTGCTTAATGAAAATTGCCATTTGTGACATTTTTTAGCCCAATTTTGATTGCATATTTTAATTAAAATAATTAAATATGTATCTACACTTTTTGGTACATATAAATCCGTTCACTGGTCATTAGTTTATGAGTAAATTTAATCAATCTCTACAAAGACACCTTGCAAAGCATTATATTTGCCCATCCCATGAATTGTTCATCATACTTATTGATTGATTTGCTTTATTTTACTTCGCTTTTTGTGCCACTTTTGGCTAATTTGCGAAGATGGGGATGAGTGATGATATGATGAAATTGATGAATGGAAACATCCATGCCTAGGCCAGGATTCGAACCCGGGACCCCTAGCTATACTTATTGATATAAGAATAATCAGCTACAGGGAACAGGTCCCTCGGTGACTGAGCGCACCACCCACGATCTCTTTCTTGGTTTGAGTCCTGGCCTGGACATTTATGTTTCTTTGTGAGTGTTCCTTCATCAATGTCGGGGAATCACTATTTCATTATCTTCATCACGATTAGATTAATGGGGAGGAAAAGCTACGCAAAATAAGAAAAATGCGAATTCATTTCTTACCAATAAGATGAGTGCATGCTTTCAGTTTCACAACAGTCAGCCATATTGCACTGACATTTGAAGCATTGGTGAATTATTGGCGGAAGGGGGTTCACTTTCCCCTCTTCTACAAACGTTTGAAACTACCCATAAATCGTTAAAGCAACAAAAATAAATGACGATCGTCGCTATCTCTTCCTTTTTACATTTAATATTAAGACCTCACCTCCCAAGAAATGTAAAACTGGCTACAAGCCTTCGATGAACCCAAAGGTTAGCCTGAATGGTCATCTCCACCCACGTGAGGTATTTTAATACTTTTCTGGTTTGAAAGTACAAAGTTAACTTGCTTATTAAACAGGTTTGAATTCAGAATTTTGCAAATGTGATGGAAATTTCTTGTTTGAGAGGTGGTCATGGGTAATGATAAACTTTGGTTTGGTCAGGAATAACCGTGTTTATACGCCAGAAGGTTTGGTCTGATACATTTGCCGTCATTAATTAGTCTTGTCATCCGCAGGCTGTTGTTTCGTAGTGTTGCACTAGTTCTTTGATAGGGAAGCACATAAAAATCAATGAGTTGGCACTCTTTTTTTTTTTTATTAGCCATATGAAATATCTGCTCTCTACATGACGTTAGCCTCCCCCCCTCCCCATTCGCTATGAATGTGGCAACTACAAGTGTTCAAATTCTCCGCGTGAGAGGAACGGCGAGCTCTAATTGGCAGAGAACGAAGCACGTGCTATCTCCAAAGCCCCTGCCATTAGATGGAACGACTCGCATGAAAACTGATGGGATCTATACCAGCAGACGACGGAACACTCTGTGTCGAGAACAATTTCAGAATGGGACCGTGACCTTTAGGGACCGGCTGTCTAAGTTACAAGACAACCACATTTCCTATAGATTTACGTAAATGTACGTTGGTAACTGCAGAAGTAACTTAACAAAGGAGCATAAAGTCAGTAATCCCTTTGAAATATCTGCCATTCCGTTTAACAAGAAGATTTTGCCGTCTTTGTGCATTCTCTTTGTCCTTTGACATTCGAAACTGCAGCCACACGGGAGAGACAGACTGAAATTCAATGTTTGTTTTGTTCGCTGTGCGTAGGGTTGCAGCTGAACTTTTCTCTTGCTATTGCTTACAGGGGACAGAGAAACTGTTTGTATTTTATTGCATTTGGAGTGTTGCCCGTGTTTGAAACTGAAACGCGAGTCTTGTTTTAGATAGTGAAGTAACTTCCAAGTGTATTCACGTGTCAAACTCATTTCGTAGCTAGAGCCATTTGAAGTCAAAATTCTAAGGTTGGCAACGTGTGTGCGTGTGTGTGTGTGTGTATAAACACGTATTTAATTTCTAAGAACGTGTTTTTGAGAGAAAAAGAGAAACATGATATTTTTTATCATAATGGGAGTACAGTCACGGACACTGCCGGCTTGTAATGAGTACATTGACTTTCAATGGAATCGTTACAAGCCGTCAGTGTCCGTGACTGTACATGCTCGCTACTGGAGCAAGTACTCACTGCGGGGAATAGGTTTTGTTTGTGTGTGAAGGTTCTCGACCCTTTTATGTATACGATCCAAAAATGTCTCACACAATTAGGTATAAATGATTCCCTATGAAATTTGTAATAAATGAGCAAGGTCATGAAATGGCAAATTGAGAACAGAGCTAATTGTCGAATTATTGTTGTAATTAATCAGTATTATGAACCGGACGTATTGAGTGGTCAAAAAGTGTGCTGTGATTTCTTGAAAGGTGTTCAAAAATGGTGCAAGAAAGGGACACAGGAATGTGTTCCAAATGCTGTTGTTTTAAAAGTGTTCAAAAATTGTGGTTCAGAAATAATCCTGGATAATTTTGAAAAAATGCATTGATTGGTCGATATGGCCACCGAAGATTCCAGATTCGAGTCATAGCATTGGTGTCGTTGTTCTTTGCGACTGTACCTTCACCACTTCCATCCAATCATCATTCATCCTCATCTTCGCGATTAGCCAAAAGTGGCAGAAAAGCGAAGTAAAATAATCAGTATGCTTACTGCTGGTGAGATATAAATAACAGACATATAACTTCCTGGCACGACAATTTTAAATTTTATCTTGAAAAAATGGTTCAATTTGAGATTTTAAAAACGTTTAAGTTTTTCGTTCATCCTTATTCCTTCTTGGCATAGTAACCGTATCAATTGCCTTTTGTACACCTCTTCTTGTTAGGGCTTTGCACTGAACAGGGGAGGCGGCAGTCATCACCGGAAGTACGTAAGATGCCAGAGATTCTCGGAAGGTGAATGCGCCTCGCTCGCGGTCTCGGCCTGTGTTATTTTAGGGCCGTGGTTCTTTCCTAATAGAGATACCATAACTGGGGGTGAGGTTCGGTCAGTTGCGCCACCCAATACAGTGGTCGCTCGTCCCGTATGTTATTTTCAGATACGGCCTTGCACCCCCCCACTCTTCCCCCCACAGGATATTTTTGAAACCCTGAGTCCTTTTTCAGTTTGATATCCACCGGAATCTACATGGTGACTTTTTTTGGGATTGTTTCTTAAGGGGGGTAGAGGGTGTTAATAAATCACCAATGACTGTGCCGGAAAGACGCAGGAATAAGGGCAGGGGGCACGCCCGTTAAATTCACTTTGTCCCCCTTCCCCCCACCCCACATACACTTATGCTGGTAGTCATGTAATAGGGCTCTCATCAGACAGGAATAGGAACATTCATAAAGCTTCATGTCGTTCCAGATTCATTGATACACAGGATGCTACTACCTACGTTTAATAAATGTCTGTCTTTCAAAATACTTTGGGCTGTATACAAGTACGTACTGTTGTTAATTATTAGAGGCATGCATATTTCGTTTTTGACGAAAACACGAAATGTGAAATAACACATTGTTAATTTTTCATGTTTCTGAAAGGTGTGAGGTGCATTTTCCTACCCTGTTTTGTCACGAAATTATGCGAAATGAACTGTAAAATGCGAAATAGACTCTTAAACACGAAAATTAGAGTTTTACCGATGCGACACTTTCTGAAGCTTGAATTTTCCTGAGAGTTATGCAATTCCGGAAAATTGATTAATTCTGCTGTAAATATTTGAGAAGCAAAAATGGACCCCTTTATACAGGAATAAACTTAATACTCTGGTAACTACATAAATGCGCTATTAGAAGGAATATGTTTATTTTGTGTAATAATTGCAGTTTTAAAATGAAATTTAGGGTTATATTCACAATTTTCAAACCAAAATCTCATTTTTACAAACCACTTTTGATCAGATTTTTCACCGCTATAACATCGAAATCTGATTTTATTTACCGCTTTTGAACCCGAAATTGACTTTGTTTTTGTACCGAAATTTTGCTTTTTTAAATACCTCTTATTAATTGCATACACTGCCAACGGAGCCAAGTCTAGTCTCAAATGTAACTGTAAGAATTTCTTGTGAGTAGTTACTTCAATTACAAAATGATATTAACAACAATATATACTCTGGGGATGTAAAGGTTATATTTAAACCACGTCCGCATTCGAAATTTCGAGCATATAGGAGATATTGACATAATTTGAAAAGTTTTAATGACTCGAGAAGGTGAGTGAGTGCACGTAGAGGAAAACGCGTCTGCAGCTACCAGCTGTTGGGAGCAGCGCGTATTGCTTTGCTCCAGCCACTCGCTTTCTCCCTTCCATTATGCGCGGCCTTGCTCCACACATTCCTGGGGCAGAGTGTAGTTGTATGTATGCATGACAAAAATGTTTTCGAGGGCTCGCGTGGACGCAGCGAACAATGCATTTATCAAGAAGAGCTGTTTACTTGGATATCCTTGATTTGATTTGATTTAGTTTATTTTACTTCGCGTTTTGTGCCTCTTGGCTAATTTGCGAAGATGGGGATGATTGATGAAATAATGAAATTGATGAATGGACATTCACAAACAACCAAGCCCGACCAGGATTCGAACCCGGGACCCTTGGCGTCGCAGCGCGATGTGTTAACCACTCGGCCACAGGGTCGGGCACTTGGATATCCTATACGGCTATACTCTCTCCCAGTCATCTCTGGAACAAGCGAACGAAAACGAGTCTCTGCGGCTCTACCAATGAACACGTGAGAGGGATGGGATTGCGTGGATGGGGGAAAGCGACTGCTGTTACCAGCCTTCGAAGCAACGTGTACTGCCTCGCTCTGCCCACTCGATTTCTCCCTTCTCTGCCGCTATGCGCGGCCTTGCTCCAGAGATAACCAAGACAGAGTAAAGACAAGGTTGTCGCTCTTGTATGACGATACCCTACGTGTGTATAAATATATTATGTATCACATATATTTTTTGTGTCACCCAGAAGGGACCTTGATATTGACGTAAACAAATCTTGCGCACCTAGACGTGCTAATGCCAAAAAGGCAGTGTTGAGGAGAAGGTGTTATATACCTAGGTAGTAACTGCTGGCATGAGTGTACCCCCTTCCCCCTCCTCCGTCAAGTTCAGTGCTTAATCGCCTGCCAGAGTAAGCACACCTGCATCGTCTTTCTGATGCCAAATTGCAAGCACCACGTCAAACGTAAAAACAGAATCCTCCTGCCTTCAAAATGCCCTCATCCAGTGCAGTCGCAGTCACAGCATGCCAATTATGGATCAGCACGGTACTTGCGCAAGCGTCAGGATTTAGAAATACTGTTGAACTCGTCCAGCCCAGATGATAACCATTAGCCGCTTTCCATATACCCCGTGTCCCGTGTTATGCTGCGATGGGCAGCTTCTTGATCACACTCGACCTTAAGACACGATTTTGTATTCTTCCCTTATCATCGAGTCGCTTCGAAGCATGCATTAAAACGTAGGATAGCATTGTCCTTTCCCATCCCATCATCGCGTGGGCAAGAACATGAAACAAGTTGAATCTGTGTTTTGGTACTTTTTGATACCTCGGCATATTCTTCCATATCTTCAGCGTCTCTACAGCCTGGAATAGCATTCCTATATACAAACGAGGCTCTGGCGCCTCGACCCGTAACCAATATGATTCTCTGTGGGGCTGTACGTTGGAATTTTGTATTCTCGCTCCTATATCGTCTTAGCTTTTATTAAATGCAGTAATTTTAGCTTTTAGATGTGGCTTACATTGCTGTATATAGGCTTATCTTCACAAAATTCGCGATAGGCAATTAGGCAATACGTTATTTATACAAACGTTTGAACAACAGGTTAGTAGTCGTTATGCAATATAGATATAATTGGCTGCATGCTAAAGATATGTGCGTAAATATGAGCGGGACGTTACGAGACGAAACAGCCAGCATCTGCGCCATGCCTCGCCGTCTGCAGTCACGTGCTATCTCGGCCCCGAACCAAAATGAACGCACTGTATTTGAGGCTCGATGGAGCTAGACAAGAGCGAAAGCAAACCACACAAAGGTTCACGTGGATACTCTAGGAGGAATTCTAAGCAGATGTAATTTTTCAAATTTGTTTCTCTGTCGTCATATAGTAGATATGAAACGTAGGCACAACGAGAATTCAAGATTGCAGGAGTACGTATTAAAATATTTTTGTTCTAAGATTTACACTATAGTTCAGATACGAACAGGTCCTTGTAAGTGTGCATTTTATTTGGGAAGCCAGAAAATATTATGATTCTATAGTATTTTATCTGTGTGTTTGCGAATTGCACCGTGCCACGAAGGAACAATGGTGGAAGTGATGTGATCAGCACCATGCTCTCTTCTATATCATCCATGGTAGCCATTTACGAGAGACTAGGTGAGTTCCAGAGCCACACATGCATGTTTATTGACAGAAAAAGTCCCTGCCTATTTGAGATTTCCCACTATGAGAAATGAACCCGGGTCTGCTACGTGGCAGCAAACGCCCTACCGATTGGACCACTGCTTGTCTCTCTCTCTCTCTCTCTCTCTCTCTCTCTCTCTTTCTCTTTCTCTCTTTCTCTCTTTCTCTCTCTCTCTCTCTTTCTCTCTCTCTCTCTCTTTCTCTCTCTCTTTCTCTCTCTCTCTGTCTTTCTTTCTCTCTTTCTCTCTCTCTCTCTCTCTCTCTCTCTCTCTCTCTCTCACACACACACACACACACACACACACACACACACACACACACACACACACACACACACACACACACACACACACACACACACACACACACTACACCTACCTACCTACTCATGTTCTTACCCTTGAGCTACATGCACTCAGGAGGCTTTACATCAAATCAAGTTTAATTATCTTGGATGTACATGCTAAAACATTTGACGTACCGTATGTGCAAAAGTAAATTGCCTTCTTAACCACAGTAACCACTGTTCCAATGCGGAAAACGTGGAACAGTTTCAACTTGATGTTAGCTAAGTGCAGTGCAGTGTAGCAAGTTGCTGAATTAAATGAAAATCGATCCCGAACTTCTTAATTAAAAATATCTCTAATTAGGTACATCTTTCATGATTAATCTTCAAAGAGAGCTTGTAATTATTCCTTCGCCCAAGAAATTGATGGCAGCCTAATTCGTTTACGAAATCCACAAATTAAGGCTGCAAATGCCAATGTGATAAGGCGTCCAACTTTCACACGGACGAAATTGGTTCGATTTCCAGAAAGTAATATCGTGATGGCTCCGTCAAAGCTGTTCTGTGTCCCATTCATCCTCATGTAATCCCTAGAAGGTAAAGTCTACCACTGCACGATTCTGAAATCCGGCACTTTCCTCTTCCTGGCATTTGCCGACGTTCGTGGCGGAGTGGTTAGCATACTGCGGTGGGTGTTCTTTGCGAGTAGTGCCCATTCATCAATTTTATAATGTCATCACTCATCCTCATCTTCACGATTAGCCAAAAGTGTCAGGAAAGCGAAGTAAAATAAACCAAATCAATCAATCTTCCTGGCATTTCTTGATATAGATATTTTTCACTGCAACCTAAAGGTTGATGCACCGATAGAGGCTTGAGAATTTTTGTCATAATTGAATTACTTGAATATAAATATTTCCCAACTATAAAATGATTGCGTTATTGTAACAGAAAATTTTGAATCACATGCATGAAGAATTGATCGTTTAATATCCTAGAGATATAATGTTGATTGAAGTAGGGCATAGTAGAAAAATAACTTCTGCTTCTAACTTCTACTGTTAAGAAATGTGTGCTATTATACCATACATAATCTTAGATGTAAATAGCTTCTACGTCACTGGTAAGTTAATATATCCATTTAAAATATTACGCAAGCGTGGTGCAGGTTCTAAAACACCAAGCTTTCGCGATATGATTATTTTCTCATTAACAGAACAGAAACCTTTGGTTTCTTCCGCCGTGTGTTAGTTTGGTTCAAGGACATTTGACATACTAGTCATTTGGCTTGTGAAGGTTTTCTGTTTGTTGTTTGTAAACATGCCCGCAATAATATGGATGTTCCTAGCATCTGGTCGAATTTAATGAGTGTTTTTAATGTCTCCGTAGATGGCGTTGAATATTATTAACCTTAATAACAGCGCTGATGTCGAAAGAGCGACTGATAGGTCCATTAATTCTCCCTTTTGGAATGAACATCCGGCATTTGGCCCTTGGAAGTAACTTGACACCATGATCTCTCTAGTAAGAATCTGCAGCAGCTAATTATTGCCCCCCCATCTGTTGTAGGGGCCATCGCCACTTTCTCTTCTTCCGTTGAGCAATTCCAAATTTGGATTTGTAATGGTTCGAGTTGACTAAATCTAGTGTGCAGATATTGCAAGCGAGTTTATTAAGATACGATGCAAGATGGTTGCTTTTACTTCATGGATTGGTATAATGACCATGCTCTGTCTTCCAGCTTTATTAGGCAGATATGATACATGTTACCTTGTGTAACTTCATTGCATCGCTGGCAATTTTGTGAACTCTGGTTCACCGGCCTGAGTGGTCAGCGTCACTCGATACAGTCCGAGGTCCCAGGTTTGAACCCTGGTTAAGGTATGATGTATCATCGTGTTTGTCCTGCCATCTGTTTCACCAGTTCATTATTCATCCTCATCGTTGCGATTTAAGCCAAGAGGTAGAAAATAGACGCAAGGAACGTTATTGCAAATACCACCTTGAAAGATATTAGATCTACAAGAGATGAAACTACAGGTAAAGGTTACGTAATACTGATCTGCATATCTATATTCTACCACTGATATTATAATTATTATAATATTACATAATCATTATAATTATTAGAATATTTAAACCAAGGGGAGTTCGGTGAGCAGACCATGTAGCGTCCATGGGAGGCGACATAAATGTTCACAGGATCTTTATTGAGTGATTTACTTTGCATTGCTTTTTGCTACTTTTGTCTGATCGCAACGGTGATGAATGGTGACACTATGATATTGATGAAAGGACAAACACACGCACAGGACAGGACACACCAAATGCCTCACAGAGGATTATTCTGGCCGAGCCCAGGCGCCAGAGCTTCGTTAGTCTGCAGCAACTAAGTCTAGGGTGTCCCAAGAGGAAGTGACACTTGAGTGCCTTCTAAAAAGACCACTCCTTACACACCAGAATCCTTGTTGGTAAGCCTGATAGTAAGGGGCCTAGAAGGCCAGAACAAAAATGTAATGACGATATTAAGATGGACCTGAAGGAAATTGTAAGAGTTTCCAAAAGCGGATCGATCTTGTCTAGGATAGGGCCAGATGGAAAACTTACGTTGCTACGGAAATAAAGCCTTCGGGTTTATACTTCCAGAAAGTTAACAAAAATACGAATTATCATATGAAAAGGGCAACATTTCTCATTATTTACCACACTTCATAACAAACAAGAATTCGCGAACGTAGTTTTCACTTTAGCAAATGTCTTTACACAAAATTAAAGGATAGTTTTAACTTACCGTGAAATTTAAGTGCGCGAAATTATTACATCCCAATCTAATCATATATTGGAAAACAAATTTGACAAACTTTATTATTATTATAACTTTTGTGTGGATGCTGATCATTACGAGCATGAATGAAAATTCCACAAATAGAGGTTAATTAAAGGAGCGACTCGGCAAATGAAACCTTTGACGGCCAAGTGTTGGCGGTGGTCCTTTGTTACCGAAAGCGCTTGAAATGAATTCCCATTGAGAACTGCCGATGTATAAAATAGACTGCTATTAACCAAACGAGATGAGATTGAATACCTCGCTTATAAAGACGACACGAAGTCATTTGGTTTGTGTGCAGTTTCGATTACAAATGTTCCAATGCTGTGTTGCATAAACGTTAAGGTGCTAACAGTTAATACAGAAAAGAGTGATAGAACTGAAATGCATCTATAACCAAGTGTAGAAGGGGACTGGACCTACAGTTTAAAGTCATATCTTGACCGCTGGAATGCTCCTCAAAACGGGAAACGAACTGGGAACCGCTTGATTACACTGTAATAACTAAGCCAGTACTACTGAAAAAGCCTGCTGTGTTGCAGACATTTTTTTTACCCTTACGAACATAAGTTTGTTCCAAAATCAGAGTTTTATTTATTTATTTATTTATTTAAAGACATGACACTACAGGCAAATGCCCACTTGCAGTGTCTTGTATTATCACTGTTTGGTACACAAAATATGCAATCAGAATAATTCATAAGGTACAATACTATGATAATATGTGTTACAGTAATATAAAAATTAATATTAGATATGAAAAAAAAGTATAAAGTATTAACCTGACAGTTGGGGTTAGAACTTACACATGATAACCAAGAAAATAACCAAGGAAAAACATATGAGTTTCACCTTACATTTATAAACGATGATATATAGATGTAATGATAGTAATTAGTAAATAACCCAAAAAGAAAAAAATAGGATAGACTCTTTCGCCTGTACATAAAGAGGCTGAACTGCTAAACAATGTTAAGTCTCTTGTTGGAAGTAAGTTTCAGTTTCCCTTTTGAACCTTCGAAAATTTTGGAAGATGTCTATCTTATCATATGTCTTTGCAATTTCGTTATATAACCTACACATTCTCCGAGTGTGTGCCGCATTGGCTGACTTTGTTTGAGCTCTCGGCACTTGAAACAGCTCTTTCCGTGGTCTTACCTTATTATATGGTACATAAAAAGGGATTTCTGAGAGAAGTCTAATGAGTTGTTTAAAAGTTTATGTAAGAATTGTAACTGATGTATGTTTCTTCTATCGCCTAGGGATTGTACATTGAAGTATTTTTTTAGGGTATGATAAGGAGTATATTTGGGGTAAACGCCGTCTCTTTTCAATCCTAGGAATCGAAGGAACTTGTACATTCTCTATTCTGCTGGTTTCATTTAGGTTTTGTGGGCACAAGACGATAGACGCGAATTCCAATTTCGACCTTACGTAGGTATTGTATAGCATTTGGAATGTTTCTAACTTCTTAAAGTCGTTTCCCATTTTCATTATAAACCCTAGGTTTCGGTACCCTTCTGCTACAATGCGGTCGATGTGTTTTCGGAAACTGTTATTTTCTTCAAACTGAACACCAAGATCTTTATAACTTGAAACTGTCTAACGTGTGGCCACTGATTGTGTAAGTGTGCGTGTAGGGTTGTTTCTTACGAGTGAAAGTCATAATTTTGCATTTGTTAAAATTGAGTTTTAGTTTGTTTTAACGCACCATTCTACAAGATTTTCAATGTCTTTTTGCAGTTCCAAGCTATCATTATCGTTCGTTATAGACTTAAATATTTTCAGGTCATCTGCGACAAGTAATGACATAGTAAGTAAAGTTCCGAGCGCATATAGGGGATGTGGAGATAGGGTCCCACACATTCTCTATCTATGCAATTTAGGAAGTTGTGTGATCAGCACCACGCTCCGACCGCCTTTACCCCTCAGGGTTGTCCCCAAGTACCCATTGATTTGAGGTTGGGTGAGCCTCAGAGCCGCTTTATGCGGGCACAACGCCGAAAAAATTCCGACCGTAGATCACCCACCCCAGTAAAGACATAATTATTTCTCAAATTAATTATAATGCCAGTTTCGGAGGGACGTTGCCCTAAATAAATTGAATAATGAAAATAGCAAAGGATTAGAGTCTCAAAATAAGTTTCGAAATCTCTCTTGATTACATTGTTTGAAGGGGATGCGAATTAAATGTGCCCGCAGCATAATCTGGTTGCTGTGGGGTGCGACCGGATCTGAACATGCTTCGTTAGTTTTGTCTCACAACTGACAAGACTGCAGCTCATAACGTCCCATCCGTTGTGGTTAGTAGCCCCACCCAGAACTGCACCCTACAGGAACACTTCCGAAAGCAAATTAAAACGACCCTCTTTTACACCCTCCCTCATGCCGGAAGCAGCAGTTGTTGCATGAAATAATGCCCACATCTGCTTTTATTAATGCCAAAACAGGGAAGGAATTGCCAAGTTCAGCTCCTCGCCGTCGGAAGCTCAGATGGCAACTATTGCCTCCAAAGGGAGCAGGGATGCTTGCTGAAGTCGTAGACATTCCATTCCATTGTGTGCGAACTTCCACCCCGTAGAAACTACAGGGGATATATTACTTTTATTTTGTCTTCTTCAGTTCCCATGATCCCACAAACACACGTTTTTTACACACAAGGCTAATGAAATGCTCTTAGTCTGCATTAACTTACTTCCGTGTCTATCAACAATGCATATATTTAATACATTATTCTTTACTTTCCTTACTGGCATTTGGAAGAGATGAAATGTAACATTCCTTTGCCTTTTGCTATTCAGTTGATTGTTCTTTGCAAAGTACGACTAACTCTTTGCATTAATATGGAGGGTCAGGGGGAAAACAGCCAAGTTAACTTTCGTAAAACTCCATAAAATGAAATTTTAATTGCAAGACGTTACTGGACATGTAAATGAAAAGGTCTAAAAAATATAGGCTTTGACGAATGGAAGTTTCAAACGTATGAAACGAAAGAAAGCATGTTTCAAAGTCCAGCACAGCATTCACATGGTAGGAAAGACACCACTACATCGCTTACAACAGAAAATTGGCTTGCCTGTTTTCTTTCCCTGACCCTTCATATGCATTTAAAATAATTCTTGACTATTGTGAGCAACTGTATTTATTTCCGGTGCAGAAAACTGAGGGGGATAAAGGAAAATAATGGAAACTTACTACTCTTAACATACTGGTAACTTGTATTCAAGTATTAGTTTTAGAAACTAGAAATCAGTCAACCTTTAATTAAGTATCTTGGTGGGTGTTCCAGTGGTCAGTTAATGGTTGACTAGTACAATTCATGTGGGGTAGTAAAATTGTAATGTGTATGTAGCGAGTTGTTGCTGTTGTGCAGTGTTTACTTCAGACAAGTTTGCCAAAAGCATCATAGCACTATTGAAAATAGAGATTACTGATGTCCACATTTGGCCATCCTCAATTGAGGGACATCATGAATCGTATGTATACTATACATTTTCACTTGTGAAGAGCCTGTGCTTTAAGTGGTACCGTATACAAAATTAAGTATGTGTACAAAAAATAATTGTTTCCTAACTTAGTTTTGAGTAGTTTCCTGCAAAGTGCTATGTAAGCAGGAAAAGCAAAACGTTGGAATCCCCAGCACTGTACCGTTACGCGGCAAATTTCCTTGCGTTCAGCTTCAGCGAAATTTTCAACAAAGTTGAACGGTCTCGGCTGACTTGTCCGTTTCACTTCCTGATCCTTGCTGCGTAATTGGTTATACACAAGGTAAATGTTTGAAAATTTTGTGGGTATAACGGGGAGTACCGTAGTTGTGAATGGTCCATGCGGGAGCTAAACTTTTTATATAAAATATATCAGTAATAATTGCACTGAATTAGACATTCCCTAGTTGATCCAAATATTTGTAGGTTTCCTCTGAAAGAATTAAGCTTTGTCATTAACAGTTATCACATGTGACAGGAATACAAAAGTTAATGGATTCGAATCCTCGACTCTACAATGACTTCTTTCATAGTTGTTTTTTAAGGAGTATCTTGAACCAGATCTGACAAGTCTTTATCTTAATTATAAGAAGGCGTGCACAAATTTTATTGGGAGCGGCTTATTCGCAGCGGGGCGTAATTATATTTTGAGAGCAAGCGTAAAGGTGAGTTCAGCATTCACTAATTATATTATGAAAGAAAGTGTAACGTGCTGCCAAGCCCGAACTCGTGGATTTTAACACCTACAGGTAAAGGCGTGGCATGTAGTATTTATTGTCTAATCCATTTAGTCATCCAACTGAATCGTGGTAATTGATACAGAAAGGAGAACTGTTAAAATAATTAGTGCAATGCCCTGGCATTCAAAGTGAACTTGCAGATGGAAATACAACCATTTACATCATCACCATATGTGTGCATCGTGCCACTCACTGGTGTGGAAGCTTGACTGGTGCATGACCCGTCGGGTCATGCACCTGACTACCTAATTAGTAAATGATGGTGAGGAACAGTTGCGAGGAAGTCCCAGATGCACTTTGACCTTGGGAGAAGTTAGTGGAGATTCGTGTTCTCCGTTCATATGGATCTTGGTATGACTCCCCTCACGGCAAATGTCACTGCACAATCCAGAAGTGGAGGAGTGATGGGCAGCTTGTAGTTGTCCTACCTGGCCTTACCCAATGTTGATGAATTCGTGGAACCAATACAGACTTTCGAATTAACACTCGCACATAGTCTTAATTAGTTTTCAGCTCAATTTACTCCGATCTTGAAAGTGTAAATAACCTACTTAGATTCCGTGCTAATTACCACTTGTCATATGTTATGGTCCACATACTCAAAAACATAAGTTATAGCTTTCATGTGCGCTTGAGGAAGCGCTGTAATCACTTTGAAAAGGGTAAAATTTTTGGCATAGTTATGTACGTATATATTCGTTCTTATTTAATGATATCCTGATAATTGTTCACTTTGGTAATGTAAATCTCTTAGTTATTTGCACTCCTTAGAGGTTATCCCCAAAATTAGTCCGATATGGCTACGCGGCGGCGACTTACCTTAAATTTAGGCACGATGATGCGTTAAATTTTAGTTAGGGGATATGTTCTGTTATCGGTAAAGGGTCAAGTTCTTAGATATAATGTTACACATACGCTTCCACGGAGATCGAATCCAGGAATTCCTTTATTAGAAGGCTGCAGTGTTACCACTATGCCATCGGGAAGCCCATTTTTTCAGTAGCATATCATCCATTTTCTCATTTTGCTTTTTTGACCTCGTGCATCTATAGTAGGGCTTATGGCATATTTACGTGTGACAAAGTAAACTCTGAAGACTTGATCTTAACTTGTTCATTTACTTATATTACTCCAAACACACTGAACCTCAACCTAATCTTGCATCCCCTGTTTTTATCGGTCAAAAATCAAGTTAATATTATTTATGTATTGCGTTATTTGATCACAAGGATCCATACAAATATTTTAACGTGATCTCTAGAGCAGTATACCCCATTTTTACCTTGTGCATGGAGACTCAAAGCAAGGACAAAAAACGTTCGGCAACTGTCCAGACTATCATATATGCAACAAGACCACAAAAAGAGCTGGTGGTCGTGGTTTTCGATTAATCCTCTAAGCGTGTGTGCAGAGCTACTTTAGATTCTGCAGTGCACTTTGATGCAGTCTTTCGCTTTGCAGGGAAACCTGAGATATCAAATAACTTTGGAAGCCTTTCCAAGATACTGTTTGCAGTAAACAAGCGAAAATGGGTTCCATTAACGATGGTATAGACCTTGTTTGCGCCCAGCCTTTTTCCAGTACGTTTGTGTTGGCCGGAAATAAGTCTCTCCCGGTGTAACGGGGAATTTGGACTCCGTAGAAAAGTGACTGTACAGTCAATTTTCTACGCAGTCCGAATTCCCCGTCTTCGTGACGGGGAATTTGGACTCCGTAGAAAAATGACTGTACAGTCAATTTTCTACAGAGAAAAATGACTGCCCTTTTCAGTTCCCGTCAATTAAGCAGGGGGTAAAATATCCCCGTAGAAAAATGACTGCCTGTCAATTCCCACTTAAAAGAGGGGGTACAAAATCCCCGTAGAAAAGTGACTGCCCAATTAAATCCTGCTTATATTAGGAGGGGGTACAATTTCCCCGTAGAAAAGTGACTGCCCCCTTAAATCCTGCTTATATTAGGAGGGGGTATAATTTCCCCGTAGAAAAGTGACTGCCCGTTAAAATCCTGCTTATATTAGGAGGGGGTATAATTTCCCCGTAGAAAAGTGACTGCCCTATTAAATCCTGCTAATATGAGAAGGGGGTACAATTTCTCCGTAGAAAAGTGACTGCCCCCTTATATCCAGCTTATATTAGGAGGGGGTACAAATTCCCCGTAGAAAAGTGACTGCCCCCTTAAACCCTGCTTATATTAGGAGGGGGTACAATTTCCCCGTAGAAAAGTGACTGCCCCTTTAAATCCTGCTTATATTAGGAGGGGGTATAATTTCCCCGTAGAAAAGTGACTGCCCTTTTAAATCCTGCTAATATGAGAAGGGGGTACAATTTCCCCGTAGAAAAGTGACTGCCCTATTAAATCCTGCTAATATGAGAAGGGGGTACAATTTCCCCGTAGAAAAGTGACTGCCCCCTTATATCCTGCTTATATTAGGAGGGGGTACAAATTCCCCGTAGAAAAGTGACTGCCCCCTTAAATCCTGCTTATATTAGGAGGGGGTATAATTTCCCCGTAGAAAAGTGACTGCCCCCTTATATCCAGCTTATATTAGGAGGGGGTAGAAATTCCCCGTAGAAAAGTGACTGCCCCCTTAAACCCTGCTTATATTAGGAGGGGGTACAATTTCCCCGTAGAAAAGTGACTGCCCCTTTAAATCCTGCTTATATTAGGAGGGGGTATTATTTCCCCGTAGAAAACTGACTGCCCTTTTAAATCCTGCTAATATGAGAAGGGGGTACAATTTCCCCGTAGAAAAGTGACTGCCCTATTAAATCCTGCTTATATTAGGAGGGGGTACAATTTCCCCGTAGAAAAGTGACTGCCCCTTAAATCCTGCTTATTAGGAGGGGGTATAATTTCCCCGTAGAAAAGTGACTGCCCGTTAAAATCCTGCTTATATTAGAAGGGGGTATAATTTCCCCGTAGAAAAGTGACTGCCCTATTAAATCCTGCTAATATGAGAAGGGGGTACAATTTCTCCGTAGAAAAGTGACTGCCCCCTTTTATCCAGCTTATATTAGAAGGGGGTATAATTTCCCCGTAGAAAAGTGACTGCCCTATTAAATCCTGCTAATATGAGAAGGGGGTACAATTTCTCCGTAGAAAAGTGACTGCCCCCTTATATCCAGCTTATATTAGAAGGGGGTACAAATTCCCCGTAGAAAAGTGACTGCCCTATTAATTCCTGCTTATATTAGGAGGGGGTACAATTTCCCCGTAGAAAAGTGACTGCCCCCTTATATCCTGCTAATATTAGGAGGGGGTACAAATTCCCCGTAGAAAAGTGACTGCCCCCTTAAATATTGCTTATATTAGGAGGGGGTATAATTTCCCCGTAGAAAAGTGACTGCCTTATTAAATCCTGCTAATATTAGAAGGGGGTACAATTTCCCCGTAGAAAAGTGACTGCCCCCTTATATCCTGCTTATATTAGGAGGGGGTATAATTTCCCCGTAGAAAAGTGACTGCCCCTTTAAATCCTGCTTATATTAGGAGGGAGTATAATTTCCCCGTACAAGAGTGAGTGCCCTATTAAATCCTGCTATTATGAGAAGGGGGTACATTTTCCCCGTAGAAAAGTGACTGCCCTATTAAATCTTGCTAATATGAGAAGGGGGTACAATTTCCTCGTAGAAAAGTGACTGCCCCCTAATATCCTGCTTATATTACGAGGGGGTACAAATTCCCCGTAGAAAAGTGACTGCCCCCTTAAATCCTGCTTATATTAGGAGGGGGTATAATTTCCCCGTAGAAAAGTGACTGCCCCCTTATATCCTGCTTATATTAGGAGGGGGTACAAATTCCCCGTAGAAAAGTGACTGCCCCCTTTATTCCTGCTTATATTAGGAGGGGGTATAATTTCCCCGTAGAAAAGTGACTGCCCCTTTAAATCCTGCTTATATTAGGAGGGGGTATAATTTCCCCGTAGAAAAGTGACTGCCCTATTAAATCCTGCTAATATGAGAAGGGGGTACAATTTCCCCGTAGAAAAGTGACTGCCCTATTAAATCCTGCTAATATGAGAAGGGGGTACAATTTCCCCGTAGAAAAGTGACTGCCCCCTTATATCCTGCTTATATTAGGAGGGGGTACAATTTCCTTGTAGAAAAGTGACTGCCCCTTTAAATCCTGCTTATATTAGGAGGGGGTATAATTTCCCCGTAGAAAAGTGACTGCCCCTTTAAATCCTGCTTATATTAGGAGGGGGTATAATTTCCCCGTAGAAAAGTGACTGCCCCCTTAAATCCTGCTAATATGAGAAGGGGGTACAATTTCCCCGTAGAAAAGTGACTGCCCTATTAAATCCTGCTAATATGAGAAGGGGGTACAATTTCCCCGTAGAAAAGTGACTGCCCCCTTATATCCTGCTTATATTAGGAGGGGGTACAATTTCCTTGTAGAAAAGTGACTGCCCCTTTAAATCCTGCTTATATTAGGAGGGGGTATAATTTCCCCGTAGAAAAGTGACTGCCCTATTAAATCCTGCTAATATGAGAAGGGGGTACAATTTCCCCGTAGAAAAGTGACTGCCCCCTTATATCCTGCTTATATTAGGAGGGGGTACAAATTCCCCGTAGAAAAGTGACTGCCCCCTTAAATCCTGCTTATATTAGGAGGGGGTATAATTTCCCCGTAGAAAAGTGACTGCCCGTTAAAATCCTGCTTATATTAGGAGGGGGTATAATTTCCCCGTAGAAAAGTGACTGCCCCCTTATATCCTGCTTATATTAGGAGGGGGTACAATTTCCCCGTAGAAAAGTGACTGGCCCCTTAAATCCTGCTTATATTAGGAGGGGGTATAATTTCCCCGTTGAAAAGTGACTGCCCCTTTAAATCCTGCTTATATTAGGAGGGGGTATAATTTCCCCGTAGAAAAGTGACTGCCCCTTTAAATCCTGTTTATATTAGGAGGGGGTATAATTTCTCCGTAGAAAAGTGACTGCCCTATTAAATCCTGCTAATATGAGATGGGGGTACAATTTCCCCGTAGAAAAGTGACTGCCCTATTAAATCCTGCTAATATGAGAAGGGAGATATTACATACTCTCTCAGCATTTTGTCGTACATTTCTTGGAACAAGCGACGGAATGTCTTAAACTAACAGCATGTTCCGTACTCTTTGTTTTATCGGGTACTTATTGGCATCCGCTATTACGTCTCCATTTTGCTTTCTCTCTGTTCTATCGTGGGCGATTCAGCTGCCTTTTCCTTGAAAGTGTGGATTTTTGTGGCAATGCTTCAGCTGGTCGGCTCATGTTAATGGGACGTATGCCTTAATTAATCACGTTTGACATAGATATTTACTAGCTTGAAAGAAAATATACTTTATATTTAGTTAATGTGATCAGAGGATTGTAGTAATCAATGTTTTATGCAGCATATAAACTTTCAACGGATAGTCACAAGCCACAGCGAACATAACCACAACTCTATTTCATAATTACACGTACAGAAGGATGAGTTCCACACTGAACTGCTAGCTGACGGGTGCCAGAAATTTCCACTATTACTATCAAAAAGATGTGACTCGTCACTTCCTTCATTATTGTCTCCAAAATCCATGTTTTCTATCGGTGCATGTACAGCCTACGTAGCGGGAAAGTGTGGCTTATGACTATATCACTACACAGATGACCACCAGGTTGGAGAGCCAAAAACTTCAGTGATGTACATATTATACTGCCATTCGAAAAGAAAAATGACAATGTCTCGCACTTTTTGGACAGTGGGTTGCTTATTGTGCATGATGGTATGTTCAACAACAACAACATAAAAATCAAACATGTGGCTTAAGAATATCATCCACTGACTCCTTCATGTGTTAAACATGGTGAATAATATGTAATAGGTTAGTTGCAAACCACAACGAAATTATAAATGTCTGTATTTGATAAAGTTTTTGTATAAATTGAAATACATCACATATTATATTAAAATGCACTACAGCATTATTGAAATACATATTTAGTGAAAAGAGATAAATCATAATTCTCATTCTATATGCATTGTATATTATTTTTTTGTTCAATTTTTTTGAAGTTAAAACAATTGTTTTATTTGACTTGTGTACTCCTGGTGTTTCTGAATCGTATTGATTCTGATCAAAATGTTACAATTAAAACTATAGTCTGTGTGTAGATGTATCTTGTTATTTGATTTGATTTGATTTTGATTTTAAAATTTTTGGGTGCATCAGCACTAAGGCTATTTTGCACCCGTCACACTATACGGGGTCCAGCCCCTTACCGTTACACGTAACAACTCTAACGTTGCTTAATTAAAATCATAAAAGATTAAAATGTTCTGACTGTTGTTAAAAGCCGAGGCTGTAAAGAACACTCAGCACAAATAAGGACAAACCACAGGACAACACACACAAAATTATACTGGCCATAGTGCCAGTCGCCAGAGCCTCGTTAGTCTTTAGTCCAGGGTGCACTACGTGGAAGTGAGGTTGACTTTTGGGCGCCTACGTGAAAGGTACCCCTTACACCCCTTACACCCCTTGTTATTTGTTCCTATGAAAATATGATTAGTGTGTACATAAATATGTTGGTGTGTGTAAGTATGTTTATATGTAATATATGTTTCTGTGTAACAAAATTATGATTTATCAACCTCATAACACGAATAACGTGTGTATTCGATTATTTTAAAAATTGATCAAAGGTTCTATCATAAAATGCATCAATGTAATTTTTAAATTCGAGAGTTACTACGGATATGTGGAAGCAACCACTTTCAATTATATTTTACAAGTTATAAAATATTTCCATGTTAAAATATCGCTTCTACGGGCTCTCGTCGTGCTTTTCAAATAAATATAATTACCACAAAGGACAAAGTGTTTTACTTTTTGTTAGTTATGCATAGATTATATAAGAAGTATTTTTATGATGAGAAACCTATTTATTTGTGACAGTACACACACACATTGTGTACAAATTTGTTGTCCAAAATGTTTCAAGAAAATGCAATTCAAATGTCTTGATTGATGGATTGATTGAGTTAGCGTTTTAATTTATGCACACTAAGTCTAATCAAGAATGGACCCACAGTTTAAAGTTGGATCCGAATTACTATGTGCCTCCACCGGGTATTGAACCCAGGACACCTTTATCACCCTACTCAAATGGTAGACTCATTCAAATATTTTGATGAACATTCAAATGAGAAAGTTGTACGTAATAATTAAGTCAATGATGAGCCAGATACCAGAGTTATAAAGGCTTTATACGACAATATAGTACATCTAATTTCCCTACTGTTTTGTGAAGTAAATTAAGTAAGCAGCAACTTTTCTCCGTAGCATTTTGTATGCAATTTCTCATGTAAGAACTAATTATTAGAACAGTAACTTTTCTAGGGGGAAATTTGTACCCCCTCCATATATATTAAAGATAAAAGGGGCAGTCACTTTTCTACGGGGAAATTGTACCCCCTTCTAATATTAGCAGGATTTAATGGGGCAGTCACTTTTCTACGGGGAAATTATACCCCCTCCTAATATAAGCAGTATTTAAGGGGGCAGTCACTTTTCTACGGGGAAATTGTACCCACTGATAATATAAGCAGAATTTAAGGAGGCAGTTACTTTTCTACGGGGAATTTGTACCCCCCCTAATATTAGCAGGATTTAAAGGGCAGTCACTTTATACTGGGAAATTGTACCCCCCCCTAATATTTGCAGGATTTAAGGGGGCAGTCACTTTTCTACGGGGAATTTGTACCCCCTCCTAATATAAGCTGGATATAAGGGGGCAGTCACTTTTCTACGGAGAAATTGTACCCCCTTCTCATATTAGCAGGATTTAATAGGGCAGTCACTTTTCTACGGGGAAATTGTACCCCCTTCTCATATTAGCAGGATTTAAAAGGGCAGTCACTTTTCTACGGGGAAATTATACCCCCTCCTAATATAAGCAGGATTTAAAGGGGCAGTCACTTTTCTACAAGGAAATTGTACCCCCTCCTAATATAAGCAGGGTTTAAGGGGGCAGTCACTTTTCTACGGGGAATTTGTACCCCCTCCTAATATAAGCAGGATATAAGGGGGCAGTTACTTTTCTACGGAGAAATTGTACCCCCTTCTCATATTAGCAGGATTTAATAGGGCAGTCACTTTTCTACGGGGAAATTATACCCCCTCCTAATATAAGCAGGATTTAAGGGGGCAGTCAATTTTCTACGGGGAATTTGTACCCCCTCTTAATATAAGCAGGATATAAGGGGGCAGTCACTTTTCTACGGGGAAATTGTACCCCCTTCTCATATTAGCAGGATTTAATAGGGCAGTCACTTTTCTACGGGGAAATTGTACTCCCTTCTCATATTAGCAGGATTTAATAGGGCAGTCACTTTTCTACGGGGAAATTATACCCCCTCCTAATATAAGCAGGATTTAAAGGGGCAGTCACTTTTCTACGGGGAAATTATACCCCCTCCTAATATAAGCAGGAATAAAGGGGGCAGTCACTTTTCTACGGGGAATTTGTACCCCCTCCTAATATAAGCAGGATATAAGGGGCAGTCACTTTTCTACGGGGAAATTATACCCCCTCCTAATATAAGCAGGATTTAAGGGGGCAGTCACTTTTCTACGGGGAATTTGTACCCCCTCGTAATATAAGCAGGATATAAGGGGGCAGTCACTTTTCTACGAGGAAATTGTACCCCCTTCTCATATTAGCAAGATTTAATAGGGCAGTCACTTTTCTACGGGGAAAATGTACCCCCTTCTCATAATAGCAGGATTTAATAGGGCACTCACTCTTGTACGGGGAAATTATACTCCCTCCTAATATAAGCAGGATTTAAAGGGGCAGTCACTTTTCTACGGGGAAATTATACCCCCTCCTAATATAAGCAGGAATAAAGGGGGCAGTCACTTTTCTATGGGGAATTTGTACCCCCTCCTAATATAAGCAGGATATAAGGGGGCAGTCACTTTTCTACGGGGAAATTGTACCCCCTTCTAATATTAGCAGGATTTAATAAGGCAGTCACTTTTCTACGGGGAAATTATACCCCCTCCTAATATAAGCAATATTTAAGGGGGCAGTCACTTTTCTACGGGGAATTTGTACCCCCTCCTAATATTAGCAGGATATAAGGGGGCAGTCACTTTTCTACGGGGAAATTGTACCCCCTCCTAATATAAGCAGGAATTAATAGGGCAGTCACTTTTCTACGGGGAATTTGTACCCCCTTCTAATATAAGCTGGATATAAGGGGGCAGTCACTTTTCTACGGAGAAATTGTACCCCCTTCTCATATTAGCAGGATTTAATAGGGCAGTCACTTTTCTACGGGGAAATTATACCCCCTCCTAATATAAGCTGGATATAAGGGGGCAGTCACTTTTCTACGGAGAAATTGTACCCCCTTCTCATATTAGCAGGATTTAATAGGGCAGTCACTTTTCTACGGGGAAATTATACCCCCTTCGAATATAAGCAGGATTTTAACGGGCAGTCACTTTTCTACGGGGAAATTATACCCCCTCCTAATAAGCAGGATTTAAGGGGCAGTCACTTTTCTACGGGGAAATTGTACCCCCTCCTAATATAAGCAGGATTTAATAGAGCAGTCACTTTTCTACGGGGAAATTGTACCCCCTTCTCATATTAGCAGGATTTAAAAGGGCAGTCAGTTTTCTACGGGGAAATAATACCCCCTCCTAATATAAGCAGGATTTAAAGGGGCAGTCACTTTTCTACGGGGAAATTGTACCCCCTCCTAATATAAGCAGGGTTTAAGGGGGCAGTCACTTTTCTACGGGGAATTTCTACCCCCTCCTAATATAAGCTGGATATAAGGGGGCAGTCACTTTTCTACGGGGAAATTATACCCCCTCCTAATATAAGCAGGATTTAAGGGGGCAGTCACTTTTCTACGGGGAATTTGTACCCCCTCCTAATATAAGCAGGATATAAGGGGGCAGTCACTTTTCTACGGGGAAATTGTACCCCCTTCTCATATTAGCAGGATTTAATAGGGCAGTCACTTTTCTACGGGGAAATTGTACCCCCTTCTCATATTAGCAGGATTTAAAAGGGCAGTCACTTTTCTACGGGGAAATTATACCCCCTCCTAATATAAGCAGGATTTAAAGGGGCAGTCACTTTTCTACGGGGAAATTGTACCCCCTCCTAATATAAGCAGGGTTTAAGGGGGCAGTCACTTTTCTACGGGGAATTTGTACCCCCTCCTAATATAAGCTGGATATAAGGGGGCAGTCACTTTTCTACGGAGAAATTGTACCCCCTTCTCATATTAGCAGGATTTAATAGGGCAGTCACTTTTCTACGGGGAAATTATACCCCCTCCTAATATAAGCAGGATTTTAACGGGCAGTCACTTTTCTACGGGGAAATTATACCCCCTCCTAATATAAGCAGGATTTAAGGGGGCAGTCACTTTTCTACGGGGAAATTGTACCCCCTCCTAATATAAGCAGGATTTAATTGGGCAGTCACTTTTCTACGGGGATTTTGTACCCCCTCTTTTAAGTGGGAATTGACAGGCAGTCATTTTTCTACGGGGATATTTTACCCCCTGCTTAATTGACGGGAACTGAAAAGGGCAGTCATTTTTCTCTGTAGAAAATTGACTGTACAGTCATTTTTCTACGGAGTCCAAATTCCCCGTCACGAAGACGGGGAATTCGGACTGCGTAGAAAATTGACTGTACAGTCACTTTTCTACGGAGTCCAAATTCCCCGTTACACCGGGATCAGTTGCATGACAACCAGCAGCAAAGGAATTCCGAAATATAATGTTGCCCGAGGGATGCTTAAATGGCTCCATCAATATTCCCGGGGAAAAGTCGTAAACACCATATATATAATAATGAAGGTACTATGAAAGGTCGGTGCGTGGTTGGAAGATGAAAGATTCGGGTGGCAGATGGAACCAGTCATAAAGGTAACTTCGAAAATTAATAGCGGTATTTTGCTGGGAGCAGAATGAACTTACAGTACTGTGTTATTGCAAGTTCAACGGCTGTTTCACGAGCTTTTCATAAGGCAGCTTACAGTCTTGATGGTAGTTATGGTGCAGTGTTAAAAAGTTTTAGATTTTCAAACTTTTAGTTTGCAGTCGCTCCTGAATGAAGTCAATAGTTACAGGTTTAGTTTTTGCTAGTTTCGTAGTTGCGATTAAAACCTGCCAACTGACAAAACTGTTTCCACATCAACAAGAAATATAAGCTCCAGTGTCCTTTCTCTATACAAAAAATTAATGAACGTATTAATTGTTAATTCAATTGTGTTAAATTTGCCATCCGGACATGACGTGGTGTTTTATTAATTAAAATAAGTTGCCACTACAATGAAGATCAATAATCAAAGATTGGGAAGTTTGTATCAAGAATTTGATACAAGAGTAATTTATATTAGCACGTACGTTATGTTGATACCGAATAACAAGCTTGAACCAATATATTAAATGGTTTGTGTGTACAGTGTAATCTCGTGTAATTGTTATTGTCATCATGGCAAAATGTGTATGTTGGTGCATATGATTGGAGTTCGGTGCACAAGATAGGCTAATCGTAGACCACGGAGACAAGTTAAATTGTTTAGTATACCAATCATCAGTAACAAAAATGTGAATTGCTTTGTGGAGAATGTATCAAAGTTAAATTGATTACTGCCGGAAGGAAAAAAATGGATGCATAGCGAAGTCCAATCGTATTGCTGTCAAGTCGTATAGGAAACGTCCGGAATTACAAAGTGGAATAAAAGTTGGTGAATTTAAACTAGCTTTGTATGGATTGTTGCCATATTCATTGTATTGCCAAAAAGAAAGAAAATTATTAGTGTGCGTCAGTCGTATTGATATTAGTAAGGCTCTGATCTTTATTGTCATTTTCCTGAACCTGTGTCTTTACGCCAAAGTTAATTTTAACTCTTTCCTATCTTCTGTGAACACAATTGTTGGTTTTATTGGTCATGTAAATATATGATTTTACGATATTTTAGTTGTCGTGTTTTGACTAAAAACATGGTATAAATAGCATACCTTTGCCATATATTGAGGATGTTTTTAACATTTCATCAGATATTATTCATAAAATTATGTTTTGTGCCCGTAGTGCAAAGGAATTATGGTTTCGATTCCCTTCTTTTTCTTAGAAATATGTTACTATGAAGTGGGAAAATACGGAATTTACAAGGAATGTGCTGTGAAACAAAGCATGAGAGTAAACGTTTTTCTTCGCCCTAAAAAGTATGAATTCATTTTATCCCTTTACAGGGTAAACAACATGTAAAGGACACTTTCCTACAAAAGCAGTGATTTTGTAAAATTCTTAATTAAGGTATACTGGGTTAGATGCTAATTTTCAGTTATTTAGGCCATATTTTGGTGACATTTAAGACAAACGCCTGCACATTTCTCAGTTTTAGGTCATAGGAATGCGAACTGTATTAATTAGCTCTCAATATATGTTAATATATTTTAGAAATTTTGCATGAATCAGATATCTTGCATATTTTGGATTCATATCAGAGTCAATATTTCCCCATCGTCTAGGTGGAATTTTCGCTGTGCTACCCATTATTTCATTTTGCCTACTTGTGTAGGCGTGTTAATATAATCTATTGCAAGAATCGTGTACCCTTGATGTGGCGTGGGCGCTTTCAACATCAGGAAAAGGTATTGAATAGACTTGAGTAGGTGGTGCAAACAGCTGGATAAATACTTCCTACAGTAATAAATTTCAGAGGAAAATTAATAGAAAGGGTACTTATTGTAAAGGATGCTCTTAGAGAATTTTGAGTAACAAACAATTCTCTTTTATTGACCATAGTCTTGTGTAAATTCAGTTGGGAAATTTCGTTTGTTGTTTTCCTCCTATCTGTTACTATACAAGTTGATATTATCGACAATTTGTTTAATGGGAATCGTGCTCAGTGTGGCGTTAGTGGTCTTGGCGCGATAGTATCGATAGGTTAATTTTATCTGCACTACTCGATATCTGAGCTTAATCAGAAGATGCTGAAATGGACTCCGTTGAAGTTTATCCAACGATTTACAGCTTCTTCGTTTGATTGTAATATATTTTAATGTATTAATATTACTCATATCAGCGTGATATTGCCTCAGAGGTAGCAGAAAGAAAAGGTTGAATTCCTTTTTTGAATTTTTTAATTTTTTAATGTGCATATTACTAGAAACTTTTATTATTATGTCCATTCTTTCGGTTTTAAGAGCTCGTAATAAATCGATTAAATTATTTTTTCCATCAAAGAAGGGAGTGGTTTTATTTTTAAAAATCAAAATTTAAAATCGTGGTTACCAATTAGAAAAGGTTGCTAATACCCGTCCGGTGGCAAGGGTTAACATCCAGTACAGTACCCATCCTTTCTATTTCCCGTGGCAGGGTAAATATACAGCCAAGCAATGTGCACGTTAAGCAAATACATGTGCTGCGCATGTATTTCCAGTGGCCAAAGTTTGTTATTTTTAAGTCCACTTTATAGTGAGATAAGCTAATCGGGACTGGACCTGCAGTTTAAAGTAGGATCAGACACACTCTTCAATGTGCACCCACCGGGAATCGAACCCGGGAGACCTTGATTACAAGACGACGACGTTACCACTACGCCATCAGGAGGCCTATTTTATTTCAGCAGCATCGCCTTTGTTCTGACGTCATGCATCGGTAGGCGGGGCTTGTGGTACGTTTATGTGTGAAAGGGAGACCCCGCTATTCTGTACGCTTGGAGACCGGACGCCTGATGATAATTTTGCACAGCGCGGCAAAGGTAATGGAATTGTCCACTCCCCAATTGGCACGCCTGTTACGGAGGAAATGACAAAGTGCTAAAGCATGTGGAATTATCCGCGGAGAGGACCGTGAAATAGTAGCCGACCTTTCATGCGTTGTTCACATGGCGCTCTTTGGTGTATAGGGTTAATTGCGAGGACGGGAAGAAAGCGCAATGTCAAAGGGAATAATGTGAAGCGGTTGGGAGGGCGAGAGTCGCACACACACACAGCTTACAACTTCAACGGTATACAGGGTGTTGCCGTACAGCACTGGCAAATCTTCACACTGTGTAGAGATCATCAATATGAACTTTTCTTAACGGTTTGCTTGTTTGGGACCTCGTTTTGTCGCTATGAACTACCCCAAAACTGTGTTCTTTCCGCGCTTTCCAGAATTCACCAACGTGCATCAGACTGGTGCATCAAAAATGACGTCAAATTCGGTGAAATTCGGAAAGCTTCATACTGAAAGAAGTGAAAGTTACATTCGGAATGCGCACGTATATCTGCGTTTATCAGGGAAAAAATCACCATCAGTGACTAAATCACAGAAGATATTTCATGAATATTATATATTTTCATTTAACATCTTATTTTGCATGTGAAGTACGAATTTAAGTGGTATTCTTTTGTAAAGATATCGATTCTTGCAAATGGATGCATTCCTGAATGTTGCAGCAGAAGATGGACGCATGTTTTGTTGCATCGGCATACTTTATTTCACTTTGCGTGCAAGTGAAGGAGTAATAGTATTTAAAATGTCGACATTTTATGTCTGCATCCAGTTTATTCGTCCTCCGTGCAACAAAACCGTCGTGACATTCCGTACTATTGCCTACAGAACGCATATCACGAATCGGAAGAAGCTTCAGTGCAGACGACGCCATTTTGATTCACCAGCCGCACCAGCTCTTGAGGCTGGTGTAAATCGATTACGTCATGGTTTAACCTGGTGAAAGCTTTGGTACGCCCCGATGAAATACGGAACGCCGAAGCGTGCATCAGCGGTGCACCAGCCCTTCCACCAGTGGAATCTGGAAAGTGCGGCTTAATCTTGTATATGTGCATCCACGATGCACAGATCCACATTTACCACTGGCGCTTATCTTTGTGTCTTATCTGGTGTGCAAAAGTTAAGGACGAAGTTGAAAAGAGTAACGTAAAGCTGTATGCAGCAGTAGTAGCAGCACTAAAACACAAGCATGTAATAAACTGTTAATAAGAACGGGCGAAGCAACGTACGTAATAAAGTCGTGTGATGTACGGTTTACGACGCAGCCCAATTACGTTAGTTGAACAGGAGTCACCGGATCGCGTGCATGAGTGTCGCATGCGGTCGATTTTGTTTACTTTGTGCTAAGAGACAAGAGCATCTTGATGCATTCGCTCGTGATTGAATAATTGAGAGGCTTCAGAAGGGGTAATTTGTGATAAGTATGCCTAAAGACTTAGTTTTCGCCTATGGCAACGGGAGACTGTTTTCCACCCAAAAGCACCCACATAAAGGACCACCGTCCGGCCGCACAGTTCAAGAGGCATCGACAAAATAACAATATGCGAGAGAACAAGAGCATAGGTCAAAATATCGCAGTTTACTGTGGCCAGGTGACTACACAAAGGTGGACTATTTACCCAACGGCAATTACGCTATGCCCTATAAACGCATGTTCATCGGGCACCCTTTATAGGGGTCCAAAGATAATAAGAACTTGATAATTGGGCAGTGGGTTACGTTACTCTTCCCTAAAATTAGTCTCTTAGCGATTCTCGATGCCACCCAGTCTGGTGTGAAGTAGGAAGAAGGTAACTCCCCGAAAACATCACTGATAAATATGACGCCTTCTGTGTTACGTACGGACACATTACGATTGCTGTCTATGTGAAAATCCAGATACTGGAAGGAGGTGCTGTAACTGGTGCGTACTACTGTAATGTGGCAATCCTTCCCCATATTCGTCTGTTCCAAGGTGTCTCTCGCCTCACAGTTCCTGTTTATGGATAATAACACCACACTCCATCATACAGCGGCTGCTGGCGGTCTGTTTAAAACAGGCATTCGGCGGATGGGTTGGCCAGCACATTCTACTGATATAAATCCCATACAAAATGCGTTGAACGCCTTGGACTGTCAGAGAACTTAAGAAGGAATGGACAAAACTGCTTCAAGAACTTTGGAACAACCTAATGCGGCATATGGGTAGACAGTACTTGTTTGTTTGAATGCGGCATATGGGTAGACAGTACTTGTTTGTTTGAATTTTGTTTTGAGTCCAATTTTATGCACAGATGGGCTAATTGAGACTGGACCTACAGTTTAAAGTGGGATCCGAACCACTATATGCCTTCACTGGTATCGAACCCGAAAGCCCTTGATGGGTAGAAGGTGCATATCATGAATCGACGTTAGGTTGTTCCCTACTGAGCACCTCCTCTTTCCTTTGTACAGTCTGCGGCAGTGATGCATCTGCACCATAGCACCCAGTACTTGTAACTAGTTCTGAATAAGTTACACTTTATCGTTTTTTTATTTGTGTAGGTAAATCAACCAGAAACTAGTGGAGATAATTTAATATGGCTTTCACATATCCGGCCACTCATGTGAGATGTTTGTCAAAATATTGCTCAAACGTAAGTTTAGCACACCAGCGTATTCATGCTTTGTATTTGCTATCCTGTAACGATGGCTTTTCCAGTTCCCATCCCTGTAATCCCTACAGAAACATGGTACGAATCGGCTTTTGAGATTGACGCTACTGATGCGAAGTTTGCCGTCTAAAGCACTCTTTTAAAAACTTTGTCGTGTAATCTCGGAGCTACGCGATAACTTTCTCGATTTGCGACTTCCGCATCGATCGCTGTCGTTTCCGCATTGTGAAGTTCACTCAGGCAACGTGAGCGAAGCAAAGTTCAGGAAATTTGATCAAGTGAAGCAGGCGTAAATGTTATAACCTTTTCCACGCGCGTTTTGTATGGACTTTCTGCAGTAGTGGGGAAAATGGATGAAGATGGATTGGAATTTTTTTTATTGCTTTCTTGACCTCTTTCTCTTCTTTGTCGTTTAAGTTATAATGCTTACACGAACAGAATTTTGTTGGGCAGTAAGGTAGAATTTTTATTTTCCATCCAAAAGCATTTGAGATCCAGAGTTTTTTGCAAATTGACAGTCGCAATTTTAATATGGTTTAATGCAAGTTATGGCAATGAGAAACGGATGTACAGTCCCTAACACTTCTAGTTTATAACAATCCCTAGCAGACCAATAAGATCGTAGAACTGCCCGTGCCTAGACAATTAACGAAGCACAGCATGGCTGTATTTACTACCTAGTATATTATGATCCTGAAAATAAAGAAAAGTAGCGCTGATTTTGATTCAGCATTACAAGAATACAAAAACATGTATAATTCAAGGGGGATAAATTTTACCGAGTAATTCGAATTATCTAAGTTCAAATTAAAAAGAGTCCACTGTATTTTGATTTGACATTCCTTAAAGTATGCTGTGATTAGTTTCAGATTGGTACGAAAGACATCTTTGTCATGTGGGAAACTAAAATACGAATTGCTCGTCAGTGTGCTTAGCTTATGAAAATTGCAAAAGTTTGAGATTCAACAAAAAAAAATTGACACCGAGAATTATACGTGCATTCTGCGTGAAATGCCAATAGTCCATTCTTAAAAGAAAACTCTTTAGAATAAAATATTCACAAACAGTCTATGTCCATCATAGTCACATGAAATAGGAAAAGGGGGAAACTGGTGTCACCGCATAACAAATTTCGTATCGACTTATAATGATAATGGTTAGTGGGTCGCGTTATAGAATTATAGCTAGAATTGCACTTATTAGTCTGAACCATAAAGGGCAGTATTATAAATGTAGGAAAAATTCCGTTTTATCACCCTCCTCTGATGTGACAAATATCAGAGACACAAAGTATTTTTACAAGAAATGTGAAAATGAAAGGGAAGAATTGCACACATACCGTAACATTTATATCTCTAAAATTTAGAAAATGTAAGCAGGAAAACATAATTATTCTGTGCAAATATTCTTTTGTCTCTGTGACAGACATTGTAACAAGCATGCACACATTTCATTAGCATTATTACCAATTGACAACCGATGCGTAGATGTATTATATAACGTATAAATGGAAACATTGTCATAAATTTGAATTCATACGTATTTCGGGGCAAGCTTGAATTTTTTGGTCCCTGTGTAATACTTTTGAAAAATACCAAATCATCACTTGGTGGACCTTATGTGGCAACTTCAAGAAACTCATTAAACTGTTTGCACAGGTGTAAGACAAAACAACACGAAGGTAAACATATCTCTGTACAGTGGATCTGCTTTCTACTACAGTTAAGCACACCACAACCGTTTAGTTAAAAACCTATCGTGTTGTTTGCGGTACAAGGTAAATAATTAAATAAGCTGATTTAGTACTTAACGGTTATTCACTGCATAAGTTTTTGTGACCTAGTTTCCCTTCAAACTTAATTGCCTATTAACCCATATATCTCTTTATTTTCCGGATTTAAGAGGCTGACAAACTTGTTCATGGCCTGCTAATTAATGTAAGCACTGAACAAATGAACGCTTTATTTTGATTCGGTCACTGTAAACAACTTGCTGCATATGGTAAGAAGACCCAAATTGAAATCCTTTCTTTTTTCTCTCCCTCTCTTTCGTCAAGCTATGTCATTGTTTGTGTTTCTGCGATTCCACTTAAAACCAGAAATGTTGGCTTGTAAATTAAGTTGTCAAAAGGAGAACCGAAGGATTTTCTCCGTAGTTCGAGTCTCTGTGATTCTTCGAACGATTGATGGTTAGGACTAAGTATAGGGATGGTATCGAGATCCTTTTAAAATCGAGACGAGAACGAGATACGATTAAACCCCTTCGAGATTTGGTGTCCGGAATTACAGGGACTTATAATACTTACGAAATTTGAGAAATATCAAACCAAATTGGCTTTTACTGTAGGACTTCTTCAGACATACCAAGGGGTGATATCTACCTGATATATTATTACAATAATAAGTATTATTGTAATAATGTAAGTATATTTACAAAGCAACAATTACAATGCTGGTAGTTAGGACCTCAGTTGAACGTGGGAAGTGGCCTTCCCGATTAATCTATCCGACCATAAAAGTGACTTAAAACAAGAAAACTTTTGGTATAAATTGTCATGGAAACAACGGTCGCAATTAAGTAGGACCTTATAATTATGGCCCCCTAAGTTGCATCACCCTCTGATTATTCCCCTGACTGTAAACTAGACTGGACTGCAGGTACTCCCCGGTGACATAGTGGTAACGCCGCCAACTTGTAATCAACGGGCCTAGGATTCGTTCCCAGGTAGAGGCACATTGCACGGTGGTTCGGCTGAGCATAAAATGGAATTAAAACAACTTTAATGGGCTTGAATACGAAAGTTATGACTAGCTTACAGCATCTAGGTAAAGATTACTGATATGATGTAGTTTACATTAATATTTACAAATTTACCAGAGTAGAGGAACGTAACATATCTAGCACGTTTGCAAACAAAGTGCATGAGGGATTTCTTAAAAGCCACCGGCAAAAGAAAGCGTGGGTTGGATGAGATTTGGTTTTTCCCGAGAAGGGAATGAGCTATATTTCAGTCATACTCGGGATCATGAAACCTTTTTAAATATTCTCTACTCCACTCCACTCCATTCATTACAGCTATACAAAGCTTATCTGACTCACCTGTCCAAATAGCGTGCTCACGCGTATTTCTCCAACTTGTTTTACTGATTTATCTTAATAAAATCTCGCATAATTGCCGTAAATTTACTCGCTTCATAATTTTCTGTCAGGTTCCCTTTCGCCCCTTGTTGAAGCTCTTTTCGATATATTCTGGTTGTAGTGTGCGTGACTAGCCTCGCTTTATTCCCATTATAATGCCTTTGGTAGACACACTTGTATCCCTCTGTAGGTACGATGAGAAGCCAGAGATTCTCGGTTCGAATCTCTGAAAAGACGTGTGTTCATGTTTTCCTTAAACTATTAACAAAGAGGTTGCATGCGTGTGCTTCTACAAACAGGCAAGAACGTGAATGTGTTAATTCCAAGAACATCATTGAAGGTAATCTCTTTCGATGCGAGTCTGTGGTGACCACGCGGTGTTCAATTAAATTTTGGCATTTTGGAGGGTAAAATTAACTGCAGCGGTTCAACCGGCAGGGCGTCTGACCGCCAGGCTGGAGATCTGGAGTTGGTTCCTGGCGTGAGTGATTTCTGGAATTCTTTTATCCGTGTATGGTACAACTAGAAGATAGGTTGAGCTCTTCAGATTGTACTGGGTTTCCCAGTGTCGAGCAAGATCTGGAACATAGAGTTTCTAAAATATAAGCATAATTCACCGACAGCACAAGGTTAATTTCCCTATATAAAGCCATCAATATCTGACAATACTGCAGCGGATATTTTCTGGGACATTTGTCCCTTTACACTTCTACGTATATATCAGTCTTGAAATTAATGCCAGTGAAAATAAATTTTAATGATATAATCATTGTGTGTGTGTTTTATATAAATAATACATGGTATAGGCGCATATAATTTTAGCTCTGAGTGATGAGTGTAATCAGAATGTAAAGTGTCTGATGTGAGTGTATGTATTAGCCAGTGTTTTATCTCTTTCTCTAGCACCAAGATGTAGGGTGCAGTATGTCTGGAATAGATCAGCAAGACCGGAATGGGGGCGGGGAGAGTTTGGATGCTGTCCTATTACGGGGCATGTCCCGTAGTGTCAGCGACTCCACTCTCCGTCAACCCCGCCCCAATCTTACTTTGCCTCTTCCTTCCGTGACGTCCCTTATGCAGTTCAAGGTAAGTTGATGAATCAGCTGTCCCATTCTTAGTAAACCAGAGTTTTTGTACATAAGATGTCCAGATGGTAAGGGGTCCGACTGTCATGCAGGAGGCCCAGTTTCGATTCTCAGCTGGGAATTTTTTTTTCAACAATCTCCCTGCATGAAGGCTCTCTGGGGTTCATCCAGCATCTAGTAAATTGGTACCTTGGAAAAGGGGAGGGGTGAAGACTGCCAAAGTGTGGTAATGATCACATCACTCCACAATGGCCGAGATCCTGAATGTTTGGAGCCCCCCCCCCCCCCCAATGTGCCTTCATGGCAAGATGCAATTAGCAAGGGTTACCTAGCTTTATATAAGTAAGATCTGTTTATTATGTGGAAAAATGTACATATTTCAGAAGGTTTTCGCTTTTTTGTTTTTATATAAATGTATAAGAGTAGGAACTGAGTTGAAGCACCAACTGTAAGCACATAATCAAAACTATATTTACTATTGTATTTATCAGTATTATGTTCAATTTTAGATTGTATTAATGCAATTATGGAGGATTTTATTGAAATGGAACAAAGTTTCTGCTACAAAGGGTTTAATTATTTGCTCAATAAGAGAGAAAGCAGTGTATTTATATTCTAATGTAAGTTTTCCTCCTTTGCAGAAAGAACTCAGCCTGTCAAGAAGGAGCAGTCGAGTTGCTCAAAGGAAAAGCTTCATCTCAACCACCTCGCCAACATTGCCAAGATGTCACTCACCAATATCAGGTAAATGTTACTTTTTTTCATCAGTGTTACTCGTTTACTTGTTTGCCTTTTCGTTCTTTCTTGCACATCCCGATATGGTAAATAAGTGAAATTATTTGAGTCAGTGTTGTCTTCTCTTGCTGTGTGTTAGTGCGTTTTACAATCAATGAATTCAAGAAGAATATGCTATGTTAGAATACAGATAACAGACAAATGTTAAGTCTAATAATAAATGAAAGATCCAATGATAGTAAATCAAAAAAAAAATCCACAATTTTTATATTGCAAATTGCATCACTTTTCTACACAATTCTTCTACTTGGCCACACATTTAGTTAGAAGCTTGTATCAGCACCACAGAGTAGTATGTACGGGAAGTTTGGTCCAAATTTTATCGAGGCACTACTCCTCACGTTGCACTACCTGATGATACCAAGATGATGACCACCACTATCTAACTATTTATAATTTAACCTCAAGAGAAGAACCCCCCTTCAATCCTGAAAAATCAAACTTCTTCAAAATAAAAATTCTTAAGACTGCTACTGCAGCCATCGCTTCCTTTACATCCTCATCACATCAAAATCCTCTCCCAAGCAGCCCAAAATGGTAAAAATCAAATGGTGCCAAATCTGGACTGTGAGAAGGATACTCCAAGACTTTCAATTCAATTTCATAAGGCCAGTGTGGTATTTGAAAAATTTTCAGTGGTAAACTCTGTGCTTCTCTTAAGAAATCCATACATTATGTAAACTCAAAATATAATATCAACCCTTCCCCCTAAGTGCCAAAAATTATCAACCAGTGGGGGATGTTCTAGCCAATAATGAATGAACTCCCTGTTCAAGTACCATCCTGTGCATGGGTGTCCTATGTACTGTCTGCAGACAGCCATTGTAGTGAAACAATAAGATGCCGTTTGATATTCCCCTTTCTTTGTGAAGGTTGTTGGACAACCCCAAGCATTTTCCGTCAGTCGCACTTGTGCAACCATTTCTAATTATTTTTACTCCATTTATCTACAACTTTTATGAAAGATAGCACTGTTCTCATACTGAATCTGTTCATGTGGGACACTTGCACACACAAAGGATATCAGATTTTCGCTCTTCCTTTCGATTCTCAGGATTTTCATCCACATTCACCATTTTGTAGCTACTTTCACACTAACTGAAAGGTCAACCAGCTTGCTTTGCTGACTATTCACATGACACCCCACAATATCCATCCTTCTCTTCCTGTTTTCTTAGAAATCACAGGAGTGCAGAAGCTTTTGAGGATTCCTCACAGACCCAACAATAGTAAATATGAAATTGGAGGTTTCCTGGTAACATAATTTGTACATTCTTGAGTGACCAGCCAGGTTAGATCGAAACTTGTTTCCAACATTTTGAGAAGTCACACAGCTCTCTTCTTCAGGGTAGGGCCTCCCCAATGGCATAGTGGTAACATCGTCACCTTGTAATCAAGGGGTACCAGGTTCGAGAGCCACATTGCACAGTGATTTAGATCCCACTTTAAACTTTAGGTCCAGTCCCGATTAGCCTATCTGTGCATGAAGCAGACTTAAAACAACACATCAAATAATCAATTTATTCGGGAAATGCAATGAAGAGACCGCACGATGTGCACGATTGGCCTACCTTAAATGTATGTAGGACTATTAGGTAAATCAGTTTGTGAATTGATTTGGGCACCTTTCTTGTTGCTTCATTGGGCAAAGCATCAGTGATTCCTATAGTTCCTAGTTTATAAATCACTCAGAAGCATTATGAAGCAAGTAATTTTGAGGGCAATGGCCTACTATGCAGCTTTCCTTGACTGAATAAATATTTCCTTTTTCGCTTTGGTGTAACTTTCTGGATTGGAATCCACTGCTTCATATTGAGGTGGCTCCCCAATTGCTGTCATGAGTTAGGTTGCTTCTATGGGTTGAACCAGATGCCACTCCTGCACTCAAGATTGGGCATCTTTTCCCCAAGTAGCAAAATATGCATTGAACATCCCTCATTCATCCATTCTGTCCCAAGTCTTGGTAAAACATGACCCTATTTTGAACACTATATATAGAATGGACTGTTAAACATTTTTTGCATGTACTGTTAAAAAAATGGCATAAAAAATTACTGATATTGATAACTGGTGATAGTGTACAGATCAAGTGTAAAAAGTTGAGCATTTTTTTAGTACAGCTTTTATCAGCTTACCTGGCAGCAAATAAATAATAGTGATGACTTCCAACTTGGTGGATGTATAATGCTTTTATGGACTTCCTGTTATTCAAGCACCTTGTTATGCATTTTAAAATACTTGTTAACTTTCATACATTTTTAAATATGCAATTTATTTCCACCATTTTGTTAGTTCTATGTGCGATTTTTCTTCATTTCCATGAAAGCTGTCCTGAAATAATAGAAATGCAAACTTCTGTAAAACTGTTTAAGTGTATTAAAACATCAGATCAGTAAAATTATATGCCATGCTACTGATCTTCTGATAATCCCATTATCAGTAAATTAACTAATCTCATACTTAATATACAAACATGAAAATGTGACCAAGCCTTTTTAGTTTTTCCTTGAACGGTGGTGTTTTGTTTTGAGCACTGATTTTGTGAGTAATTTGGTCACACCTAATGTTACACTTCCAGGAGAACTTGCGCCATGGATTTTATGCTCAACGTTTACTTAAAATACATTTATAATTAAGATACTGTGCTCTTGCTTCTTTACATTAAATTGGTGGTGTTTATAATTATTTAATATGTATTTATTTTAAACTTATTTATTGCAGGAAGCCCTCTCGAAAGTCCTCGAATGTCACCAAGTCAGCATTTTGCATTCGCACCCGTAAAAAGGTAATATTTTTTTGTCCAAAAATATATTTTTGAAATACTAAAATTAAATCTGTAAAGTCTGTATCTGCATTGTTGATATTAACATCTCAAATTTTCCATTTATTTTAATTGTTTTCTACAAAATGATATGATCACACTTTGATTTAATGTTAAACATTGATTTCAATGTTTTTGAATTGTAGGCAAATATTGCCAGATAAATGAAGTTTATTATATATATATGTATGGTGATGCATATCAACAAGAAAATATTTAAAATATCTTAAACTTTTCCATGCATGACGTAAAAACCACAATTTGCATATAAAATACAAAATGTACAATCTTTGTTTACATAACCTCTTACTGAAGAATACATTCAAAGTAGAGACTTTACTACTTCATATTATTTCTGAACTCTCCTATTCATAAGTCTTTTAGTTTGTTTAGTAATTCAGAGTTTCTATTATACCAAAATATTTTATTCTAAATTTTTGCAGAGGAGATGGTAGGCGTTGGTCTGTAGCTTCATTGCCTTCATCAGGGTATGGAACTACACCTGGCAGTTCAAATGTTTCGGTGAGTACATTTCAAGTGTTTTGTATGGGTATTCTTAAAGTTCAATAATGCACAGTAAATTCAGTCATTGAAGCAAATCCTAGAGGTTAGCATGGAGAGATACAAGAGTGTCTATGCTGTGTTGAGTACAAAGATACAGGAATTCCCACAATTACAAGGATTACCCACAATAAAAGTTCAAGACAAGTTATTCCATAGCAAATGCTAATATGTCCCACCTACATGCAAGACTATGCTTCATATGCTGTTAAAGTTTCCTTGTTGGGCCTCCACAATGCTGCAGTTGCCAGCATGGTTGCCTTGTAACTAGGAGGATATCAGGCTCTTTTGCTTGTAGTGTAACATTGCACAGCTTTATTTATTCTACATTAACTGTAAATTTAGTTCCAATTAGCATGTCATAACGTGGACTGTATATAGTTTTCTTCACTCTTTTCTCATAATACAATAGCTTCATCACTTCTTGTTCTTAAACTTCCTGTTTCTTTGAATTTAGTTGTTGTATCATTTATGAATTTTCGTCATGCAAAACATAGAAACTCATGTGTAGTAATGGTTCAGTGAAATCACAAGGACACATGATATTCATTGTAAAAGACAGTTATCAAAGAAATGGTGTTATTGCATTTCCTTTTCCATAATAACATATATACCTTAATAGTTTTTGCATACAGATGACCATACCCTCACAAAAAAAAAAACTTTCTACTTAAGAGTACTTGCATGACGACATGTATTTTTGTAGATAAAAAACACTAAAGATACTGACCAAGGCTATCTTTATTATGTATAAAACACTATACATATAATGTTTCAATCCTATATCAGGGTCTTTTTCAGACTAAGAACTGAACTAACTAACTTTTGTGTTTTTTATAGCATGGAAACAAGGCTTAATCGTGTTACCTTTAGTAGGAGTTTACTACTATTTGAACATGTATGCCAATGTCATATACCATGAATATTGATCTGCTGACATATTTTTGGCATGTTGATTTTATTTCAATTTTCTATTAAATACCCTGCTGACCTCCATGGCAGAGTGTTGAACACAGCATGTTAGGCATCATTATTTCAACAATATATTTTCTGAGTGAACAACTAGGGATGATTATGTACTAATGATCTCCTGCTGATTTGTTTTGTGTAGATAGTATATTAATTCAGCATAAACAATGTGTGTGGTTGTTAGAGTGCCACATAAAATATCTACATACAAAATAAAATTAAACATTAGAAAGAAGGAGAGATCATTTTATGTGGTATCTTTAATTGGAATAGATTGTTTTATATCTAGTTTCAATCATGTACAGTTTAAGTATCAGTAATTGTGGCATTCTATTTAATTTCATTACTTTCACACTAATACAATTTTAATATTTTGTTGTTATTGTTGTTTTCATATATGCTTTCCCTTACAGTCACAATGCTCCAGTCAGGAAAGATTACACCAGTTACCAAATGTACCAACTTCTGATGAACTGCGCATGCTTACTCGTCATTTCTCCTCAAATGACAGCAATCCAAGCCTTGAGGAGGAGGGAAGGCGTTCTCCACTTCATCGGCCACGCTCAAGGAGTTTAAGGTAATTCTAATGCATGTGTTAATTTATAGAAATGATACATACATATTTAATATATGGTAGAAATGTTGTCATAAAACATTAGTTCCACAAGGTACCTTACTTAATTATCATTCAAGGTAAACATAGCTTTATAAATGAAACCATGCTCTTTGGTAGCATTTAGAATATTCCCATCACTGTTCACAAATTACATCTGACTAGGTAGTGTCTAGTAACCAACTAACTAAAGTTTTGGACTTTTGTAATTATTTCAACATAAATATAATAAATTCACATTTATATGTTTATCCAAGAAATGCTGAGAAGTTTTGTCATTGTTTAATTTAAATGGTTCAGCAGTCCACTCAACCTTCCATTATGTTCTTCTACATGACTATATCTGAGGAATAATCATGCTGATAATACCACTCTCACTTGAGTTTGGAGCTTTGCCTTCATATCATGTTGTAGTGCTACTGACAGGAAGGATGACTTTCATAACTGAGTTTAAAGCAATATCATGCTTTATCCCACCTTTCTTCAATAGGAGCAGCTCTTCTCTTTCTTATAAGCAATGTTATAACTGCCACAAAATCTGGGGAAAAAGTAGTGTGTGTTAGTGAAACCAACCTTGCACAAGCCAAAATAAGTCTTGTCTTCCTTCCTTGCTTCAGGTCTTGCAGAGGCTTTCTCATATTTAATTCCAGAAGAGGTTTTCCTCAATCTTAACTGCTTCATCACTTGTTGAAGTGAACACTGTAATTAAAGTAATTGAATTGTTAGCAGCTCCCAACCTAAATTCATGCAACGTATGATGAGCATTACGAAATGAACACTGTAAAATAGTGTTTTATTTCTCATCAAATTTGTTCTTCTGTTGAACAAAATTTCTCCATGATACCAAAATTACCTGTTCACATGTACATAAATACATGAAAAATGACTTTACATTTTATACAAAATAAAATTTCTCCTGCACATACATTACTGCCATGAACCACATGTCACATTTTCAAGGAGTGCACATGTATTTCTTCAATTTTTTGCTGCTGGCATCATTTATTCCTTCTTGAAGTAAGGACCTCTGAAATTGTCACATGGAACATGCATTGAACAGGCTATCAATGCATAGTATATCTGACAGCAAACCAAATGGTTGCAATAAGTAGATTACACAATGTTAAATACCACAAATTACTGTTAGAAATTTCAGCATTCGAGCATAAATGGATCATATAAAACCTATATATATATACATTTTCTAATTCCTTTCAGTGATTACATGTGATAGCTAATTTTGCTTATAAGTTACTGTGAGGATATAAATTTTTTCCTAGTTTTGCCCTACATACACAGTGAACTATGATTAAACCCCATTATAAACTCTTAAAATTTTAATACACATGTTTGCCTAGTGAAAAGGAATACTATCAACATTAGAATAACTGAAGATTCATGTTCTCTTTTTATATTCAAGGATTAGTTGTAATGAGATGTGCTAAGTAATGTCTAAGAACAATTATTTTTAAGAATATTTTGGTAAGTAGTTTATTTCAAACTAATTTAGGATTTATTATACAGTTGTAGTCAACATACCAGTGCCAAATATTTTCTTGATTGTGAAAAACTACTTATTTCTTGTGCACGTATAGAATAAGGCATTCTTCACAGCTTTAAATTTGCATTTAATAGTCAACACATTAATTTTTATAATACATTATTTTATAACATAGAATATAGAGAATGCTAATTTTATGGCAATTTAGAAATATGACTGAAGTATCAAATTATACAAAATTATTTTGAATGGTGATCTATGATTTCCAAATTTGAAGTTTACTAGCATAAAGCACACTTCATCCTCTAACTTTCCTCTTATTTGCATGACTATCTATCACTTCTATCAAATATTGTCACAATGTAGGTAAGCATGTTTTTCTTTTTATAATTATTATTTTTAGAAGTTTTGTATATACCTGTTGCTTTTGCTTAGTAATAGTTTACTTCAATAAATAAGCTTCCTTTTCCCTGCATTATCCATAAACATACACCGTACATGGAAGTTCATATATAGTAGGTGCATTATACTTAATGTTGCCTATAAAATGAAATTAGAACCATACAGATGAGTCCTTTATGTACCTTTGTGATGTATACTATATAATCCTGGAATGAGCATACAATCATTAGAGTTAATGTGTCCTATATAAACCTACACCTCAGCATACAATGGATAATCAGGCATGTACTTATCTTTATAATGAACAACGTGTTCTAAATAAGCAACTTGACAACGTACTGTGTAAAATTAGCATGGCAAAGATAGACATGTTTAGACAAACATTAGTTCATAACTAAGTGAAAGGAAAATACATGGGTTCATTGCATGCTTTTGATCCAGGGAGGCCCACCAAATGGTGCCTGTAAGCATGCAAAGATTTGTAAGCATGCATGTTTTGAATGGACGTTAGTTAAGTTACACATTGAGGTTTCTTTTTTTTGTCAGGTATTTCCATACCTGTAAAATTTTGTTTCGAGATTAGGTAACCTTGCATTAAAGTATGCACATTTGTTGTTAACACACTGTGTATAAGAGGAAAGCTTAATAGCAAGTAGCAGTATGATTACTTACAGTTTGACCAAACATTACTGGTAAAGCAGCAATCATATTTAAGGATCTGATAGAGCTTTCATCTGCCCCAGCAGCAAGTTTTTCAAAAATGTTTCTTGTTTGAAAGCACTGAACGCAAATAGTAGAACTGTTCAGAACCCTTCCTTGACCATTTATTAGAATCTCAATGTACATTCCATGCAATGTTCGATGTGTAATCATATTGTGTTGACCACAAACCTATTTTATATTACAGATGTCTACAGGGTGATTGAAAAGTCACTTAACACCCTTATATATCGAAGTGGTCTGTACAAAGCAAAAGTAGACATAATAGAAATGTATTTTGATTTGATGTGTGTCAATCAGCTGGCTGTCATATTGATATCACCATCTTGAATTTGTGGGAATAGATTCATGTGATACATGATACAGGGCATTCAAAAGTAACTATACCCCTGCCATGCACAAGAAAAACAATACGTAACATCGACTTACCTTACAGTAGTTGTTGGAAATTGTTCCCATGAACTGGTTTGTGGAAGCAAACTGCACACAACACAGGATTACCAACCTTTGCAAAAAACATTACTCGCAGTGCACAAAATACAATCCCTCAACATATAATAATGTTTATATAGGTGTATAGTTACTTTTCGAATACACTGTATAATGAACTGTTCAGTGATACATCTCAGAACTTTTGTAGTAATTTTGCCATTGCCACATGCGACACAGGATCATTGTGGCAAAGTTTTTGATTAAATGTATTTGAAATGTCGTTCAACTTCCCTCCTCTCAAAACATCAAGGATGAACTGCATTTATTCCTCATTTGTTAGAAGCACTCCAGTGTTTTCTCACACCCAGAAAAGACAAAAATTAATGATAATCATTTATACATAACTTTTCACACATTAACCTTATTCCCATGTTCAAATTTTGAATCAAATTCAAGATAGTGGCCATCCAACTGACATATGCAAAGTTGATTGCCCCTACTTATAACATGTTCAACTTTTGTTCTTCATAACACATTTTAGTTTTGCCACCTGCAACTTGCTTTGATTTTATAAGGGTGTTGAGCAACTTTTGACTCACTCTGTAGGTATGGAAGGACTGTACTTGCTCTTTCTCTCTCCTTTTTCATGCTGCTTAAATATAATTATTATAACAGCAAATGCAATCCATGTGGAGATTTTCTTGTGTAGGAAGAATTCCAAACTATTCTGCGTATTAAGATTTGATTTTGTATATCTCCATGTAGTGAAACCCTTTTAAACAGAACAGGGCTCCTACATAGCAATGGGTAGTTACTAATACATTAGCCACATGTCACCGAATGAAAACCCGCTTGGCAGACCTTGATCCTTAATGGGCTGTTGTGCCAGGGAATTTAGTGGTTTCTAAAGTAGGGATAGCTTGTGATCTTGTGGATACTAGAAATTAGATTCAACATACATGTACCCTCCCAGCTAGGAAAAATTATGCAAAGCATCCCCCCTGCTAAACCCGAGAGACAAACTAGCATATCTCTAACAATTTCCACCTCAGGCACTAATGTGTGTGATTAACCCGTAACGGGCATCATGCCAGATTGTAACACAAAAGGCATGGCGTGGTCCTGTGGACCACCAAATTAAATTTACTAATTCCACGAGTTATTGAAACATTAGCAAACTTTTTCACAAATTATCATGTTTTGGACTTTATGGAATTATGATAATATTTCACCCACTATTTCTGTTAATGCTGTTTTTATTACTCAGTTCATCTAATGCTACAAAAATCTGTTACATTCATAAATGGCTCTATAAATACATTTTCATATGACTGTAAGTGCCTCCCCGATGGCACAGTGGTAGTGTCGTCGCCTTGTAATCAAGGGGTCCTGGGTTTGATTCCCGGTGGAGGCATATAGTGGTTCAGATCCCACTTTAAACTGTAGGTCCAGTCCTGATTAGCCTTACTGTGCACAAAGTGGACTTAAACCACCAACTCAATCAATCAATCATATGACTGTAAGATACAAAAAATAGCATTTTTTGTTCAATTATCACAGAACATACATACAGTTGCCCAAATAAAATAAAATCAGATGAAAAATTCTGCACAATGTTGAAATGAGGGAAGAAATCTCATTGATCAGTCAGTGGAAATGAGTGCTTCAATATCAGTTTCATCAGACTCCATATCTGATAAATTCACTTTTGCTTCCAACTTCAAGTGTGGCAAGGATATTTCCAATAGAAGATGGATTGTCAACTCTGATTCTCGCATAAGGTTCTACACCGAAAGACTTACGCAAAGGGCATTGCATGGTCCATGAGACCCACGAGTGTGTATTACTCTGAAACTATAATCAGCGAGGGAAGTGGCGCTGGGGAGGTCATGTAATATACCAAAATATGAAGGTGCCAAAAAGGCGAGGGATGTGAGTGTTACAGTTTTCGAGAACGATAGCATTGTTCTATGCCACAGGTCCCAGGGACCATGCCATGCCCGTTAAGGGTTAAGAATGCATTAGGAATGGCTATGGAAATTGTAAATAGGCATAGAGGCAATGGTATATTCAGTGAGGAAATAGGACTCAATGTATCAGGAGCCGGACCCTGTGGCCGAGTGGTTAGCACATTGCGCTGCGATGACAAGGGTCCCGGGTCCCACTCGGGCTTGGTTGTTTGTGAATGTCCATTCATCAATTTCATCAGTCATCCCCATCTTCGCAAATTAGCCAAGAGGCACAAAAACATGAAGTAAAATAAACTAAATCAATCAATCAATATCAGGAAGATTAAAAAGCAGAGATAGCATTTCAAGTAAATTATAAAAGTGTGTCACATAAAAGAATGATGCTACAAATATGTGTATGAAAATTAGTAACAAGTTAAAGTTGAAAATTGTCAGTAGCAAATTCCTTGAAGCAATTCAGAGTTAATCTTGCATGTGCAAAATGGTAATTGCTTCTATAGGTTTGTTTGGTATGTTATATTCCCCATCATGAAAGGTTCGTGTAAGCATGATCTTCAGCACCTTTTATTTTTTTGGTAGATTAGGTTTTCAAATAATTTTCTTCGCATTTGCTCATCTATACAGTCGAAAATTTATTGATGCATGACAAGATAAAATGTTAACATTAAAAATGGTCATGTGCAAAATGTAAGGTAGGAGAGTCAAGATTTATAACAATATATCTTGGAATGCTTTGCTCAATAATAATTTTTTGACAAACTGCAGACCTAGTTCCTTTTCTACATAGTTATTTGATTGAAATTTAAATGAATTTCAACTGCTTATGCATTAGAATCTGTACTTTTGTGACCTTTAATGCAAGTGAATGCTACGAAGTCTAGTAATAATTTGAAACTTACTCTATTCTGCAACTGCAAGTTTAGACTATATTTGAAGTAGCGAGAGTGCATCTGGTTAAATAGAATTTATTTCTCTATCTCTCTCTCTCTCTCTTTGTCATTTAACCTAAATTTTAGCATTTGCTATAGATTTTAAGGCTCTTAGTGTTTGTTATTGTTGATTTATAAATGTAAGAAGAAACATTTCTAATGAAATTTCATTGAATGTCTTTAGAATTAATAGAAGTTGTGATCCTAATGTGGTTATGTAGTCTAAGTGAATGTCATCAATCTGATATTCTGGTCTTTATTATTAGAATTTTGTACCATCATAAGTACCATTTCTCAGTTTTAATTTTATTTTGGAGCTCTAGTACTGTGCTGGCACTTTGTTATTATTTTCAAGGGCTGAAGTACAGCTCAATGGAAAACCCAATTACAATTTGCATAATGTAGAAAGCAATACTTTATTTTATCAATTCTATAAAGTTCAGCTCCAGATATCAAGGTTATCAAAATCTATTAGTAGTTTCTGATTTGTAGCCACTACAGGTTCTGTGGTCCACATTAAAGCTAGCTTTGTTTGCTAGTGATGCCATTCCATCAGTGTGTCATACTTAGGGTAAAGGGGCAACAAAGAAAAACTATTTTGCTTTACTTTATACTAAAATTGTCTATCTGGTTTATGTTTACCTTGCAGTGGAGTATATACTTTCTATATCTTCATATATTTACACCAGACTTTTTATTTCTTCATCGGTTGAACGACATTCAAGAATATAAAAAGAATTGATGTACTTGATGTTGCTAACCCCACTCATGGGCCACAGTGCCATTCATATTATGAAGTTTAATACTTGGATGACACCACAGTTCTTTGCATTAAATGGGCAATGTGAAGCAGTGAAAGCAAAGTAACTTATAATTTCTATCCATCTTAGACATGATATTCAGTTGGTGAATTACTAGCCTCAGAGCTACCTATAATATATAAAGCTGCAAGAGATGAAATATCAGCTGAACAAGATAACCAAACCTTTAGGAAAAATTACAGAGTGGTACACAAAATGATCAATGATCAAATATGATTAATAATACACATATTTTGAGCAAAATCTCAGACATTAACATATTCAATGAACAATGATTCCATAGTATTCCTCTTTGGATCTCATGCATAATATGACCACCATTCTGTCTGGCAAAATTTGTTACAATAAACCTGCAGTTGTTGAACACTTGGTTGCATGATTCCATCATCGTTCATAAAATTTGTGGATGGAAAGACACACATCACAGCCTTCCAAAGAGATCTGGAAATTTATTTTCAAATGTCATAACAAAAAAGGACAATTCTAACATGAACATGTCAGGTGCCACAGTATTTACACATAATATACACGTACGTACATGTATTTTTTCTTGATTTTCTTACAACTTGTATATATTCTTAACTGAATCTTAGTGTTTTTCAAATGTTGTTAGTTGCTGTCCATAATGGGTAGACACAGGATATAATTAATATTACTCCTCGTATTGCATGAGGTCAACATATATAAAATGAAATGTTTCTATAGTATGATATTGAAAATAAAACAGTCAACTTAGTTATAGGTGAATATTCAGCACCAAATCTATTTTAGTTTACATTATGTAACACCACTTTCCTAGTGTAGTCAATATTTCAATTGTAGAAAAGTATATGTTAGAAATAGTGTAATAGAATTTATTAGTAAGTAACAATATTAAGTATGTGTAGAACATCTCCCTTAATAAGGAGACAATTGAGGCACGTGCGTCACAATTCTAGCCAAGATGAAGCACATGTAGTGACTTAGTTTAAGAGAACAACAACAAAAAAGTACTTCCTGGTTGCAAGTGTGTAACATTTTGATGTAGTAAGTGCAGGGAAAAGAAAGTTTTGAATTTAGTTTTGATGATTTCAATTGCACTGTGTCTAATTTGAAATTCATCCCTATTTTTATAGTTCGAGTACAACAACAAATTTGGTCTGTCGTCTTTGTTATTAATAGTGTTTCTCTCCACTTTATTTTGCTGCGTGGGTAATATCACCACACTCAGCTTGGCCTGGCTCTGTATCGCCACTTTAGAGTAAGAGCAACTTCATTTTTTCTCTGTTTATTTTTGTCAGTATGTTTATGTATATTTTGCTACTCACAGTATTCTTTGAGCTGCATGTAATTTTCATTTTTTTTTAAAGCAGTCAGCTATTAGGTGCCATAGTTGGGTATAGTGCCTTGTGTTATTCTCTTTGATGTCTAGAGAAGATTTTTCAGGAAGTGCATTCATAAGTACAAAGTTGTATTAGTGTAGTTGATAGGAAGTGTTTTGTACAGACATGATTGCAGAATGTTGTTAACCGGCTATTGTTATGTTAGTGGAATGTGAAAGTGTTGATGGTCGAGACGTGTTCAGATGTCATAGCATTTTGTTTTACTCCAAACTGGATAGTGTAAGAGTACAAAGATTTTAATAGGAGTTTTTTTTAATGAATATCTATGTTCTTTTAACATTACAGTAGTCCTATACGGTCACCTGTAGTGGATAATGAAATTGTGCTGATGAACACATTGTATAAAGAACGCTTTCCTAAGGTAAGTTGGCAGCATTTAGTAGTAGTTTTCACTATTATAGTAAGAACTTATTTTATTTAGAGACATGTATACTAGAGCATCCTCTGCAGACAAGAACACTAAGTAACAAATACGGGAAAAAAAAATATAATTTTTGAACAGAGATCCAAGTTCACAATTTATTTTAATTTAAAACAATGGAATTTTATTCTTTGCACTAGCAACCAAATGCTCTTTGCATGTCCTATTCAAGTTGATAAATTGTTTTGACATCCTCTAGGCTGTTAATAATAATGACTTTATTTTTACTATATTCACTCAAATACTTCATTGACATTTCCTTACGAAAACTGCAGCAAAAAGTGTGTAGGTAGGCAATCTAAAATATAGTTTTTCCTATGTTGACCACTGGCTGTGTATGCAAAGTAGGGCATGAAATAGGTATTAGGTCTTTCCTCTGATTGCACCAGAACAGATAGCTATGAGGTTCAGTCCATATGAAGAACATATACATACTAGCCTTTCTGCCATGATCATACTACAGTTTCCAGTCTCTGGCTGGGTTGGCAAAGAAGTCCATTATCTTCAGTTCTTCCACCACTCCCCTTTCCAGTCATGTCCTTTTCTTCTCAGGTTCTCCACTACCTTCTCTTTGCACTGATAACCTTGGTCTTCCTTATGCTCAGACCACCTCCGCTGGGTATGATCTATTTTGTCATGCAGCTTCACCCCCCAGTCATGTTGCCCCCCCCCCCCCCCCATTGATCGAGAACTCTCGAGTTGCCATTTGTTTTTGTTTGCTTGCTCCAGATGCTTCTGGGACAGAGCATATACTCCTTAAAGATTTCATCTCCACTACCTGCAGTTTGCACCTGAATCTCTCCTTCATTATCCAAGTCTTCTCCATGCATACTTATAGGTACACTCACCTCAATTAGTACTCCGGCAGTTGTTTCTTTATACAGCATATTTGCAGAAGATACAATTCCATCTGCAGGTGTATCAATATATGCTGTATAAACTTCGTTGAGCCTAATACTTTTATAGAGTCCACTTCCAAGTATGTTTACTTCTGTTTACCTCATAATCTATCCTTGTGCTCAGTCTATTCTTTCACCCTTCTTCAGTATTTGCTCATGCACCTATGCTGAGTGACACATTATGGTTATTCCTCTTTAGTTTTCCATCTTCACCTATCCTGAAAGTGCTATGGTTCAATATTTATTGTTACCAGAACATATTCTTGTAATGTATTTTTTTTTATTTAATACTTGAAATTGTCATGCTGCTTAAGTGACTACATACCTCTTGTAGGTAGGTCATGCATGAAATCTGAAGGATTTGTCTTTACTGGAAGAGTACATAGGTAAATTTAGTTTTAACATAGATTTGAATTTATTTACATTTCAAAATTGATTAATCCAATTAAAATGTTGAATTTTGGAATTTCTCTCATGAAAAACATGAATTTTTGTTGAATTTTTCTCCCAAAAACTACAAATAACTTAGCATTATAAGAAAATAAGAAATATTGTACATCCAAGTAAAGGGGGTATGCTAAAATATGACATTACAAATTTTTAATGGTGATTGTTTTCACCTTAGGTTGTACGTAATGAGATTGAAAATATCCCAACAGGCCCATAGCCAGACAGGGACCAGGGAGGGCTGAGCCCCCCCTGGAACTGCTGTCAGCCCCCTTGAGATTAGTAAAACCATTTTATGTAATTTGTTTGCAGTGAAGTGAAGAGTGAAAATGTAGACAGCAGATATTATTTTGCTCACAACTTTGGTGAAGGATAAATTCACAAAGCATGAACAGCAGCTATTACATTTGTTTATCTTATTTATAAGAAGAAGTATTTAGAATATTCTTAAGGCTTTAGAAAGTTCTTCGTAGGGAGGCTTCTTTATTTGTACCTTTGTTGCCCCTGTTGCAAGCTCCCATTTATACAGAAATCTGTGACTTTGACATCATTATACAAATTCCCTCCACATCTGTGTCAAAGGTCAACAGCTCCCAAGTTTTGGGAACGAAGGAGAGTTTTATTGTTTCGGCCGGGGAGTGGAATGTACGCCAGGCACTATGATTGAATATTGTCCATTTTTGCTTGTGTGATACAAATATCTGTATCATCAAACATAGTGTGGAGTATGTAGTAAGGGATGATTTCAGTAGCAGCCAATTAACACTTGAAGCAATATTTTAGAATATATATAAAAATGTAGTATTTGTGTGATATTTCTAAACTTTATGTAATTTAATGACCTTCCTCCCCCCCCCACATAATTTATCTTCATTTAACACTGTTAAACTTTCGAAAATGGACTTGGTTTACCAAGCCCCCCCTGATAACCCATGAGCCCCCCTGGAGATCAATTCTAGCTACGGGCCGGTATCCCAACCAGGGTTTAGCCAATACTGATCACTGATGTAGTGGTATCATCTTATACCAGTGGTATAAATACTGGAACGTATTACTTCAAACTTAAATCACCAATACCAGCCTATACTTTACAGGAATTCAACAATGTAGCAGGGTCCATAAAATTACCATACAAGACTTTATTTTTGCAACAGCATTGTGAGAGAAAAATGATTTTGTGATTAAATTGTTTATCTCTTGTAAAATTGTGAATATTTAAATGCAAAACACTGGTAGATGGGTATGGTATAGTCCCAGTGAAAAACTTGCACATTAAAATTTATGAACATTCTGAACTACTAACACATCATAAATTTTACGAGCTCAATTGTCAGAAGTTGCAGTTTTGAACAAAGCATGTTTTCCTACACACCCTCCTTCTGTGTACCTTCCTAACTTTCTTAAAAAGAGTATACTGAGCTACGGTCCCAATGGGTCACACTTGTCACGTGCTGTGAGGGGTGGTGGTGTATATTTTACAAGGGGTTAGTGACTACATATACTTTACTCATCCAATCTATGGGGTTTTGTTAGTGTTGAAAATCCAGACGCCAGACTAAATAAACAAAAATAATGTCAAATAAACAAAATCAGTCAATCAATTAATCATGGTTGGGAAGGCCTGAGTGCTGGTGAAAGAAAAGTAAATACTTATAAAAACAAATTACAGTAGGGCATAATTTCTTTTAATTGTAATTTCAATTGCAAATCTAATTGATAATAATGAAAATATTTTGTACATTAGAGAGCATTTTTTTGAGAGAAAAAGTTTAATTTGATTTTTTTTTTTTAAAAAAAATCAACTATCTGATGTGATATTTCTTACCCTAAATTTTGCATTTCCGAGACTGTGTTATGTAAGAACAATTGTAAATAAAAATATAAAGGTAATAGGGAAACTAACAAAATTATATTTTTAGACTTGCAATACTGTGTGCGAATGGGAAACAATTCTTAGTTTTGAAAATTACGAACAGTTTTGTAGATACGAGAAAATACAGTCATGAAATTTACAAGGGGTTAGTGAACACATTCCTCCCAGTAAGAGTTAGTGTTCTTGGGTAAACAGTTTTGAGTATCAGTATGGGTGAGAATTGGTAAGAATATAGTCATTGGTATAAGTATTGGTTCAATGTGGTATTGGCTGAGCCCTAGTCCTAACACAATGTAGTATGTAGGAAATACCATGCAAACATTCAAGCAAATCTGACTTATGTATAGCTATTCATAGAAATAGATGATTCATAAGAAAGGTTCAGAGCACAAGAATAAGTTGTCATCAGTGTAGTAGAGATGAAAATTTCCACTTGTTTATGACAGTAGGAAAAGTTTTCTTTGATAATGCTACTTTTGTTCGTGTGCGTTGAAGAAATCTTTACATTTGTACAGTCAGTGGCAAATAAAATAGTATGCAAACTGTTCACAACCATGTTCATTTGCATCAACCTCCGTGGCAGAGTGGTGAGCACAGCACGCTACGGTGCCAGGGGTCCTGAGTTCAAATTTCAGCCTGGGCATCGGTGTTCTTTGTGGATGTCTCCATCATTTTTATCACTCATCCTCATAGCCACAATTTGCCAAAAGTGGCAGAAAAGCAACGTAAAATAACCTAAATTAATCAAACCATATTCATTTGCTTCATTTTATGCAATTGAGGATCAAGAACTAAGAGAGAAGTTCCATCAATGGACTGATGCTCCAGCAACAGTAAGGTTTCTTCCCTCAGAAATCCACAGGATGGGAAAGAAAAAATGAAAATATCAGACCAATTACATTTACCATGAGTTGTATAGAAAAATATAACCATTTGATTTAATAAATGTTCATTATAAAAGTTAGAAAATATGCTTTTTTAATTTTTAGGCAACCCAGCAAATGGAAGAAAGGCTTACAACATTCATAAATGATAATAAACATCTTGATGCCATTGAAAGCGTTGAAAACATAGCTCCAGATTCCATACCAATCATAAGATTTGTCCATCATCAAGTTATTGAAATGGCAAGGGATTGTCTACAGAAATCTCAGGAGAAGCTGATAACAAGTCGTTACTTCTATGAAATGTCAGAAAATCTAGAGAGGTTATTGAATGAGGTGAGTTTTGAAGCTTTTATTCATATTTTGTATAAAAAATGAAGCACCATGTAGTGGTGGTTTGTTAGTTTTGTTATTAATTCATTGTGTTTTTTTTCAACCTTCGACAGATACATCGGAAACACACATCTGTGTTGTATTTATGGTTTTATGAAATATTGGCAATCATGGGCAGTTCATAAAGAGATGGTAAGAATTGCAAACCAAATGGTAGTATGAATGCTATACACTTGCAGGTTACATTAAGATTTGGTACACACAGGAGATGTAGAAATTTCACTGAAAAATGGAGGCTCGACCGGGACTCAAACCCAGGTCTCTGACATTCCATGTCATTCCATTGCTCTACTAATTGAGCTACTGAGCTCTGGCTTTGCCTGATTTTTCACCTGTGAAATTGTCACAATGCAGGCAGGCTTGGCCAGGACTTGAGTATGCATATGCTAATCAGGAGTGGACTTAATGTTTAAAGTGGGTAATCCATTGAAACTGTCCCCACAAAGTTGCATTTTCATTTAAAAACAATAAAGTGTATTTATTACCTTAGACATGAGTTCCAATTTTTCCCTGTATGTTTCTCAAATGTTCATTAGAGGATGACCTGGTGGCAGATCAATAATGTCATCACCTTGTAATCAAGGGTCTTGGGTTCGATAACTGGTAAAGATACATTGCACAGTGGTTTGGATCCCACTTTAAACTGTAGATCTAGTCCCGATTAGCCTATTTGTGCATAAAGTTGACTTAAAACAATAATTCCAAAATTAATTAATTAAAAAAATCTCTCCTTACCAAGAGAAATGGACTGCCCCCTAGGTTTTAGAGACAATATTTTGACTATCAATATATAATGGCATCACTATTGCACAATATTCTGTATTCACTTTTGAATTTCTGAGAATTTTTGTGTATCTTTCATCTGTGACTTTGCACTCATCCCTTCTAAAAATTTTCTGGAGTTACTGCAGCCTCGGTGCTTAAAGTTTGCGAGGAGAAATGCCATGTCCCTAGCAGTAAAATTTGCTTCATGCCTCCTTCCCATCCATATTTCAAGTTTCACCATTTTGAAACACCACCCAAGTCCAGAGTAGATATCCTTCACCTAACGTTTTTCTTTCTGAACACTGCCTTGCTTTCATGCTCCAAAGAAGCAGATTATATTGTGCATTTCATTGATATTTTATGATTATGGTTTTGCTTACATCTTCCTTGTAACTGGTGTACAACTGTGAATTTTATTCCTTAATTTTTTTAAATGTGTATATGTAATATACATTTTCTCTTTTGTAGACAAAGGAAAAGTCTCCTGAAGCAGCAGCACAGCTCACTGGTGTTATCAAGAAATTACTGTTAATAGTTTCTCGCCCTGCAAGACTGTTAGAATGTTTAGAATTTGATCCTGAAGAATTTTACCATCTTTTGGAACAAGCAGAAGGGCAAGCAAAGACATCGCAAGGAATCAAAGCTGACATTCCACAATATATTATTACCAAATTAGGCTTAAACAGGGATCCAATTGCAGGTAAGCAATTGTAAAGTTTTTAGGGTACAGATATAATAACATGGAATGGATTTGAGAACTCGACTGTATGTAGTAAGTTGTGTAAGTTTTAACTTGAGTCCTAGGTTAACTGTCTGTCTTCTCTTGTATTATCTATCATCTTGTCTATTGTTACAGTGGCATTTTAATTTCATCTCTTCTTAATAATGTCCTCTTTTTCTTCTGACCTTGTTATGTGAGAGGTGTTTATGAAGTTCGTATTATTACCAAGAAGGAAAAGAGCCACAGGTACAGTCATGGACACTTCTGGGTTGTAACAACCCCACTGACTGTCAGTGGGACCATTACAACATAGAAGTGTCTGTGACTGTACAAGCATAGGTGATGTACATAATCCTTCTGCACTGCACATATGCACCATGTAAGGTAACACACTTTTCCCAGTGATGGACCACTTGCAGGTGGTCTTGATTGTAGAAGTCGGCTATTTGTCTGCTGGAGAAACACTCTGCCTCAGAAATCATAGCATGGAAAGAGGAAGAAGTTGTTGGGTGCCAGGTTGAGGGAGTAAGGTGGGTGAGGTAAAAGTTCATTTCCCGAGTAAGGTGGGTGAGGTAAAAGTTCATTTCCCAAAGTACCATCAGATGTCGCTCTCTCATGAGCAGAATGGACAGATGCATTGTTTGCAAGGAGCCAGATTCCTTTCCTCAGCATTCCTTGATGCTTCTCTTTGATACTCCATCGTAACTTGTCAGGAAGTCCCAATAACATCCCTGGTGATGGTTTGGCCTTTGTGGGCATAATCAGTTGTGAGATCACTGTGGCAGTCCCAGAAAAGAACCAAGCATCATTATCCCAGATGACGACTGCATTTCTCCCATCTGGATGGTTGTGGTACAGCCAGCATTCATCCATCCATTTGAAGAAGTCATCCATATCAGCCTGGCACAGCATCAACGTTTCCCTCACAGAGTCCTGTCTCTGCTATTTTTGCATGGGCATTAGCAGTCTCTGAACCCATTGGGTAGTGATCTTTCTCATATACAAAGAATTGTAGATAATGTTGCAGAGTGACCTGTGACTAATGTGGATTTCATGCACAATTGGATCAATAATGATACACCAGTCTTTGATCATTAGGGGGGGGGGCCTCCACTTGCACCTCAGTTCTTGGTTCCTCACTAAAGAGCATTCAATCATTTCATGATTTCTCTTCAAAGATTTGTTTGTCCACATTTAAAGCACCTACCAAAAGAATCTCAACCCTTGTTGACTTCCACCCCCAGCCTCTTGTGAAGGCTCTACCCTCCTACCTCCATGACACCAACCACTTCCTCCAGAAAATCAGCACCCTTCCACCATTGCCCCCAAACACCATCCTTGCTACCATCAACGTCACCTCCCTTTACACCAACATACCCCACTCCTGCGACCTATGCTCCATGGGATTCTACCTCAATAGCAGACCCAAACCTCGCAACCCCAACACCAACTTCCTGACCCACCTAGTCCACCTTGTCCTCACATGCAACAATTTCACCTTTGAAAACCAATATTTCCTACAGATCTGAGGTACAGCCATGGGTACCAGAATGGCCCCATCCTACGCAAACCTTTTCATGGGCAAACTTGAGCAAGAGTTCCTGGATACCCAACCCCTCAAACCCCTCCTCTGGCTCCACTTCATCGATGACATCTTCATGCTCTGAACACATGGAGAACCATTCCTATCAGCTTTCCTGGACCAACTTAATCACTTCATTCCATAAAATTCACCTGGACCCACTCCCCCAACCAGATCACCTTCTTGGATGTGGACATGCACATCGACGGGGGACATCTGAAAACCTCTTTCCACATAAAACACACCAACCACGTGCAATACCTACACTTCTCCAGCTCCCACCCCTTCCACACCAAGAAAGCCATTCTATTCTCCCTGGCCCTCAGGGGACAGCACCATAACACTTCACCCACCTCCCTCCAGAATTATAACCTCCGCCAAGCCCTGGTCAACCGTGGATATCCTTCCACCCTGGTCACTAAACAAATATCCCGAGCTGCCACACACACCACCACCAAGAAACCTGCCACCAACCTGCCTGCACTCATCAGCCAATATCACCCCCACCTCAACAAAATCAGGCACACACTATGCTCTCTTCTCCCCATTCTCTACAGTGATCTTGAAACCAGAAACATCTTTCCCAACAAGGCCAGAGTGGTTTTCAAATTTCCCCCCAACCTCCAAAACATCCTTGTCCACAACACTCCTTCACTTCACAACACCCCCCTGCCTACAAATGCAACCGTCTTAGGTGCAAAACCTGCCCCATCCTCATCACCTCTCGCACCCTCCAGGTGCACATGGCCACTGGCAAATTCACCCTCCACCCCCCCCCCCCCAAGGAACCTGCCACACCTCAAACCTGATTTACATCCTCATCTGCAACATCTGTGGTGACTTTTACCTGGGGGAAACATCAACTGCCCTCAACCTCAGAATCGACAACCACCGATTCTCCACCCACAACCTGTACTTGCACTGTTGGCACTGTTGCCATCCATACCAGCCATCACAATATCCCTTTTAACAACTGTTTCCTTGTAGCGATCATCCATCTCTTACCTTAATCAGCCAACGCCTCAGTTCGCAAGAGATGGGAGAGGGCATACATATCAGCCATGGGTGCAACCACACCACCTAGCTTGAACAAAGCCACCTAGTAACTTCCTCACCACATCCTGACCCCCACCCCAATCCATCCCACCAGCCCCACCCAATCTTCACCCTACCCCACCTGTCCCACCACTCAGTGTTCGACGAACCTGGTGACAGAACAGTGTTCTTTTCCGTACTTCTACTTCTTCGATCAAAAACTGGCAGCTCTGCAGGTCTCTAACTTCCGGTTCCATCTTTTTTCCTTCCACTGAAGATGCAGCTCGTCTCTGTGAAAATTTGAATCTACTGTCTGGTGAATGTTTCCTTTCTCCTTCTTTGCTTTTTATTTAGTCCCTTTAGCGATGGCACGTTGTTCCCATACACCTCAGCCAGGTCAGCATGAATATCCTTGGCATTCTTCACCTTCCAAGTGCAGGGAACATATCACAGCCTGAAGCTCTTCTTTCTGCATGAGTGACGAGTAGGGATGGACGATATCAGAAATTTGATATCGCGATATATCACCAAGAAAATATTGTCACAGTTGATACAATATTTTTTCCGTATCTTAATATTGGCGATATATTGTCCCCACAATATATATCCCCAAATATCATGACGATACATTGCTAACATATCATGATGTATCGCCAACACGATAAATATTTCCAAAATATCGTGACTATACATTGCCAACACAATATATATCGCCAACATATCATGATGATATATCATCTAGTTGATATCACGTGGATGATATTTTTTCAATATCACGATATATCGTCTGGACAATATATTGCCCAACACTAGTGAAATGTTGGAAAATGTGGATTTTCCCTGTAGTGGCATCTGGTGTTCATAAATTAGAGAATTCTTGTGCTAAATCCCTTTGTCATACAGTGGGACCCTGATTTTAAGTTCCAGGATTTTACATTTTCCCACATTATACATTCAATCTTGATGGTCCCAACATAGCAAAGTGTTATAAATGTTTCCTCGATTTTACATTTTCCTGCATTTTAAGTTTTTTTAGCTTGGTCCCCTGTTTCACTGTATATGATAATATGAACTTCAACTTCCCTTTGCAATAACAATAAATAACATTAATATATGTCATCATGTGATTGTGTTTCTACACATTTATATTTGATATTCCACCCATATTTTGGGGGAAGGGGAGGAGTGGATTTTCAGTGGTATTGACTGTCAATATGTAAGTAAATTTGCTAATAATTTAACCGATGCAATATTTCTTTTAAGAAGCTCTTACAGACTTCCACAATTCCACCATTTTTAATTTTTCTTGTGAATATGAAAGCAAAATTCACGTATATTGGTTTTAAATATACATTTCCAAATATGTAGTTTATTTACCCAAGGCAAAACCCATCTAAGCCGTGTAGTTACTCATTTATCATTCAGATTAACAACTCTAATCTCTTGCATAATTGATTTTCTGTCAGTGTTTATAAAATTTTCACATCAATTCAAACTTTGTTCCTTCAATAATTTAATTGAAGTATTTGTTTACTTGTACAGTGTTGTGAATTGTTGCATGTTTTAGAACAAACTTGACTGAATTTCTCTCTGTTTGTGTAATGTTAGTAATAAATCAGCCAATTTTTAAGAAATGAACACACAGTTGAACATAAATTATGAATCCAAAAATGTGTATCGAAACTAAATCCCCTGCTTAGCCTTGGGAAAGGTAAACTCTCAAAATGGAGTGTGTTCATTACCACTTAATTTTAGTCAGCCTCTGTGTTGCAGTGGACAGTGTAGCAAGCTGCAAAGCTAGATTTACTAGGTTAGTTTTCTTGGCAAGGAATGAATGTTTCATTCTTGTCCTTCATCTGTTTTCATCATCACAATTAACCTAAAATGGTAGAAAAATGATATCCAGTAACCAATATTTAACAACAATATTCTATCTTTCTTCTTCCAGAATTACAGGAAGATTTAGACCAGCTGGAGAGTACATGCAGTTCACCAGAGAGAAAACCTCAGGTCCTAACTCATTCCCTCCATTCAAAAGATGGAGAAGAAAGGAAGTCACGAGTAAGTGTTGGAAATAATTAGGGTTCATTTCAACTGCAACATAATTGTTGTTTATAGGTACTGAGCCAAAAACACTTTGAACTGATATTTTTGTCGATACTTGAATGTTGTACAATTTGCAATTGTTCATAATAGTTGTAAATATCACAGACTTCCCACTGACCTGTAAAAGTTGGGAATATAAAATACAGTGGAACCCCGATTTTAATGTTCCCAGATTTTACATTTTCCCATATTATACATTCAGTCTTCATGGCCCCAATGTGGCAACATGTTATAAAATTTTCCTTGATTTTACATTTTCCCTCATTTTAAGTTTTTTTTCAGCCTGGTCCCCTGAAAAATGTAAAATCCACTGTATCATTATTGCACATTTGGTGAATATGTATTTTCACCTATTTATAATCATTAATTTGCTGCAATAGGTGGACTTCCCTAATGGTGTATTAGTAATGTTAATGCCTTGAAATTAGGGGGTCAGGTTTGTTCTCCAGTTGAGGAACATTGTACTGTGTTTTGGATCCCATTTTTAAACTGTAGGTCTGGTCCTGATTCACCAATCTGAGCATACGATGAACTTAACACAAACTTTTGACCAGCAACAACTGGTGTTTTATTCATGGTGGTTGCGGTAAACGCGGTTTAAAATTACTTACGTGTAATTTAAAAGATTTCGTAAAGCAACGCGGAATTACGAAATCTTTTAAATTTCACGTAAGTGGTGTTTTATGTTTTGAAAGAAATTCTTTGAAGAAAATAACATCTCTTGTATCTGGAAACCAGTCCCTTAATATTTCCACCTTACAAATAAACCATAAACAGAGTTATAATAACAACATTCCAAAGTAACAGGTTAACATTTGCACGTGTGGGATACACAAATTCTTGGAAAATATCAGCCAGGATGAAAGTAGTATTTTTTGATACTGAAACAGCTGATATTGGCTGATGCATCAGTACAAGTATCTTTATCAGTCTCCCTCTGTAGTGGAGTGGTGCCAGAGGTCCCAGGTACAAACCCTGGTTAAGTCATGGGTGTGTCATTGTTTGTCCCATCATCCATTTTATCTGTTCATCCTCATTGGCACAATTAAACCAATAGGTAGAAAAGTGACATAAAATAACCAGAATACAGTGCGTTCAGTTTGGCTTGGGGCCGAGGTAGCACGTGATTGCAGACAGCAAGGCATGGTGCAGATGCTGGCATTTTCGATCTGTAACGTCCTGCTTATTTTTATACACATATATGCTGACAATTATATTTATATTGCATAAAGAGTACTAACCTGTTTTATAAGAGTTGTTAAATGTAGTGGCCAACTGCGTTCATACATTCCAGCCATTATGAACAAGACATAATAAATAATTTAAAAAATAGATACTTGCACTTGTCATGTTCAGTGTGTGAAAGTTATGCATTTAGAAATTGTGTTTTTTGTTTGTGTGAGAGTTTGTCAGAAGGTAAAACCAATGTGATCCATTGAAGTAAACACTGTGGAGGTTTCTAAACATTTCTTTGTATGTAAAAGCTCTGACTTATCATCATGGCACATTGTAACTTTGTTGTGTACTCAAATTTAACCCATGTGATTTGTGGCTTGAATTACAGGTACCTTCAGAGGAGGACTTTGAAATAGTCAAGTTGATCTCAAATGGTGCCTATGGTGCCGTTTATCTTGTTCGTCACAAAGATTCTCGTCAGAGATTTGCTATGAAGAAAATCAACAAGAATAATTTGATGTTCCGAAATCAAGTGGAACAAGTATTTGCAGAAAGAGATATAATGAGCTTCACAGACAATCCATTTGTTGTAAGCATGTACTGCAGCTTTGAGACCAAGGTAAGTACTTCCAATGTTTTAGTAGCATATGTTCTCTTTCATTATCTGATATGCGGAAGTGATTCTTAAGAAACAATTAAAGTTTTATGCTCTAATTTCATTTTATTTTTTAAGTAAACATTTACAATAGGTTTTATTTGACTATGTTATTCTCACGTCTTTTGGGGAAAGAAACATTAGTGCCTGCCTACTCACCAAGCCACTAACTACTGAGGTTTTCAACAGGAATGTCATCAAATGAAAACCTAGCTGTAACAAATACATGTTTTATTTTTTTGAAACAAAGTATTCTGTGTCATAATTAAATGGCATTAAGTTTTCAATTTCCAGAGTTTCTTCTGTAAATCTGTAGTTACATAATTAGAACATTCCATTAGCCATTTACAACACTGCAACTGGAAAGAAAATGATGTATTTTGAAGTGAATTATTTAGAATTAGATAAACTGCTAACAGGAGCTTGTTTCTAACTAACAGTGGAAGAAATGCTAATATCAGAATGGGGGAACTACTTTGAAGGAGATAAATCTCATTAAGCCATATAACAAGTAAACAAAACAATTTTGAAAATGTTTCTTTTTTGGACAGACCTCAAATTTGTACCATTACTGGCCAATAATCAATATATATAAATTACGTGCCATTCCTACCCATATGTTGTCTTGTTATCTTGACAGTTATTAGCACAATTTATTTTTGCATGATGGTATTAAAAATGAAATCATATTATTTTTTTCCAGAAACATCTATGTCTGGTCATGGAGTATGTGGAAGGAGGAGATTGTGCTACATTGCTGAAAAATATGGGACCTTTGCCACCAGACATGGCGAGATTTTACTTTGCTGAAACTGTTCTTGCTGTTGAGTATTTGCACAGCTATGGCATTGTTCACAGGGACTTAAAACCAGACAAGTGAGTAATAATTGTTTGAAAAAGGACAAAACAAAAATAGAAAATTCTTTCAGATTACTTTAAAAGGAATTTGTTACATAAGAGTAGTTTTATTACACAGAGGTTAATTGGGAGTAAACATACCTTCAACCAAAGATTATTGTTGCTAATACTATTGCGAGTAAATCTGGGTGGTACAAAATCAGGTGCAGAGCATTAAGCAAGGACTGAACAAGCATCCCCTCTCACCTACCCCTCCCTCCTAGTCCACATGAGACTTGAAAACAGCTTGTGTGCTGGAACTAAATAAAAGCTAAAAGAATAATGCTATTTCAGACATCATAAGATCATAAATGTCAAATTGAAACAAACAAAAAAAAAAAAGTTTCATCAGTACACTATATTTTTCATACTATGGGAATGAGAGATGCTGTAATAGATAATTAAGGTACTCATGTTTCTGCGAAGCTGCTTGACATTATTTTCTATTGATTTCAGTAGCCACTGCCACCATCCTAGTTGGAATTTGTTGTGTTGTTGCTTGGCAAGTTTCTGTTGTTTTTTCCTAAATCGCTGCTAGGTGTGCTGCTGTCGCCTGTATGTCTGCGTATATGTCGTCTGCTGTTCACCGGTGTTAATTGCTGCAGTAACGGAAGCCAGGCGTGGTGTGCCTGACACTATCTATGTTCAGTTCATGGTTGTTCATGTACTACAACCATTTTTAGTTGAAGATATCGTTCATATTTTGATACCAGCATGAACTTTGGTAAAGTGCATAATCCTTTTATTAAAAACAACAACATTGAGACCAAAGTTGACATCCCTGTCCCCAGAAGGATGGGGGAGAGGCTCTCGTATTATTAATGTGCATATGCTTAAGAAGGCATGATTTTGAGTTTTGTTTTAAGCCCACTTTATTCACAGATAGGCTAATCTGGGATGGACCTACAGTTTAAAGGTTGATTCGAACCGCTATGTCCCTCCACCAGGTATCAAATTCAGGACCCCATGATCACAAGGCAATGATGTTACCACTACATTATTGGTAGAGGCATGCATATTTTGGTTTTGACAAAAGACATGAAATGTGAAATAACATGCTGTAATGTTCATTTTTCATGTTTCTGAAAGGTATTGGGGGGGCATTTTTCTACCCTGTTTTGTCACAATAGGATATGAAATGAACTGCAAAATGTGAAATAGACTCTTAAACACTAAATTGAGAGTTTATTTACCGATGCGACACTTTCTGAAGTTTGAATTATCCTGCAAGTTATACAATTCATGGAAAATTGATTAATTCTGCTGTAAATATTTGAGAAGCAAAAATGGACCCCTTCATACATGCATGAGCAGTGTACATAAATGTGCAATTAGAAGGGATATGTTTATTTTGTGTAATAAGTGCAGTTTTTAAATCAAATTTAGGAATATATTCACAATTTTAAAACCAAAATGTCATTTTATATAGCACATTTGATCCAACTTTTCACCACTATTACACCAAAATTTTATTTCGTTTACCTCTTTTGAACCCAAAATGGACTGTTTTTGTACCGAAATTTTGCTTTTTTTATTTACCAAAAATATGTGTCTGTAATCATCGGGAGTCTTTAAGGGAGACATGAATTACATATGGAAACTTTTAGTGTCTGCATACCATAGGCAAATTTGGCACAGAGCACCCATATGAAGTTTCAATTCAACATCTGTCCAGACCCAGGATGCTTGTCCCTTTGAAATGGAGGTATGAGAGGAGGGGTTATATTGTTGATTTCTTGCTTAACTCTGGCTGTAATTTTAATATTTATTAAAATAATTTTTGCTGGATAAAATAACCAAATCTTGCATGGATTACTCACGTAATATGCTAATTAAAACTTAATTAAATTAATAGGGGATAGATTATTTTACTATTTGGTTTGTTTCATTTCAGCCTCCTCATAACTGCGCTTGGCCATATCAAGCTTACAGATTTTGGTTTGAGCAAAATGGGTCTGATGTCATGTAAGTATTTTCATTTGGGCTGTTATTTTATATTAATTGTGAGTGATAATATGAGGTAACAAATTTTTCATGAGAAGAGTAATATGTTTTCAAATAAATCCACCAGATATTAGAAATAATATTAGAAGAAAATATTGTGATTGTAAAAAAATGAAGCATGCAATTCCATTTTATATTATAATAGGACGGCACAGCCCAAACACATGGTATACAATATGGTAGTTTTTAATCCATTTATGCCTAGTGTTCCTTAATTGGAACATCAGTTGAAGTTATTTGTAGCCCACTGCTCAGAGTCGTCATTATTGTCTGATTTGTCATGTTAACCTATTTCATAAGGGTATATGATATAACCTAGTTCACAGAGTTAGTCACTGATGCAAATACCGAGCTGCAGGGATGATGTGAAAAATTGATTTGTATTTTCGAGAAGGTTTTTGAACATCCATCCAAAGACAGGTTACTATAACGTTAGTTCATTACACCCTAAATTTGTAAATTTTTCCATGTTACTACTGTGCTAGTTAATCTATCAGGCTGTAACAAGAAAATGTAGCAGTTATTGCTCTTGTAATAGTTATAGGCTTGAAAATTTCCCTGTTCCATTTTTGGAACACAGGCAAAACCACTATCACTTGAACATAATGTAGTTGTTACTGGTGCCATGAGACGTGACTGCTTTGAAACTATATTTTCTAATCTGCATGTTGCTGACAATGCAAATTTGGCCCCAAGGGCCAAGTTTGCAAAGTTGAGGTGAGACGTCTCATAAACAAACTAAATGAGAGATGTATGAAATTTCTTCCAAACGAAACATGCTTTTGTGTGGACGAATCCATGGTTTCTTACTTTGGTCGTCACGAGTGCAAACAGTTTATTTGGGGAAAGCCAATTCAGTTTGGCTACAAGTTTTGGTGTGGTGCAACATGTCTAGGCTACATTTGCTGGTTTCAGCCGTATCAGGGTAAAAACCCGAACACCAAATATGAGTATTATGGTGTTGGTGCATCCGCTGTCCTTCCTTTTTTTGAGGCACTTGCAGAGGAGCACCCTGAACAATACCGTTTTGTGTTCCATAACTTTTTCACCAGTATTGAATTACTTGATAAGTTTAGTTGCCTGGGTCATCAGGCAACAGATACAGTGAGAAAAGATCACATTGACAAAGCTCTACTGGAATCAGACGATGCTCTAAAGATAAAAGAAAGAGGTGCATTTGATTATCATAGTGATGGCAAAGGCAATATTGTCTGCAGATGCCATCACAACCATGTTGTGACTGTTGCATCATCTGGTGCTGGTGTCTATCCTTTGTGTCTTGTCAGTCGTTATTCTCAGAAACAGAAGAAGAAAATACAGGTTCAGCAGCCACACATGATCACAGTGTATAATAAATTTATCATAGACAGAGCTGATGAAAACATTGGCAAGTATCGAACATCAATCCGTATCAAGAAATGGTACTCCAGCCCTCTGTTGTTCTGTTTGGAACTGGTCTTACGAAATGCTTGGCAACTGCATAAAACATATGACGCAAAACCAATCGATCTTCTGGAGTTTCGTCGTCATGTGGCATGTCATTATCTGGAGACCCATGGCCATCCTGCAGAACCTGGCTGCAAAGGAAGACCTTCTCAGAAGCACAACATTGATTCACGTTATGACGGCATGAATCATGTGATCATCAAGCAAGGAAAGCAAACACGCTGTGCTCAATGTCATAAGAACACCACATTTTGATGTGAAAAATGTGATGTTGCCTTACATGTCAAGTGTTCAGTTGAATATCACACTGAATAGTAACATTCCGAGACAAAATCCAGGATTTTTTACATTGTGCAAAATGGTAATGGTTTTGCCTATTGTTCCATTTTTGGAATGCCACATAACCCATAAATGGGATTAGATAAAAGTATGTTTTCTTCAATTCTTTGTTTTTTTTAATATATTTCTAGCTAACATATGTGAATTTCATGCAAAAATTCAAAATTTTCAACCTCCGGCATAAATGGGTTAATGATGACAGATCTTATGTTGATATATTCAAAATTAAATTTGAACTCCCATCTCGATACAGGTGCAATCAGCAAGAAAGGGTATTTCACTGAAGATATGCCTTTTTAGGGAGCCCTTGCAACCCCCATAATAAACTAATGTGAATAGAAAAATTCCCCAGCTATACTTCTGCTATGTACCTACAATTGTTCTAAGTGTATGTGAAATTGTCTCATAGTTTATCATAAAGAAAATTAAAATATATTACACACTAAGAAAAATATAGTGTTGCCACCTATTTGCAAGTAGGCTATTGGTTCTACAATGGGCTACGTAACCTAGATACTTGAATTTAAGTACCACAAAATACCATGTTTGAGAAGATTACTTGGGGGGAATAAGGTGCAAAACAAAAAAAAACCTGAAAAATAATAAAATTTCCCACAAAAATATGATTTAAAACTTTGGTTTCACCCCTCTTTGACACTATTTAGCACATGGTGAGGAAAATGTTTTGCAACTAATAGATATAATATATTAGGGATGGGCCGATATGAAATTTTGGCCAATACTGATAAAGTACTGACATAAAATTTACCGATTACCGATATTCTACAGACCTGATATAAAATTCCAAATTGCCCTTGAAGAAGCTGAACAGTTAATTGTCCTCCTTAATAAAGGTTTGTTTCCAAGTTACTGCAGTGCAAAAGAAGTTGCATATTTAGACATTTACTTTTAAAAAAAGTAGGGCATGGAGATTATCCATAAAAATTATAGCAGAATGGCAGATGATAAGATATGTACCTGATATGCCTATTTCGGCCAATACCGATAGAGTACCAATTAATCTGTCCCATTCCTATAATATATGGTACCTACAATCCAACAACATTTACCTCTCATACTAATAAACTATAGTGAAGCAAGGTCAATCAGTAAAACTAATTGAGCATCTTAAATGAAATGAACAGTGTGTTATTCTTCTAGTAACATGGGCAAACAAGAATTCTATTGTTTCTTCAGTACATTCAGCGAGTATGTATTTTGTTTTCTAATTTTTAAACATTTTTAAACCATGTGTTGTAACAGCTAAAATAATGTAAAACTATAAATTCTCTAATAAATTACTGAAAATTGTACCTATCTGTTTTTCAGTGGCAACAAATTTATATGAGGGGTACATTGATCGTGAAACAAGGCAGTTTTCTGATAAGCAAGTTTTTGGAACACCAGAATACATTGCTCCAGAAGTTATTTTAAGGTGAGTAAGGTTTTATGACCTACAACGATTTATTACTATCTGTTTTCTAGCTAATAAATTATATTTGAAAAATGCAGTAGAACCCCAATTTTATGCTCCTCGGTTTTACATTTTCTTGCAATATACATTCAATCTTCTTGATCCTAATAAAGTAATGTGCTATAGAATTTTCCCGGATTTTACATTTTCCCACATTTTAAGTTTCTTCACTTTGATCCCCTGAAAAACGTAAAATCAAGGCTCCATGGTACCATCAATCTTCATTGTGTTGTGGATAATTACAGCAGCAACATTTGTTCTTCTAAAGTGGTATCGATTGCATTCAGAGTTCATATCATATTGAAATATTAAGTTTTGCCAAGAAAGATGGTGATTCTGAAGTGGTGGTACAAACTGAAAGGGTGAAGAATATGCACTGGGAGAAGCAGAATAGTTGGAGTCAGCATGGCTCCACAAATGAGCCATTAACGAGAAAAGGGCAGATGTATGAATGCATTGTTGCAATCCGCCAATGACATTCTTGTTGATACCCATGCCCATCATGCACCGTTCTGCTTGTTCTCAGTGCTGCAGCAACTGGAATGATTATTACTATGCCCATAGTTATAGAGCCATGGTAGTCTAATTGGTAGGGCATCGGACTGCCACACGAGAAACCCAGGTTTGATTCCCTTGGTGGGTGATGTAAGGTTGGAATTTTTCTGGCCTTGTCCCCACATAAATCAGCTCTGGGGCTCACCCAGCGTCAAATCAATGGGTACCTAGGGGCAACCCTGTGGTTAAAGTGGCCAGAGCATGATGCTGATCACATCACCTCCAAAATGGCGGAGGTCGAGAATATGTGGTCCCCTACCCCCACATCCCCTAAATGTGCCTTCATGGCCCTGTGTTATATGCATGGGGAACTTTACCATAATTATAGATGTGTATTTCTCTATTTCAAAATTCTTCTCATTAACTTTTTCTCCTTAATTATACAAAATTTCAATTTTTTGAACAATCTTATTTAATAGGTTAATATTTGTTTATCCATACCAAATGCATGAAAATATGAGGTGTTGCAGATATTAAGGGTAAACTCACAAACTACAGTTGTGGGAATCTGCAGTTTTCCAAATGTCTGTCCTATTCTAAAGCAGATTTCAGAGTTTGGAGGCAAGGCAGACAGACTCCTGTCAGATGTTGCATGAGTTCCTGCAGTCTTCAATGTATATGATACAACAATAATAAATAAATTAGTAAAAAGCAATCTTTGTCCAGTTCACCCCTTAATATCTGCAATGCCTCATATGCTCTATTAAGCAGTTAGGCTGCAGAGAGGGGGAAATAAAGCAACCATATCTTTGATTCAAAACAAAAGTATTTCTGTTTGTTTCTACTTTGATTCCTTCCTTTCATGATCTTAGTAGACTGGGATCAGAACCCTGTCAAAAGGACAGATTGAGGGGAAAAACTAATATTTTATTTTTCTTATTTTATTTCAGACAAGGTTACGGGAAACCTGTTGACTGGTGGTCAATGGGTATAATTCTCTATGAATTTCTAATTGGTTGTGTACCATTCTTCGGGGATACTCCAGAAGAACTTTTTGCTCATACTGTTAATGGTAAGTAAAGTAAAATTAATATATTTGCAACAGGCAAGCACACAAAAGTAGCAACACCAACAGCAACTGCAATCAGCCACCTCTGTGGCTGATCATGTTGAATGGTTGGCTTGCAATCTTGTCAATCCAGTTCCTTTGTAATGTCCTTTCATCAATTTCATTTATGATCATCCATCCTCATCATCTCAATTAGCCAAAAGTGGCAGAAAAGCAACATAGAAATAAGAAAACTTACACATGTAATAATATTAATAGTAATAATAATAATAATAAATGCTACAATCCATGTGTCTACTCTTTCTCCCCATTAATCTGAGCTGCCAATTTTACAATCATGAGCTCTCTTCACATAGTACATGACATTTCAACATGACCATAAAACAATATATATTTCATACCTCATGCCACCGATGTCACCAATCTTCAAATAAAACATACGCATACCAGAAAGTTTTGTTCATCAAATTTTGAAAACTACCAATTTATCTTAGTTAAAAGATTGAAAGAGTAACAAAAAAACTTCCCCCAAAAAGTGGAAAAATATCAATGTTCTTTCCTATTATTGCTGAAAGTAGATAAGATTACTAATCACTTAGAGCAAAATTATATCTGTATTTAATAACATAATTCAAAACAGTATATGAATGAATGTTGAAACTGTGAAATTATGCAGATTCCCCATCTCTGCTACTTTATAAGTAAAGTACATTCTTGATTGATTGATTTGGTGCATTTACTTCACATTTCTGCCACTTTTGGCTAATCGTGAACATGAGAATGAGTTATGATATGATGAAATTGATGAAAAGAGATACAAAGAACACCCATGCCCAGGCCAGGATTCAAACCCAGGACCTCTAGCATCATAGCAAAAGTAAACTACGTTCTTGGATTAAGCTTAAAAATTTGCATTTTTTTGTACTTAATGGAGTGTTCCCATGTGTGATGTTCTACTCTGTAATTTCTTTGGAAATGCACGGGAGGTCCAGGAGCTGATGACGTTAACGGTACTTGGGCATCTCATAAATCTCGTACAGCATAAATATACTGACTTTTTGATGAAGTTCTCTTTCTTAGCTTCATGTAGAAAATCTATCAGCGGCTACGACATAACTACAAATTTTGTCCATGTTCTCACTCACTTGGTCGTCCGTGCATAGTATGCAGTAGCTGATTCGAAACTACAACATCCTTCACTGTGCACTCCATGGGGGAAGGATGAGTAACTGGCTGGCTTCAGCCTCGAAGCTGCGAGACTCTTGGGCGATGACTGCCAACACTTTCTGTTGCAAGCCTTGGTGCCCTGGGTAGCAGTGCTGCCATTTGGAATTGCGTAGTTAAACTTTCTAACCGACAATTGAAGATGTAGGTAGCAAACTGGAACAGGGGTGGAACATCCTGAATTAGGGAGATTTGAATGGCGAAATACAAATGTAAATGTTTTCAACAGGGAAAATCACCACACATGGTTAGAATCAAAATATTATATTTCTGTGTGCCAGTGTACTCAACACAAACTCAAGTTCTGTATATAAGTCAGCCCCTGTGGCAGAGTGGTTAGCACATCGCGCTATGACACCAGGGGTCCTAGGTTCGAATCCTGGCCTGGGCATGGATATTTGTGAGTGTCCATTCATCAATTTCATCACTCATCCCCATCTTCTCAAATTAGCCAAAAGTGGCACAAAAAAACGAAGTAAAATGAAGCAAATCAAATCAAATGTATGTTCTGTATGTAAGAAAAATAATGGCATGGTTTGCTGCAATATATTATTTATTTCATAAGGCTTTTATGCATTGTTGAACAAAATGTGGTTGGTGTGCTTCAAAGTTTGTTTAATGCTGTCTAAAATGAAAAGCATTCAAGGAAATTAACACCTAAACGTTTTTGGAAAATGTAATAAGGTTCATGTTATTTTGAAGTCCCATATTTTCATTTTTTCCCCCTTTTTTTCATAAAATAATGTGGTCATGACCATTAGAAATAATGTGTGCATTGTATATGTGTGGATATTTAAATTTTAATAATACTGATTTTAATATATTTGTTAGATGACATTGAGTGGCCTGATGATGATGATTGGCCTGTTCAGCCAGAAGCCAAAGATATAATTACAGCACTACTTCAACAAAATGCTAGAGATCGATTGGGAACAGGAGGTTCACAAGAAGTGAAGGAACATTCGTATTTCTTAGGACTGGATTGGAATTCACTCTTGAGGCAAAAGGCGGAATTTGTTCCACAGCTTGACCATGATGAAGACACGAGTTACTTTGACAGTAAGCTTTCTTCCGATGTAATATGCATGAAACCTGTTCTGCTGTAAGTTATAATGAGCATGCCTAACTGGTAAATTGCCTTCTGTCAATTTTCATCTAATCTCTTGGCCAGACAACTAAATCTGGGGAAAGAAGGTGCCTTGATACTTCATTATACTTTCGTATGTGAATAGTATAGAAGTGGCATCTTCAATTTTTCATGACGTTGAATTTGTACAATTCAATTGAGAATGTACCTTTCCATTTCATAAAAATGAAAGTGAACTGATCTTAAAAGTAGCAATCATAAAATTATTTTTTCACATATTCTTATGTAATCTGTTTCACAGATTTAGTTATTTTCCTTTTTCATACATGTATATTTTACTTTCTTATTACATGTCATGAATTTCTAAACAAGGAACTTAACTGTGTTACCAATACACTTATATAGAAATGGTGATTAGCAATACATCTGGCATTGTTACCGTGTGATTTCATAAATGAAACTAAAGTATAGGATTTTATCCCATGCATTTAGTTCTGTATATGCAGATGTATTGATGTGAAGGAAGTGAAAGATATCTTCATGCATTAATGACAGAAAAATGTTTTGAATATATTGTATTCAAGTGCAATTTCTCAGACAGGAAAGAATATTAACACACATATGGTATTGTCCTGAAAAAAAATGCAACAGCAGTTACCTTATTCCTTATTCACTAGCTTATTTTATGCATGTGGTTAGATCGAAAATACTAGCACAAGCTACCTGGTCAAGTAGCTACCTGAAGCATGCATCGGCTTATGACAGAACTTTTCTTTTCAGCACGTATTGATCGTTATAATCATGACATTGGCGAAGACACGGATGATACTGATGACTCACCTCTATTTGCATCATTTTCATCATGCTCCACTCGCTATCGAAAAGTTCAGACACGACAGGGGATGTCGGAAGAGGGAGAAGGGGAGACTCCACGAAAACCAGTTTCAAGAGGCGATTCCGGACAGTCGGACCATTCAGAATCCCCACCTTCCAACGTGGGTAGTACTATTGACACACCAGAGCTTGAAAGAACTCAGGAGTTGTTAGACTCCAGCAGCGACCATGGGCATGGGAAAATGGTTGGAAATCCTGAAACTCCAGTGCAGAGTACACCAGAATCATCCCAGACTGAAAGTGAGGATGTATCTCCGCAAATTCAAAGACGACGACGACTGCATAGCAGAGAAGCACTTCCGAGATTCTCAATTTCAGTGGAAGACGACCGAAACAGGTAAGTCTGGAAAATTATTTAGAGTTCCAAACTAGATCTTTGATATCTGGTAGATCGAAGGTATTACACCATACAAACACTTGGCATAACTTACGCAAGTCCAGCAGTGTGTTGATCCTGTATTGGTTGAATGAATGAAATAACGCAGCTAACTATTACAAAAATGCATTGTAATAACTCGGACATTACACAAAAAAGCAGTTTGTAAGAACACGGAGTACCACCACTTGTGGCTGTGCTGTGCTTGCTCTTACACAGATGGACAATGAGTCTTACGTCATGCATATGATTAATACTTCATGTGGCAGCATATCACTGCCATCTAGCAAGCAAATTAACATTAAATTATATTACAAAACTGAACACTGGTATCTTTTTCCAGACAATAGTCTATGAATTTCAGAGGACTGTTGCAACCAGTCCATCGACCTGTGGACAATGGAGGTAGTGGTCCTTCAAAATTTCAAACTCTTACGCTCACCTCTCCTTACGAGAGGTATTTAAATTCATACTGCATTAATGATTTTCTGCTATTGAATCATGTGTGGTGACAAAGCTGTCACCTTTGGCATGCAGTAGTTGCCAAATAATGTCAAAATATCAAAACCCAGTGTCAAACCCTGCCAATCAGGTATATTTAACAGTATTTTTTGTGCTTATGAGATCTCATGCAAAAGCCATTGATAATTGCTGACATCTGTATTGACTGAAAGCCATTTTTTTTAACTTCATGAATCTTACAATATCACAAAATGCCTGTATAAAAGTGCATTTGGGACCAACCTGGTGGTGTAGTGGTAATGCTGTTACCCTGTATTCAAGAGGTGCTGGGTTCGATCACCAGGGGAGGCACAGTACACAGTAGGTTGGATCTCCCTTTAAACTGTAGGCTCATTTACAATTAGCCTATCTATCAAAACTCTATTTTTCTCCCTGTGGATTTTTTAAGAGTTTGGTTATCATGTATTATCCAGTATTGTGTGATGTAACTAGGTGTATTAGTGAACTGAATATAATATTGATCTCCTTGGTTGGAAACAACTAGAATCAGCAGAAATATTCATCTCCATCTGAATTAATTCACTGAACCCAGAATTACATAATACATAAATTTGAAAAGTGCCTCTACAGAGTATTTTATTAGCATGAATTGTGTGTAATAGAATTCAGGAAAGAGTAGAGATATTCATGTCAGCTGAAAACTTCATTCTAAATCTAGGAATAAGACAGCTCATCTAAAACAGAGAATTGAAATACCGTATTTACTCATGTATAATGTGCACTTTTTTACAAAATTTTTGTCACCAAAATCTGTGGAACGTATTATGCACGGAATAATTCGGACAGCCAACATGAAACCGTACATGGTCATTCCATGATTTTGTGACACCCGCATTGATTTTTTGTGTTTACGGAACCATATCATATTATATATCATTGTAAAGCTTAAATTCTGCAGTTTCTGAATATGGCAACAGTATTCCATTCAAGATGGCGACACTAACGTGCAATGCGGTTGAAACAAACTCATCACAAAATGAAGGAACATTATGATTGTTATGGTACTTTGGATGAACGAAAAGATATGGAAAAAGAAGATAATAATTAAAATGTATTACTGGTCAAATAATATGACATATTTGGAGTGTGTAAATGCCTTAATGGAAGAAATCATTTACTGCTAACTGCTAATTTGAAGGTCCTGAATGCACCTCCTATATATGTTACGTTAGTCATGGAAAAAGTATATATTTTGAAGTTTTTTTTAGAAACGTAAAGAGGAAACTAGCAAAACTGCATATAAAAGTCAAAATTTTTCACATTGTAATGTAATGTTCTGCTACACCAACAAAAGTAGTCCGTTCTGGTGGAATTCATGCATGCAACTCCTACAACTAAGAAAGTCATTTCTTGCACCTCAATTATACTGCACATTATATACGAGATATAATTGTTTGTCACATTTCCCTATCAAAAACCAGGGTGCATTATACAACCATAAATATGGTATCTTTGAAGTTTTTGCAAATTATTCACAGAATTACAGAATTTTTATTTTTGATTCTTCAGAAAGTAATGCCAGAACATTGAAAATATTCTTCAAAGATCGTACTTGTACTTGGAGTTTATTGCATAAACATGTGAAATTTACCTGATTAAGGGTCAAAACTGTAAAAAGATTTACAACACAAAGCATGAAATATATGTATCTTCCATGGCATGCATATTGTTTACAGACTTTTATTGTTGAAATTGTATGTTGACACATGTACAATCCCAGCAAATGCTTTTCAGTGTTGGAACTCCAGACCACATCAGAGAACTCTCACCTGTGGATGAAAGAGGGAAAATATCTTCTGATAGTCATGCCAGTCGCATGTCAGTGTCATCAGCTCCTCCAATTTCTCCTTGTGTGAAGCATCGTTCAAGAGCAGTTATTAAAAGTGCTTCAGCTTCTGGTCTCTCGCTAATGATCCCATCAGGTAAGATTACAATCTGTATGGCTGGAAACAAAATTCACATTCTATATCTCTTCAGTCTTACTGTATGTTCATGTATATTATAAATAGTTTAAAGGGTTATTCTCCTCTTTTGAGCTGAAGTTGCTGACAAAACTTATTGTGCAACATAATAACATGTACTGAGTTCACTATTATTACACTTGCTGATCTTGGTGATCAAGCAGTAAGTGTAGTATGCTATGAAGTCATAGGTTCAAGGTTTGAAACCTGGGTAAGGCATTGATATATTGCAGTGAAACCCAAATTTAACATAACATTCTCCCACATTTCAAGTTTTTTCACCATTTTCCAGTGAAAAATAACTGTAGTGTATTTGCCCATCATTCATTTAATCATTTATTAATTTAGAAGCTAAGTATTTTTTCTTGTTTTGAGAGGCAAAGTGCAACTTTGTTGCATAAAATAATACCGGAGTAGTGCTCTGGCATAACTACACTGCTGATTTCCTTAGAGCTTCTGTTCCACTTAAACATTTTCTTTTTCTTCTGCAGATGACAGTCCTCCACAACCCATCCAATCACCTGGTGGTTCCAGCACAGCCAGTTCTCGGGATACTTCACCTTGCCGTGAATTGTCACCACTTGTGACAAGCTTGAAACCACCCATAATTATCAGAAGAGGACCCAGGGGATTTGGCTTCACAGTCCATACCATCAGAGTGTACTTTGGAGACACCGATTTTTACACTATGCACCATTTAGTTATGGTGAGTACTTGCTCTTTGTTTTCTAAAAATGGTAAAACTGCAGATATAATTTTTTGCAAGAGTACATTTTTTAAGGTCTTGTTTATGTATTTGTTTTTATTAAAAGTGTTTTGGAGGATTGTGATTTTTACTTCACAAGATCTTACTGTAATACAGTAAATTTATTACAATGAAATTATACCAAATGACATGTACTCTGTTGATTTTAGGTGATGCAAGCATATTGGTACATTAGTTTAATGGTAAAACATACGATTAGTTTACTGATCTAGTATTCTAACTAACCTGTTGTTTAGGGCAAAATTTTGCTCTTTAGTTTATAAATGGGTATAAAGTAAGGCTGACCCAATACCACTTTGAACTGATACCCATACTGATGCAGGTGTTCGTATTTATTCCCACAAATTTTGATGCTGATGTTAAACCATTGTAACAATTAAAAGTTGAGTTCAGAACATTAATAAGTAATTCGTTGCAACTGTACCACATCAATCTAACAGAGAATCTGAATGTGGGCTGGTCCGCTTGAAATCAACCAATGAAGAGGCACTTTTCAACCTCGCATGTTTTCATTCATTTGAAATTTGCCACACTGAAAGAGCCACCTGAGGTAGAAAAATATGCAAAGTTGTAGTAGGTCCATATAATGTGTATTTTCGAAATTACAGTGGTGCAAACTGTGTGATTTTGACCATTTTTTTTAACATCTTGTTAACTTTAAATTGCAATATTTTGGCAATCAGATCACCTATAGAACCGATTCAAATGGTGTTGGTGTTGGAAAGGTTTTGAAGAGCTCTTTCACATGAGATATGGCATGCCTATGTTGGTAAATAAACAATTGAAGGCAGTGTCAAGAAAACTTCGGTAGCCATTTTCTCAAAAACTGGTCTTTTAATTTTTTTCAAAAAATTATGTCATACATACACTAGTACTCAATATTAGGTTAGGTTATGTTAGGGTAGAGTAGATGCAAAATAATCTAACACACGTATTTTTAAGTGTTTTTTTATTTTATCTGCGACATTTCGTCCTGGTTTCCCAGAACAGACCAAGTAGTGGTATTTCACCATCGGACACCCGGAGGAGCCCTCCCACTTATGCTACACCACGTCACTGCTCCCAACAGCACCAGACTAGAGTCAAGCTCAACAGGATCTAAAAGTGTAGAGTGACTAGCCATGTGAGGTTGTGTGTTGTATGTGTATCTTGGTGTAAGCTTGAAAAAGTTCTTGGAAACCAGGACAAAATGTCACATAAAATAAAAACCACTGAAAATATCTGTGTTAGATTATTTTGCATCTACAAAAAGTGGTTGTGCGAACTTTTAAGAAGATCAAGGGTAGGCTAGGTTAGGATATCATATTTTGATAGACAAATTCATGTAATTCAAAATTAAAAGTCTTAACAGAAATGAAATACAATATTTTTTGAATTAACATACATGAAGCTGATTACATTCCCAGTTATTAGAAATGCAGGGTGATTCAAAAGTCTGGTCCCATTGGCGACTCTTTTATTAGTGCACATACCGAGAAATGAAAAGAGCAGAAAATTGTTACAAATAGGTGAGTTTTGATCTACAGTGCTTTGAATTTTCAATGTAGCATGCACCATTCAGGCTGTACACTGGTACGAGCTTCATTGATAGCTGAAATGCCACATGCTTGTCCCGGAATACTGTACACCATCATAGTAGCACACATTACTGGGTAAATTAAGAATTGTTGATGATAATTACAGGCAAAGTAAACAAGTGAAAAACATGAACATGTGATGCACATACCCCTCCCTTCCCCACACCGCTAGAAAAGGCAAACAGGCACAAATGAGGATCAGACTAGAATATGTACTTCACACTGTGCCACTGCACGTGTCTCGCACAGGACAAAATAAATATGTAATATTCCACATAACAGAAATTTCAATGTTACATGTGCGCCCATAAAATTGTAAAAATGAGTTCTGGAGTTTTCATTTTAAGTCCACATTGCACAGAAAAGTTAATCGGGACTAGACCTACAGTTTATAGTGGTATCTGAACTACTATGTGCCTCCACCAGGTATTGAACCCATGAACCCTTGATTACAGAGTACCACAGTGCTATTGAGGAGGCAATTGGGAAAATGAGGGTTTTTTTGCAAATAAAATAACTGGTGATTGAAAGTATTTTTAATTTTTCAAGACAATCCTGCAAATGTTACGCTGATGGTCTCAATGGTCATCTGAATCAAACTGTCCATTTATTGAAACACTTTACCTCCAAATTTCGAGAAATAATAACTGTACTTATCTGATCACATCACCCCCATTCACGACCGTATCAAGAAAGTGTGGGGCGTTACCCCCACATTCCCTATACGCCTTCATGGCATGGTGCTAAGCACAGGGGAACACTTTACCTTATTTTATCTGCTCTTCTTACCCTCTGTTCATATTTTTACACCCAACTGTTCAGCTATTGTTCAAATATCACAGTTTAATAGAAATCACAAATAAACAAATAAGGCAGTCTTTGTTAGTTGTACATGGAACAACAGACCAGGTTGTCAGTAAAAACTGGGTTTGCCGTTGGTCGCACATGGACTCAGGGCTTTGGAACCCCCCCCTCTAGTGGCTCAAAGATCTGACTAACATTGAAAACAAAATCATGGGGTAAAGGAAGGAAGGTCAGAAATTCTGCTAGGCAGAGAAAGAGTTTTGACAAAACATTCATTGATAAATGTCAATGTTAAAACCACATACCCAGAACTAGAGACCACGTGCAACCAACATAGGGTTAATAGAATGCGAAGAAAGGAAGACAATAATTTATGATTTAGTATCTATACCAGTTACCAAAGTTCTGTTAGCTTTTGGTTGTGAAGATGGACTGGGAAGAAGAATGGCCTTTGATATTAACCTTTAGCCAACGAAGCCTCGTGCGCATCAATAGCCTTTCCGAACAGGAACTTTCAAGCGTCAAACTTGCCGCGATGTATGAAAAAAAATCGTAGCTTGATAATTAATTGTTGTAGAGATGATTTTTTTTTTCGTGAATGACAGGGCTTTAACCAGAGGTGAAATTTATACATTGTGCTTCCCAATAATGAGTGTTAAGGAAGAAGAAAATAAAAAAATAAAATTGGTATTTGGCATGCCCCTGTGGCCTCCACAATAGACCAAAGTGAATTAATAATGTACTATGTAGCAGTGGTACATTCTTACGACCATGCAAAGTTTCATTGATTTTGATTTTTTTTATTTTACTTCGGTTTTTGTGCCTCTTGGCTAATTTGCGAAGATGGGGATGAGTGATGAAATGATGAAATTGATGAATGGACATTCACAAACAACCATGCCCGAGTGAGATTCGAACCCGGGACCCTTGGTGTCTCAGCATGATGTGCTAACCACTCAGCCACAGGGTCTGGCAAAGTTTCATTGAAAATAGGCTGATACTTCTTGGGGGAAAATTTATAACAATGTATTAGAGTAGCAGTGTTGACATAGAGTAGCAATGTTGACATAGAAACAGTTTCCAGAATTTTGCTTCTAGCATTGGCTCTATGGACACTGGATGGAACAAATTTGGAAGAAAGCATGACAAAAGACCACTCTTTGAGTATATAATGCCTGTCTTCCAGTTTGAGAAAAAATACTGAAATTATGTAACATTTTCAAAACTTCAAGAAATTTTGAATATTGGGCTGTCTCCTCTGGACACCTAATTGTTGCATGTTGTTTTGTTCTTATTCTTACATGTAAAAGTGAAATATGTCAGGAAAAAATGTTGGTTAAAGATCCATCCCATAGTAGTGAGAGGAAAAGGAAGGACATTTTCACATGCCTCTTGGATGTAGGGATGTGCCAAAGACTATTACCAGTGTATGAATATATCAGCAGAAATTGATGCATCGGTATCAACAAAAAATCTGATATTTAAACTGGTACCGATAATACTAGAGTTTTACCTTCTAATAAGTTTTATATTTTAATTTTGTAAGATTAATTGAAAATTAGGTTAATGGATCTTCGTAACTGTGGAGTCTTTAAAATCAGAAATGGAACAAACATTACATTGCTGAAAACAACTATTCCACGTGACCAGGCTCCACTGTTGTATTGGAAATTCAAAAATGAGTATCCAAACCTGAAGCAAGTGGCAAGCAATTACTTGGACATACCTGCTGCATCAGTATTCAATGAGTGAGTCTTCAGTGTTGCTGGACAGATTTGCGATAAGACAAGAAGTAGGTTACTTCCAGAAGTGCTTACAAACTCTCGTGTTTCTGAAGTTGAATCTCCCAGCATTAAATTTCCAATATTAAGAACAGGAATTCATCTTGCATTTCAAAGAATGAAAATAACATTCCATTTCTGTTGATTAATCTTATATATTGGAATCGGTTAAATATCAGCATTGGTATCAGTTCCAACAATTACACTGGACAACAAATTTTAACTTTTTTCTGTTAAGTGAAAAAGAAAAGATTATTCTAATAGGATATTTTCTCCTGATTTCAAATCTGGTTACTGTTTTACTCTTATCAGGCTCAGATTTTTTGTAATACACATTTTTTGTTGTAACAAAATAACCTTGCTTTATTGAAACTAATATGTGCCACATATTCTGTATACTGGCCTAAAATATACTTGTAAAGGATTTTCGGCTGTGTTAAGCTTATTAAGCTTGAGGAACATCTCTATTGAGAGTTCAGGAGCAGTCTTCTAACATTCATGGGCTCCATTTACCTTAGTAAAGGCATTCCATGGTGAATATTTCCTAATGGAAGCATTCTCAAGGTTAGTCACTTGCACTGCACTTGTTGGAGGGAGATAACCCCAAATGTTCGACCAACATATGGATTTTTAAGAACATATTACATCCCAGTTTCTCTCGTTATCAAGAAGCTCACTAACAAGTTCTTTGTAGTTATCTGCCTTGTGATTTCCGAGGAAATTCTTGGAATGATCCCCTTGCTGCCACCTCAGCTTCATTCAAACATGGGAAGGGCTGGACTGTGAGGCCTAGCTTTCGCAGTTATTCCAGAGATTTTTGTAATGCAAAAACAGCAATCCGTTGAGTGGTTCAATAGTTTTCTCCAAACCGTGGGCACTCTGAAAGGCATGTGACAAACTCTTTCAGCCACACATAACAGTGTCTCACATGAAGGGCCGAAGATTTATCCTAGTCATCTATTTTGCATCCAAAATATAGTTCATATGATTTCCTAATCACTGGAGTTATGTTTCTTTTTTGATATTTCGAAGTTGACTTGCAACAGGCACAGATTCCTGAGGTGGGCAATAGGGATTATCCCCTCTCAACTGGCAGGTTTTCGGATATATTATTATGCCTAATGTTTTTGAAGTGACACTTATTCTTTTATCGTAGATTTAATGTTGAAAATATTTTTCAAAGTTAGATTTAAATCAACTTTATCCTCAGATAGGTCAATCGCAACTGGACATACAGTTTAGATTTGGATCCTAACAATGGTGCAAGGTGCCCAAAATGGGATCAAAGCAAAGAACTCTTGAGAGAATAGCTCTATCCCCGTGATTGCCCATCGAAACAGATTCAAGAAATACATATTTATGCTCCAGAAAAATATGCATGTTCAATAAATTAGCATAGACTTAATCTAATTTTCTACTCACACTTTTTTCTATTCACACACACACAGTTAAAACATCTATTCCAGCCCTGGACACCTATTTTTGTGAAACAATAATCTCTAGAACATGGAAATCAGCTTGTTTCCTTTTTAAAGTACGATAAATTGTTTATATAAAACAGTGGAAGTGTAGGTTAGAAAAGCTTCCAGGTGAGGCACTCAACTGAAATTCACCCCTCCCAACTGTTACTTCTGGACCCACCACTGACTCATCGCAAATATAACAGAAATTGTTTGGGTGGTTAACACCTATATGAGGCATTTTTAAATATATACACACTACACTGTACATAACACAAAATATGCACAAATTAGAGCCAACAAACTTATTTATGTCACAAACATAAGAGAACTGAATTTCAACTGAAATGTTACCATTTCTGTTTATCCTGATGGTAATAAACCAGTATTTTATCATTGTTGTCAACAATGCCATTGTTCTCATTCTCTCTTGCGCAGAAACGTTTTAAGCAAAGCAAGTCACTTTCACTCATGTTTTGGAACTCGTAATGCATGTACTTTTGCTACTATAATGGAGATTAATGGTAAAAATGGCCTACAAGGAGAACAGAAATGTAAACACATTACAAAAAATGGAGCCCGATAGAGAAATTCTGACTTCATATTCAGAATCAGCATACCAAAAAACACAAGAATCAGTGAAAATTATTAATTTAACAAAATCATTGTTGACCAGTGTTATCAGTGGGTACATTGGTATAGGTAAATTTTCAGCTTTGTCACATCCCTTGTTTTGTGATTGGAGTAGGTCATAGAACTAAAATATCATGTGTAGTTTTCTAGAAGTTGATTGGTGCCAGCTGTCAGCAACGAGTTTACAGGTCATGGGAAATGTCATTGACTAAAGGTTAATGCACCATTCATCCTATTTTCTGTAAAGTAGGATCTAGGATTTATATTCTTTCCAAAAAGCATATTTTGTCTGTTAGTTTGTCCTTGATAGGGCAAGTAGATTAAGTTATTAATTTTTACAATCTATTCCATAGGCTGTGGATGATGGAAGCCCTGCATTTGAAGCAGGCCTGAGACCTGGTGATCTCATCACACACATTAATGGTGAAGCTATCCAAGGACTTTTCCACACTCAGGTGTTGCAGCTTCTCTTGTCTGGAGGGGACCACGTGACCTTAAGGTCAACTCCTTTAGAGAACACTTCGATTAAAACTGGAGGACGAAAACGAGAGCCATGGCAAAGCAAACTGGCAAGGAGGAGTTTACATAGGCAGCGACGTCAAAAGCGAGATCACCCAGACAAGCGCAGAAAGACTTCTTCGCTATTTCGAAGAATTAGTAGTAAAAGAGCCAGTGTCGAAATGCAGCAAGTGAGTGCTAAGTTGGTGTTGGGTTGTTATGGTGCTACGGATTGTAAATACATTAAGATAAAACAACCTCAAAGAAGTTCTTATTTGCTGTAGTTGTTATTTTTTGTAGTTGAATTATTTTGCTTGGGATTATTTTGAGCAGCTTCAGTATTAATTTTGAATTAGTGATGCATGAGCCAGAGATGCTTATCAGTTGCTGTTTTCATTTTTGTATTATTATTATTCCTTTTTGTTGTATAGTAAAGTTTAACAGATTTTTTCATAGTGCCTTTCTTTCTTTCAGCCTCTGATATTGTCTTGTCCACTATCAGCACCGGTATTACCTAGTGATTCTAAACCACCATTTCTGGTATGCTAGCTTTGGACTCTTAATTTTTTTTAAGCTTGGACTTGCAGTTTAAGATGTTTTTTTTTAATCATGTACTGCTGTGAATAGAGCTTTTTTTAAATTTTATTTTCGTGTGTATATTTGTGTATTATTCTGTATTATATGTAAAATATAAAGTAATATTAGGTTTTTGAATTGTAAAATTTCAACAGAATTAATATCAATAGGCCAATGAATATAGTGTAAAATATTTAGTAATAAACTAGAAGTACAGTAGTGTCTAGTCTTATTAAATAAGAATGTTTGTCATTGGAGTTTCACTAATACAGTGGAATGATTATTTATCCAGGGGACCTACATTCGATTCCTGTGTAAGGCATCAACATGTGTTTGTTCCTTAGCCAGTCATCTTCATTATCACAATTAATCAAGAGATGTTGAAAAGAGGTATAAAATAACAAGAAAAAAAAATTACACTCCAAAATTACGGATACAGTATACACTTTTCAATAGCCTGTTGCCAAAAAATGTACACTATGAGAAAACATTTGAGGCAAGAAAATATAAAATTAGGGTTCCACTGTATTAGTGAATCTGTATTAGGCATTCTATATAACTGACAAATACTGAGAATAAACCTAGATTGACTCCTCTCCCTTAGGTTTAACAAAAATTAAAATGATCATAAGGCCTGGGTTTATAGGTGTTAAAATGTGCTAAAAATATGAAAATATGTAATAAAAATTTAAAAATGTTGCCAAATATTCTTATCATAAAATATCATCATCAAAATATCAAAATTATCTTACACATGTTTTATTTTTTTATTTATTTTATTTATTTGAGAAATCCTGAATACAGAGCAAATCCATTTTATATCAGGATATCAACAGCGAGAAAAATAGAAATATGTTTACACATAACAGTCAACTTTCGTCTACACTTACTGATTTTTTCAACATATGGAATGTATTTGTAGCAGAGTTTCTTTGTAAACTTCAGAAGTTTCGGAGCTTAGCTGTGTGGTTAAGTTGATATTGAATGTTAAATTTTGAGTATCAGATGAACTGAATCGAACCTGAGCATAGTTGCCAGTCTTTGCCAGGATATTAAAATTGTAATAACGCAATTCCTTTCCACACAATTTAAGAACATTTTACAAAATTATAAAATTTACTTGGAATTTTCTAGACAAAATTATGTCACATATTAAGAAATGTGTATTTACGTATAAAAAAATTGTAAAATGTGTGATTTCTGCAAGATAAAAATTGGTATTTTGGCTCTAGTTACCATGATCAGAATTGTAAGTCTGTTGCATGTTCATATTTACATGCAGAGAAATATTTATTTACCTAAAAATCCAGACCCAATGATGAAGATGATGTAAAAATTTAACAATTTTCCATGCATGTGTTACAAATACACTTCTATATACCATTCATTCCACCTTTGTAAGGGGAATGGAATCTATTGCATCAATGATTCACTTTTTCATCTACCTACAACAAATTATCCACATTGCATGTTCCTCAGATAATCTTTTCTTTTCCTTGTCCCATCTGGTATGATATACATTATATTGCCTTTATTTCTTTCCACATTATGCTAAATGCTTAACAGAATTATAACAATTCAACAGATCAGTGATTATCAACTTAAACTACACACACTCCACTTTGGGTACACAGAGAGGGTAGCAAATGGTACATCATTGCCTGGATAAGTTTATTTTACTTTGATTGTGTCACATTTAAGATGTGTACATATTGTTTTTGAATAAAAGCATGTTCCCTCTTATATAAAATCAGTAATTATTATTGTGTCAGTTGCTAGAATTTCATTTATTATTATTATCATGTCAGTTTTTAGAATTCCACAATTAAATGGTCTCAAACTCTTTGTATGACGGATTGATTTATAAACATTTCTCAAATGCATAAGAATGAAGTGATATATAGGACTGAGCCTATGCAAATACTTACCAATGCCAGTGCTGAAAAAATATATAACAATTTCAAGTTGTTAATAAGTACCGAGAAACTAGTACTCACTTTTATCTGCGAAGCTGTTTTTTCTTTTTCGATTAATTTCAGTGGCGACTGCCACCATCCTCGTTGGAACTTGCTGTACTGTTGCTTGGTGTGTGTCTTTTGTTTGTAGTTCTCTGGCTGCTGCTAGGTGCGCTGTTGTTAACTGTGCGTCTGGGTCTGTGTCGTCTGCTATTTCCAGGCAATATCTGTTGTAGTAGGGGAATCCAAGTGTGGTGTGCTTACCCGCTATCGATGTTAGGTCGTTCAGGAAGTGCATTATGGCATGCATTTCCTTGATTTTGGTGTCTACGAGCATGTGGGCAGCGAGAGAATTACAAATAAAAGACACACGCCAAGCAACAGTACAGCAAATTCCAACGAGGATGGTGGCAGTGGCCACTGAAATTAATCGAAAAAGAAAAAACAGCTTCGCGGATAAAGTGAGTACTAGTTTCTCCATATTTATATACTACCGCATATCTCTTTTCCCAATTATGAATTCAAGTTGTTAATAATACACTGCTCAAAAGAATTAGAGGATCATGTTTTTGAATGTTCACTACATTGCATAGTAAAATAATAGACGAGTAAAGCTGATAGAAAATATAACTGTATTCATAGAATACAATCAGAATCTTCATGCTTTCCATGCTAGTTTATTTTCTTCTAGAAACTGTCACATGTAACAGAACCACAGAAAACAAGGAGAAAAATACTGCTGTCTGTTGATCCAATCTGTTTATCATCACAGTTCAAGAAGTTTTTCTCCATGAGCATCAATAACACCCTTGCTAATAATGAACAAGTTTTGCACAAGCCTCCAGAGGTTACACCGAGAGGTAACTGGTCCCATTCTTTGATCAGGGCCTGTGAAAGATTCTGGAGAGTCATAGGTGCAATAGGCTTTAAATTGGAACTTTTGTCTACCTAATCCATGACCTGAATTTTATGCTTGGGCAGGAAGTAGCCGGTGACACCTGCAACATGTAGCTTCACATTGGCATGCTTGAAAAGAAACTCTTGACCCAAACCAAATGTAGGTGGCATAACACTCCTTCAGGACAGGTTCCCATGGATGATGGACAAGGTTATCAGTTGTCCACCATCACGGAACCACCTCTGAATCTGTTCACTTCTTAGGGCCTCCCGATGGCACAGTCAAGCAGTCCCGGGTTCTATACCCGGTGGAGGCACATAGTGGTTTGGATTCCACTTTAAACTGTAGGTCCAGTCCAATTAGCCTTACTGTGCATAAAGTGGACTTAAAAACACCAAATAAATCAATGAATCGGTCAATCAATCAGTGCTCACTTATTGGACACCCACTGACAAGGAGTGCTCATCAGGAGTGCATTAGCACTCCCATCACATTGAGTTAAGCCAAATCTTGACTCCTCTGTGACTAGCCCTTTCTTCCAGTATCAAAGTTACCCATATATATGAAGACAGATGAATCACTGCTGAACTTGCCTGTTCTGTGGGGTCAAGCAGGGTGCTCAAATGTCTTGCCTGACTCCCTAAGTTACATTTTTTCCACAGTCCCTACAGATTGATCAGATGCCAAAATACAAGGTGATAGGCAACATTTTCATGGCTGATTCTACCATCTGGTCAAAAACTCACCTTGGGCCTGTTGGTTGTCATCACCCTTCAAGTAGTCCCCTTTTGCACATACACACTGGTCCCAGCAATTGTCATTTTTAAAAAAAACATCGTGGAAGTCTCGTTCTGTGAGGGTGTTCCACTGCCCGTGTTTCTGCTTGTATCATCTCAGTGGTGTCAAACCCGTGACCTTTCAACTTCACAAGAGGACCAAGTCAGGCAAGCAGGGCGGGTGAGGGATGACAGTCATGTTATTTTTTAGTAAAAAAGCCTCTGGTGAATAAGGAATTGTGAGACAGTGTGTTGTGTTGCAAAAATGAGTTCTTTTGTTTGCCAATGTTCATGGCAACATCTTCGCACATTTTCACACAGCCACCACGAAGCATCAAAGTAGTAGGTGGAATTAACCATTTGGCCTGCTGTGATGAATTCTTTGTGCACAATCCCCTTGATGTCACAGAAATTGATAAGCATGCTCTTGACTGCTCTTCAAGTCATGCTCTTTTTGGTCTTTTTGAGTTTGGATTTTTATTTTGAGAGATTTGTTGCTTTCTCTTAGGGTCATAATCAGAAACCCAGATCTTGTCAGCAGTGATAACCCTGAACAAGAATGTTGCAACCTGGCAAATCTTGCAGAAGTCAACATGCTGCTGCTTCTGATCAACTGTAAAGATATTCTGCACAAATTATGTGCTAACATGATGTCCAATTCAGCAGTCAGAATCTGTTGGCATCTCCCATAACCAATTTCCACCTGATCAGCAAGGTGATGAATGGTTCGGTGTAAATCTTCACGACTGAGCTGTTGAACTTTGGCAACAATGTCAGGTGTTGTGCAGCTGAGGAGCCTCTTTGTGTGTTCATTGTCCTTGACGAATGTTCGACTGGTCCTGAACCAAGCATGTCATTCAAATACCCATGTACATGCAATGCCTTCTTTCTCAAGCATTTGTGTAATCAATGCCAGGGTCTCTGTCACACTTTTCATAGATTTGCAGAAAATTCAATGCACACTCACTGTTCCTTTCTTGGATCCATAGCGAAATCACCACACACCACAAACATGGCTCCAAATAAAAGGATGTAAACGGCCAACATATTCACTCACCTGCGTGAAATTTCGTACACTGAATCCCAAGATTATGCTATACCATTGCATCATACTTCTACAATTGCTGTGCAGATGGCAGCACCAATCTCAAAAATTCTTGACTCCTTGTACTCCACCAGGAGGCATGTTCAATGCATGCAGCATGTCAGCAGGCAGTTTGTTTTGACTTTCACATGAAACTCGAAAACTAGAGAAGCATAACGTAACAAGTATTTGTTTCAAATAGATAGCATTGATGGTTAGTGTGTTAAGTGTTCCCCTAATTCTTTTGAGGAGTATACTTATAAATGTTAATAAAATAATTTCATTGCCACTATACAAAATCAATCTATCAGTTTTGCTTTTTATAAAATCATTAGTTCAGATAAGAGATCACAAGAATATAAGAAACGCTTATGTTATTAAGGAAATCCACTTTTGCCACACAATGTTGGTACAAACTTAAAGAAAATGGCGCATTTTGCATAATTCCCAGGATATTTGGATTCCACAAAAGTAACATTTGTGGAATTTTGCAGACCTTACGGGATACCTTGACTCCATAAAAGTATCAGCTGGTAGCAGTGATTAAATTCAATATGATACATTATTTATATTTATGGTATACATCTGAAACTCATTTCATTACTATTTGGTTGTGTTAAAAGAGAGCTCTCACAAGAGTTTAACACATACGTACATATTAAAACCTTGTAACAAAATTTATGAAATGGCCTGGGGGGATACAATTAGACAATGAAAGGTTGAGGAACACTGCTACAGATAATGAACATGCTTTTCTTTTTTAAGCTGAATGAACAGACTCCGTCCAGATTTATTTTTTCTTCATTTGATATAGTAATAATTTAATTACGCTGTGCTTGTATTGATGAACTAATACCACCATGGATAAAATTTTCGTTCAGTTACAATCTTAATAAAGTATGATCTTGGTTCCTTTCGAACAGAAAAAAGGTATTTAGAAAATTGTAAAAGTGTATAAAGTTATGCACTCTTAAATGTTAAACATTTTTAAAATTGCATAAGTTATCTTGATTTATTTATCACATGACCTGACCTATACTTATGCTATGAGGCTATGCAATGTTATTAATCATGATCTAATGCCAAATGTCATTGTCAGTGTCTAATGCCATTTTAGGAAGGAATCAGTTCCATTTAGACTAACTATGAATAAATCCCTTGCCAAGTTTTTCATGTTAGAGAATAACATATTCTACCACTAACTGAACTCTTGTTTAGATTTTTGGTGCACACTCGTGTTTCATGATGATGAGGGTTTTTTGGGATATCAACCATGTCAGCTCTGGCTTCCAAGCTTTCAAGAGTTACATTAATTGAGCAAGTGCAAATTGGGTAAGGCAAGCTACTACTCTTTCGTGAACAGCTTTGGAGAGTACTGGGACGAGTACTTTTTCCAGCAGTTGGGATAGCTGAATCACTGTCCAATGACGACAGCCACTTGCCCAAGTGTAGACTATTCCTTTTAGCTTTCATTGGTCTTACTCGGTGCATTGTATAAACTGACACTTGAAATGCACTATCTGAATGCAACCAAGAGCTTTATTTATATGATATTGATGCCAAAAATCACAAAGGGATACATTCTATTATTTTGCTTTGCTGGAACTGAAAGAACATTTGTATAAGTCACTCAGTTGAGTCACACTTTAAGTTTCCCAGAAACTATACAAAACTACTAGGTATAGTTTGAATTCCATATTTTGAAATGTAGAAAAAAATTAAACAATGCATTATCCTAATTGTAGTGTTAGATGTTGGGAGAAAAGAGCTTCCTTTTTGGCATTTTGAGTTAAACTAACAAAATCATTCAGCTTACTTAACTAATAGAATTGTTGAATTATCCAAGGATGTAGGTTGTGTGTGCAGGACACACGCTGCAGTTTAGTCACTTCAAAATTAGGTTAGTTGCAATGTTTCCACAAGTTCCTGATCATGGAATATGTACAGTGGTAAGTTACCAGATATACCACAGTATATTTCTCCCCTGAATAGGAGGAGAAGATAAAATAATGTATAAGAGTTCTGTAATAATGTCAGGATGACTTAACAATTTTGGATATTGAAATACTGGACAAAAACTTGTTCCGAGGACTTTTGTCAGGACAATGAGGACACCTTAATGAAAAATGGAACATTCTCATATTTTATGAGATGTCAGGGAACCACAAGCGACTCACGTCACTCTCGTCTACTACCCAAATGTATCACGCTTATCTTCTGGGGCTGTGGTTCAATAGACAAAGTAACCTGGATTTTATGTGTGTGGAATCATAGTATAGGTGGCAGGTTAATGGGTTGCAATGTCTAGATCAACTGTCTCTAGCCAGACAGGATCCATTTCAAGCTAAATGTTCCAGTTTAGGTTCTGCTTTTCCTTGTGTATTGCTATTGCCAGTCCCAGTAGTATTTCACATTTCATGTTGACATTTGTTCACACTTATTGGAAATGCATTAAAATTAAGTTTTAAAAATATGGTGGTGTGCAATTAAGAAAATGATGGCAAAACTGGTGGGTGCATGTGTGTCAATGAAACGATGTATGCGATTTGAAATACTGATTCTTTTTGTCAGTGTACAGCAGAGATTGTTACAATTTGCACATCAACAAAATAAAATGTTCGAAACTTATCCTCAAAATCTTACATTCCTGTAACAAAATTGAATGATGGCCACTTCTTTAAATGAGAATTTCGGAACGCAATAGCTCTCTCATCTTCATCACTTATACTTCAGATGCAGTATTTAATGGTGTTTCAAACAATATTGTTGAATCTACTAAGAATATAAAGGCACTGTAGAAGAATTCTAGGGATGATTAAATATGATACTACATTGCACTGTTGTTATTTTTTTTATTGTAGTCACTTTTCTATTCATCATATGCCACCCTCATCAGAAATTCTCACATACATAATTCAAGAAATTTTCATGGTATAACAATCTGTTTTTTATCCCCTGGTTTGTGAACTTTCAACAGTACATACACACATTTTTTTAGAAAATGCCAAACAAAGTCTTAGTTAAGTGTTTTTTTTTAATTGTAATTACGAAAATATAACAAAGGGCATGGAAATTTTAAAAAGTTGAATTTCTGCTATCTCCATGGCCAGTGCGTGCTTGATTCATGATCTCTCCATTGAAGAGTCTGGCTTCAAATCCTGCCCAGGGCATGGATGTTTGTTTGTGTGTATCATTTCATTTAATCAGCATTCATTCTCACTGTTGTGATGACTTAATGAGGTAGAAAATCAATGTTCAGTAACCATAATACAACAAAAATAATACAAATCTGGCACGGTATTTCTTATACTTGGTCAGCATTTGACCATTATTAAAAATTCAGAAGTATTTTAATAGTCTTACTGTGCTCACTTATGCAATTATTACTTGCACAATATGGAAAATACCCGTTCAATGCTGTTCCTTTAGCTGAATGGTGCCAAACACTATCCTCTCGATTACTTCACTAGTATGTTTTGTTCGCATTGATTTGTTCGAAGATCTGTAGTACAATATGTAACCATGATATGAAAGAATACTTCAAACTATAAAATGCATCTGTAAAATGAAGTCACTATTAAGAGAAAAGTTGAGCGATTGATTGAATTAGGTTATTTTACATTGCTTTTCCGTCACTTTCAGCTAATCGCAGCAGTAAGGATGAGTGTTGATATGATGAAATTGATGAAGGGACACTTGCAAAGAACACCCATGCCCAGACTGGGATTCGAACCTCAGACCCCTGGCATCATAGCATGCTGTGCTAACCACTCCACTCCACCACCGAGTTCAGTAAGATAGAAGTTGTATTATCAAAGGAATCGAATACGAATAGCACAACTCTTTTTATTAGATTGCTATCATGCAGTAGGTTTGTGGATACATATTTATGTAGAGATTTTACAGTATTCCCCTCATATAGGTGTTTTGAAATGAACACATTCCCAAGATCAAAATTTTCAGCTTATACCATTGTGTCTTGTAGTAAAGGGGTCCCTGGTGGAGGCACATAGTAATTCAGATTCCATTAGCCTGTCTGTGATTAAAGTGGACTAAAATGGAAACAAACAAACCATTTAGTATTTGAAGTTTAGAGTAGAAATTTATTTTTGCCACTAGTGTGGGCAGTCATGTGATTTAACAAGAGTTTTTGTAATATGTACAATAGAAGTTTTGATATTATTAGGTTAGGTTAAGGATAGTTGTGCTAAGTATAATATGGTCTTGCTGAAAATCATCTCTGAAATAGTTCTCTTCTTCCAGATGGCTGCAGGTGTATCATCCCCATCAATGGTGACTCCCAGCAGGAGCTTCCAGTCTCTTAGCCGTACATTGTCATCTCAAGAAAGTTTGCCAGGCTCTCCTACACGAACAAAGTCACCACGTTCCCCACCAACGGGTAGAATGTTTTCTCCATCAGATTCCGCCCATTCGACAGGTAATTCATCGCAGTCAAGCTCACCAAGTTCCTCTGTTCCCAACAGTCCTGCAGGTACTGCTGTCGCGGCTGCTACAGGCACAACTGCCAGTGCCGGGGCAAGTACTGCTGCACATTACCAGCGCCCTTCAACATTACATGGATTAAAACACAAACTCCACACGGCTGCAAAAAACATTCATTCGCCAAATCGCAGGAAATCTGTGGGTCACATTCCACTTTCACCTTTGGCTCGCACTCCTTCACCGTCGCCACTGCCATCATCTCCAACGCGTTCTCCAAGCCCCCTTGCTTTTCCAGCTGGCCATCAGCCAGGAAGTTCAAACACCACTCAGTCCTATAGTCCAGGGACATCTCTTACGCCGGGTTCTGGAAAGAAGCCTTTCACACGACCAAAAAGTGCAGAACCGGGATCACCTTTGCTACGAAGAGCTCTGTCGCCTGATAGGCTTCATCCACGAAGTGCAGAAAGCAAAGGGAAACCAGCTACAACTCACATTTCACCTCTTTGCAATCCTGCTCCGAAAGTAACCGTCTCAAATGCACCTAAAGTAACAATTACTTCACAGTCTTCACCCACAACTGCCAAACCAACAGTTACAGCTGCAGGGTCATGTGAAAATGGAAGCAAATACGATCACGTGGTTTCAAAGCCTCCGGAGCACCCTTCGTCTCGTTTGTCCCGAGATTCTGTCTTTGAGAGAAGTCTATCATCGGAGATCCTAGAGCAGCAACAAACTGAAAATAAGAGTTGTGTTAAAGATGATGATGGAGTCTCCAGCTTTCATACCGTCAGTCAATCTAGCTACATTGCTGGAATAAAGGAATTAGTGCCAATATCGGGGAACTCCGCCAACCAAGAAAATGTTCAATCTCAGCCAAGTGCCAGTGATTATGGTAATGTAGAACACAGAAATACCCTTCCTTTAACTTCAGTGAGTTTAATTGTGGCTGGTGATAGAACATCTCAACCGCTTCCACGGATAGCTGAAGAAAAGGACTCCCCAACAAGCAGTAAAGATGATACTTCACCATTGAAAGATGCACCATTGACGCAGTCAGAAAGTAAAGCCATTGTGGAAAAGGAAGGAGACATCAAGAGCAAATTTGGGTTTAGTAAATGTGAAGTTGGTGGGAAAAAATCAAAAATGGAAAACAAGGGGGATAACAGTAAAACAAAATCTCAAGATTCAAAAGGCATAAAGGCTACAGCGGAAGATAAATTTCATGCTTCAAAATCTCCTCCGGTTACAAGATCAGACTCGAAAAGTCGCAGAAGAGAGAGAAGCGAAAGTCCAAAAGGAAATAAGGAATTCACTGATGGTAAAGTTAGAGGCAATGTGACAGAGAAATTCAGACCCTCTGAAAGTAGTAAAGATGGAAAAGAAAGTGCATCAAAAAAGGATGGTAATAAGTGGACTGCACAAGAAAAGAGAGAATTGTTTCGAGTCACTTCAAGTAAAGATTAATTGTGAAATAACATTTGGATTGCAGTATTGTTAAAATGAAAAGTGTCAAATTTTTTTGATCCACCCACAGATGTATATATAAATACACACACATATATATAAAAGCATTTTTTGCTAACTTACATTGATGACAACTGAATTTGTTTCCTATGGTTGTGGACTTTGTCACCCATTGTGATTTTCTCACAGCTGTCATTTATATATCATGAGTATTATAAATGTACAAACGTGTAAATATTTTCTGATTGTTATCTTGTGACATTTCTTTGCTGTTTTCCAAAGACGTTTAATTTTAAGTTATGTAAATATAGTTTGTGAAGCTGCATTTTGTAATGAGCTGTGACTGTTCTGTGTACACATTACCCAGAACAAATATTTGTTAATGTTTTTATAAATCTAGAAACTAGGCTGAAAGCAGTGTAAAATACTTAATTGTCTAACTGGCATAGCTTGTAGTATTTTTAATGACGTTACCTTTTACACAGAGGCGTTAACGACTTGATTTTAAGGATCATATTTGACAAAAAAAAGTTTGATTTTTTTTTTTAATTGGCTTTGTTTTGTTATCTCTGTATGTAGGGTGATGTTTTTAATGTCATGTTATGAGGGTACTAGAATTAATGCCTGTTCATATTTGTCATATCTGTGATATAGGTGGCAATCCAGTTGATTTTAGCAGTGGAGGAAAGCAAGGGTTAGGATCATAGCCAAAGCAAAAATAGTCTGTGACGTGTCAAGGAAGTGTTAAAATTTTTCAGATAGGTGTGCATATTGTTCTGTTGCTAGTATATAGATAAATATACTAATGATTCTTTTCTTCTTAGTATCCTAGACACAACATATGTATAGTGGAAAAGTATTTCTTACTTGACTAACTGTTGGTCACCTTAAACTTTGTGTATGTAAAACAGAAGAATGTTAAAAGAAAACTATATATAGCAGCAAATATCAAGTTTCTTCAATAGTACAAGGTTGTAAAGATAATGTTACACTTGCAGTTTATGTAATTTATGATTTTGTTAATGTAGCATTAATTTACTGAAAGATCCAAATGGTAAATAAAGTGATCGGTGACAGTTTGAGTGTACTGATCAGAAAAGCTGATGAAACTCACCAAATTATTAAATGTGATGTGCTCACTCTAACTGTGTCCATGTTTTGGCAATGTGGAAACAGGTTTGTAATTCTATGAGAATTATTGTTGTGATCTTCTTTATACATATTATACAGACATATATATTATATGCAAATCATACACTGCATGTTTGTTTGCAATTCATACATTGTAAATTCCTTAACATTGCTAGAGAAACTGCCATATTAGGAAGTATTTGCCAAATTTCATTCTTATGGTTACGTGTTAACATTCTTATTGAATAAAATAAAACTACCTTCTTAGAAGAAGGTATATGTAATAATTTCATGTGAAGAAAGGAAAAAAGGGATATTTTTCCTACACAAAAAAAATATATATATAAATAGAGTAGCAAAATTTGTTCTATGAAAGTGTATGCATAAATTATATCTCCAATACTGTTGTACACCTTTTCATAGAAAAGGCTATATAGGTTATGTTCAGTAATCAGTCATGTGAAAACTCTTGTGTTGATCAAGAGTGAAAAATCAGTTGTCAGAATTTGTCGGTATTGTAAAAACAAATAGTTTCCCTTAGTGGAAGAATGTGTATGTCTTTATTAAACAAATTTTGCTTTTAAGGCGGTTCGTTTCTTACCTTTTAAAGACGTATATTTTTTATTGCAGTCAGTTTCTGTATATGTGATGTTTTCTGATTAACATCATCTAAATGTTATTTTTGTACAAAAGTCATTGTTTATATATACATATATATATTCTTCTTTCATTATTCATAGTCATTGGTTCTGCATGTTTTACTATTTTTGTTGTTCAATGAAAGGCCACTGTACTTAAAATTTTGGAAGAAACTTCACAACATCTGAAATGTTAAAAATGTCTGAGAGTACTTTTGAAGTGACAATGATATATAATAATATATTATCTCTATTATAAGTCGGTGCAGAGGATAGTATAAGAAGGCGGTATGTTGGTAGAACAAATTGTGTATGTTCTGAGCCTGTGAGCTACATTTTATGCAAAGTAAATTCCATTACATTCATTTCAGACAATGATTGGTTTCTTTTCCTTGTGAGAACATATCTTAAACAACAACGTGCCTTTGTTTTTACATTTCATCCATCATTTAATGACGTGTTTGTGGCTGGGGTAAATACGAGAACTGGGAAGAAAAAAGGCTTGCATTATTATTAAAATTCAAAATTTTAGCAAGCAACACAAATGCCTAAAATACGTTTTTTATATTGACCACTGTTCATCTATTATATGTATTTTCTATTCAGTATTATCACATTTCAAATCAAAACTTACATGTGAATTAAATCATATTTTATAATTTAGGAAAGCATCAGTTGATCTTGTAAAGACAAAGGTGATGTTATTTTGTAGGTTCTGAAACCTATACATTAACATTTATTTATTATTATTTATTTTAAGACATAAGTATACTTTGCAATTAAGGTCAAAATGAGCATTAAAGGGGAGAAGAGACTTGAAGAATGAGCATAGTTGCCTATATTTTAATACCTGATGTAAATCTTTATTTATCTAGTTATTTTAGACGAAACAATCCTCTTAAGACAAATACAGCAAAATAACATAGCAGGATGAAACATAGCGAATGCGGCAAGATTGTGAAATGTGCTGGTGTAAAGCTGACTTGCTCTCAACTCTCACTTGGGCTTCCCAATGGCATAGTTGTAACATCATTGTCTTGTAATCAAGAGGTCCTGGTTTCAATACCCAGTGGAGGCACACAGTGGTTTTGATCCTAATTATTGTAGGTCCAGTCCCGATTAGCCAATCTGTGCATAATGTGCACTTAAAACTGAAATTGTAAAAACTCACTTCTCTCCACTCATTTTGAACCTAAATTCTCCTCAGATTTTTCTTATTCCATAGAACATTTTTGTAGTGCCATATATTTTTCTTAATGCAAAGTGGTGTAACTATTTTTTCTTTGTATGTGTAGGCATACTTTTGTATTTGTTATTTAGCCATGCTGTTGAAAGAAAGGGGTACTTTTGTGATGGTAAAATGATGAAAGAATAAAATCTGAGATAGTAAGGATTTCATGTAACAACAATAACTTTTTGGCTGAGTATCATTGAACATAATTGGAGTGATTGAAATACATTTGCAAAAAAGCATGTCATTTGCCATTCAGCAATGCAAGCAGACAAGGGGTAGCTTGAAATGTCAGTACTTAAGTAATCATATTGAAAGTGTACTTGTTTAAGTGTTGGATGGAATAGTAATGTGTACAATCTTACAAGTCACAAGTTGCTCAAGTTTTATGAAATCAAAATTTTAGTTCTTAAATTGCATTAAAATATTAATTTTGCAGCCATCATAATCGCAATATTCCCACACACTCTTCTGTATAAAACAAAAATCCATAAGTTCCGACCGATAATGCATCAACTACTAAATGTTGAAATGCTGAGAATGCACTGTTGCATATAGCTCACTGCCCAGGAGATGATCCCCAACGGAAGTGCAGTGATGTAGCGTCAGTCAACTCCACTATTAGAGATGGGATAGTGCACCCTGAGTGAGAAACACATGTGGGCTTGCTGTAACCAGTGCAGCGATGCAAGTCATTTACGGTTACCAGACGTCCTCTTTTACCCAGACAAAACCTCTTTTTCGAATCCTGAAAATGGTCCGGGTGGGTTTTTAGGAAAATTTGGAAATATCCTCTTTTCTGAGATAAAGGCAACTGATTAACTTCAAGATTAGTAACAAAATGTTATTTGTAAATAACTGTTAATATTGTTTCCATTTTCAATTTCAAACTAAAGAAATACAACCCTCTCAGTTGCAAGCACGAAGACAAGAAATTTTTCTTCCAAAGAAAAATTGCTGAACTTTTGCATCTCTTCTGTTGTCGCCACTCTCAGTGTGAAGTATTGATTTCAAAACATTTGTGACATCTACCGTGGCTCGTGGTGAGCAGCAAGTTTCTACCAATAGGTAAAAATATGCAATATGCCGTGGCTTACTTTGATTTGAGTTTCATGACAGAATTCAGAAACAAACAGTAATTTTTAACTGCTGTACTCTTAGTTGTTACACGGTAGTGGAGAAGTGAAGTTCTGTCGAATAGCGATCTGAACCATTCCAAAATGCAAATGTGTTTTTAGTGACGACTTACAAAAATGGTTTCCTGACTTTAGGCCTGGAAGAATCGACTCGGAGGCAGAATGTCAATTTATGTTATTCTTTTAAAGTAAGAGACCAAGTTTCACAACCGTATAATATTATGAGCATGGTGAATAAATATTAGAATATTCAGACATTTGCCTATAATGAAGCCTATTATTAGTTATATGGAAATGGTGTAAAATTGTTTTACAGGGGTGTGTGATTTATAAACTCACCAAAACACCAGTAAGCACAAAACGTGTGTTCGAAGTGCTGCATCTTCATTGAAAGTTAACTTCTTGCAATCTTAAAATGTTCTCTCTGGTAACCCTAAAGTTGTTGCAAATATATTTTTTTAAATTCTTTGAAATACAGTCTATATAATGCACAGGATAAGCAATACAAAAGTATTCTGGACACTGGTTTGGTTTGATTTGGTGTTTTAAGTCCACTTTGTGCACAGTAAGGCTAATCGGGACTGGACCTACTGTTTAAAGTAAGAACCGAACCACTATGTGCCTCCACCGGGTATCGAACCTGGGACCCCTTGATTACAAGGCAAGGACTGTGCCATCGGGGAGGCCATATTCTAGGCACTGAAAAGAAAAAGCAGCAACCTGTTTCTGCAGACACACACTCTGTGTGATTGACGCAAATCAACTCCTACGCACTTCCCAAAGGACACTAGAAAGCCTTTCTGCTACCCCTAAAATCTGCAAATGGACCGATCCTTCCCTTTATCCCCACACCTCGTCTCCCCTCATTTGGGGATCTTCTCGTCAGCTGACTGCTATATTTTATATTATTTCTGGTGAACGTAGCATACATCTCTCTCAATGCAAAACCCTCAGCAATTAATAATATTTCTCTGAATCACAAGACATGTGAATAGATGATAATCAAACTAGTGCACACTGTTGTTTTTGTTAACATGTTTGCTCAGAGAACTACAGATGACAACTGGAATCTAGGTGTGCAGAATTTTTCCACATTATTTGCAAAGGCATAAATGATGCTTGTATAGAAGGTCCATACAAAGGAAAGTTAAAGTAATATAGTTAAATTAAAATTGGTAAAAATCAGGAAATAAATATATTGACACCAAATAAAACAACATTAATACAATACTTAAATAAATTAGTGTTAACAGAAGGCAAATGAAACAATGGTTCAAAGTGAAACTTACTGTAAAAATTAACATTAATCATATTGTAAGAACTAATACATTTAATAGCAGTACAATCAGGGAAGAATAAAATTTAAATTTACCAAAGGCTGTATGAGAAAAGTACTGAAGGAATAATTAATAACTTTTAGCAATAATGAAAATAATGTCAATATTACATGATCTCCAAACAAATTGGCACTTTTTATTGGCAGTTGATTTGATACATATATCTTTTTGGCTCCAGTGTGTGCAAGAAAAGTTAAAAGTGCATATTTATATGCACTGTATGTGCTGTATTTTATTATTTCATCATTTTTATCTTCATAATATTCAAATGTATAACTTTGTCTTTCATTTTGTGTCAAACTCATATAATTCCAGTACATAGTAGTAACATTGTATACTGTATTATGCAAGCCTGTATAAATGCTGTTGGTTAGGCTTGCTACCCCTCTCAACATTGTTTGTTCCATGTGTGATGGAGGGGGAACATATAAACCTGTAAATCAATATCTTTAGGACAGGTTGTCTATTTTTTATGTTTGAAACATACAGTAAAACAGAACAGAGATTGCAGTCTATAGTATTCATACCTTATTATTACTTGCATTATCTTTATAATCTTTTCAGTAGAAATACTGTTAATTTTTTTATAACTTCTAAAATCTTGTTAATTATGTACACAATTAAAGTTGCCCTCCTCAGAGCCCTCTGGAGCCTGTTTGAAGCAACGGATTGTGCTGAAACTTGTTATAGTGGCTAAGGAGACCATGGGGAAGCAAATGTTGATGAAAAAATTAGTTCAAATGTTCATCACCAGGTGCAAATGTGGTGTATATACCACCCTGTATCTGGATATAGAAACCAACATTTCCGCAATGTGTGTGTGTTTGGGGGGGGGGGGGTTGGATTAGGAAATGTGCAGATATTACTTTGAACTGATACTGATTATGATGCTTGAACAACATATATATATAAATGTTTTCAGCTACAAATTATAAGATTTAACATTGCCACTCTACCCTACCAGAGCCATGGTGGTGTAGTCAGTAGGGCTTCTGACTACCACATGGGAAATCCAGGTTTGATTTCCAGGATGCTTGATCTAAGGTCACAATTTTTCTGGGCTCACCAAATGCTACCTGAGGTGGGGGGGGGGGGGGTTGGTAAAGGTAGCCAGAGTGTGATGCTTGTCACATCAGCTCCAAAATGGTTGAGATTCAAAATGTGTGGGGGTAAGTTAACTTATGACTTAATTATTTTCTTATAATTAGTGTTGAGTTGATACAAATGTATCGTCTATTTGTATCTGCTGATAATTTTGCATAGTTTGAGTATCTCATAAAGGCTGCAGTTTAACCATCTTGGAAATTATAGAAATTGCATAATTTTATACATCAAGAAAAAAATTGAATTTTGTAGAAAATTGGATCTTGAGATTCTCTCATATATACACTTTGAAACTTTTGTGGGTGGACTGATGAAATGTTTGCCGATAGTAATAATGTACTGATATACGTAAAATTTACTGATACTCTATTGATCCAATATAAGTATTAAATGGTTCGTTCACATTCTTAAACTTTAGTGGATGGAGCCTCACACTAGGGATGGCCAAACGGATCCGGATCCGAAAAATCCAGATCCATTCAGATCCGGATCTGGATCCAAAAGTTACGGATCCGGATCCGAGAGTTCTGGATCTGGGTCCGAAAGTTTCGGATCTGGATCTGGGTCCGAAAGTTTCGGATCTGGATCCAGATCCAGGAGTTCCGGATCCGGATCTGGATCCAGATCCGAGAGTTCCGGATCTGGATCTGGGTCTGAAAGTTTCGAATCTGGATCCGGGTCTGAAAGTTTCGAATCTGGATCCGGGTCTGAAAGTTTCGAATCTGGATCCGGGTCCGAAAGTTTCGAATCTGGATCCGGGTCCGAAAGTTTCGTATCTGGATCCGGATCCGAGAGTTTCGTGTCTCAATCCCATTATAATATTACCACACCTTAAAAGGTATTATGATCTTCGATTACAAAGAAATTTTTCGTTAGTCCTACAAGAATTTTTTCAAGTGTTGTTCCTAAAATACTTTGCTACGCATCGGCTAACACACTCGTGCACAAATGTCCGAGGTGATTTTGTAAATGCCATTGAAACTAATATGTATTTATTCAAATATATTGGAAATGAAAACACACATAAATATGAGACATTCCATTCCAGGATGAAACCTTTAACACATATAACAAGACAGAAATGTTATACAATAATTATACAATTGTTCTACAGTTACAGTTTTACAAATTAAAATAAAACATTATATGCAGTGTTAAATAATTACAAAGTGTAAGACTAACAAGGGAAGTTATCTAAGTGTCCCCCTCCGATTTCCATGAAACTTGGCAGTATAGTGGAGGCCAAAGGAAGAATTACGTGTTTTTTTTGTTTCAGTTAAAAAACGGTTTTAGGGGGCAAAACCCCCTCAAATGTCAAGATGAGGACAAATTGAAGTGAGGATCTGACCCCTGTGTCCCTCCGATATCCATGAAACTTGGCAGGTGTATAGTGGGGCCCAATGGAAGAAATACGTGTTTTTTTGTTTCAGTTAAAAAACTGTTTTAGGGGGCAAAACCCCCTCAAATGTCAAGATGAGGACAAATTGAAGTGAGGATTGGACCCCTGTGTCCCCCTCCGATTTCCATGATACTTGGCAGGTGTGTGTATAAACGGGCCCAAATGAAGAAATAAGTGTTTTTTTGTTTCGGCTAAAAAACTGTTTTAAGGGGCAACCCCCCCTCAAATGTCAATATGAGGACAAATTTAAGTGGGCATTTGACTTATGTGTCCCCCTCCGATTTCCATAAAACTTGGCAGGTGTATAGTGGGGTTACAGGGCGAAACCCACTCAATTCTCAAGATGAGGACAAATTGAAGTGGGGATCTGACCCATGTGTCCCCCTCCGATTTCCATGAAACTTGGAAGTTGTGTGTGTAAACGGGCCCAAATGAAGAAATACATGTTTTTTTGTTTTGGCAAAAAATTTGTTCTAGGGGGCAACCTCCTCTCAAATGTCAAGATGAGGACAAATTGAAGTGGGGATCTGACCCCTGTGTTCCCCTCCGATTTCCATGAAACGTGGCAGGTGTATAGAGGGGCCCGAAGGAAGAATTACGTGTTTTTTTTGTTTCAGCTAAAAACTGTTTTAGGGGGCAAAATCCCCTCAAATGTCAAGATGAGGACAAATTGCAGTAAGGATCTGACCCCTGTGTCCCCCTCCGATTTTCATGAAACTTGGCAGGTGTATAGAGGGGCCCAAAGGAAGAAATACGTGTTTTTTTTTTGTTTCGGCTAAAAAACTGTTTTAGGGGGCAAAACCCGCCTCAAATGTCAAGATGAGGACAAATTGACATGGGGATCATCTGACCCCTGTGTCCCCCTCCGATTTCCATGAAATTTGACAGGTGTATAGAGAGGCCCTATGCCCCCTGTTTCTTCCTATACCATATTTACGTGGTTTCGGGGCCAGATCCCCACTTCAATTTCTCCTCATCTTGACATTTGAGGGGGTCCTCTATACAAATGCCAAGTTTCATGGAAATCGGAGGGGGAGACTTAGACCTCCCTAGTAAGTGTATTAATTAATTACAAATCGCGCACGCGCGCACACACACTATATATATATGTGTGTATGTAAATTATATATATATGTATATTAGCAGGTAACAATATGTTATAAGCACATTCTTACTTTCCAAAGAAGCGCATGTGGGATCCGGATCTGGCCATCCCTACCTCACACATGTTTCTATCCTCAGCAGATGATGGCTTTTCAAGCACGTGATTTTCAAACTTGCTACAATGTACAAAAAAAAATCATAGCTCGAGAACTAATTGTTATAGAGAGATGAACTTGGTTTTGTTTTCTTTCTTGAAGACAGAATTTTTTATTAAAAGAAATTGGTATTCTGCACATCCCTGTGGCCTCCACAATAGACTGTTGCAAAGTTTCATTGAAAACATACTTTTATTTCTTGGGAGGGAAACTGATAATATATAAAAGTGGCAGTGTAGCCAGCTTACAGAAACAATTTCTTGAATTATGCTTCTAGAATTAGCCCTATTGAGGCTGGATGATCCAAATTTTTAGGGGAAACATGTCAAAAGACCACTTTTTGAGGATATGTAATGCCTGTTCCCCAATTTGGGAAAAATCTGAAATTAAGCAACATTTTCAAAAGCTATAATTTTTGAGAATTTTCAAAAATTTGGGTTTTGCCCTTGGACCGCTAATTGTTGCACATTGCTAAGGTGTTATTTTGTTATGTAATAGTGAAATATTTCAGAGAAAAGTGGTGGTTGAGGAGTTATAGCCCTTTTTGTAAAATCTATCCCATAATATAACAGGCAAACTAAGAACTTTTTCAAATGCTGCTTGTTATAAATAGTAACAATGTATATATTGTTTTGTAATTCAAGTATACCATATCTTCATATGTATACTAGCAAACAAAGACAGAACTGAAATATCATGTGTAGTTTTCAAGAAATGGTACGTTACTTGCTAACTTGGTACTGGGAAAACCTTTCCAATCTGTCGTTTTACATTCTGTGCGAAGACCTTTTACTGTCCATCCACTAAAGGTTATTTTATGTATATAATGAAGCAACTACAGAGGGAAAGTTGACTACTTAGGAAAAGAAACTGCAAACATAGACATGCACTTTACAAAACTATAGTACAGGGTAAGTCAAAAGTCAGGTTACATAGGAAGTTTTCTTTGTTTCGTTAATTGTCCATGAATGGTTGAATGTCCAGTTTCCTGGTGCTGAATCTGTTGCCATAATCCCGTTGAGTGGCCACCATGGTCTCTAGACCAATGGATTTTGTCCTTTGGAGTCATTTAAAGGTGCTCGTCTACTCAGTTAAGATTCAGAACATCCAGCATCTGAAGGAACGCATTGTGTAATGTGCAGACATGATTATCCCGGGCATTCTGCAAAAAGGTTCTGGAGAACGAAACATCGCGTGCACAAATGCATTTATGTTCAAGGTGCACACACTGTAAATCCCTATGTAACCTGACTTTTAGCTCATCCTGTATATTAATTATACCTTTACATTCATAAAAAATAACAAAAAAAGAGCAGGGTTTTGCACTAGATTACATGCTCTTTATAGAAATACGAGATAAGTTAAATTACTGGTAATTTTACTGATGCAAGGATATGCCTATATCAACTGATAGCAATTAACTTGTTCTATCTCAAGAATGTTTTAAAATAAAACTTTGTTAGATTGGTATATCATAATTGCAATGGAATACGTCATATGTTAGAATCTGTTAAACATTTCTGAACAACTATATGAAGTAAATTGTTGCGCTGTTCAAGCATTGATATTTGTATTGATGGGAATTGCTAAGTCTCTCTGCTTTGATTAAAATTATCACAATTTTTTCAGTGGACATTTGCCTCACTGTAAAACTACATTGCCGTGTAATCAAGAGGCCCTATTTCCAGTGGAGGCGCATTGGTTCAGATCCTACTTTAAACTGTAGGTCCAGGCCCAATTAGCCTATCTGGGCATAAATTGAACCTGAAACACACGAACAATTTGGTCACTCAATTTTCTCTCAAAGTAAAGATTTGCATACCTTGCAGGAACTTCGAAAGGGTGACCTGGTTTTTGTGATTAATTTTGAATTCATACTTCCTCAAAACATTTATCAATACCTGTCACTTTTCATTATTTTACATCATTTTTCTACTTCTTGTTTTAAGGATGATTGATAAAATGCAGTGCCGCAGGAACGTTTTTCATTTGGGGGGGTACAAAATTTCAACCTTCCATATATATATATATATATATATATATATATATATATATATATATATATATATAAATCAAAGAAGGTAAAAGGAAACACTCACCGGACAGTAGAAAGATTCAAAATTTTCGCTAATTTATAGCATCATCGGTGTGAGAAGAAATAGACGGTCTATTTCTTCTCACACCGATGATGCTATAAATTAGCGAAAATTTTGAATCTTTCTACTGTCCGGTGAGTGTTTCCTTTTACCTTCTTTGATTTTTACTTAGCCCTTTTGGCCCTCCTTGCTTTTATCCATTATATTTATATATATATATATATATATATATATATATATATATATATATATATATATATTGTGTGTGTGTGTGTGTACTTCACAAACATATGTATATCTGAGTAAAATGTGGAGGCATGGGAAGTTCCATTTCAGACGCGAATATTCAGTTTTTAATTCAAAATTTGCATTAACACGTTATATATTTAATACCATTTTCTTTTTTCTTTTTCTTTTAAAAAAAAGAATTGATGGCTGTCTTAAAAACAGATTTCAAGACCAGATAACAATTCCAAAACATATAATGCTCTGGACCTTGTTGTGAGCTCATTTTGAATTTAATGGAATGGAAAAATCAGGATTTTGTAATGTGAAAATTGCGAACAAAAATACATCTATTCATTTTAATGCATGTTGCGATTTAAAGGGAGTGAGGAGGATTCCTCCTTCTCTAACCTGTGCAATTCCAAATCAGGTATAATCATTTCCCCCCCACTGAATATGAAAATCATATCATAAAATATATCTTACTTATAGAATTCCACTTCAGTTCAGTTCATTTTAGAGCTGTATATAAAATAATAAAATATCATTAAACTAATTTATTGCAGATATGTACCCTGGACAGTGCCTTTTAGAAGCAATGTATTCGGTATTTTCTCAGACTTCTAAAGGGTGTTTCAAAAGTATTTTCTATCGAACGAAAACTGTGCCCTGTCTTTGACGTATATTGGGCCACTTCGTCCTTAACACTTATCAATAGCTTTTAAAAATTCGAGACGAGATTGATCATGTGTCCCAAAACAAACTAATATTTTCGAGACGAGACAGCATTTCACAGCATTTTCACGAGCCGAGACAGGCCAAAGTCTCGTCTCGTGGGCAACACTACTTATCAAACCTTTGTTGACAACTATAGCGTTGTGTTGTCTTTTAAAAAAAATACTGAGTCGAGATGATACCCGATCAACTCGCAAGAGATCTAATTTTGAAGTACTTGTAAAACATTTGACACAGTAATTATTTGTAATGTAATAAGCTGTACCTTATGATGCTCTTCAAACACTGAAAGTACTACCATTGCAAATCCGAAATCCTTCAGATCTCATAGCAAGCAAAGTTGAAAATCACACGTTCGAAAATATTGTTTCAATCTTTGGTGGACAATATGAAGGGCCGGTTTGAAAAGTTTAGATTATTTTTCGGATGTTGTCACATTAATTCAGATACAGACATGTGTTTTGCGGTGACATGTTCATTTCTCGTTTATATGAAAATGTGAACTTTAATGTAAGAGAGAGCATGTGCGCATCATCAGTCGAATGTATTCGTATCTACAGAGAAAATCCAAAACACATTCCAACCTCACTCAAAGACTTTGTAAATCCAATCCAAATTGTACCAATATCTACAGTTGAATCTGAAAACGAGTTCAGTGCCAAGAACTTACCCTAACAGATTAGAGAAATCATTTAGAAGTTTTAAATCTGCTTTTCATTTCAAATGACCCCCAGTGCATAGCTTTGATGCAGAAAAATTTGTAACAAATTTGATCAAGACTAAGCATTACAGTGTCCTTGACAAGCCAACTGGCAAATCATCGAACCTGCAGTGAGTCATTTATTTCGTGCATTCAACTGACTAATGTAATTTTATTACAATTTGACTTTAGAATTAAACCATAAATGGCGTTATGTTTGTATTGTACTCGATATGAGGTGCATTCAAGTTCTAAGGTCTCCTAATTCATTTTGAAAAATATACTCACCTCAGAAAGCTAAAACTGCCATCATTTCTCAGCATAATCACTGTCTAGACGTACACATTTTTCACAGTGCTGACGTCACCATAGCATGGTCTCTGCAAACGCTTTTTTAAAAGTCTGCTTTGTACCATATACTGAATAATCGCTGGTGCAAGAGGGAAACAGCTGGAAAATTTACGACCACGGAGACTGTCCTTGAGGGTTGAAGAGAGCCCAAAAAAAAAAAAAAAAAAAAAAAAAAACCCGACCCTGTGGCCGAGTGGTTAGCACATCGCGCTTCGACGCCAAGGGTCCCGGGTTCGAATCCCGGTCGGGCTTGGTTGTTTGTGAATGTCCATTCATCAATTTCATCACTCATCCCCATCTTCGCAAATTAGCCAAGAGGCACAAAACGTGAAGTAAAATAAACTAAATCAAATCAAATCAAATCAAAGAGAGCCAAAAATTGCTATGTGCGAGGTCAGGTGAGTATGGACGGAGCATGTGATTCACTTCAAATTTGTTTTCCATGAAGAGCGTCTGAACAATGGTCGCCCAATGAGGAGGTGCATTGTCCTGATGAAAGAACACAGCTGCAGCCATTTTCGGCGGTTTCTTTCGCAATGCTAAAAGCAACTTGGTCCTCAAATCAGTTCCATAGCTTGTACCCATCATTGTGGTACCCGGATAGCAATGCATGAGTATAACGCCTTCGCTGTCCCAAAACATCCCTTTTCTCAGCAATGAAGTAACTGCCGGCTGGTTCGTGGGCGAGGCTCCTTTGGTTTGTTTTCATACGACGTTCGACATTCCTTGAACTATGGGACCCACGAACGCACATTGGTCACATCCATGACACCACCACAGCAAGTCTGAGTTAATTTAAGATGAATATCGATGGGTGTTACTCCACGCAGATGAAGAAAGTGGATAATAACACACTGTTCTTTCGATGTAAGTGATGTCATTTCCAGTATCAAAAACATGTCAGTCGTTAGATAGCGCCACTAACTTCCTATGGGTCGTATCGTGCTGTCATCTGGCCTCATCAACCTTCAAGAATGGATGCTTCTTCTCAAACAACTCTCACGTCTATAACTACTTCTAGTAATGAAGGAAAAAATAGGAGACCTTAGAACTTGAATTAGATTCTTAGCAATGTATGTGCAATTCTAAGCATACCCAATACATAGGTAAAATAAGTCCTTTCCCTTCTGATAAAATCACAAATCGCACCCTGCTTTAATGTCTAGGAAACAACGCTGCTTCATTTCAGCTAGGAATTAGTGTTGCCCACGAGACGAGACTTTGGCCTGTCTCGTGGAAATGCTGTCTCGTCTCGAAAATATTCGTTTGTCTCATGACACATGGCCAATCTCGTCTCGTCTCGAATTTTTAAAAGCCTGTCCCGTCTCGTTCCGTGGACAACACTACTAGGAATGGTATCGAGGTGAGACGAATGTGTCACCACTCAAACTTCCACAACGTACATATGTTATTAAACCAAAAAAATCCTAATAACGTTTTCTCGGCTTTATATTTTGTTCGATGCTGCAAACAGTCGAAATACGGAATTTTATCCCGACTAGATGAAATCGTGCAGCATAGGTTCACAATTGTCACTAATGGATTAACTTTGCAATTACAATAAACAAAATATACGACTTATTTGAAATATGAACAAGACATACGCTTGGTATATCTGAATAAGGCACAATTTATTTTAAGTAAATTTCTCATAATGTGATACGAAAGTTTCGAAAGAGATCGTCTCGTTTTAATTTTGCAGAGATTTATTTCAGTCTCGTCTCGAAATTTGAGACTTCTTTTGTCTCCGTACCATCTCTATCTTCAAAAGAAAAAAAAGTTTTCCGAACGTCCCCTGACAAAGTTAATGATGAAAGGGCTAAGCACAGGGGAGCACTTTACTTTTTTAATCGGTGAGTCACAGGAGTACATTGTACCCCCCACCAAATTGGTCTGTCGTTTTGCATCTCGGAAACAAGACGAGGCAGGAATTGTGAAAGTATTTCGTTTCGGAAAATTCCATTTGAAAAATTCAAAAGGAAAGAAACTCAGTCATATACTCTTCTGATGCAGATTTATATCTTCGAATCGACGTGACCACTTCTTTACAAACGTGTACTCCCCTTACACGATGGGACATTCGTCTACAGCATGATTTTATGAAAGTAAACTTTAACTGATTCCATGGTTTCAGACACATTTTAAACCATTTTCATCTTAGAAAGATTTCCAAGAACACAGGCCAATGAACTAACTAGTAGCACAATGTAGTAGGTTAAGTTTACAATGGCTTGAATTCCTGTGGTAAGGAATTATATTGCTTATAAACAATATACACTTTTTGTATTGAGCGAATATAAAATACTAGGTTCTTTTAACAGTAGCACCTCGTGTCTGTCAAATTATCTGAGGGGGGTACAAGGGGTACAACTCGAATCTACGATTTAGAGGGGTACAGTACCCCCCTTCAAAAATTTGAGGGGGTACAATGTACCCCTGTACCCCCCCGTTCCTGCGCCACTGATGAAATGGATGAAGGATTGATAAATCCACACCTTCCCCAGGGTTTGAACTTGGGATCTCTGGCTTCAAAGCCCATTACACTTACCTCTCTGCTATGGAGGCCAACCAACAATTGGCATGTAAGACAGAATCTAATTGAATTTGGGCTTTTTTCACATATAGAGAAATGTGTTGAAATGTTGGAATTCTACTTTTGTACACCTCTGAAGGTAAATACATTGAGGGAGTGTGTAATATTTTAAAAACTATGAGGGTGGACCAAATGAAAATGGAACAGGGGCCACAGAATGAAATCAACAATGTTTATTTGTAAACGTAATCTCCAAAGTTACACAAGCACTTGTCCCACTGTTTCACCAAGCGGTGGACTCCTTTGGCTGAGATCGGAACCAGTTGCAAACATTGTCCATGACTTCATTGTTTGAGTGGAAGCGCTGACCCTTCAATGCCTTTTTCAATTGACCAAAGATATGGAAGTCGCATGGCAATAGATCAGGGCTATATGGTCGGTGTTCCAACACTGTCCACCCAAATGTCGCCAACGTGTTCTTTGTAACAAATAGAAAAAGAACTGAATATTTATTGAATAACAAAAAAGGAGTTAGATCCAATTAACGAAAAATAAATTTCCTGATTTTTTTTGGATATTGTCATTAGTAGTGTGCATAAATCTTTGTAACTCTTCAAAGCCGTATGAGCCAAATTGGTTGCCTTCCAATAAGTCCAGCAGAAATAACCATTGATTATATAACAAATGCTAAACAATTAAATTTTGATCATTTACTTTTACTGCTTGGTAAGTCTTTCGGGGGGGGGGGGGGGGGTCTGGACCCTTCCCTTAAATACATTCTTGACTGGTGTAGAAAACAGTTCTTTCAAGTGTGTGTGGTTTTCACTCATTCAAATATTACCTCATTCAAGAACGTGGAGAGATCCAAGTGCATAGCTCGCTCTCTATCCAGTGCTACTTTTGTAGTGTAGTGTAGTGTATAAAAGTACATACTATCATACAGTAAGCATGATCTCCTCTGGAGTTCAAGTAACACTGAATCCCTTCTCAATGCAAGACAGTAAGAAAATAGTTTCACTTTTTTTTGGTTTGGTTTTTTGTATTTAAAACTGAAATAGTATTTTGCTTAAGAAGATAAGAAGATAACATGTGTGTGTACAGATATGATAAGGCTTGTACCTGCTGCCATACATAAACCAGGAGTCCTGCCTCATTGTAGCCCATCAATTAGGATTCAGATGGCAGAAAAGGGAAGCAGTGTTCATGATGTATGGCTGTCCACTCTTGGTTTTTTGATGTTTTGGTTGAAGTAATTTCTAAATTTTTTGGAACATAGGCATGCATTTTGTCCAAGGAAAAATATTGAGAACAACTCATACAGCACACATCTCCAAGGAACATCCACTGGATATCTACAATGTCCAATCCAGATCTACAAATATAATATGTATCCAGTTTTACATATCTTTTTCTGGATACCTATGGGATATCTTGAATGTCTAAAGAAGGTGCCTAAAACAAATCTAATTTCAGATAGATCCAAAAATGGACACACACACACACACACACACACACACACATACATACATACATATATATATATATATATATATATATATATATACACACACACACACACACACACACACACACACACACATACATACATACATACATATATATATATATATATATATATATATATATATATATATATATTCAATATCCATGGGAAGTGGTTTTGTATCTAACTATAAACAAATATAATTCACTGGTTTTAAGCCTTTCGACAGGGATAAAATAAATCTACATTTTTGTCCATAGTGTGAACAGATCTTGGTTAATGTACATATACATTGTTAGCTTCTGAATCCTTGTAGAGAGATGAACATATCTATGGCATTCCCCAATTGTTATACTGTAAATAGTTTGCCTTTAAGTTCATAGCAGCACAAGTGCTGTTTTTTTCATAGTTGTACTTGTGGCATGGGTACTTTGCATTTACTCACATATAACCCATTTCAAGTTGCAATTAATACATTCTTGACTGGTGTAGAAAACAGTTCTTTCTCGTGTGTGCGGTTTTCACTCATTTATTCAAATGGTGGAGCGGTTAGCACAGCATGCTACAATGTCAGGGGTCTGAAGTTCAAATCCCTGCCTGGGCATGGGCATTCTTTGGGAGTGTCCTTTTATCAATTTCAATACTCATCTTCATGTTTACCCAAAAGTGATTGAAAAGCACAGTAAAATCAATCAAGTTGCAATAAATAAGTAAGTTTGTTATTTGTATTGTTAATAAAAACACAGCTCGGTTAGTATTCGAACAGAATAACTGAAGTACAGTTCAACTGCCTTAGCCAAAACCATGGACAGAAGTGCACATACACCAACTGGACTTGTTCAATGTTAAAATAGGGGTGACTGCAGAAATCACAGACTGAAAACTATGAGCTTTTGTTAGAAGCCGTGCATAATCCTGGGGCTAGAAATATGGCGGAGATGCACTTTAGAGCTTGTTAAGCTTTCATTTTTGTGAAGAAATTATTTGAACTCACTTGTGAAGAGTAATGTGTAGAGTTATATACTTCTTAGTAAACTTAAAAATTGCAATCTTGTGTGGTGCAATGACTCTCAATCGTCAAAATAGTTGTTGCAAGTAGATATGAAGGTATGTTCGCCACCATGATAGTATCCCGCTCTCTACGGAAGTTTTGGCTTGAAGTTAACGCATATAAAAAGGCTCATGTTTCTAGTCTGGTACCTGGAAGTCTGTGGCAGCAATGGCATTTTAGGAAGTTTGTTTCGGACATGGATGTTTGTGTTTGTTCCAGTGAGAAAACAGAAAATTGAGAAAATGTGAATAACGGGGGAAACTACTGCATAGGGGTATTCCTTAAAAAAAAAGTTGTTGTTTGGGTGCCTGACTACCTGGGTTCGATCCTCAGGGTGGGGGGAGAACCGAGATTTTTTCCACCTGTTGAAGCGGCTCAAGCGCCCACCCAGCTTCGTATAAAGTGGGTATCTGGAGGAAACTCTGGGGGGGGGGAGGATGCCAGGGACGTGGTGCTGATCACATCACCCCCACCTTCGGCCATGATCAAGAAAGTGTGGCTTTGCGCAAAGCACAGGAGAGCACTTTATTTTGTAATAAATATAAATATACGAAGACATATTATGTACCAGTAACACAGGCGCAGTTAGCCCTATAGCGCACAGGATCAGTGAACCCCCAGTAATATACGATAATCACCTCGAGAATTAACAATAAACAATGTCTTTACATTTTCACATTATTTCGCTAAAAATTCTACACAATAAGTCATGTATTTGTGCCCGTAATACGGCAAACTCTTTTGCTGAGAAGAAGAAACCGCGAATCGGCCGCCCTGATATAGACCCTCAGTTGAATCCCCACAGGACAGCTCTTGCCATTGTGAAAGCTTCGTGCGGGAGCAGAAGCTCGAGGAGGGTATAGGACAAAATACATGGAAGATGATATTGCAGAACCTATGTCTCCACCCAACGGTCATGCGCAGTTCGTTCTCTCGCAGAAGCCGCGGGACAAGGCTCCGTTCTCGCTGCTTCCTCCCTTCCAGTGTTGCTGTGTGAGATTCAAGTTTGAGGCGCACACATTACATATTCAATCTTCTCTTGTAACATTTTTGTACCGAACTTCTTGGAGTAAATGCAAGATTGTGGCACAGATGGATGAGTGGAATCAAATAAAAGCTGGAATTAGATGCGATGAATTAAAATAAAGGAGATACATTACCAAAATAGCTCGTGCATGCATTCAGGGGTTTTTCCTTAAAGGTGGAAACACTTCGGGTTCGCGGAAGAGAAAGAATGGCGCGAAGACGTGACTCGCTGTCGCTCGATGTCAATCGTCTCAAGTTTGTTAGTTTTTGTAGTGCTTGGATACTTGTTGGAAAGTATTAAGTGATGCTGCGAGGGATGGACTTTACCTAGGTTATGTCATTTGATGCAGTGTAGGCGTTGCTGTCCGCGCCGAAATGCACATAATTAACGTCAGTGGCGTGCCCAAGGGGGAGGGGGTTGGTGGGGGTTATAACCCCCCTTTGGCCCAGTATTCCTAAAAAAAGAACGTCAAATGTAGGAAAAGTTGGAAAAATGAGGGATGACTACCAAAAATAGTGTACGTAACCCCTTCCATTTCAAAATCCTGGGCACGCCACTGATTAACGTAAACAAACTTCCTTGTCCACTGAAAAAAAGCGTGTGCTGGTCGACCAGCCCCAAATTTGAACAAAGCTGTCGCGTATCAATGAAAGGGTCATTTCCAGTATGCACATGCCATTAGTTGCCATTTCCCTTCAATAAATGTAGGACCAGTTCGGATTAGTCGGCATGGACGTCCGGAAGGGGAAAAGGGGGCCGCCCCCCATGGAAATTGAATGTAAACCAAAAATTATATATTACACGCATATAATTTAATTTCAGTCACAGTAATTTTTGGTAATTATTATAAAAGCGGTGCAGTAACTTCAGACTGAAGGAGTGTTTTTTGTTCCTCCTGGGGAAAAAAAATATATTACTTGCCCCTACTTGAGGACGTCCATTCCAACAAACCTCAACTTTTTTCATAAAGGCACAATTTTTTGTAGTTTCAGCCCTAAATTTATTCGCACACCCCTAATACAAAACCTTATACTCCCAGATAAATAAAAATTCTGGACAAATCTTTTAAGCCGTCCCCCCATCCTTTTGTTAGGCGAAGGAAGTTTATTTTGCGGAAACTGAATATATGTCACATGACTTCAGTGAACCCCCGGGTAAATAATGCACGAGCCGCGCCTGCAGTAACATAAGTAAAATACATGTTAGTCTTTACAAAATATTTTATTACAATTAATGATCGGTTTGTGTAATTTGGTTGCAAGAAAATTTTCAGCAGAAAGTAGGTAACTGTAAAAGTAACTTACAGTTACTTTTGAAGTACATGTAACTGTAACTGAGTTACTTTTAAAAATTAGTATCTGTAACTGTTACTTTATCAAGTAACTGTAACTGTAACTAGTTACCTTTTTAAAAGAAACTTTCCGAACACTGGTACATACGTAATTCATTTTTCATATCAACAAGTAACTTTTGCTAACAGCACAAGTAGAATATCACAATAATTTGTCTATAATTTTGAAAACGATGTAACGAAATTAATATTTGGTTGTTATATATATATATTTAAAGTTACAGTGGTGTAAGTCACTTTTTTAAAAAAAGAGGCTTAGACACAGAAACCAGATCGAGATAAGTCAATCTGTTAACAGAAAACGTGAAGTAAATCAGAGATTCATTCAACTGTCAATAGATGACAGTTTAAAGTCTAGTGATAAAGGAAACAGCTGTTGTGTTGATCAGCAAAGTGCTGTGAGTCAGACTCTTTTTTTAAAAAAAAAAAAAAAAAAATTGACTTGCACCACTGTAACTTTAACCCGTCCATATATACCTACTAAAATTTCTTACGATTCTTGAGAAATTTTGTCTTTAACGATTGTAAAATCAGTATTTTTCAGGAATTTTGTACCATTCTAAGTTATTTGGAACCTACTTCGGGATTTTTCGAGTCTAATTTAAGATTTTTATTTAGAAACCTAAAAGCACACTTTTTAGAACCTAAATATCCGAGGTCTAATCATTACAATGTGGAAAACAGGCTGAATGAATATACAATGGACATATTACTTTTGCCGTTGGGTGTACACTTAGAACTAGCTGCAATACTACCATAACGCAACGCTGGTGGTCACATCTAATACTCCCCCATAGCATGGCCGTATTTAGAGGGGGGGTTTCTAGGGTTCAAGCCCCCCCCGAAACTTCTGACATGTTGGATTAATGGAAGTTCAGAAACCAAAATCTGTAACAAATTTTCAATTTTTTTTCGAAGCATCACAAAAATACAATGTTGAAACGATCGAGCTAGAATTTTCATACATTTGGAATTCTGAAACTTGAGTGAAACAGGATTTATTCTCAGAATCGTAGCCCACCCGCGACCTCACCATTATCACTTCTGTTATCATCTTTCCAGTGTTGCTCCCGCGTCACAAGGAATATAGACTGTAGATTCCCTTATGATTGTCCCAAAATTCCCTTTCCAGCTTTTAAATTCCCTGTCCGATAAAGTCGAAAAAAAATCCCCCTTGATAGGAGTTCAAACCTAGGATCTCCAGTTTTCTAGCGCATTTAGTTCGCGATTGAGGTTACAATCCATGCACCAGGCTAAGTTTTTAAAAAGAATAACTGGTTCCACACTTTTCAAAATTCCAAAAATTTAATTTTAAAGTCAAACAACAAGAGCTTTATGACTAAAATTTCCATCTAAATTTTAAAGCCTTTCTCTTGAAGGTATCTAAAGTTTAATGATGAAGTATAATAATTGTGCATTTCAGTACACACTGTATGAAACGTAAAAAAAAAACAAAAAGAAACTTGTGCTGAATATTCACTCATCTGCTGGATTGAGTAAACCCCCTGAAGGATATAACAATAATATAATAATTATTATTATTAGTATTATTATTATGGAATAAAATTGTTTTATCATTATGAAATTTTAACTATTATTGTACAATTATTGTTATTATTTCTATTATTCAAATTTCTGGCGACGCCCATGGGAACAATTATGAATGAACCCCCCCCCCGAATTTTTTTCTTGCCTACGGCCATGCCCCATAGCATTTCGCCGACCACCGTGAACAGTGACGTGCACTGAGGAGTAGCTAGTCTAGCAGAGATAGATCAATCAAGCTCACATCTCGAATTATATTCAAATCGCAATATTTATTGTCTTGTTAAAGCCACCACAGCTCATATGCAACACCTTCTTTTCCACGCGCTTCTCGTCCATCGGTGTTCTCCGCGGGCAAAGCTGGCTGGATACCCTAGCTCGCTCTTCTTCCGCCAGACCAGTTTCCAGGTAGAAACGGCCGGCCCAAGGAAAAGGAAGATTTCTATCTCTACCTCTCTTGTCCCCTCGCCCCCCGCTGTAATGGTTGAAAGCCCAGGCTTTCAGGTCCCCCAGTCTATCTCCTATAGGACAGATAGGGGATTGGTTTCTCATGATTTTTTTGTAAATCCTCTAAAGAACACAGGGTAAAATTTTCTGCAGTACTTATGTTCTCTGTATTTACACAACCTTTTACACGTTGTACAATATGTGTGTATGTATAATATGGGATGTAGTTTTATTATTTATGAAATGGGAACGCGTTACAGTATGTGCAGACAATAATGTTATGCTTTCTTTCTTTTTTTCTTTTTCAAATATGGAATATATAATGATTAAATTACAAATATGTGCTTAGGCTCTCTCTGACTCTCGTTTTAGTAGTGTTTTATTTAAATATACTACTCTTCGTCTGTAACAGTCATAAATACGGATGTATTTATTTGGGCAAGAGAACGCGTGTTCATATTGTTGTTGGTTTGGTTTATTTTACTTCGCTTTTCTGCCACATTTGGTTATCGCGAAAATGAGGATTGAGTGATGATATGATGAAATTGGTGAAGGGACCTCATATGAACAATCCAGGCCAGGATTCGAACCCGTGATGAGTGCGCATTCTTGTCCTATGTGTTGCAGTGAATAATGAAATAATTTGGAATGGAAAATGTATCTCAGAACTCAAAAAGTCAAATGAATATCATTGAAGAAACTACAAAAAAGTGTGTTGTGTTTTGTTACCTGTCAACAAATCAACCAAGCGTGGGGGAGTGGTTATCACAGCGCGCTACGACACCAGGAGTTTCGGTTCGAACCCCGGCCCGGGCATGGGCGTCCCCTGTGCTCGTCCCTTCATCAGTTTCATCGTATCATCTTCACAATTAACCAAATGTGACAAAAAAGCGACGCTAAGTAACAAAAATGATTGATTGATTGATTTAGTTTATTTTACTTCGAGTTTTGTGCCTCTTGGCTAATTTGCGAAGATGGGGATGAGTGATGAAATGATGAAATTGATGAATGGACATTCACAAACAACCAAGTCCGACCGGGATTTGAACCCGGGACCCTTGGCGTCGAAGCGCGATGTTAACAAAAATGAAATCAATCATTGATTGATTGCTCAATTTGGTTTATTTTACTTCGCTTTTCCGCCACCTTTGGTACAACAAAATAGATGAAGGAACACACACAAAGAACACAAATGGCCAATCCGAGATTCGAACCCAGGATCTCTGGCTTAGAGTCAAATCAAATAGTTTTTTATTTTCGAATGTGGGTGGCGGTTACGTGTACTTTTTTCTAGTACTCATTCATAATTTTACAATCTTTTCCTTTGCAAAATTTTTTGTAGGAATACTGGCCCTAAAGGGAGGAGGGGTGTTACCCACACCAACCCCCCCCCCCTTGAGCACGCCACTGACTGCTACCACAAGTGTCGACGTCACCGCACGTCACTGACCGTGAATGAGTGGTTAGTACAGCGCGTTACAACGCCGTGGGTCCCGGGTTGGAAATAGGTGTTCTTTGTGAGTGTTCCTGTATCAATTTCATCATATCATCTCTCATCCTCATCTTCGGAAATCATCCAAAAGTGGCACAAAAAGCGAAGTAAACCCAAGCAAATCAAATCACAAATCATAGGTCCAGGGGGATCATGTCCCCTTTCATTATGTACGGGCCTGTCCTACAGCTTCAGATTTCAGCTCCCGAAAAACAGAGAAAGACATTTTTATGGTGTGTGAAATTATTTAATATCATTTTCGTCAGTAATTTATTATTATTATTTAAATATGATAAATTGCTGACATATCCCTGAAGATTTGGTATCGATTCACCTTGAGATTTCAAATGTAAAGATCGGATGGCGGCCTCGCGATTTGTTGCTACGCCACTGCTTGGCCGTCTGGAAGAAAAATGCAAGAAATATATGAGAACTAATTCCATCTTTAATATACTTTTGTCCTCCTACTCTTAGATTCTGCTGGCTTTGCTTTTCTTTACTTCAATGTTTGCCCCCCTAGTATTGGTTTCCATCCAAGGTTGGGGGGCAATCCCCCCTGTGGTTGCGCCACTGAATGACGGTAATATTTGTCGTGACGTCAGTAGACGTTGGTGTTCAATGCGTTGTCCAATAATATATCTATAGTTGGCGGTAGTGATTGCTGTCCCTACAGTTTTAAGCAATCCGATTGGCTGACGTGTCCGACTGTCTGACGTGACGTCATTAGTGACGCTAGGTTAAGTTAGGTTAGGCTGGGTTGGGTAAGATAGAAGAAGAACAACACTTTAGCAACCTCGTATACTGACGTCACGGGAGAAGGCTTTTTAATTTTAGGATACATGCCTACATTGTTAGGCTAGGCTAGCTAGGTTTAGTTCTCTTAGCCTAAATAATATTTTTTAATTGTATTTGTGCTAATGGAACCTAACCTCGTAGGCATTCCTCGTCAGACGTCAGAACACAAGGTTGCAGAAATGAAGTGCGAACGGACAGATCCATAGTTGACAGGGTTTACACACTACACAGGGAATGGGATGGAATGGACTAGACCAGTGTTGCCAGGTCTGATTTTGCAGGAGATTTCCGGATTTTCAGCACGATCTACTGATCTCCTGACAAGTTTCAGGAAAAATGTGGAAATCTCATGATTTTTTGCTTCTTAAAATATTTATAATAAACAATTATTTAAAAAAATCGAAAGTTGATTTAAAATTTACATATTCAGCTAATGGAATGCAAAGACCCATGAATATTCCGCAGAGAGAGAGAGAGAGAGAGAGAGAGAGAAAGAGAGAGAGAGAGAGAGAGAGAGAGAGGTGGGGGAGGAGAGTCATACCAGGCTTGATGAGACTGGGAAAGAATTTGCGTACGAGCGCTCGTGGAGATAGGTTCACTAGGAAAAGCGATACATATCCGAAGGAGCAGCAATTCGCGAGTGATTGGTTCAATTTCTTTGTACTTATCATCACCGTTAATCTTACATAGCGAGTAGTGCATCGATTGGTGTCCATTTCACATTAGTGTTCAATCTTGCCATCGACCCATTAGATCACCGTGGAATCCGGCGGGCAGCCGGTTCCCACCCAGGATGCAGACATGTTGGACCCGAGGGAGAGGACGGCAGCGGAAGGATTAGTTGACCTTGCCACAACAGAGTTTACATTAACCCAACATGATGATGACGTATCAATGATTGACTCTGTGCAACGCTCAGGTAAAAGGACTGGACGAGGTGAGTGAAGCAGATCGCAATCAAGAGAAAAGGTTTCGCCACTCCAAACCGGAACCACGACCCCCAAATCTTTGGTACTCGGCCGAAGTCACCGGCCCCTATGTGGTCCTATTAGAAGGGCAGAACCAAAACATCGGTAAACTTTCAAGTGGCAGCCTAGGAAATAAATTCCGGAAGGCAGACATTCCCGTGTGCCTAGTGGAACAATGTGGAAAAAACAGGGTACGGGCCACTTTCCAAACAGCAGACCACGCAAACGCTTTCGTTAGGAACAGTAACTTTTTGGACTCCCTGGGGGTCCGCGCGAAAATACCGCATAGCTTGATCCAAAGGGAAGGGCTAGTGTATGGAATTGAACATGACGTGACGGAACAGGACATCCTCGATGGCATCGATTCACCCTTTCGGGTTACGTGCGCCAAACGCCTAAAGAAAAAAATCTGGCAAGGGGACGGAACTTTTAAACTCGTGGACACAAAGTTGATCTGCCTCACCTTCCACGGCAAACATTTGCCCGAAAAAGTGCTGATAAACAGGGAAATATTAACAATCAAACCGCGCGTCAGATCGGTCTTACAATGCTCTGCTTGTTTCCGATATAATCACTCCCAGGCCCAATGCAGGTCCAAACCCCAATGCGCAAACTGTGGCGAAGAACGACACGGGGAAGGATGCTCCAACCCCCCCTCATTGCAGCAATTGCAAGGGCCCCCATGGGGCACGTGACCGGAAATGTGATATCTGGCAAAGAGAACAAACAATTCAAACTCGCATGGCGGAAGAAAATATTTCCTACTATGAAGCAAAGGCCAAACTTCTTGGCAACTTCCACCCGCCCTTAACACGGGAAGATATATTGAATCCCATACTAAACAAACGTGACTTTCCCAAATTGCCCCCCACACCAATACCCACCCCATCGAACGGAGCACGTCAACTTGGCGTATGGGATAACCCCTTTCACACATTACAGAATCATTTTGCTCCAGAACCTCCCACCCCAAGCGGTCGACAGACCGACAAGCCTCAGGCAGTGGCGACAGTTCGTCCAAAAAACAAAACTCATCCCCGCCGCTGGACAGGCAAGCTTACTCCTCCCGTACCCCATTCCACCACGATGGAGCAGCATGCAGAGCTCCAAGTAACGGCACCAAGAACCACAGTTGAAAAAACAAGATCAACATCTAGTTCATCGACATCGGACGAAGAATTTACCCCTTCTCCCCCCATTGGGCGTAACGCTCACCCGACCCGGAGGGACCCCCTGGACACGGTCTCATCGCCGCCTTCGGAAACACTGCAAGCTCACCACTCCGACCACCAAATGATCTACAAATCACTATTGGAACTCATACCGACCTTATGGGCATCAGTGCAACAAATATCAAATATACGAGAACAAACGAAGCTCATCCAGCGAATTCAAGCGCTCACAACCCATCTGTTATCAATACTAGCAGGATGATTACCTATCCTTTGACACCCAGGTGTTCCTAACACATATAGTCTTCAACCAAATTTTCACCTTTAGATCTTTTTCGGTTTTTTTTTTCTCTCTATCGACAACATGAATATATTACAATGGAATGTAAACAACTTTTCCGCGCGAAAATTGGAACTACTGGATCTCATAACGGACTATCGTCCAAAGATCCTTTGCCTTCAAGAAGTAAAAGGAACGCATTCAGAAAGTTATATGGTTGGACACTACAATATGTATGGTTCCCCCAATACGAATACCGGTACCGTACTCTTTGTGCACGAAAGCGTATTTCACGCACCTGTACAAATTCCACCTCGATTAACGTTAATTAAAGACTGTCATGTAGATATTTCCGCAGTTCCCGTCCGGGCCTGGCATTTACACATAACAATAGTCTCCATATATGTCCCATCGCACCATAATTCCCAACGTATCACGCCAGTCAATTTACAAGAACTTGTGAACGCCTTACCGAGCCCCATCATCTTTATGGGTGATTTCAACGCCCACTCACCCTTATGGGGGGGAGGGGACAAAGAGGATCGCCTCGGGACCGCAGTACGAACCTGGATTCAACAACAAGATTTTATAGTATATAATGACAACACGCCCACGCACTACCCGAGAAATGGCAATCGGCCATCCAGCATCGATCTCACCATTTCCTCCCAGGAATTATTTACTCACTTTTACTGGTATAAAGATCCTGACCTTCGGGGCAGTGATCATAACCCAATCTTTCTGCTCAATACTCAGAGCCTCCCGCATAATCCAGTACCACAACGTAACAAAGTTCCGGTGAAAAGGTGGCGGACAGCCACAATTAAGTGGGATTTATTCGCACCAACGTTCGAGTCTCAATATCACAACGACGATGATTTTTCTGAATCCGAAATATCTTATGCGCAACTTATCACCTCGCTAACTACCTCTAGATATCTGTGGACAGCGCCAATCATTCATCAAACGCGAAACATATCCCGATATTCGATGGTGGAACAGCACTTGCGCACAAATAAAAAATTTGAAAAAATTCCGGTGGAAAAATTACGGTCGGGCCCCAACACAAGACAAGTGGATCGAGCTCAAAAGATTACAAGCACAAGCACAAAAAACATATTTGAAAGCGAAACGGGAAGCGTGGAAACGTTTCTGTCAATCACTCGATCGCCGTGAAACCATTGGAACAATTTGGCGAAAATTTAACAACTTTCGCAAACCTCACATAGTCAAACAAAACAATCTCACACGTGAGTGGGAAGCGGAATTCATGGATATAATTACACCACCTTTCGTGACCTCGCGACCTATTTCTCGCACACCCACCGATGCCAACTTCACACCAGAATTTCCCGCAGTAACAATTTAGGAACTACGATCCCTCCTTCAATCAGTTAAAAATACTGCTCCTGGCTACGATGGAATTACATACGAAATACTTCGTAATAAACCTGACTTTGGCCTGGAAATCATAGCCAACATATACAACAATATATACCGCGGCAAACAGGTCCCGGTGGACTGGACAAAACATCTCGTCATTCCCATTCCCAAACCCAACAAACCCAAGAATGAAGCTAAATTTTATAGACCAATTGTCCTTATACCAGTCCTAGCGAAATTATTCGAGAAAACCCTACATTCCAGAATTACTTGGAACTTAGAGAAAAGAAAATACTTTCCCCCTACTCAAATGGGCTTTAGGCTGGGATTGGGCAGCCAAGACGCTATCACAACACTAACAGTGGCCGTACAGAATAGTCAGGTAACACGCGATTACTGTTTCGGTATTTTTCTAGATATTGAAAAAGTTTACGACTCCGTACCCATAGATCTCCTCTGCACACACATCGCCCAACTTCATATCCACCCCAATCTCATACACATTGTATGGCAATTATATCATGCGCGCAATTCAGTCTATTGGTTTCAGGACAGACTGGCTGGCCCCCGACTACAAAGTCACGGGTTACCGCAGGGATCCCCACTCAGTCCATTACTTTTTAATATTTACACGCAACGATTACACACACCGATGCTAGGGCAATTCCAAATCCTTCAATTTGCCGATGATTTTTGCTTTTATTTAACCACTCCCGATGCCACACAGGGCTTACTGGCCACTCAACACCTCCTTCGTAACTTAGACAATAAATTCCGTAACTTGGGTTTGACAATTTCTCGTACCAAATCTCATATCATTCTATTTAACTTACGACCTCGATCTTGTTATCCAAACACCATAACACAGATCGGGGACATACCAATCGTAGAAACCGGCACATATTTGGGGGTCCGATTTGATCGAAAATTAAATTGGCACGTCCATATCAACTACCTCGCACAAAAAGGACGCCAAATCAATAACATTCTAAGATGTCTTGCTACTACTCGCTGGGGGAGTCACCCCTATGTGATGCTTTTATTCTACAACATTGTTTTCGGTCGCTCTTTGATTACGCAGCGGCCGCATACGGCGGGCCTCACTACAAGCAGCTACAACGATTGGATACCTTGCAATGTCAATCGTTACGAATTTGTCTCGGCACAATGAAATCAAGTCCCAACATTAGCGTCTATCTGGAAAGCCACGAAGTTCCACTCATGCACCGACGTCAATCGCTCACCACCCAATTCTTATTCAAAACATGGGAAAATCACGTGCACCCATTCAACAAGGCATTTGCAATACAGCGACAATGGGAAACCGCTCAGGTTCTCACAGCAGACGATCCTTCATATTACTTCCTGCATTGCTATGACATAGACCGGGAGGCCTATCACAAATCGTTTACATTCACACAACCCTTGCTATACCAGCTGTCAGCATATATGCCAATCCCACTCAGTTCAGCATAGGCGATTTGATTCTCCTCTCCGATTGGCTGATTTTGCGGATGTGACGTCACACCAACACAAAAACAATTGAATGGATAATGCGAATTGATAAACAACAAACATGCGTGTGTGCATTAAAAATATATATATTAATGTAACAACGGTGGAAATTGTGTGTAGTGTGTACAAAAAAAATCCACTTTCGTACTGTAAACAGGAGATATAACAAACTATAGTGCTATTTGAGTTAAGAGCAAATCAAAGCAAGAAGGATATCTGTATGTATTTTTAACATAATAGTTTACAATAATGACGAAAGGTGTTTGTCGATTGTTTGGAAAAATTGCAGCATATATCAGTTTAAAAAAAAATCAATACAAGCGAAAACGTAGACATTTGAAGTGAACCATGAAATTCTTTATCACCTGCTAAATTTTAGTTTCATACAGCAGAGAAATATTGTAACGGTGTAATGTGCAGAAAATAAAAACACGTTAAGTACGAAGCAGTATTCTTGATAACTTTAATTTTATCCTTTAAATATTTCTTTCTTGCTATTTTTACACTAAAATGCGTCCAAGTTTTGACTGTGTAATCATTTTAACAATTTGTATAGAAGGGTGGAAAATGCATTTAGATAGGTCGCGACTATTTTCACCAGGTGGTGAGAATAGTATATCAGGCTACTGTCACCAGGTTGTGAGGATGGCATGTGGAGCTATTTTCACCAGTTTCTGAGAATAACATATGGGACAGTGGAAAGTGCTGAATACCACAAATCACATTATGATTATGAGGTATTGGAAGTATTTACAGAAGTATTTTTAACGTTAATAACTCTAAACCTGACCTGTCTAACCTAACAACAAAAGCATTTGGGAATGTGTTAAGTACACGTTCGTACCTACGTCAAGTGACATATTAGCAGTAGCAGTGAATGTCGGAACACCTTTTGGTAATTTTTCCAAACCCATGGTGTGCAGAAGTAGAAGTACTTGTGACCCAAACGAAAATAAATGCAAACTGACGTAAGCTTGATACATGCTAACAACTAGAGAGTGCACGTATGCATATAACAGGCCAGGTTAGGTAGATTATGCACATGTGGAGTTTAGAAACCTGGTCACTTCATTTAGAATATTGGAAATGTGTGCAGAAGTAAGCTTCAAGTTTGGAAAAAGAAATTTGCTAATTTGTACAGTATATGCCTGTTTAACTGATAGGCGGTTTTGGTAAAATCTGATATTCCCCGGACACCTATAACTTCTTCGTTTTGTCAATTTTTGACATTTGTACTTACCTATCTGCTTCGCAGAACATTCTTTAAAGTGTATTAAAATTTTTCGTCCCGGAATCGGTGGGAAATTTAAACTAAAAAAAATATTTTTGTTTGAATTTTTTGAGTTCAAATTTCCCACCGATTCTGGGCTCCGCCCCTGGGGTAGTTGACCTACCGCAGCCCCGCCTCCGCTCCGGCTCCCCAGCTTTATCTAGAGTCCCTGTTAAAGGCATGTTAGACATTGGCCGGAGTCTGATTGATTGATTTAGTTTATTATACTTCGCGTTTTGTGCCTCTTGGCTAATTTGTGAAGATGGGGATGAGTGATGAAATTGATGAATGGACATTCACAAACAACCAAGCCCGACCGGGATTCGAACCCGGGACCCTTGGCGTCGCAGCGCGATGTGCTAACCACTCGGCCACAACCATTGGCCAGAGTCACCTGCCCCCAAATAAGCCCCAAAACTTTTAAATTTGAAGAAATCCGTTACATCACACAAAACACCTTCCAGATGTTAGACAATGCTACAGGAACTTATTATCATAAGTAGTTTCTTGTGTAAAAATGAAGAAATCTGTCCGGGGAATATCAGATTAGTACCGTGGTTTTAGCTTCAGTTCATGCATGCGTGTGGGGAGCTTTGTTATTTAATTCTAAGTAAAAAAAAATAAACATCAAATTTGTGTTTTGATGTGAAAAAATTGTACATGGAAAGTTCTTCTGATACACAGTGGAGCACACTATGTAGAAGTGCAATGGCTAGCCATGTGTGTGTGTTTATCTAATTTTGATGTAAGCTTGAAAATGTTCTGGGAAACCAGACGAAACATTGCAGGAAAAATAAAAACCACTAAAAAATTTCATTCTAAGTAAAAAAAAATAAAAATAAACATCACTGTTGTGTTTTGATGTGAAAACATTGTACATGGAAAGTTCTTCTGATACACAGTGTAGCACACTATGTAGAAGTGTAGAATGGCTAGCCATGTGTGTGTGTTTGTTTAATTTTTATGTAAGCTTGAAAATGTTCTGGGAAACCAGACGAAACATTGCAGGAAAAATGAAAAACCACTAAAAAATGTTGTTATATTATTATGCATAGACAATGCCTATTCATGTTGTGTGCATGTCTACAATATGAAACACCATGAAATGGTGCAAAATAAGAGTTTTAAGTTTAATGGTGCACTACCAAATCCCATTAGGAGAGTTGTTTCTTCCACTGTGGGCTGTGAAGCCAGGAATTCTTCCTTACAATTCTCAACAAATATAAGACATGATTGTTTCTTAATGTGTGTTCATTGCGTATTTCAGTATTTAACATTTATTGGTCACAGTCACAATACAGATAGGGAACATAAATGCATTGTAGTTTTATTTTTCTCATTTGATAATGATTTTCTTTCGCTTTTGGCTAATAGTGGTGATGAAGATGAAATGGTGATCACATGAAATAGATTAAGGAATACAAAGTAACTTCCATCTGCAGGCTAGATCTCGAGCAAGGGAAGTTTGGTAGCGAGGCTGTGATTTGACTGCTCACCATGCATAGCTACCTAGGTGGTAGGAAATATAAAGTACAAAGGAAAAAAAAAAGGATGAAGGTTTAAACAGCATTCCATTCATGTTACCATAGCCATTGCCAGATAAACTGCCGCAAAGGATATATTTATTAGACACATACCAGTTCTATTCGTTATCTGTTTTAACAGTGTGATATTCAGGTATTCAAGTCTGGTTTCAATTTCTAAATTAGGCATGCTCTTAATTTTGAATATTATGGTTAAATATATCATACCAAACTAACATTAGAACAAGAATGGTATTTTGTTTACAAACAATGTCATAAATTGCGCAAATAAAAAAGCAGTCATACAATTTATTTTTAGCTAGTTAAAAGATTATTATTGCCATTGGAAAAACTAATCTATTTCCAAATATATATATAAAAGAACTACATTTGACAGATCTCATTAAATCCAGTCAATATTTTTAAATTAACAAAGACAAGAACTTTGATTTTCAATAAACTTCTGATTTAAACAGCAGTGGTGAACACTCCATATACCCAGGGTTAGTGTATGATATCCTGGTGTAATGGTTTGGTGTTTAACACATTGAGTGTGAAAACAATGATAATGTGTCATGAGATGAATAGGCTTGCTCCCGGAACAGCTGGGAGTCTCTCCTGGTCTCCTTGACAAAATTTGTTATCTCTTAAAATGAGGAGATGTAGTATTTTATTTTTTATTATATATTCATTATCATCTTTTTAATTTCATTTGGTATGCATTTGTCGAGTGAAGAAATTTGCTATTGCAAACCAAACAATTACACTTCAGAATATGTGATAACAGATGTGTGTTTCCAGGAGTTTGTTTGTGTGTCATCCATATGTGTTTGTGATGATCCCTTTATCGCTTTATCTCCACCTTTGTGATTAGTCAAAGTTGCAGATAAAAGTGACGTAAAATAAACAAAGTGAAACCAAATCAAGAAATAAAGATAAACTACAGGGGGTCATGTATGCGAAGTCCAATAAACCAATTAAAGGGTTCTGTCTCATGTTCTTTGGGTGTGTTAATTAGGATGGTCATTTCTCAAGGGTAGATAAAATGTTAACATTTCAGCTGCTTTGGTGATTGTGTCTATGTGTGTTAGAATTTTAGTATAAGTGTATATCTAACTTAAAATGCTAATTTTTGTCACCTTGAAATGTCTTACGTTCGCACGTTGATAAATATAACCCAATAAAATAATTAATTCCCCATACCCCTATTACTGTAGACTGTGGCCACGGTGGCTCAGTCGGTAACGCGTCTGACTAGCATGATAAAGGTCCCGGGTTTGATCTCCGGCCGGTTCAAATCCGGGAACTTTTCTAACGATGGAAGCGGCCCCGGCGCCCACCCAGCGTCGAATAACATGGGTACCTGGGGGAAACCCTGGGGGTAAAGGCGGTCAGGGGCATGATGCTGATCACATCACCCCCACTCACGACCAGATCAAGAAAGTGTGAGGCATTACCCCCTATACGCCTTCATGGCATGGTGCTATGCACAGGGGAGCACTTTACATTTTTACCCATACCCCTATTCCAATTCACACTACTAACAAAAATAAAAAACAACCAAAAATAAGTGCAACCTGAACTTATGCATAAAATGTACATCCACATCCAGATGTCTGTCCTGATGCCTCCAATCACCCGTATGATTTCCACCTTCAGTTCCAAAAGGGTTTGGGGTTTGTTGGCGTACACCTGTGATTTCACAAACCCCCATCAGAAGAAATCACAGGATGTAAGATCACATGAAATTGCCGGCCATTCCTGGTCACCGTGCAAAGAGATCACTTGTTGCGGGAATTTTTCATGAAGTTCCATATCGTAACCACAACAAACGAGTCAAAACAATTGAGGCTACATTAATCTGCATAACAACAGATACCAACATTGGTAAGAACTGGTCAGCCAACCTCAAAACAAAACAATAGCACTCGATTTAAATTCGGCATCCTATACGGAACACCCTTTGTTACCTTCAAATTATTGTTGTATTGTTATTTAATTTCTCTTGTTGTGTCATTTTGGCTAATCATGATGAGGATAAGTGATTATTGGATGAAATTGATGAAGACACACCCACGAAGAACATCTATGAACAGGTTGGGACTCAAACCTGGGAATTTCAGTGACTCTTTTGAAATGTGATCACCTAATATATTCAGCAATCGAATCTACTATAAATTGCCGTTCATTCCCATTCATAATAATTGTAATCATAGAAACAAAGATTGATGGAAAATAAGATAGAAAATATCTTGCCACTAGTGGTCCTCCTGAGTCTCCCTATCATCAGTGCTTGAAGTGGAAATAGCTGGGCTGGTGGAATGCTTGGGGATAGGAGGGTGCTTGTATGAACCAACATGGAAACAATGCAATAGGTGGAAAGATGCCTGTGCAAATTATCCAAACTGAGGGATATGGAAATTTTTCCATGTTACCCGCCACTTTGAGCACTTGTAATAATTATAGACACAAGTGATCCTGGATTAAATACACCCATGCAACAGTCTTGTTAGGTTGTAAATGAAAATAGTGCAAATGCTCCTCTTTTGTATTGAGTTACAGAAACATGTGTTTTTCTTACTTAAGCATAATGCTTCAAATTTGAAACCAATGATGGATGCATACAAATCTAGAAAGTCCTTTACAATGCCGTGTCATGAACAGGGCTTAAAGTGAGCTGGAACTCTGTTCTGGTAAATCACTTTTGTGCCAGAACTCAGTTCCTGCCGGTCATCCATTTTATTTATTTACTACACTACAAAAGTCTGTCTATTGTTACATTATATTTTGCAAACAATAGATGAAGAGAAAGTTCTTGTACTAAATTTGTCTCTCGTCAGTAAGCAGTGTGGAAATTTTGGAAAAAATATTATAAATAGCAAGTGCTGTCTTTTATAATCCAAATGACAACTTAAATTTTCTGAAATAACAGATGTGATAGTTTGTGTTTATATTTACTTTGTATGCAATAATAATAACAATACAAATCACCATTATTATTGTCATCATTAGTAGTAGTACTCATGTTGATTCATTTGTGGTTGACATTCTGGCTATTGACTGAAACCACTTAAAGCACTGGTCATGAAGGTATGTCTACAAGCAGCACTAGAAATCAGTGCATTAAAAGAGTAAGCAATTAAACAATACATAGGTTTGTAATACCAGCAAATTGTATTTGGCATGCTGTTTCTTCTATTCTGCACTGTGAAACCAGGGATGCTGACTTTCAATCCTGGACAAGGCATGCATGTTTCTTCTGGTTTGCAGGAGATGTACAAAATAAATATAGATACTAACTTTCTGTGTGTGTGTGTGTGTCAACCTTGCAGGCGAGAATATTCACGACTGGGAGATGTGCTTTGAGATGGGCACTATGGGCTTTTAGGTTACTGACCTGTGGAAAAGGGCATTCAGGATGGCAAGGCATTGTTTCTTGTGATGGAAGCTACGGACGGGTATGGGGAATTTATTTCAAAAAGGTTGTACATCACATATTAACACCATAAAAACAACCAAGAGAAAGTTGGTTGGGACTTTGCATTGCTTGTTTTTTTAGGGATATTTTTTACACTGAAGCAACATGTGTCAATTGAGGATGAGACAATTCAATGGTGGCTTGTGCAGTGGATCAGTGTGAATTGTTGCTATTCATTCCAAGTGAAACATCATTTTAGTGTGAAGTCTCTCTTTAGTTTCCATATGTACCAATGTTTCAGAAACTGGTTCTGCTCCCGTTTTCTGGGTAGTGTACTGTATTTGCTTCCATCTTGTCCCATGTAAGAGTGAGACAGAACCAGTCTCTGAAACATAGGCACATACCAACACTAAAGTCAGTGGTTACATGTAGAAACAATTCAACATGCCACTCCTGACCACTTGACTGGAACGTTTGGTGGTGAGATCATGAGTCAATTTAACTTTGCTTCATGAAGAGGCTAAATTAAGTCATATGTAAATATATGAAGAATGTATAATGAAGTTTATTGGTCTGTAGAGTTTGTTATCTTTTGTTATCTCTTTTAAACTTTAGGTGGGAGTTTTTCAGTTAATGAACAAGTGTAAAAAATAAAATATAGTGAAGACAGCAGAACCACTTAAAGTATCACATTAAACTCAATTATTTTTATCCAAGATAAGAATCATTTCTAAGTTCAAATCGATGAAGCAGGATATTTGAATATTAACATTCGTTACCTTTAGCATGCTTCTTTCCATGGTATTATTTGTTCACCAAATAGATTCTGTATAAGACTCCAGATCAGTTTTTTTATTCGCAAACAAAAATTTATGAAATGCGAAGGTAATAAACCTCCAGTACTTGTGGACATTCTGAAATTATGTAGTTGCAGTTGCAAAATAGAAATCAACAGTGGCATGTCAGACACTCTGGAGAAACCATTCTCAAATCTTGGTATGCAAGGTAATGGTCACTGGTATGTTGAACAAGTAATAAAAATAAATAATTAACAAGCTATAACATGGATACATTTACAGGGTGGCTACTCTAGGAACATGATAAAATTCAATTCTAATTGCCAGTTTTCAAGACAAACTTTCAAAAAATTCAGGGGTATACAAGAAGATGTTTTCTCTATTTCAACGTTACGTATTACCGCCTCTCACCATCCACACAAATATATTAACAATACAAAGAGTCCATATGATTCAAACTTATCCAAAAAGTCTAATTCAATTAAATGGTTTATATACATTTAAAATAATTTACATTTACTATTTCACATACTCAGACTTGAAATACATCTACAAACACAAGTCACAAATGTTACAAGATATAGTAACCTACCAGAAATTGTTAGTTGTATGAGAATTTCAAACTCGAATTACCTAATAAACTTAAAGATATCTTGCAATAATCTTTCGTCTGTCACATAGGTCATTCTGCAAAGGACACTAACAAAGTAAATGGATTGAGAGAATTCTGTTCTATTTGCCATGCATATTTTTTCCCCCTTCCTCGATAAAGATAAATGGTGAAACTTGCCTCAGGGCATTTATAAATGAGTATAAATTGAATGGGATTTGGATTAATACAAATTACAATTTTTCACGTCTGCGGTGAAAAATTCAAGCAGAATTCATGCATAATTCCCGGAGAGTAGCCACCCTGATTTAATACATAAAGTGAGCTTATGTATATATATATCAAGTTCTGTCTGTAACCTCTACCACTTCTTGAACTTGCAATTTTACATATGCATAAATATATAAAGAAAAATTGAACTGTACTTTTATACCGGGACATGGTCTACTTTTAAAGGAAAAGCAGACTGAGTCCTCACATAACAATATTCAACCTAAAGAGGCAGAGATAATATTCAAGTTGTTGAAATATGACTGTTCTGTTTTAATCTATGATTTTGTGTTTTAAGTCCATTTATGCACAGTACAGCTAATTTGTACTGGACCTACAGTTTAAAGTGGGATCCGAACCACTATGTACCTCCATCAGGTATCAAACCAAGGATCCTTTGATTACAAGGCAACGACGCTACCACTGTGCCATTGTGGAGGCCCTGTTTTAATCTAGTTCAAATGTTAAATTTGTTTACAATTATGTGGGAAATGCTATTTAATACATATTTATTTATTTACTGAGAAAATTTTCGATACAGCATGGATAGCTATTTTACACTGAAATTGTCAACAATTTAAAGAGCAAAATTAAGAATATCACAAAAATGATTGACAAATTATCAAAAAATAAGTAACACTACTTGATTATTTACAAGCATGTCATGTGATGGAAGACTGAAAGGTATACCTAGTGTAGGTTTTTCTGTGTAAAATATATTTGTGATACGTCGTATGTGCATAGGCACTCGAAAGTGGAATTCCTGAAGGTGTGTGTTGCAAGGAATTTTGCCATTGACAATTTTGTATAGATATTTGATGTCATTCTGCAAATGGTGCTGATAGGGAGTCTCTAAGTTTAAACACAAGAAGAGACGCAGTGTTGAAAGATTGTGTAATGAGGGAACCCTGTAACGAACTATAGCTACATAAAAGTGAATCAGTTCAAAAGGTTGTGATTACTTCCATAAGACTTTTTTTTCCACTACTACTCGGTAGAACATGATGCTGAGATGTTAACGTATCATCATTACATATTTGTAGGAAGATGCCTGACATGATCGTCATTGCACATGAAGCAAAGGTGTAACAAAAATTATTCATTCTAAGAGCACTGTTCAATGTGCTTGTCCATATATGAACAAATTAGTTTGCTTAAAAACCCTCTACAAGTAATTACAAAGTATTAATACAAAAACTCTTCCACATATGTTTGTTTTAAAACACATTTTCTTTTTTAAATTTTGTCTTCTATGAAGTGTACAAGCCCTATCATGATTAATTATTATTGATATTCTGATTTGGATATTGAACAATAATATCTCAGTGGATAGATATTTCATTACTTGATATTTGGGCAGGCTATGTTGGAAACCATAATTATTTTTGTTTACATCTTAAAACAACTGATAACATGAAATAAATAATGTTTGTGTTTGCAAACATATTATGCTATGTCATACTTAGGACAAATAATAGATATGTGTGGCCACCCCGATGGCGCAGTTGTAGCGTCGTCGCCTTGTAATCAAGGGGTCCCAGGTTCGATACCCGGTGGAGGCACAAGTGGTTCGGATCCCTCTTTAAACTGTAGGTCCAGTCCCGATTAGCCTTACTGTGCATAAAGTGGAATTCACTAAATAAACTTCATTAAATTTTATGAACATTTTTATACAAGGTTTCTATAAATATTTTGAAGTCGCCGATTTTTAAAAATGTACCATCTCACGATTTACATTGAAACTTGTAATCAATTGATTTCATTTATATTGCAGGTGTCTTGGCATGGGAATTGCAACATATTCAAATTTGCCAGAAGCAGGCATTATTCCAGTAATTTACAGTACTACTCATTGATAAAATATTCCAAGTATATTTATGTTGCTTTCTCGCAGATAGAAAAATGAAACGCAAATCAAAGGATGTACAAGAATTATTTTGCTTACAAAGCTTCACTAAGTTGGAATATTTAAAGATACATTTTACGATTTAAATGAATGGATTTTATTTTCTACTAGCTACAGTTACCTAACGTACCATCAGAATAAAAATACGCACTTTCATTAAATTTTTAGAAAATAGTGTACATTTTACAATTCTCATTAAGCTACATTTTCAACAAATACATCGTGTGGCTGCAGAATACGTGTCTTCCTTTCAAAATACCAGCAGAAGACAAGTGTTAGGTCACTTCCGCCAATTCGACCAATCAGAAGCAAGAATTGTTCCTCCTATGCTGAACTGAGTGGGATCCGCGAATATGCCAGCTGTCAGGCCCACCAGTCACACCCCCGGAAATTCATTATATACCAGGTAACCAAGAAAGTTCATGCGATTTTTACAACTGCCCGTAGTTTTCGTGGGGTAGTATGCAGTTCAGCCGCCAGGGGTACATGTATGTGTGATTGGCGGAAAGCTCATTCCTTGGCACGTCGGCAAACGTAGATAACAGGTTGCAGTCGATAGTTCGGGAGCAAGTATTCGCAGTGAACCATGGCTGTGTCGAATGCAATAATCAGGGCGTGTTTACTGTAGGAGTACAAGTTGGGCACAAAAGGAGCGGAAGCAGCAAGAAAAATATGTGCAGCGTTTGGAGAAGGTACAATTAGTGAACGGACAGCGCAAAAGTGGTTTCAGACCTTCTCGAGTGGCGATGAGACACTGGCAGACAAACCTCGATCGGGCAGACCGAAATCTCTCGATGTGGACCAACTGAAGGCAGCAATTGAAGAGGATTCAAGTCAAACGTGTCAAGAACTCGCTCAACGATTTGCGGTAAGTGCTGAAACAATTCGTGTGCACTTGCATGAGCTTGGCAAATCATGGAAACTGAGTAAGTGGGTCCCGCACGAGCTGACTGCTGCGAACCGTCTCCAACGACTGAACATTTGCGCTTCCTTGCTCACTAGGAACAACAACTGTCCAATTTTGGACCGCATTTTGACGTGTGATGAAAAGTGGGTAATGTACGATAACAAGAAACGCTCATACCATTGGCTATCGTCAAATGACACCATACCTTTAACTGCAAAACCTGCTCTTCATCAGCGGAAGGTGCTGCTGTGTGTCTGGTGGACTACGGCTGGGATCGTGCATTATGAGTTCTTGGAAAGTGGTAAAACCATCAACAAAGAGGTGCACTCCACGCAATTGCAAAGAGTGGCCGAACAGCTTGCAAAAAAAAAAACAACCAGCATTAGTGAATAGGAAGCGTGTTCTTTTCCACCAAGACAACGCTAAACCGCATACAGCAAAGATGACCCTGGAGGTGATTTCTTCTCTCGGTTGGGAACTTCTGCCACATCACCCGACATCGCTCCATCAGACTACCATCTTTTTTTGTCTATGGACAACCATATGCGCAATCGACATTTCCAAACTTGCGAGGGGGTTGACAACGCGGTGGTGCAGTTTTTTGCGGCCCTACACAAAGACTTTTTCAAACATGGCATCTACAGGCTTGTACAAAGATGGGAGAAGGTTGTAGAAGCGGATGGTGGATATTTTGCAGAATAAATATAAGGTAAACACATTTGTTTTGGACCTTTTCTTCTTTGTACTAAAACCGCATGAACTTTCTTGGTTGCCTGGTAGATAGAGGACCACATCATTCCTATCGGGAACGATGGCCCACGGCGAATTTTATTTACACCGATGGATCCAAGAGCGGAAATGAAGTGGGCTGCGCTTACTATGCAGTGGAGACGGATGACGTCCATCAATATCGATTGCCATCCGATACGTCCATATTTTCGGCGGAAAGTTATGCCATATTTCGCGCCTTGATTTACGCCCACACCAAGAGATACCCACACACTCTTATTCTGACGGACGCACTCAGCGTCCTCCAAACTCTAGCACGTACGGGAGCAGCGTCTTTCCGAATGACTGTCTTCATTTTCTTAATACTACAACAAGTCTCAAAAATCTGTTCCCAGGGCCGCAGGGTGACGTTTACATTTATCAAAGGACATAGCGACCTAAACGTCCTCCAAGAACGAGTAGACGCCTACGCGAAAAGGGCTCGAGAGGCAGAGCAAGTAATACAACTGCGATTGCCATACACCGACCTACTCCCACGCGTACGAAAAAAATCCAATCAAATTGGAATGCTTGGTCTGTTCAAGAACTAGCCCAAACCACCACCTACAAAGGGGTAGCACAACTCGGCACCAGGAACCCCTGGTTCCGTTCTCTGAACTTGCCCAGAGAAGTAATAACACTTGCACTTCGCCTACGCACAGGCCATGTACAAACTCGACAACACCTGGCGAGATTACAGTTAGCACCCAATCCTTCGTGCGGCTGCGGCGCCGATATCCAAACTATCAATCATATCTTTTTCCAGTGCCCGTTACGCGAGCAAGCACGAACCACACTTTATCAGTGCCTGGCTAGAATAGGAACACCATTCCCTTTGTCCATTTCGACTTGACTACATAACCCCAGCCCTGCAGTCCTGTGGTTTCTATACGGATTCCTACGTAAATACAACACCAGGTTGTAAACACGCATTTATTGATCAACATTGCCTACCCTCAAGGCCGAGTGAACATCGAAAAGCAAGCAGACCTCCGGAGCGTGTCCGCCGGGAGCGAATGGATACGGATCTTGGAATAAGCAGATGAGGGACTTGGAACAGATCTCTTAGTGCGGGTTGTCAGCATGGTCTGTCCAACCCTTCAGTACCGTCAAAAACCTAATCTTATTCTCTTTGAGTACCGTTGTCCAAGATCGCCCCAGTTCGCATATATGCCAATCCCACTCAGTTCAGCATAGGCGATTTGATTCTCCTCTCCGATTGGCTGATTTTGCGGATGTGACGTCACACCAACACAAAAACAATTGAATGGATAATGCGAATTGATAAACAACAAACATGCGTGTGTGCATTAAAAATATATATATTAATGTAACAACGGTGGAAATTGTGTGTAGTGTGTACAAAAAAAATCCACTTTCGTACTGTAAACAGGAGATATAACAAACTATAGTGCTATTTGAGTTAAGAGCAAATCAAAGCAAGAAGGATATCTGTATGTATTTTTAACATAATAGTTTACAATAATGACGAAAGGTGTTTGTCGATTGTTTGGAAAAATTGCAGCATATATCAGTTTAAAAAAAAATCAATACAAGCGAAAACGTAGACATTTGAAGTGAACCATGAAATTCTTTATCACCTGCTAAATTTTAGTTTCATACAGCAGAGAAATATTGTAACGGTGTAATGTGCAGAAAATAAAAACACGTTAAGTACGAAGCAGTATTCTTGATAACTTTAATTTTATCCTTTAAATATTTCTTTCTTGCTATTTTTACACTAAAATGCGTCCAAGTTTTGACTGTGTAATCATTTTAACAATTTGTATAGAAGGGTGGAAAATGCATTTAGATAGGTCGCGACTATTTTCACCAGGTGGTGAGAATAGTATATCAGGCTACTGTCACCAGGTTGTGAGGATGGCATGTGGAGCTATTTTCACCAGTTTCTGAGAATAACATATGGGACAGTGGAAAGTGCTGAATACCACAAATCACATTATGATTATGAGGTATTGGAAGTATTTACAGAAGTATTTTTAACGTTAATAACTCTAAACCTGACCTGTCTAACCTAACAACAAAAGCATTTGGGAATGTGTTAAGTACACGTTCGTACCTACGTCAAGTGACATATTAGCAGTAGCAGTGAATGTCGGAACACCTTTTGGTAATTTTTCCAAACCCATGGTGTGCAGAAGTAGAAGTACTTGTGACCCAAACGAAAATAAATGCAAACTGACGTAAGCTTGATACATGCTAACAACTAGAGAGTGCACGTATGCATATAACAGGCCAGGTTAGGTAGATTATGCACATGTGGAGTTTAGAAACCTGGTCACTTCATTTAGAATATTGGAAATGTGTGCAGAAGTAAGCTTCAAGTTTGGAAAAAGAAATTTGCTAATTTGTACAGTATATGCCTGTTTAACTGATAGGCGGTTTTGGTAAAATCTGATATTCCCCGGACACCTATAACTTCTTCGTTTTGTCAATTTTTGACATTTGTACTTACCTATCTGCTTCGCAGAACATTCTTTAAAGTGTATTAAAATTTTTCGTCCCGGAATCGGTGGGAAATTTAAACTAAAAAAAATATTTTTGTTTGAATTTTTTGAGTTCAAATTTCCCACCGATTCTGGGCTCCGCCCCTGGGGTAGTTGACCTACCGCAGCCCCGCCTCCGCTCCGGCTCCCCAGCTTTATCTAGAGTCCCTGTTAAAGGCATGTTAGACATTGGCCGGAGTCTGATTGATTGATTTAGTTTATTATACTTCGCGTTTTGTGCCTCTTGGCTAATTTGTGAAGATGGGGATGAGTGATGAAATTGATGAATGGACATTCACAAACAACCAAGCCCGACCGGGATTCGAACCCGGGACCCTTGGCGTCGCAGCGCGATGTGCTAACCACTCGGCCACAACCATTGGCCAGAGTCACCTGCCCCCAAATAAGCCCCAAAACTTTTAAATTTGAAGAAATCCGTTACATCACACAAAACACCTTCCAGATGTTAGACAATGCTACAGGAACTTATTATCATAAGTAGTTTCTTGTGTAAAAATGAAGAAATCTGTCCGGGGAATATCAGATTAGTACCGTGGTTTTAGCTTCAGTTCATGCATGCGTGTGGGGAGCTTTGTTATTTAATTCTAAGTAAAAAAAAATAAACATCAAATTTGTGTTTTGATGTGAAAAAATTGTACATGGAAAGTTCTTCTGATACACAGTGGAGCACACTATGTAGAAGTGCAATGGCTAGCCATGTGTGTGTGTTTATCTAATTTTGATGTAAGCTTGAAAATGTTCTGGGAAACCAGACGAAACATTGCAGGAAAAATAAAAACCACTAAAAAATTTCATTCTAAGTAAAAAAAAATAAAAATAAACATCACTGTTGTGTTTTGATGTGAAAACATTGTACATGGAAAGTTCTTCTGATACACAGTGTAGCACACTATGTAGAAGTGTAGAATGGCTAGCCATGTGTGTGTGTTTGTTTAATTTTTATGTAAGCTTGAAAATGTTCTGGGAAACCAGACGAAACATTGCAGGAAAAATGAAAAACCACTAAAAAATGTTGTTATATTATTATGCATAGACAATGCCTATTCATGTTGTGTGCATGTCTACAATATGAAACACCATGAAATGGTGCAAAATAAGAGTTTTAAGTTTAATGGTGCACTACCAAATCCCATTAGGAGAGTTGTTTCTTCCACTGTGGGCTGTGAAGCCAGGAATTCTTCCTTACAATTCTCAACAAATATAAGACATGATTGTTTCTTAATGTGTGTTCATTGCGTATTTCAGTATTTAACATTTATTGGTCACAGTCACAATACAGATAGGGAACATAAATGCATTGTAGTTTTATTTTTCTCATTTGATAATGATTTTCTTTCGCTTTTGGCTAATAGTGGTGATGAAGATGAAATGGTGATCACATGAAATAGATTAAGGAATACAAAGTAACTTCCATCTGCAGGCTAGATCTCGAGCAAGGGAAGTTTGGTAGCGAGGCTGTGATTTGACTGCTCACCATGCATAGCTACCTAGGTGGTAGGAAATATAAAGTACAAAGGAAAAAAAAAAGGATGAAGGTTTAAACAGCATTCCATTCATGTTACCATAGCCATTGCCAGATAAACTGCCGCAAAGGATATATTTATTAGACACATACCAGTTCTATTCGTTATCTGTTTTAACAGTGTGATATTCAGGTATTCAAGTCTGGTTTCAATTTCTAAATTAGGCATGCTCTTAATTTTGAATATTATGGTTAAATATATCATACCAAACTAACATTAGAACAAGAATGGTATTTTGTTTACAAACAATGTCATAAATTGCGCAAATAAAAAAGCAGTCATACAATTTATTTTTAGCTAGTTAAAAGATTATTATTGCCATTGGAAAAACTAATCTATTTCCAAATATATATATAAAAGAACTACATTTGACAGATCTCATTAAATCCAGTCAATATTTTTAAATTAACAAAGACAAGAACTTTGATTTTCAATAAACTTCTGATTTAAACAGCAGTGGTGAACACTCCATATACCCAGGGTTAGTGTATGATATCCTGGTGTAATGGTTTGGTGTTTAACACATTGAGTGTGAAAACAATGATAATGTGTCATGAGATGAATAGGCTTGCTCCCGGAACAGCTGGGAGTCTCTCCTGGTCTCCTTGACAAAATTTGTTATCTCTTAAAATGAGGAGATGTAGTATTTTATTTTTTATTATATATTCATTATCATCTTTTTAATTTCATTTGGTATGCATTTGTCGAGTGAAGAAATTTGCTATTGCAAACCAAACAATTACACTTCAGAATATGTGATAACAGATGTGTGTTTCCAGGAGTTTGTTTGTGTGTCATCCATATGTGTTTGTGATGATCCCTTTATCGCTTTATCTCCACCTTTGTGATTAGTCAAAGTTGCAGATAAAAGTGACGTAAAATAAACAAAGTGAAACCAAATCAAGAAATAAAGATAAACTACAGGGGGTCATGTATGCGAAGTCCAATAAACCAATTAAAGGGTTCTGTCTCATGTTCTTTGGGTGTGTTAATTAGGATGGTCATTTCTCAAGGGTAGATAAAATGTTAACATTTCAGCTGCTTTGGTGATTGTGTCTATGTGTGTTAGAATTTTAGTATAAGTGTATATCTAACTTAAAATGCTAATTTTTGTCACCTTGAAATGTCTTACGTTCGCACGTTGATAAATATAACCCAATAAAATAATTAATTCCCCATACCCCTATTACTGTAGACTGTGGCCACGGTGGCTCAGTCGGTAACGCGTCTGACTAGCATGATAAAGGTCCCGGGTTTGATCTCCGGCCGGTTCAAATCCGGGAACTTTTCTAACGATGGAAGCGGCCCCGGCGCCCACCCAGCGTCGAATAACATGGGTACCTGGGGGAAACCCTGGGGGTAAAGGCGGTCAGGGGCATGATGCTGATCACATCACCCCCACTCACGACCAGATCAAGAAAGTGTGAGGCATTACCCCCTATACGCCTTCATGGCATGGTGCTATGCACAGGGGAGCACTTTACATTTTTACCCATACCCCTATTCCAATTCACACTACTAACAAAAATAAAAAACAACCAAAAATAAGTGCAACCTGAACTTATGCATAAAATGTACATCCACATCCAGATGTCTGTCCTGATGCCTCCAATCACCCGTATGATTTCCACCTTCAGTTCCAAAAGGGTTTGGGGTTTGTTGGCGTACACCTGTGATTTCACAAACCCCCATAAGAAGAAATCACAGGATGTAAGATCACATGAAATTGCCGGCCATTCCTGGTCACCGTGCAAAGAGATCACTTGTTGCGGGAATTTTTCATGAAGTTCCATATCGTAACCACAACAAACGAGTCAAAACAATTGAGGCTACATTAATCTGCATAACAACAGATACCAACATTGGTAAGAACTGGTCAGCCAACCTCAAAACAAAACAATAGCACTCGATTTAAATTCGGCATCCTATACGGAACACCCTTTGTTACCTTCAAATTATTGTTGTATTGTTATTTAATTTCTCTTGTTGTGTCATTTTGGCTAATCATGATGAGGATAAGTGATTATTGGATGAAATTGATGAAGACACACCCACGAAGAACATCTATGAACAGGTTGGGACTCAAACCTGGGAATTTCAGTGACTCTTTTGAAATGTGATCACCTAATATATTCAGCAATCGAATCTACTATAAATTGCCGTTCATTCCCATTCATAATAATTGTAATCATAGAAACAAAGATTGATGGAAAATAAGATAGAAAATATCTTGCCACTAGTGGTCCTCCTGAGTCTCCCTATCATCAGTGCTTGAAGTGGAAATAGCTGGGCTGGTGGAATGCTTGGGGATAGGAGGGTGCTTGTATGAACCAACATGGAAACAATGCAATAGGTGGAAAGATGCCTGTGCAAATTATCCAAACTGAGGGATATGGAAATTTTTCCATGTTACCCGCCACTTTGAGCACTTGTAATAATTATAGACACAAGTGATCCTGGATTAAATACACCCATGCAACAGTCTTGTTAGGTTGTAAATGAAAATAGTGCAAATGCTCCTCTTTTGTATTGAGTTACAGAAACATGTGTTTTTCTTACTTAAGCATAATGCTTCAAATTTGAAACCAATGATGGATGCATACAAATCTAGAAAGTCCTTTACAATGCCGTGTCATGAACAGGGCTTAAAGTGAGCTGGAACTCTGTTCTGGTAAATCACTTTTGTGCCAGAACTCAGTTCCTGCCGGTCATCCATTTTATTTATTTACTACACTACAAAAGTCTGTCTATTGTTACATTATATTTTGCAAACAATAGATGAAGAGAAAGTTCTTGTACTAAATTTGTCTCTCGTCAGTAAGCAGTGTGGAAATTTTGGAAAAAATATTATAAATAGCAAGTGCTGTCTTTTATAATCCAAATGACAACTTAAATTTTCTGAAATAACAGATGTGATAGTTTGTGTTTATATTTACTTTGTATGCAATAATAATAACAATACAAATCACCATTATTATTGTCATCATTAGTAGTAGTACTCATGTTGATTCATTTGTGGTTGACATTCTGGCTATTGACTGAAACCACTTAAAGCACTGGTCATGAAGGTATGTCTACAAGCAGCACTAGAAATCAGTGCATTAAAAGAGTAAGCAATTAAACAATACATAGGTTTGTAATACCAGCAAATTGTATTTGGCATGCTGTTTCTTCTATTCTGCACTGTGAAACCAGGGATGCTGACTTTCAATCCTGGACAAGGCATGCATGTTTCTTCTGGTTTGCAGGAGATGTACAAAATAAATATAGATACTAACTTTCTGTGTGTGTGTGTGTCAACCTTGCAGGCGAGAATATTCACGACTGGGAGATGTGCTTTGAGATGGGCACTATGGGCTTTTAGGTTACTGACCTGTGGAAAAGGGCATTCAGGATGGCAAGGCATTGTTTCTTGTGATGGAAGCTACGGACGGGTATGGGGAATTTATTTCAAAAAGGTTGTACATCACATATTAACACCATAAAAACAACCAAGAGAAAGTTGGTTGGGACTTTGCATTGCTTGTTTTTTTAGGGATATTTTTTACACTGAAGCAACATGTGTCAATTGAGGATGAGACAATTCAATGGTGGCTTGTGCAGTGGATCAGTGTGAATTGTTGCTATTCATTCCAAGTGAAACATCATTTTAGTGTGAAGTCTCTCTTTAGTTTCCATATGTACCAATGTTTCAGAAACTGGTTCTGCTCCCGTTTTCTGGGTAGTGTACTGTATTTGCTTCCATCTTGTCCCATGTAAGAGTGAGACAGAACCAGTCTCTGAAACATAGGCACATACCAACACTAAAGTCAGTGGTTACATGTAGAAACAATTCAACATGCCACTCCTGACCACTTGACTGGAACGTTTGGTGGTGAGATCATGAGTCAATTTAACTTTGCTTCATGAAGAGGCTAAATTAAGTCATATGTAAATATATGAAGAATGTATAATGAAGTTTATTGGTCTGTAGAGTTTGTTATCTTTTGTTATCTCTTTTAAACTTTAGGTGGGAGTTTTTCAGTTAATGAACAAGTGTAAAAAATAAAATATAGTGAAGACAGCAGAACCACTTAAAGTATCACATTAAACTCAATTATTTTTATCCAAGATAAGAATCATTTCTAAGTTCAAATCGATGAAGCAGGATATTTGAATATTAACATTCGTTACCTTTAGCATGCTTCTTTCCATGGTATTATTTGTTCACCAAATAGATTCTGTATAAGACTCCAGATCAGTTTTTTTATTCGCAAACAAAAATTTATGAAATGCGAAGGTAATAAACCTCCAGTACTTGTGGACATTCTGAAATTATGTAGTTGCAGTTGCAAAATAGAAATCAACAGTGGCATGTCAGACACTCTGGAGAAACCATTCTCAAATCTTGGTATGCAAGGTAATGGTCACTGGTATGTTGAACAAGTAATAAAAATAAATAATTAACAAGCTATAACATGGATACATTTACAGGGTGGCTACTCTAGGAACATGATAAAATTCAATTCTAATTGCCAGTTTTCAAGACAAACTTTCAAAAAATTCAGGGGTATACAAGAAGATGTTTTCTCTATTTCAACGTTACGTATTACCGCCTCTCACCATCCACACAAATATATTAACAATACAAAGAGTCCATATGATTCAAACTTATCCAAAAAGTCTAATTCAATTAAATGGTTTATATACATTTAAAATAATTTACATTTACTATTTCACATACTCAGACTTGAAATACATCTACAAACACAAGTCACAAATGTTACAAGATATAGTAACCTACCAGAAATTGTTAGTTGTATGAGAATTTCAAACTCGAATTACCTAATAAACTTAAAGATATCTTGCAATAATCTTTCGTCTGTCACATAGGTCATTCTGCAAAGGACACTAACAAAGTAAATGGATTGAGAGAATTCTGTTCTATTTGCCATGCATATTTTTTCCCCCTTCCTCGATAAAGATAAATGGTGAAACTTGCCTCAGGGCATTTATAAATGAGTATAAATTGAATGGGATTTGGATTAATACAAATTACAATTTTTCACGTCTGCGGTGAAAAATTCAAGCAGAATTCATGCATAATTCCCGGAGAGTAGCCACCCTGATTTAATACATAAAGTGAGCTTATGTATATATATATCAAGTTCTGTCTGTAACCTCTACCACTTCTTGAACTTGCAATTTTACATATGCATAAATATATAAAGAAAAATTGAACTGTACTTTTATACCGGGACATGGTCTACTTTTAAAGGAAAAGCAGACTGAGTCCTCACATAACAATATTCAACCTAAAGAGGCAGAGATAATATTCAAGTTGTTGAAATATGACTGTTCTGTTTTAATCTATGATTTTGTGTTTTAAGTCCATTTATGCACAGTACAGCTAATTTGTACTGGACCTACAGTTTAAAGTGGGATCCGAACCACTATGTACCTCCATCAGGTATCAAACCAAGGATCCTTTGATTACAAGGCAACGACGCTACCACTGTGCCATTGTGGAGGCCCTGTTTTAATCTAGTTCAAATGTTAAATTTGTTTACAATTATGTGGGAAATGCTATTTAATACATATTTATTTATTTACTGAGAAAATTTTCGATACAGCATGGATAGCTATTTTACACTGAAATTGTCAACAATTTAAAGAGCAAAATTAAGAATATCACAAAAATGATTGACAAATTATCAAAAAATAAGTAACACTACTTGATTATTTACAAGCATGTCATGTGATGGAAGACTGAAAGGTATACCTAGTGTAGGTTTTTCTGTGTAAAATATATTTGTGATACGTCGTATGTGCATAGGCACTCGAAAGTGGAATTCCTGAAGGTGTGTGTTGCAAGGAATTTTGCCATTGACAATTTTGTATAGATATTTGATGTCATTCTGCAAATGGTGCTGATAGGGAGTCTCTAAGTTTAAACACAAGAAGAGACGCAGTGTTGAAAGATTGTGTAATGAGGGAACCCTGTAACGAACTATAGCTACATAAAAGTGAATCAGTTCAAAAGGTTGTGATTACTTCCATAAGACTTTTTTTTCCACTACTACTCGGTAGAACATGATGCTGAGATGTTAACGTATCATCATTACATATTTGTAGGAAGATGCCTGACATGATCGTCATTGCACATGAAGCAAAGGTGTAACAAAAATTATTCATTCTAAGAGCACTGTTCAATGTGCTTGTCCATATATGAACAAATTAGTTTGCTTAAAAACCCTCTACAAGTAATTACAAAGTATTAATACAAAAACTCTTCCACATATGTTTGTTTTAAAACACATTTTCTTTTTTAAATTTTGTCTTCTATGAAGTGTACAAGCCCTATCATGATTAATTATTATTGATATTCTGATTTGGATATTGAACAATAATATCTCAGTGGATAGATATTTCATTACTTGATATTTGGGCAGGCTATGTTGGAAACCATAATTATTTTTGTTTACATCTTAAAACAACTGATAACATGAAATAAATAATGTTTGTGTTTGCAAACATATTATGCTATGTCATACTTAGGACAAATAATAGATATGTGTGGCCACCCCGATGGCGCAGTTGTAGCGTCGTCGCCTTGTAATCAAGGGGTCCCAGGTTCGATACCCGGTGGAGGCACAAGTGGTTCGGATCCCTCTTTAAACTGTAGGTCCAGTCCCGATTAGCCTTACTGTGCATAAAGTGGAATTCACTAAATAAACTTCATTAAATTTTATGAACATTTTTATACAAGGTTTCTATAAATATTTTGAAGTCGCCGATTTTTAAAAATGTACCATCTCACGATTTACATTGAAACTTGTAATCAATTGATTTCATTTATATTGCAGGTGTCTTGGCATGGGAATTGCAACATATTCAAATTTGCCAGAAGCAGGCATTATTCCAGTAATTTACAGTACTACTCATTGATAAAATATTCCAAGTATATTTATGTTGCTTTCTCGCAGATAGAAAAATGAAACGCAAATCAAAGGATGTACAAGAATTATTTTGCTTACAAAGCTTCACTAAGTTGGAATATTTAAAGATACATTTTACGATTTAAATGAATGGATTTTATTTTCTACTAGCTACAGTTACCTAACGTACCATCAGAATAAAAATACGCACTTTCATTAAATTTTTAGAAAATAGTGTACATTTTACAATTCTCATTAAGCTACATTTTCAACAAATACATCGTGTGGCTGCAGAATACGTGTCTTCCTTTCAAAATACCAGCAGAAGACAAGTGTTAGGTCACTTCCGCCAATTCGACCAATCAGAAGCAAGAATTGTTCCTCCTATGCTGAACTGAGTGGGATCCGCGAATATGCCCCCAGCATAGGTGATAAGGGACATAACCAAGAAGAAGAAGAGACTGGGAAAGACGCGCGGCTTCTTGAGCCCAATGTTGCCACCCACACATACGAACAAGTATTCAGTTTTATGGTAATGTTTATTGCAAATGCTAGATACAGGTTCAGGTTTTTAACTCTGATAAAAAAGGGAGTCCACATTACGAATGCAGCCAAAGGTTATGGTTACAAAAGCTCTTAGTAAACTGTCGATTGTTTGATTTGGTTTATGTTACTTCGCATTTCTGCCACTTTTGGCTAATCGCGAGACGAGGATGAGTGATGATATGATGAAATTGATGAAGGGACAACCATACCCAGGCCGAGATTCGATCCTGAGATGGGATCCCTGATGTCATAGTGCTGTGCTAACCACTCAGCCACGGAGTTCGGTTTAGTAAACTGCTGTTGCAGACTTATACTACAGTTATACGTCGCAGTTTTATCATCTCTTAACTTAGAAATAATAGTTCAGGTTTTTATAGCATTGTTTTTTTTAAGCTATTTCTGAGCCCTTTATACTCAATCAAAACTGTGGCGGTAGAAACTCTCTTTCCCGTTTTTTATACCAGGTAATCCTCGAATGCAAAAAGCTGATTTAATTAACATTTACGTGTCTGGAGTGACTGGGGAAAAAAGTTGAAGAAAAAACCTGTGACTTGTACGATACTGGGTCTCGGGTTCGAATACCGGACTGGGCATGGGTGCTCTTTGTGAGTATCCGTTCATCAATTTAACATCTCTACGATTAGACAAATGTGGCAGTTGCGAAGTAAAATAAACCAAATCAATCAATCAATCAATCTGTCTAATACTGGTTGGTTACCTTCCGTGATTGAAAGAAAAGTTTTAATTCAAGGATATTTCGGGGATTTAGGCATGATAGCCCTTCTCCATTACCAGGAACGTAGCTAGGTTGATCAGTTTGGAGAGGGGGAGCCCAAACGTAAGATTTTTTCTATCAAACTATTATGAATTAACAAACTATTTATACACCATATAGGCCTATACTGTATACATACATTATATATGTATGTGTATATATACATACATTAACACACACACAAACACACACACACACACACACACACACACACACACACACACACACACACATATATATATATATATATATATATATATAATCAAGGGGTCCCTGGTTCGATACCCGGTGGATGCTCATAGTGGTTCGGATCCCACTTTACACTGTAGATCCAGTCCCGATTAGTAATACTGTGTATAAAGTGGACTTAAAAAACCAACTCAATCAATCAATAATTTGGAAAGGAACATCATTTTCTTCTGTAGCCCCCAACAGTCTACGGATATACTCTCGCGAAATCCACAGCCATTATTCGGGAAACTAAATGCAGAATGAACTCATTAGCTTAATGACTGATACACCAAGAACAATGTTATTAGTCTTTAGATTTGTAAATTTGCTGGAAGAGAAGTAGATAAAACCCTTTTCCGTGGTTTTAGATATAAATTGTTGGAACCAGGTTTACAAGTATTGACAACAGTGCAAATATGAAGTGTGTGCGTAATGAGTTCAAGCTAGGCATCTCGTGTATACAGTTCATACCGGAATCGAATCTGGTATCTCTTAGTTCAAGGCGATCGCGTTAAGTACTATTCTATAGGGCGGGCTCGAGTCTTCTATGGCATCTGATTGTTCACTTGGGAAATGATGACGATAAGAAATTATATGCACACGTCTAATTTCTTAAAAGTAATTTTATTTGTGTGTGGAAAACTGAATATATGATGGCACTGGATAAAACAAAGTTCCCACACGCTCAAATGATTACGCTCTCGTCTTTGGTTCGGCAGGTTCAACAAACTGCTTGGGTTCGATTCCAGATGGAGGCACATAGTTGTTCGGATCTCACTTTAAACTGTAGGTCCAGTCCCTATTAGCCTTACTGTGCATAAAGTGGAAGTTCAATTAATCAATCAATCGAAAGGTTCAAAGTTCGATCCCTGGTGGTCAGGCCGGTAGATAGAATTTGATTTTGGAAGGGGCTTATCCCTAATCAGCAGCCGCCATCTAAAGACGAAAAGGTTGGGAGAGGAGTAAATGCGCTGAAGATGAATTTCTTGGTATATTGCAACTTACCATATACAAGATGTTTAATCCTATTGATGAAGTAAATTTAATTACTACTACACATTATTAAAATCAGATATTTGTAGGATTTCGAGAAAGGACTGCAGCTCCCGAGCCCCTTCCCTGGGTATGTGCCTGCGTGTATTAGTTCCAAAATTTCTGTGCTGTTCCAACATCGTGAGGACTCGCCACACATTCACATGGGAGGTGTTTCGTTCCTGGGCTAGTGCGCGCGTACTGCTGCCTGGATGATCCATTACTGCAGTTAGCACATCTTCCACAAACCGTCGTGTTCGCACACTTCGCGGTCGTCCAAGTTCTCGACGAGGTGGCAACTCTGATCCTGTTTCCCGAAGTCGAGTGTCTACAGTTTGAAATAAGGTGTGCGATGGTAACACCCTATTTGGAAAACGTGCCCCATACAGACGCCTTGCAGCACGACTATTACCTCCAGCCTCCCCATAAATCAGATGCATGTCCGCCAGCTCTTGGGACGTGTGTGCAGCCATCCCTTAAGCCCCTATCACACGGAACTGGATTTCTAGTACGAATGCACTAGTTGGCGCTGAACTAACTTTCTAGGTAGCAATCATGGCCGCCTGGCTGACTGCTTGACTGGTTTGGAGGAATAGGATATGTTCTAATTGCTACTTGCTTTCCTCGACTGGATTCTGTGGAACAGCCAATCAGAGCAAAAGTTCGCCATGTGAAGATAATCTGTGAGTGTGCAAAGGAGCGCTTTTGTCTGTGGTTTCCTAGTGTAACTCCAGCAATGTATAACGTATACAGCATGACAGGTGCGTTGCCATCTATGCTGAGTGCACGGTGTTTACAATTGAAACAACTAAAATATTCTTCCATACGTGTACAGTAAACGTTGTAAAGTATGTATTTAAGCAGCGCCATTGTTTTTACCTAATAACGTTTTATACGAAACGTTAGTCCTCTCGGTTGAATAGTTATCGGCTTTTAAAAATGTGAAGTGATACATTGTTTACATCTCACGCGGCCGCCATTACAACTTCCCTCTTATGGGAACAAAAGTCTATCGACAAGTACGCTGATAAGTATCGTGTGAGGCGAAAACTAGCAAATTGGTAGCCAGTCCAGCGCCAAATAGGGCATACCTACTTGATATCCAGTTCCGTGTGATGCGGGCTTTACACCGGGCTACAAGTGTTTATGGCCGTTAACACTAGTACACTTCACAGAACACGATGGGCTGTGGCTAAGAATTAACACGTAATACTGCTAGGTCCAAATGTTTGCCCAACACTACTGTCCAAGAACCTCACGTCTTTCCATTCAACCGTGAATGTTTAACAACCTGCTGCTGGCACAGCACCTGAAGCACGAATGGTACAGACACGTGCGCTCCTTCATGAGGAAACCTACACTGTTGGCGCCCCTAGCGGGAAATGTGGTACTTAACGTCAGATCACACGGACACCTATCTGCCCTTCAGGGTATGCAACCTATGACAGTTCATTTTTTTTTTTTTCGTTTTTACGTCATGGTGCCCTTCGCTCAGGAAATTTTCTTTGTTTTTTGGTGCCATTAAACACATGCCAATTTTCGTCGATACCAGCTCACGCAGAACGCACACGCACCCCACTCCCGTCAACATCTTCGTTCGCGTCCTTTGGGGAATCCCTTGCGCCGACATTGAACAACATTGCCGCGTGATTTTTTGACAAGAGCGTACCCAATTTCTTAGTGGACCGCCCAACACCGACGACTTCTCTCCACCTGTTTTGCCATTATTCACTTCGGAAAATCATTTTCCCATGTTTTCAAACGTCAATAACTCGGCAACAAAGCCGTTTCCGGAATTTCGTTACATGAACTTTCCCCGTTATTTTCACTCGTACAATCACCTCCCAAGCGTTGTAAACGAACGTACGAGACACCCTGTATATCCACGCACAGTCACAACCATTTATTTTAGAATATTTGTGAATTTGTGAGATGAACAGAAAATCGAGGTCGGTTTTTTCCCAGTAATGCCACTGCTTTTTGAAATGTGTAGGTGCAGTACCGGCGATTAGGGGGGCAATCCTTGCACCTCCTCAGTTTTGCCCTCCACCCCCCGATTGTCGCCACTGGTTGGGAGAAACTGTTCCTGTACCTTATGTGGATTAAGGGGATGGGGTTATCGTAACCCTTGAAGTGCAACTTCATAATAAAATTTGTATTAACATAACAGTAATATTTATCTTTTGACATCTGAAATTAATAATTAATGTTCAATAATGATAGTGGAAAGCTTTTCCCACTCCACATCCCCCCCAGAACGTTGAAAATCCGCCATTATTAGTTCTTCTGATTTTTTAAGCATCTCTTCTGATTTTTCAGGGCACGATCTCCCAATTTTTAAAAATCTGACCTGGCAACGCTGGACTAGTAGACTGAAAAGAAAATTCTGCCAGGAAGGAGACCGGCTTTTAATCTGTGTGCACCACACATTTCTGTTCCTTGGTTTTTTGTGCAAAACTCACAGGAGAAGATGTCAGCAGACGAACGAAATTTTCGATCTTCATATTATGAAAAAGTTGGCTTTCGTAGTGTGGAAGAAAAGAAATCTTTGGAAATCCTGCTAAAAGATAAACCTCTTGACCGAGTAAAATTAATGCAGTTTTGTTTGAGGTTTACTGTGCCAGGAATGTATAGAAGTCTTGTTTGGAAAGTGCTGCTGGGTATGTGTAGGTATTTCCAGTGCTCCTATAATACATTAGTGTTTGTTACTTTGAAAAATTAATGTGTCGGAATGTACCTTCCACACTGAAATAAGTACAAGGTCTACCCGATTGTGTTAACACGGCCCAAGTTCCGATTGTTTAATTCCGAACTAATGATGTTACATGCGCATATTTTTTATTACCTATTTCCTAAGCCCCGAACACATCTCACTCGTTCATTTCGTCACTTTTTACATTGGTACTTACCTATTATGCATTGCGAAACATTCTTTTAGGTGTTATTTTGAGTAACATAGTATAAGGGAAACGGATTTCTTCAAATTTACAGGAGAAAGTACTTACGGATACTTTACTATACCGGAGACACCTATCAATGATTTATTTCGCAATTTTTTACATTGATAATATACTATTCTGCGTTGCAGAACATTTCTTTAGGTGAATGTCTATTTCTTACATACGATAGCCCCACGAATCACCACGGGGACGAGGTATGCCTACTAGGTTAGGTTAGGCCTGTTAGGTTCCATTAGCACTAGTTTCGTTCAATTTAGCATATACGGACAACATCGGAATTACAAATTCCATGGCATCTTCCACACCCGGCAACAACTTCACGACGCATCCTCGACACATCATGTTGTAGCAGCAGCAATAGCGCGTATTGTGCTCTCTGGCAGAAAGCAAATGGCGGCAACAGCAATAGCACGTCGGAAATAGATTTTCGTAGAAAACCACATGCATTCGCATTAAAATGGATCAAAACTATTGTACGGACGCAATAAGAAGCGGCGTGCAATCAGAACGGTAGAACGTGACCAAATTCTGTCTCCTCGTTGGCTGCCATGTGGCTGGGGGGTTTCTACGTTGCCACGTTCGCACAAACACATGGACAGGCTAGTCAGCTGTTGGCAAGCTCGGGAAAAAAGCGTCACACGAAATTAAGCATGTATGTATCAGTATGCTAATATATGTTATTTCCGTTGTAAAATGATAATTTAACGAATCTAGAAGTTTGAATCTGAAGTTTCCTTTGTTGTGTTTTTATTATGGTACATTGCAAGCATCAGCTACCGGCATCTTTTTACTTATGTTGTATCGTATCACAATTACCAACAAAAGAAAATGCATCCTGTGTAATGAACAACACTGTGGCAAATCATTCTCCTTTGATTTCATTCCGCCTCTGTTTGCCTTCTTTATCACGCCACGATTGTTGAAGCTTCAGAATGTACAAATGAAATGTATTTCTTGAAAATTAGGCAAATTACATATAAACAAATTACGCACAACTTCGTTTCGTTAACACGTTTTTAAATTATATTTTGAGGAATCTACAAAAATTCACCTCTAAAACAGAATTTTACACAACTGAGTTACTGTATTACGGAGAAGAATTTATCAAGAACAAATCAAATGTGTGTGAATTGATTGATTGAGTTGGTGTTTTAAAGTCCACTTTATGCACACTATGGCTAATCTGGAATGATAATTTAACGAATCTAGAAGTTTGAATCTGAAGTTTCCTTTGTTGTGTTTTTATTATGGTACATTGCAAGCATCAGCTACCGGCATCTTTTTACTTATGTTGTATCGTATCACAATTACCAACAAAAGAAAATGCATCCTGTGTAATGAACAACACTGTGGCAAATCATTCTCCTTTGATTTCATTCCGCCTCTGTTTGCCTTCTTTATCACGCCACGATTGTTGAAGCTTCAGAATGTACAAATGAAATGTATTTCTTGAAAATTAGGCAAATTACATATAAACAAATTACGCACAACTTCGTTTCGTTAACACGTTTTTAAATTATATTTTGAGGAATCTACAAAAATTCACCTCTAAAACAGAATTTTACACAACTGAGTTACTGTATTACGGAGAAGAATTTATCAAGAACAAATCAAATGTGTGTGAATTGATTGATTGAGTTGGTGTTTTAAAGTCCACTTTATGCACACTATGGCTAATCTGGAATGGGCCTACAGTTGGAAGTGGGATCCGAACCACTATGTGCCTCGACAGGGTATCAAACCCAGGACTACTTGATTACAAGGCGACAACACTTACCCTACCACTGTGCCATCGGGGAGGCACATGTGGGTGTGTGAAGTGAGATAATTCGGGAGCTATATGAGAATACAGGCTCTGGAAATACAGAGTTCAATAAATTACAACGAAACGCTTGGCAATTGCTCGATTTCCTTAACATTAATGATACATTTGGTACATGTGTTATTAATGCTTTGAGCTACCTGTATGTAAAAACATAAAAAATGAATGAAAGAAGAGAAGTAGTAGTTAAAGAATCATTTGTTTTTATTTACCGGCTACCATTGCAGTGGCGCTATCCCAAGATCATCTTCATTGTTGGTTGGTAAAGGAACATTTTCATCTGAGCTACTACTGTCACTGTTGTCTTCATGCCCAAGTGAAATTACAAAATCCTCCTTTTCCCATGCTTCGGAAATAATCTTCCTTGTGTGTTCTATAGCCGAACGCCACCTATCTGCTGTCACATCCCCGCTTGCTAGCGCGTCCCGACTGTACATTCCCGAACATCAACAACGCTACAGAAAATGATTTGCGTAAGTACTTTCTCCTGTAAATTTGAATAAATCCGTCTCCGGTATTGTAAAGTGTTACCCTTTACTATACCGGAGACACCTATCAATGATTTATTTCGCAATTTTTTACATTGCTAATGTACTATTCTGCATTGCGGAACATTTCTTTAGGTGAAATAATGAATTTCTAACGAAAATAATGTCTATTTCCTTCAATAACGAGTACTTACTGTTGTTCCTTATTTCCCACAAACCTTCCATGGGCAGCCCCAAATACCATTGACATTAGCCCAAAAGTTCACGATAGCCCCACAAACCATCATAGGTACGAGGTATGCCTACTAGGTTAGGTTAGGCCTGTTAGGTTAGGTTCCATTAGCACTCCTTTTGTTCAATTTAGCATATACGGACAATACGGGAGCGTATTGTGCTCTCGTGCAGAAAGCAAATGGCGGCAGCAGCAATAGCATGTCGGAAATAGATTTTCGTAGAAAACCACATGCTTTCGCATTAAAATGGATCAAAACTACATTCCCGAACATCAACAACGCTACAGAAAATGATTTGCGTAAGTACTTTCTCCTGTAAATTTGAAGAAATTCGTCACCGGTAAAGTGTTACCATCATTTTCTGTAGCGTTGTGGACGTTCGTGAATCTAGTTTTGATCCATTTTAATGCGAAAACATGTCATTTTCTGCTAAAATCTCTGTCCGACATGCTGTTTCTGCAGCCGCCATTTGCTTTCTGCACGAGAGTAGAATTTTCCGTGTGTTAAGATGACGCAACCCCACAGTCAGTGTTTCAGCCTCGCCTTGTTTTCACTAGAACATGACGTGTCGAGTGTTTTTAAATTTTATTTTTATTTTTTTTAACTGTGCTTGCCTAACCTAACCTAACCTTACGGAAAATGGTTTTTTGGGCTAACGTCGGTAAGGCTCTAGTTTACGTCCTTTTCCTAAGGAATATGTGTCATATATCGTTGGAGAGCTTACTTTATAAGGAATTCAGCAACGTAAATCCCAAAGAGAGGAAAAATTTCCTGGAGGGGTAAATTGAGAAAAACCGATGTTGTCCGGATATGCGTAATTGAACGTAGAGGAATTTTTTCGATGATGAAGCACATATTTAGGGGTGAAATGGGTACTAATTTAACCTAACCTAACCTCGTAGGCATACCTCGTGCCAGTGAATGGTTAGTGGGGCTATCGTGAACAGAAAGTGTAAAAAAGAAAAAGGTACTTACCCAAAGAGATCCCGGCTGCCACACCAGGAACGCGCACCGTATTGGCATAATTTCAAATCCGGGCATGAAAGTTCTGGTGAACGAGGTTGCAACACTGCATAAATCGACAAAACACTCGCACAACGTGCCCTGAACCAGTACGCTATCGCCCGCCATAATGTGTTACAGAATCGAAATAACAAGTAACTGTAAGTAAATGTAAGAAATAGACATTAACGTAGTTAGAAATGCATTATTTGACCTTAGGAAATGTTCCGCATTCTAAATAGTAAGTTAGCAATGTAAAAAATATGATTGATAGGTGTTTCCCTTATACTATAATAGTACCGCAGATAATATTGTTCTTCGTTTTTTCGCTTCCGTAACACCATATGGTCGCGCATTTGTGGACATTTGTACATACCTATCTGCTTCGCGGAACATTCTTTAACGTGTATTCACGTTTTTGTGATCAAAGTAATTGCATTTTATTTTTAAAAAAGTGTTTTTGTAACTGAAGAACGTATGTTTCCGCAAGTGGTTTGTGGGGCTATGTGTCAATGGTTCATGGGGCTATGCGAGAATGGTGTGTGGGCTATGCATATTTTTTTCGAAACCAATTTTTAACTATTGTAACCTATATGTGACCCTACCTAACCTAACCTAACCTTACCAGAAATGGTTCGTGGGGCTATGTGTCAATGGTTGAATTTCTGCTATGAAACCTTCCCACATCACACAAAACACCTTTCAGATGTTAGACAATGCTACAGGAACTTATTACCGTAAGTAGTTTCTTCTGTAAAAATGAAGAAATCTGTCCGGGGAATATCAGATTAGTACCTTTTTTTTCGAGTCCAAACAGTGCTCATTACTTTAAGGAAGGTTTAAGTTTCGTCTGACAATGATTTCCAAAATTTGTGCTAGGAGAAATCATAAAACAATCGGAACAGTTACTGGTTAGGTTAGGCAAACATAGTTAAAATTTGGGGTTATAACCGGAAAATACCCCACATGCCATTCACGAATAGCCCCAAACATCATTCCCGCATAGGCCCCCCAAACCATTTAGGGTTAGGTTTGGTTCGGTTAGGCATACATAGTTAAAAAAAAAAGGGACGTTTTTTTCTTGTAAAACAACGGCGTGGTTGGAAACAGTGACAGGAGATTACTTCATTAAACGTATGCAACATCCAGTTCTTTTAGAGAAAGCAAATGGAAGCACGGTATGACTGAAGATAACCGGAACCCTCTCCGATTTTCTTCATATTTGACATACTTACTAATTGAGGCCTGCTAATGACGAATCTGAAGTTAAAATTTGTAGGAAACGTCTAGGAATTGCAAAATAATTGCAAACCATTGACGTGTGGTTAGGTTAGGCAAACATAGTTAAAATTTGGTTGTCGTGGTAGTATCAGGAATATATATATTTGCTTGTGAAACAAAAAAGTTTGCGAAAATCGACTGTTCCCATTCCGAAAACTAACACCTTATTTTAGCTTATTTTGCAATTTCTAGACGTTTCCCGTGACTTTTAACTTCAGATTCATGATTAGGAGGTCTCATTTAGTGAGTATGCCAAATATGAAGAAAATCTGAGAGGGGTCCGGTCAGTCGTTCCGGGAGCACTGGCGATTTGGCGTCGGAGAGGTATTTCTGTTCAAAAATACATGAATTCTCGATCAAAAAGATTCAACGATGAAATAAAACACCTCCACGAACCTTCAAAATGCTACAGAAACTCATTTCGGTAAGTAGTTTCTTCTGTAAAAATGAAGAAATCCGTTCGGCGGATACAAAATAGTACCCTACCTTCTGAAACATTTTTCTGCACATAAAATGTTCTACACATATGCAGTGCAGTTGTTGAGTTTCCTGTCCGCACCCCTCATGATTGTTCGAACAACCCGGAGGTTCTTCCAATGGGTACGCCGGAACTTTGTGCAACAATGTCATGCCTGCAGCGAAGCTGGAGGGTGCCACTTTGAACAACTGTTGTGAATGTGGCAGCTCATGAAACTTGTGCAGGTAATAAAAGTATTACATCTTCATACACCGATTTTAACTTATAACTTTCGACTAAGTCGTTTCCAGACCAGGGTTCCTTATCTCAAATTGATACATGTGCCCTTCTCCATCATCCCTGAAAGTTTGTATCATCAGCCCGGAAACATCCCTAAAAACCCACTGAAATTTGAAGATAACATTTGGGAAAAACTATCCATTCAAAAAAGCAGTAATATTTGCAAACTGTTTTGTCTAGCTATGAATTCCATAGGTATCGAAAGTTGTATTTGAAATTTAGATATGTGCATTTTTTTACAGTAGAGAGATAAATTAAAGCTGTGAAACGGTAAATGCAACCAAGTAAAGTAATGTATTTTCATTACCGTGGAAAAAAATCTCATTTTTTTTCCCCAAGAAAGCAGTTTTTTTCCCGACCACTTCCAACTGTAATTAGTATGCCATATGAAGCTAACTGAACCTAACCTAACCTTCATACCTAATTAGTTAAGTTAGGTTCCTATGGCATACTAATTAGATATGAAGGCTAGGTTAGGTAAATATAGCATACTAATTGGAGGTAGTTCATATAATACTAAAGCACTGTTGGGTTTCATTGAATACTGGGTCATTCCATGCCAAACCATCCAATGGTGGTTGCATGACCATTTTAGAAAAAATTCATTTTTAGTACATACGTTTGTACATGTTTCTAGATATCAAAACCAATGTTCAAAAAAATTATTGTCTTTAGTTCTCCTGGGGCAGCCATTTTTCCAACATGGCGCATGGCTTTTTTTGCTCATGTAGCAGTATACAGAAACCTTAATATCTCAAAAACCATTAAAGCTACAGACCTGAAACAAAATTCATTTTGTAGCTAATGAAGTATACTTCCTATGATATTCAGGTGTGTTTTGCTTGAAATTGCATCGTAAGTACGAAAATTATGCTGCAAAATGAGGTAACAATAGTTAAAAAATTTCATTTTTAAGCCCGATTTTTTTAATGAAGGGGTTTAGTCTAAGGCTTGATTTTTTTTCATGTGTAGACCTACCTGCAGGGTGTCTGTGAATAAAATATCAGTGCTTAGGAATGCACCCCATTTTTACAGCATGGGATCAAACATGGCCATTCATTGAATTTTGACAGTTTTCGGGGTTAAATATCTCAGATGGGTCCCCTTTAAAAATTCTGAAATTTGGCACATAGGAAGCCTTTCATGAACCTAACTCACAGTAAAAATCTCAACTTTTATATTCAACTCCTTTTGGTCAATATGAGGTAATGTATGCCACCTAATTTATGACATTGCAAAGTAAGGTTAAACTACATTCCATACTTACAATAATGAAGTCTTTTCTTTCTCTTCTTTAAATTTGGGTTAAATAAACCCTCAGAAAATATAGTAGCATAAGGTTTTAATACTTGACTTACCAGAAATTGAAATTACAAGGTATGACAATTGAAAATCTGCGAAATTTCATTGCAAAAGGTTTGATTTATTAGGTCGTGAGTGTAGTGTGTTAAAATCGGTCAGCAATGCCACGTCGTCGAATACGGCAGCGATTCCAGCAGGTTTCCCAGTTCGATCGCGGCCGAATTGTTGCATACCGTGAATGCGGATTATCCTACCATGAGATCGGTGCCCGTGTAGGACGGAATGCATCCACAGTGATCCATGTATCGCTGTAGAGCGACGTAGAGGTTCACAATGTCCGCGTCGGATGACGGAACGAGAGGACAGACGTCTGATACGCATGGCCCTTACAGACAGAACGGCCACGTCAACGAGCATTGCGCATAAATTACGGGATGTTTTACAACGTCCATTGTCCCCACGAGAACCGTGCTTCGTCGTTTGGCGAACCGGGGAAATTTTTCCCGGCGCCCACTGTTGCGGATTCCTCTGACGCTAGAGCATAGGCGTTTGCGTCTGTGATGGTGCCAAGGCCGTCGTGCATGGATGGCGGAGTGGAATGCTGTAGTGTTCTCGGATGAATCCCACTTCTGTATACGACATCATGATGGACGTACACGCGTGTGGCCGCACCGTGGCACTAGGCTTCATGACGCCTGCATCATGCATCATCACACAGGGCCTTCATTAGGTATCATGGTATGGGGTGCCATCGCCATTGGTGTTCGTACGCATTCACACAGGTTCTCACCCCTGTTGCTGTCCCATTAATCCATGCACTGCATAATGCCACTTTTCAACAGGATAACGCGCGCCCCCATGTTGCAAGGAATGTCCTCGCATTTATGGAAGCTAACCACGTGCCCCTGCTTCCTTGGCCAGCACGTTCGCCGGATATGTCGCCAATTGAACATGTCTGGTCCATGGTGGGTCGCCGGCTGGCCTAACTCAGGTTTCCGGCACGTAATGTTGAAGACCTCTGGGACCGTGTGGAAGCCGCTTGGGACGCCATACTGCAAGCAGACATCGATAGACTCATTCTGTCCATGCCTCGCCCTGTTGCAGCAGTTATTGCTGCCCGTGGAGGCTGTACACACTACTAGCTCCTTGGGGTTATGCAACCATGTTCTACGTGTCACATGTCACACCACCGAGCTCTAACTGTAATCATTTTCTTATCTTATTATGAACTACATATTTGCCAAGTTTCGTGTTTCTATCTCATTTCCTGCTGGGGGTTGCAATTTTAATGGCGAGCAGTGTAGTATGCATAACTTAAAAACTACATTCATCCTAAAAATAATCATGATAATAAATTACTGTTACTAATTATCAATAATAATAATTCATTTTATTATTATTTAGATCCTAGCACAATTCATCAACATTTTGCATAATTTCACAGATTAAACAGCTTTTTTCTTTCGGGAGGTTGGCTTTTCTATAGAATGACTGTAAATAAATCTCTATTCCTAATGTAACTTCCTCTCTTTTATTTTATCTATTCTAATTTGATCAGTTTTTCACGAGAAATGAATGTGAATAAAATAGTCAATAATATTGAATATCTCGAAGCACGAGGCCCTGTGCAGTGGCACACGTCACACACACCTAACAGCGGCCCTGCCTTGTAGTTTTAAGTTATGCATCAATTTTTCAAGATGAGTTCAACATTGAAGCTGGACAAAGTTTGAGATGATTCATTAGTCGACTGCAAAGTGGAACATTTCTTTTATTTGTGCCCCACAACTTTCTGCCGATTCTTGCCATGAAATGTTCCTCGCGACGCGATGTAAACGGGAGAATGAATTAAAGATGAAGAGGAAAGGGTATGGTTGGTACAGCATGTAGCTAGACTGGAAATAAGATCTATATGTCATTTTATTTTTAATACTCAAAATATCGTTCTTTGAAGCTAATTTATCCCTCCCAGAGGAGCAAGTTTTATTTATATATTTAAGTTTGGGGGACCGACAGGTATTTAGCTGCCCAATTATAGGTCTCCGCTAATCACATTTGCAAGTTACAGCTACAAATATACATGTCACACACATACAAGTAAATTTGTGGTTGATTACATTATCAGAATTCGACATGCTAATCTAGAAAATGCTCAGTAGAAAAAATCACATTATATAAAAGTAGAGCAGAGAATTATTGGTATGTACAAAGAAAAGGAATGAAATAGAAATTTGCAAATTGTTAGATTTTCCCATTATGCAATCACAGACGGCTAGGTTTAGCATTATTATGCTAGGGTTGGCACCGCTGCCCTGCTTCAAAACAACTTTGAGCTAAATTTATGGCGTGGGTCCGTGTCCTCTTTTTTCAGTGCCCGAGGCGAAGGGGGACTGAGTCCGACTCTTCAGGTGTCAAGGGGAGCTTCGGATGCATACCCACCATCAGAAGCTCCTTCCAGGAAATTTACCTGTCCCATTTAACCCTGTGGTTTCTTGATGCAAACGATACCGAGGTAGGGTTCACAGCCGATGTTATCGGTGTGTGTGCAAACGTGCTTACTGTGCACAAAGTAGACTTAAAACACCAACTTAATCAATCAATCAAATCAGTGAATGACCACAAACATTTTTAGTAATAATAATAATAATGTTTCCTGGACAAAGAAATTTGAAAAAGTTACTTTTTTTTTTTTTTAGCATTTCAGGTGTTATATAGTAAACACCATAAAACCTTTCAGACAGGATATTTGTGTAGCTTGAATACACCCCTTGATGTCTCAATGGCTGTACCAAATTTGATCAGCTTTGTTAGACCATTTGTCAGCTTCACTTTTATTTCAGATTCATCCTCAAATCTATTACGAATCACTATTCGTGGAAAATATTCACCATCATAACACACTATAACGTAATCACCAACATTGTGCATAATGCAATTTTCACTGCTTCACTCTTGTTTTGCACAACAGATAATGACAACTCATGTATATCTCCTTCAGATTCTGATGCCAAGGACATCTGATCTGTATTGGTCTCACTATCTTCTTCACATGGATAATTTCTTTTTAACGTCCACTTTCACTTGTTGCTGTTTTCTCCCTCGTTATTTAAGTTCATGATTTTATTTCCATTTCTTTGATGTTATTGCAAATGGTAATCTTTCAGATCTTCTTTTGTTGGCTGTTCATGTTATTGTCGTTTACTTTAGGCCAATGCAAGTGAGTAGCCCACTCTTCCTCTGGAGTTTTTGGTTGTTGACACTCAACCACAGGAGACGATTCTTTCCTTTTACTGTCAGTTTACCAAGAACTGGCCTGCATTAGATGTATTTTTTGGAGACTGAGGTATTGATGTACATATCAGAGTTGAAATTTCAGTTTGACTTCTTTGAAGTCCACTTCCTTCATGTAGCAATGAGCAGGACATATATCAGTATTTACTTCCTCATCAAAATGAAAATCACAAGGCTCATTTCCAGAAGCTTTCTCTTTAATGTTTTTCCAAAGATCAAAGAGGTAGTTGGTCACATGTCAGCGTTGCAGATGATTGTAAGGCATTAACACTTTCATCTGGATCTTCCTTTCTTTTCTGACTGCAGTGGTCATTTACTAGAGATGATGTCAAATTGGTATCTAGTGCATGACCTCCACCACTGCTTTCTTGCAATTAAATGCACAACAGAGAATATGTGATTTTTGAATAGTCTATTATTCTGATTTGAAAATGTAACCATCACATAAGCTCAAATCTCACACATCTTGAATGTTTCTTGTACACATGATTACAATGTAGTAATCCTTACCTTATTAGCAATATCAGGTTCTTTGTCTCGTCTGCTGAACTCAAACAAATGTGCTCTTGAACTCCCTACCTTGTGGCTTGAGCAAACCAATCACAACCTACATAAGGTAATATCGATTGTAGATGAATGAAAGGCTATTTCTTATTGGCTCAGTTTCTTCCAAGCCTTATTTTGCTTTGTAGTATTTGGGAATGGTCATTTACTGGTGCACTCACCTTAAATGTTTTTTAATGTTTGCGTGTTTTCTGTATCACCTGTATCATTAAATCTGAATAATAAACTTGCCATTATAAATTATTGCACACTTGCTAGCTGAATTTTAAAATCTGCAGTGATATGGTAGAGTCAGCCATGAAGGCTGTTATTATAGTTATTCATGTTACCAGTTGTGCCTTCTGTTGGTGTGTGAATTAATTATTTTTAATCCAATCTTGTATTTATTAATAAATTAAATGTTTTAAGATTGCATTGTAGCTTATCTTAGTTGGATTCATGGCTTTCTTAGTCCATATTTGGAAAAAAAATGCTGTCTCCTGATAAAAAGGGAACATGAATTATTTTTAGTTTTGTCTATCCCTGATCATGACTATCATGGTCAAGGGTGGGCAACCTTGTTTTTTGTGGAAGGAGAGTTGAACACCACAAGCACTGACTTGCAGTGACATCCCGCAGTCTCCATGGTTCAACTGACATCACTGTGTGCAATGATGCCACATTCCCCGTATATCTTTACTCCGTTGAATAACAATGTGTATAAAATCAGTTTCGCAATGTGAATTGTCATTGATAATGGATTTTAAAAACAGAAAGAGCTTCAAAACAAGGCAAACGTTGTATTTGTAGGACTACCCAATACTAAGAAAAAGTTGTTTTGCAAAATTGATAAGAACTGTTTTTGACCAATTTTAAAAATCTGAAAATTAAGAATTGTGTTTAAAACCTTTCTACCTGCTCTGTACAAAAATGTCATCATGATCGGACAACCCGTTTTTATATTTATAGAATTTCAAAGAGAGCGATTGTTTGCAAAATTTTAAAAAAGCGGTGCTTTTTTGTTCCCATGACGATACAAAATAGAAGCCATACTCAGAAAATTTTTTGGTTAGCATAGATTAACACATAATTGAATGAGCTAAATTTTGATGTAACTCATATTTATGTAGGTCTACTAGTTAATTTTTAATTGAGAGTCCAAACTCGAATATCTATAATTTATAATCCGACAGTAGGCAAGACTATAGAAATTCTGGTGTACCATTCTCAAACATCCTCCACACTCACTGGACCTTGCACCCCCTGATTACATATTATTTGAGCATGTAGACACAAATTCACCAATGTTGAGTCCTTACAGGAGGCTGCTCACTCCTCGTGTCATATAACCTCAAAGACTGGTTCCGTTGGGCACTTATGAAGGTTCCAGACAAATGGCATCAGTGTATTGAGACAGGTGATGGCCTAATAATCTCAAGTTACTGATGTGGGAACTTCTCGTCCAAATAATAGGCCTTGAGCCAGGCAAGTTATCGGTACCACTCGGGGGGGATGGCTTCTAATATGATTTTTTTGGTAAGGTTAGGATGCCTGGAGATGGAAAATATGTGATAGCATGTCATGACTCTTTGCCTTCTGTGTGTTATCACTCCAATCCCCAGATACCTTGATGTAAGTGGAAAGTTTTTAATATATTTTAATATTGTGACTTTTACTATTAGAAATAACAATTACAGTAATTCTTACATAAATTAATAATATATATGATAAAATTATTATTATGTTAATTACACCCATTAAAATATATCAATATTTTAATCATTTAATTAATAAGTTGGATGAGATTTCACACCATTACAGGATTCCATTGTCTATTTTCCCATCATTAATGCCGATATACCTGAGTTGAGAAATGAAGTGGGCAGCTGTGAGAATGACAGTAGCAGTCGGAAGACAGTGTAAGAATTCATGGAGGAATGTTGGCAAGTGGTACAATGGCTTAACATTGGAAATTTACCAGAATCAATATCGTAGAGAGCCATAGCGAGAGATAGCTGCAGCCCATTGAGTCTCAAAGAGTCATTTCCCACCTGTAGATTCAGCTCCAAATGACGGGAAATAAGTTACGAGGCAAGGTCAAAGCCATCTTCGAGCAACAATAGCAAGATGACCGGTATCTATTGTTAACAACCTGATGGCAGAATACAACGGAACTACAAGATTCCTTTCTCACAGCAACAGGACACAGTGCCATCTCAAACTGTCTTCAGTCGCCTACGCAAGTAGCCCCATGGTGTCTGTTCCATTAACCACACAACACTGTAAGGCTTTCAGCCCATAGAATCTTGGCTGAGTAACATCGCAATTGGGGTCTCACTGAATAGAGTTGAGTCCGATAAGTCATGGTTCAGTCTTCAGCCTGACAATAGACGTGCACTAATCTGGAGAGGAAGTGGAACACACAATAACTCTACTTTTGTGCAGGTAACATTCCAAAATGGAGGTGGTTGGAATCAAAATTGTGGGACGTACTCACCTTCAGGTCACCCAAAATGGCAGTTTGACATTCCTTCGATAGAGGGATGACATCCTCAGACCTCTTGTCGTGTCATGCGCAGATGCAATTGGTGATTGTTTCCTTTCATCAAGGATAATGTTCATCCTCACAGAGTTCTGTTAGTGCACAACATGCCAGAAGATGAGGTAATCATGGACAGCATGCTCACTGGACTTAAATCCTATTGAGAATGTCTGGGATGCGCTTGGCAGACACATTGCAGATAGGCCATCAACTCCCTCAACTCTCCCAGAGAGCCGAAGATTGCCCTAAGTGAGGAGTGGTGACGAATCCCCCAAGCTCTCATCGAGCCCATGCCACACAGATGTGCAGTGGTATTGGCCATTCGAGGATATTACAAACCATGATAGAGGCAAATTACTTCTGTGAGCATGTCTGTTTCTGAGCTATTCTATTGCTACACACATTGCTCTGTAGTGACAGACATCATGCAAAGATGAGTCAAGCAACTGTAGGGTTACATGTTAGATGTTAGTACTGTTACCTCTACTACTAATCCATACTCTACTGTATCTGCTATCTGATGAACTTTCAGTTGCATAAACATCCATTGGTCGTACATGATTTTCGTCTAGTTCTTTCTGTTCCTCTCTAGATTCCCCAATTGTTTTGAGCAGCATACTTTAAAATTGAGAGACTTGTGAACAGGGCTCGAAAAAGCCAGGTCACCCTGGCGACTAAAAATTTCAGCCTGACGACTGTGATCTTTTGCTGTAATATTGTCGTTTTTTTTAAATTTGCATGTACGAAATTTTGAAGGTTTAAGTTCAAATTGCAGTACAGCGTGAGTTAGCAAATGATTTTCTTTATCAATGTTGTGAACATTTCATAGAATCAGTAACTATTACTTACTCCTTTTCCCCCAACCTCTAATATTCTGCTTTCTCACATGATTTAGCGATGTTTTTTGAATATGGTAATGCTCAACTTCTTACAGTATGCACAATTGCCAGTAGGTGGTCTCCTGGCACCTGAATTTCAGAGCTAGCACCTAGCTCTGAAGAAGATTTTTCGAGCACTGCTTGTGAATAATCCACCCATTAAGAAGTTTCATGGCCCAGTGAAAATGAACAATAACCTGTGTCTAATATATCCAAGATGAAGGCAGTGGACCGCAATGGCAGGTCAATTATCAGACAAAGCACTATTTGGTCGAATTATCATGACAGCACAGAATTGGAATCTTCAAATGGACCTTCTCTTAGAACCTTTATCATGGGCTTTAGCAACGCCAGAAGTATTATGAAAGACAAATAAAGCTACTTTAGCAACATGCTTGCAGAAAAATGTTATCCCTCCTGAGGAAATACCTTGAAATTCAGCCATGGCGATTGATGATATGCCTCTTATTCAGAGAGTAAAAGAAGAGGAGCCAAACTTTGGTGACGTGGTTATATCTGCTTTGCCCCTGGGTTTGTGGGAAGGAATTAGGAGACCAAGAATTGATGTTGTGTTTGATACTTATAATAAGATGACTATAAAGAACAGGGAAAGGACAATCAGAGGGGAAGAACTTGGAAGCCACAGAGCATCTCATCTTTCCAGATTGTCAGAAAGTTAATGAAATTCCTAAGTCACATAATGAATACAACAACTCTCATTGTATTTGTTGTTAAGAATGTAGGAAACCAGACCATTTCATAAAATCTTTGAATAAAACACCGTTAGCAAACTGTGGAGATAAATGATGCTAAATCACATCGGAAGGGAGTCCTGAAGTACCTGACCTCAACAGTGCACATAAAGAAGTAGATGGTAATTTGTTAGTGTATACTGCACCCACCGCTAATGAGTGTTATAAAGTGGTAATGAGAGGTTCAGATGACACAGATGAGATTCCGTGAAAGAATCATGGCTAAATTGTTTATGAAATATAGTATTAAAATACCCATGTGGGTCCTTGACATTAGGAAAATAGCTTCAATTCTTAGTGAAAATGTTTGTCGAGATATAATAGGTCTCCATATGCATTTGCAGACATACACAGGAAATATTTTTGCAGCCACGGAGATGAATGGGATCTCAATGAAGAACTAATGGACAAGTTGTAGTTCTCGTCCCTGCTGTATGCACCAAAATCTTTGGTACATTATGTGAATGACTTTGGATGTCACCTATTCTGTGCAAGGAAGGGCAAGTTACCTTGGAGTAACTGTCTCAAGAAATGTCTTCTGAATGATTCACGCACACCTAGTCCAGGGTGGAGATTGAAAGAACGCAATGAAGCAAAGCCAGCTGGTAGTGGATTTGATGGAGTAAAAATATTTTTCGAGATATAATAAGTATTTGCAGGAAATGGAAAGTAAGTGCATTGGAAAATCGTTTCTTCTACCAGACATATATAGCTCAAACTGTGTTAGAGCTACTAGCTTCCAACTTCGTTAGGAACTTCAAGCTCCAAATGTGTGTATTTTGTCTCAATAACATCTAGTGCACTGACATGCTCAGACTTCCCTAGTTTAATCAAAGTGATGACACCTATTCGGAAGAACAAGATGATGATGGCGAATGTAAATAATAAAAGTTTCTTTATGTTCAATCATATATAGGTGGGTTTCATGTGACATCAGGATTCACATCATTGCCATGTTTGCAGCAAAGTTGTTTGTCGTCTGCAAGGAAATACCCACCATGCAGCATTTGTTACACCTGCACCAAGTGCACGTTTGTTGTTATTACTGTGTAAAATGTCAGTAACATTGCATAAAAATGCAATGAAAAGGCCAACTCTAGATCACCTGTGTTTATGTACTTGAACCAGCTAATTGGGATCAGTTCGCTTTCATATTTATTAGTGGTTCAGATCAGGGTTGGCCCGGGTGGGCCAAGCCCAGTTTTCCCCACGTGTTTTATTATTTTTTTCAGAAAATGTTGTAAATTATTGCTTTTAGTACTTGTGAGGTTCTATGATTGTCAAAATTTTTTGGAAAACTTGTAAAGAAAAGGGCTTATCAGAGCTTATAATACTAAAAATAGTGAATGTAGACAAGTCATAGTGTTTTTTTTCAGGCTGTTTTCCTCAAATCATGCTAGAAATGAACATCGCCGGACCCTGTGGCCAAGTTGTTAGCACATCGCGCTGCGATGCCAAGGGTCCCAGGTATGAATCCCGCTCGGGCTTGGTTGTTTGTGAATGTCCATTCATCAATTTCATCACTCATCCCCATCTTCGCAAATTAGCCAAGAGGCACAAAACGTGAAGTAAAATAAACTAAATCAATCAACAAATAAAAAGATCATATATCCAAGAAACAAAAAAGATAAAGTATCAGAAATTTTTAGATGAATTGTTTGCATTTATTGATGCATCATTCTTGACCAAAGCTTATAATTTTGAAATGTGGGAGCACTTTGGTTATCAGTCAGTTCCATAGGCGCTGACTCCATGGGGCTTGGGGGGGCTCGAGCCCCCCCAATGTTAACAAAGTGAGGGCAGAGCCCCCCAAATAATTTGCTTAAGAGGATCTAATGTATTACTCTGCTTCTCTTGTAAAGTTTACTCTGAATTGTGCCACATGAACTTAACTTTACATAGACATTTGAAATGGGTTAGACCATCAATGCTTGGGGGCTGAGACCGCTAAACCATAAACTTTGGGGGTGGGGGGTATGACCAGAGACAGCAAAACACACGACTTATTACTATATACTAATGTAAGTATATAATTATGAGTATTGTTAACATTTTTACTAAAGAGTTTCAAAAGAGGATGTGCATGAACTAGGGGAGTGGAAGGGACGTTCGGGCTACAAATGGGTCTCACATGACATTCAGAATGAGGTCGTTGATATATTAGGGAGATCTGTTTTGCGCTCTGTGGTAGCAGATATTAAAAGTCGGGAATGTGAACAATTGACATTCTGCATTCGAACTGTGAATGGAAATTTTGATATTTTTGAGGAATTCATGGGCTTTTACGAGATTCCGAACACCGATGCCAAAACTTAAAAAAAGGGAGGGAGTGGGTCATTCATGAATTTATTTCAGTGATCAGAGCCCCCCCAATAATTTTGACAAGTCGGCGCCCCTGTTCAGTTCCTTATGTGGGGGAATCCATAGTGGCACATCATAGTTTCAACTGTGATGATCAATTGATACAAGAAATTTTTGCATGCTTAAACATTACAATAGAGAATTGAGAACATTTTATTGAAATGTCGTTAATTGTGACATGATTAAATTGGAACACTCTTTATATGATGTTCGTCATTTCTCATCCTAATGGGATGTTTGCCTATGCAGTAAAATGTTATTTTATATCTGGTTAGGAGCTCTGTAGCCATGCAAGTCATGCATTTTCATAATTACTACAATGTCAGTTTTGTGCACATATTGCTGGTGGCTCTATTCTGGATTCTGAGCATGCAAAAATCTGATTACTACACATACCTCGCAGTCGGTGGGAGACTGTATGAGATCTTTAACATAGAACTGTCCTAAAACTGCTGTGTTTTACTGCACCAGATTACAGCCACATGACACTTCTTCCTGCCTGAATATACATGTTGTGCTCCGACCACTAACGCCGTGTACAGGTGCCATTGGAACTTTTTTCCTGGATGCCCCTCGTACATAAACTTCCGTAAGCTGTTATCAACAGCGTGTTTCTGTTTTAATATTTGATTAGCTAAATCAGGCACCTTTACAATGCAGTAGATTCCCCTTCCATAAATTGCATGCGTTTAATTTCTAATACATATATACCCTTTTTGCCTGTAATAATGGTATAAACTAACTGCATGTTGGCAGTTTCACTGTACCTCACTTGGATATACTGTGAATGTTTGTACTGAAGGAGATGTCCCATTGATAATGTAAGGAAATATGACACTTTGTTCTGTATGATTCAATTGTTTCACTTGTGTGCAAGAGTTAATAAGTTGTTTGCTTTACATACGAAAGAGAAGTAGGTTTGTACATTGAAAATGAGTCTGCACTCATGCTTCTTGCAAGCAGATGGTTCCAAACCTCAGTGGAAATATCACCATACGAGGGCTAGTCAAAAAAGAACGAGAATGAATTTTTTTACTCACGAAATACATTAGGCAGGCTCCAAGTTGATATGGTCTTTTTCGAAGTAGTCCCCATCGAGTTGTATTCACTTGGCCCAATGTGTCTGCCAGTCCTGGAAGACGTGCTGGAACCCATCTTTTGACATTGTCTTCAGAACCTCCTCTGCCTTTGATGAGTCGAAACGCTTGCCCCGCAGCTCCGATTTCAGATGAGGGAACAAAAAATAAGTAACACGGAGCAAGATCCTGGCTGTATGGAGGGTGTGGGACACATTCAATGTTTTGATGGAATTCAGGTAGGCCTCGCCATGCTCCGCTACCAGATGTTGAAGCTCTCGACACACCTCCACTCTCACCTGCTTCTGTTCAGGCGTTAGCAATCTTGGCACCCATCTTCCACATATGCGTCTCATGTGCGAGTGATCATGGTGAATGCACTACCATGCAAAACGTGTAACACGTCCGCCAGTTTATCTATTGTTATTCGGTGATCTTTCTGAACAATGACGGCAGCTGTGTTAACCATGATCTTGTTCACTGCGGTGTCCGGAGCACCTGGACCACCCTGCTTTGTGGTCGAGACACGGCCCTCCTTGAACTGCTGAACCACCGAAATGCGGTTGATTGTGGAAGGTCATCTTCGCCGCATGCCTGCTGCAACATTTCGTATGCTTCCGTGGTGGATTTCTGCATCCGCGTACTGCTCCTCATGAACAGACTCCATTTTCAGTATGCAACTTCTGACCATTTGTGTTTTGTTTGTGCAGTGTTGCCAGATGCATGCACATACACCCTTGCAATTTTATCTACAGATTCCACGAGACACGTTCTTCTCGTGCAAATTTGTTTCACCGCTGCATGTCCACTGTGTGATAAAAGAAAAATTCATTCTCACTCTTTTTTGACTAGCCCTCGTAAAATAACTAGAAAGTCTAAAGAGATTGAGAAATTACAAAATTCCTTTTTGCATCAATCGCTTCACTCTAATCTCATTTAGCCATAACTTTAAAAATCATCAAATATTTTATTCAAAGACTGGCTTCATATGAAAAAAATCCAATTTTCTAAATTCACTATTTTGCAGTTTGAATGCAAATCAGAGAGAAATGAAGTCAATTTCGTGGAAGCTAATATAGGTACCTAATATATCTGGATCTGTATGACATTCTTATTTTCATTTGCAAAAACATGAATTTGGTTTCTAATTGTCAGGGAAAAATTTAAATTTTGTCCTGGAAAAGTCAGGGAATTTCATTTCTGCTTGTCTGTAGCCACCCTGCACAATGCAACAGTTTGTGACGTAGGTGAAACACACCTATACATGCCTATGTAAGATTTAACAATTATTATCACTGAAAATTGAAAGTAATAGTTATGCATTTAATTTATGTCAGTATATAAGAAATACAATGAAGTTTTATTATTATTATAAGGATTATATTAATATTATTGCACTAATAATTAAAATATTAAAAAAAACATTATTTTTCAGCTATTATTGATAATCCCATAATATAAGACAGAAGGCAAGTAGTTATGACATTTTCCAGCTCTAGGCATCCTTACCTTGCTAAAAATCATATGAGACCCCCCCCCCCTCAAGTGGAACCGATCACCTAAATTTGAGGTCCTGGCTCATAGACTATAAGGTGTCTCATTCTTTTCTGACCAACCCAAATATATGCCTTAAATCTCAAATGAACCAACAGAAAAATACATGTTCTATGAGACAAGAAACCTAACTTAACAAGTAGTTCAAGATTATGAATTAACTAAAGAGATTAATTGAAAGAAATCTATGATGAATAGTTGAAAAACATGTATAGAATTTAATTTGTATAGTAATTGCATGTGTACAATGCTGATATGAGAATTATATATTTGGAACTTAAGAATTCGCCTGTAAAACGTACTCAAATAAATTCATTAAAATTATGAATATGAATATTCTGCACAATAGATTATTTAGTTTGCATGATCTGTTAGATATTGTGTTGTTGTTATTAGATCTGTCCCAGTATTAAGTTCTGACACACTCAGCATAACTTCATTCATTCACGGCAAAATAAATTTATTCATTGTAGCAGGCTTACACTCATATGAATTGATTTAAACTGTAACCTTTTGAAATTTCAGGTGTTGTTCCAGTTCATTTAGAAAGTCATAAGTTTGTTATGAAGCAGCGTGAAGAGCAGTTCAATGATCTTTTGAAGGCTTTAAAAGTGATGAAGATAATAACAGCAGATAAGCCAAAGTCACCCTTGTTTGTTGCCATGTGGTTATTGGAGACTAGAAAATTGAAATTTGATTGGGATAGCCAGGTATTATAACTAAATGTTTAATTTTCTTTTTCCTTTTTATGCTGTTGTTGCTATTTTTTTAAGTCTAGATTTTTATCTGCAGCACCAAAGTTAGAGGCATTAATTTTATTGTTTTTGCATGTTGTACAAATTTTTAAATAATGCATGAAATGTAAAGGAAATTAGACAAGGAAGTAGACATTATTGATTTTTTATGTAGTGATCAGAGAACAGTCATAAAATACATGTCAGTAAATGAAAATGTCAATGTTTGTTATTGCTATTGGGTCATTCCATGTGAAATCAACCAATGAAAAGGCACTTCTCAACCTCACATATTTTGATTCATTTGAAATTTGGCACACTGAAAGGGCCACCTAAGGTAGGAGCCATATTCTGAAATGACAGGGGTACAAAATGTGCGATTTTGACCAATTTTTTTCACCATCTTGTTAATTTTAAATTGCAATATTTCAGTAATCAGGGCACATATAAATGTGATTCAGATGCCATTCGAAAGGTCTTGAGTCCCGGGTTCGATACCCGGTGGAGGCACATAGTGGTTCGGATCCCACTTTAAACTGTAGGTCCACTCCCGATTAGCCTTACTGTGCATAAAGTGGACTTAAAACACCAAATCAATAAATCAATCACGTGAGATATTACATTCCTATGTCGGGGGGAAGTTTGTGAAGGTGGTGTAATCAAAATTTGGATAGCCATTTTCTCAAAAATGGGTCTTTTAATTATTTCTTTTTCAAAAAATTATATGCTGTGTATACACCCAAGGTGTAAGGGGTGAGGCACCCAAAAGTCAACCTCACTTCCCCGCAGTACACTCAGTAACTGCTTCATACAGGCCACCAAGGCTCTGGTGACTGGATCTACATCTAGAATAATCATGTGTGGAGTTGTGTTAGTACTTATGTGTGTTGAGTGCTTAGGAAGTTTTTAATGGGCCTATTTTATTTTCTTGTTAAAAGCCTGTCCTCAATTTTGTCTTTGTTAAGGGACTTGTGATGAGCAAAATAGTCTGTGTACTTAAATGCCCATAATGTAAAAATCAATCAGTCAAAGCCCTGTATACAATCATTACTCAACACCAGTAAAAAATATGAAAATGGGATGCTAATGTGGCTCAGTTAGGGTTTGTAATGCATGATAACCTCTTTTGATAGATAAATTTGTGACATTGATATTCACATATGCAGTTCTTAGAAAGATATTGCCACTTAACTACAAGTTGATTAACCCTACAATACAAAACCTTGTGTTAGAAACGGAAACACAACCTTCGTAAATTTTATGACTCAATTTTATATTTAAAATAAATCTTAATTATTAACTTTTTATAATTTTTATCTTTGGTTTATATTCTTATCATTTTAAGGACATATTTTTTGATACATGTTTTAGGGCCATTATTTCTTTTTAAGAATATATATTTTCTTATGAGTTTTGGAGAAAAAGTAAATTTTTATTTATTTTTTTAAAAATAAACAAGAAACTTTTTAATTTGTTTCTTTCCTATTTAAAGGTTTAATAATGTATATACTATCTTGTGATACTAATCCACAACTAATTTTACAAATATAAATTAGTTAAGTACAAACTTGAATATTGCAGTTTTAAAATTTAGAATTTGGAAAACGCTATGCTTCTAGGTAGAGAAGGGTCCTTTGCAGGGCTCAAATGTATATTAAGTATGATTCTTCTACTCATTTTCTAATCATAGCATTTTGTTGTTCTTCATCTTGGTCTGTTCCAGGGTCGATACCGAATGGAGACACATAGTGGTTAGGATCCCACTTTAAACTGTAGGTCCAGACCCGATTAGCTTTTCTGCGCAAAAAGTGGACTTAAGAAACAAACTCATCTTTATCTGCCACAATTTTCTGTTATCTTTCTTTCAGCACACACATAAAAATGTTATTTAAATCAAAAATATACAAAAAACGTAAGTTCGTAAAATGTAATCACGAAAAAAACTTACATTGTCACAAAACCCTCATAAAAATTATGACACACCCTCCCATGCAGATGCACATGAACAGCATAGACTCTGTGAACCTCGTTTTAGGAAGCTAGGAAAGTTATAAGATGGGGGATGTGTGAGCTAGCACAGTTTACTCTGAACAACTACATCTTCCGTGTAAATTCGAAAAATTTACGAAAGTTTTGTGTTCTAGGGTTAATAATAGTCATAATATACGTCTACATATGGCCATGTGACACTTGCTCAAACATGTATTAATTTTTTTCCTATCAATAAACAAACTTCATGTTAATGGCATTTGAATAAGAGTACCAAACATACCTGTAACTAGTTGTAACTAGAATGAATATATACATAGTAGTCACATGGCAGCATGTATACACGTAGGTATATTACAATTTTACGTGTTTTGTTATAACATACTGGTAATGTGCGAATTACTCACAATTAAATACAAACTTTAGGCTAAAAGACTAAAAATCGGCAACTTACGTGTGTGAGTATGAGATTTTTCGTACTACGTTTCGGAGGTTGCACTACCTCCTTCTTCAGGTTGAAACGATGTTATTCAGACACCTGACATGGTGCCTCGTCGTGAAAGTGAAGGTTAAGGATTTAGGTTAAAAAGTTGCTTGAAGGACACTTTCTAAAAAAGAATATAAATTACACATCTAAAACCGCGCAATACAATAAAAAAAAGAACATCCAAGGCTGAAGTTGGCGAACTGCTGACCAATGCTCAGGGTAGGCGAATGCACGGTGTCAGCCCGTACCTGGGGAAAGAGAACTTCCCCTCCTCAATTCTTCCAAACTGGGGCTCGGGAGTCACCAATCCAAGGAGAAGTCGACCTCCACCTCGGCGGCTTTCCTGACCTCAGGAGTAACATGGAAGCCCATCTCGTCCCTAAACACTGCGGCCTTATCCCATTTTTTAAAGAAATTAACCCAGCCGTCTTCTAAATTCCCATCGTCCCTATTAAGTTTATTCCAATTTTTCGCGCATATATAGGCAGCTTCATATACGTTTCTGTCCAATTTATTGTTAACCTCCCTAATAACTTCCCTTTTAGCGGTCTTGTGGCCAACATCTTCATGCACTACGTCGAAAAAGCCGCTATAGAGCACGCAGGGGGGAGGGGGGTGGTACAATATTATGGAAGATATGTAGATGACATCCTCATCATAGGGAATGAAATCAAACTTGACAGCATTTTCGACCAATTGGGGAAGCAGGACCCCAGGATTGGGTTCACTAGGGAAGATATGGCCAACGGAAAGATCCACTTTCTTGACTTGTGCCTTACTAAAACCGGACAACGGATCGTAACCGGGGTCTTCCATAAACCGTTAGCTGGAGAGATGTACCTCCATAAGAGATCCCAACATTCGAATAGGACTAAATTAAATGTTTTTCTTAACTTTTTCATTCGCGCCGAAAGACTGTGCAATGACGAGAAAGAGAAAGAGAAAGAAGGGGAATGGATAAGGAAGGTGGGGGTAAAGAATGGGTACACTATCCGCGACCTGGAAAAAGTGGCTAGGAAAGCCAAAAGGATTGTTAGGCAAGAAAAATCGCAAAATGACAAAGAGGATAAAAAAACTGAGATAGGAAACGGTGAAAAAAACACATATTTTGTCGGGATCCCATATTTTAAGGGGGTCTCAGAGAAAATTGAAAAGTCCGTGAGGGGTTACGGAATAAAATGTGGGGTAAGAGCGCCCCGGAGTATTGAAAAGCACTTTACATCCTATAAGAAAGGGAGGGGGGATAAGCGCAATAACCCTGAAGAGCGGAAGGGAGTATACAGGATAGTGTGTGAATGCGGAAAGGAATATGTGGGACAAACCGGGAGAAGTATGCAAGTTAGGTGGGGAGAGCATGATAAAGACGTAAAGGAGGGCATACCCAAAACTGGATTAGCAAGATTGCTAAAAGGGAAGTTATTAGGGAGGTTAACAATAAATTGGACAGAAACGTATATGAAGCTGCCTATATATGCGCGAAAAATTGGAATAAACTTAATAGGGACGATGGGAATTTAGAAGACGGCTGGGTTAATTTCTTTAAAAAATGGGATAAGGCCGCAGTGTTTAGGGACGAGATGGGCTTCCATGTTACTCCTGAGGTCAGGAAAGCCGCCGAGGTGGAGGTCGACTTCTCCTTGGATTGGTGACTCCCGAGCCCCAGTTTGGAAGAATTGAGGAGGGGAAGTTCTCTTTCCCCAGGTACGGGCTGACACCGTGCATTCGCCTACCCTGAGCATTGGTCAGCAGTTCGCCAACTTCAGCCTTGGATGTTCTTTTTTTTTTTATTGTATTGCGCGGTTTTAGATGTGTAATTTATATTCTTTTTTAGAAAGTGTCCTTCAAGCAACTTTTTAACCTAAATCCTTAACCTTCACTTTCACGACGAGGCACCATGTCAGGTGTCTGAATAACATCGTTTCAACCTGAAGAAGGAGGTAGTGCAACCTCCGAAACGTAGTACGAAAAATCTCATACTCACACACGTAAGTTGCCGATTTTTAGTCTTTTAGCCTAAAGTTTGTATAACGTGTTTTGTTGTTATGCCTGCAGTTTAGTGGCAATATATTTCCAAGAACTGCAATTGTAAATATCAGCTTCATGTACATTAATTCCAACAATATTTTTGTTTACATTACAGTATGCCAAATTTCAAATGAATCAAAAAACGTAAGGTTGAGGACTTTTTTCATTTGATATAGAATGACCCTATCGCATCATTGTGACAAACATGTTTGTACTTTTTCAGTGTAGGCGCTAGATTCTTTTGTTCCAGAGTAGATGTAGATTTGTTTTAAAGAGGGAGGTGCAATTTCCTTCACGGAGCTCAAGTAGCTGAACAAGAAGAAGATCTACCATGCCTGGTGTTGGATGGAAGCCATAATTTTTTTTGGAAAGTATTACTTTTCTATTTATTCTAGGAGCATGCTTCTTATTAAACTACATAAAGTGCATGAATGGAAATGAGAAAGGTCGAAGAAATTAACGTCTGATCGGAAATGCCAAAATGTGACTTTCAGTAATGAAAATGTTACGTTAAAGAGAGAAAGTTTCATTCTCCATAATACACGGGAGTCTAAACATATTTTCAGATGCTATATTTAATAGCCAATATCTATCTTAATAATCAACATGAAGAGATGTTTCTATCGTCTACATGGGGAGAAATACATACTCACTACGCAACACATCAGAAGCCAAAACAATGCCAAACCAAAATAAAAAAAAAAAAACATGCACCTTGTGCAAATCTGGAAAAATTACTTTGGCAGGATACCACATTACATGTGGACATAGCGTGAAGTTGAAAGTGTAAGAGACTGTCAAGTTCAAACATTACTGGATATACTTGCTGGAACTTGCGAGTCGTTCATTTCAACATTGTGCAGTGGGACTATAATGACACAAAGTTCAAGTGTGGAATGGGTTCTATAGTCTGTAATTTTTATATTGGGCATTGAATTCTAGAAATTATATAGGAATTATTGGATCTGAGAATTATGGGTAAAATATCTTCACAAACAGCACCTAGTAACCCAAATTTTATGCAACAAAGGGATGTTACCATTCAGCACTGTTTCTGGATTAACAGCAGGCAGTTTCTATAAAAAGTCATAACTACATGAATGCATCTATACAGGCAGTATTTCCGAATTGCATATATATAGCATGGTTCGGAAACATGGGACACAGAACAAGTGAGAAAAAGCAATTGGAAGCTCTAGAAATGCGACTATTGAGATGAATGGAACGGATGAAATGGAAAGAAAAAGTTAGAAATGCAACAGTGCTAGAAATAGTTGGGGAAAAGAGATCAATGCTGGATATAATCTTGAAGGGAAAAGAAATTGGTTGGGTCAATGGATGAGAAGAAACTGTATCCTAAGGGATAGTCAATGGGAAGAAAATCTGGGGAAGAAGAAGATACCAAATGATTGATGACATCATAATAAATGGGTCCTACGATGCTACAAAGCGAAAGGCTCAAGATCGAACAGCATGGAGGTTGCAAGGAAAGACCTGTCCCTGGGCAAAAAACAATGAATGAATGAGCCTAATTTGCAAAAAATTATGAACCTGTTTAATGTAAAATGTACTTTTGCATTTATAATGGACAAATCAATACAAATAGCAATGTTTTGAACTTCCCCGAACATTCATTAGTGTAATTTTTTATTAGGTGCACAAGAAACCTGATATAAATATTTAATGTAAAATTATAATACAATTTAATTATTATTATCGCAATTGATACTATTTTTAGCCTTGAATTCTAAGAAATTTTGGCTTAAAAACCTGCAACTATACTTAAATTTTAACTTAGAGTAACCACCACCTTGTAAAATAACTTATGTGATGAATTCATGATGAATGCGGTAAACGTGGTTTAGAATTACTTACGTGAAATTTTTGAAATTTCATATTTCCGCGTTGCACAATTTAATGGTTATATCCTATTAATTTCGAAGACTCTCTGTCTTCATTCACTAAGCTCTGCTCCAGATGTCGTACCCTTAGCGAATGGAGACAAGAGAGAGTGTGAAATTAATAGGATATAACCATTAAATTGTGCAACGCAGAAATACGAAAATTCAAAATTTCACTTAAGTAATATGTGTTGAAGTTTTTGTAATGAAACTATAACTCCCCCTTGTCAGTATGATATACTATTTTGTGTTGCCATTCGAGTCAACATCAAAAGGGGTTGTATCAGGTCCCACAAAATGTCCTTTTATCTTTTTTTTTTTATAACTAAACTTTCACACAGATCTGTGTTACTGGGAACAATCCTATTGAATAAAACTGGGTCTACTCTGATGGAGTTATCTTTGACCATGACCACAGCACATAGGGCTGCTATCAGTTGCTCATCAAATGTGTGTCAGTGAATGCTGAGCGTGGTATCTACCAAAGTGAAAATTTGATGTTCTCCTGTGTGAGTTCAACAATCCGGTCACATGACCAGCCTGGGAACCAGGTCACTTTTAGTTTAATGTTCGTGTTCTGGAAGTTGTGGTTTATGTGGCCATCCAGAGCAAAATTGATGTAAGTATCGCTAAAGAGCATGTAAATTTGTAAACAATGAATTTTTGATAGCACATTCAAAACTACAAGGGGTGTTCCATAAGTAGTGAGTCAGATAGGGTTCCCATAGTTCTATCTAAACATAATTTGGGGATTTGAAGTAGCAATTCTTTGTAAGTGCATATGCAAAGTGGTGTCCAGTTCTAACCATCCTATTCGTCTATGCAGGAGCTAGAAGTGTACTAAGTGCGTAACGTCAGAAAAATGAAGACAGAAGAGATACGAGCAGTGATCAAGTATCTGTTGAAAAAGAGGTTGAATCCCAAGGAAATCCATGAGGATATGGTGACAACATTAGGAGAGGATGCTCCATCCTCTGCCACAGTGAAGAGATGGGTAGGCATCAAAACAGTGGAAACACCCGGCTTCCCCACCCCAAAGAAGGCAAAGTCCAGTCTCTCTGCTGGGAAAGTGATGACGACAGACTTCTGGGACTCTAAGGGTGTTTTGTTGGTTGATCATCTTCGAAAGGGAAACTCCATGACTGGAGAGCATTATGCTTCCCTTGTGAGGCAATTACGGGGTGTTTTGAACACTAGGCGATGGGAAAGCTCTCTAAAGGGGTGATTGATTTTGCATCAGGACAATGCACGTGTGCACACATTGCTTGTTGCGATCCACGATTGTGGGTTCGAATTGTTGGAACATCCCCCTTATTCACCCGATCTTGCTCCATCAGACTTTCATCTCTTCCCTAACCTGAAAAAAGCTTTGGGCGGTGTGCATTATCAGTGTGATGATGACATACATCATCAGTGCTGTGGGTGACTATTTGCAAGCCTTGAGGAAAGCTTTTATGAGACCGGGATAAAAGCACTGTAGAAGCTTTGGCAAAAGTGTGTGGACCTGCAGGGAGACTACGTAGAAAAATTGGTTGCTATTGTGGTCCCATCCTGTTCCCTTCTAGGTTAAGCTTGCTACTTACACCCCTCATATTGTGCAACAACACAGAACAAAACATTCATATTTTGTTCGGATAAGGTTTGCTGTCAGATCACGAGGCCAAGTTTTTCTTTGTCACGTTCTGTAACAGAGATGACACCTTGGAAGACAAATGCTGTTCAGGAGAAATGCTAGAGGTGGACGACAACCACTTTCGAATGTTGGTTGAGTCAGATTTGCATCAAATGTGGCTTGAGATATAAGAATCCGATGACGGACTTCATCCTCACAAGATTGGAAAGGTGAGGTAACTGGACAAATTAGTTCCTTACCAACTGTTTTGGTATCTCCATTGATCATGAGATAAGAGACACACTGGATTGCAAAATCACTTGTGATGAGAAATGCCTTTTGCACAACAGTTCATGATCATATCAATGACTGCCTCCAGAGAACCACCAAGTGAAGTACCAAAGAGCGATCTTACTATGGTTTGGACACATGCAGAATAGTGCACTACAGAAAGGTGAGGCAGGGTGAAATGATCAATATAGATGTGCTCTGTGGGCAGCTGACAATTCACTGTGCAAAAGGCCTCCCCGATGGCCCAGTGGTAGCGTCCTCGCCTTGTAATCAAGGGGTCCCGGGTTCGATACCCGGTGGAGGCACATAGTGGTTCGGATCCCACTTTAAGCTGTAGGTCCAGTCCCAATTAGCCTTACTGTGCATAAAGTGGACTTAAAACACCAAATCACTGTGCAAAAGAGGAACCTGCTGATGTCACTTAAGGACAATGCAAAACCCCATTCCACAAAAAGGATATATGACGACTTTACACATTGGGTAGGTTTTGTCCCACCCTCCTTGTTCCTAAGACCATTTTCCCTGCCATCGTTTTTGGTCCTTGGACAGCCATATACAAGAGAAAAGTTCCAAAACAGACATACTGCGGAAACTGCACCTATATCTTTTGAGCTGCCCAAAAAATAGCATTCTTGACAAAAAGCATAAATGACCTTGTGGGACATTGGCAGAAGAAAATTGTGCTGGAGAATATTTTGTGGACTAAAGATAAGGGATCTTTCATTATTCTATAAAAAAGAGAAGACACGTTTTTTTGCAGAACATGATAGCTTAACACATTCGGGTCTGGCCTCATAATACAGCATTGTTACCTCTGGTCTGCGGTTTTTGGTTGTTTTTCAAAAAATCATAGAAAAAATATTTTTAATTTGTTTTTATTTACCACATATTTCTTAAATCTACAAAACTTCCTCTTTTCAATGAACAAAAATTTCTTAAATTTTATTTTCATTTTCAGATGTTTTTTAATATTTTTTTCAGCAATGTTTTGTGAAGAAGGAAAAAGTACAACATTGTAACAAATGTTAATATGGAGATATTTTAAGTTCGTAATCTGGAAATTTCAAAAATTAACTACATAAACTATCAATACATCTTTTGAATCTTGTATAAGAATACTTCTTATGTGCACATAACGAAAAATAATTACAAATAATTATCTTTTGTATGAAAAAGTGGCTGCAGGACAGGACCAGACGATGTATCAGTTGGTTCTGCATCATCTGTAAAAATTAAACAAATAAATAAATAAACTAAATAAAAATAATAAATTTTCATTTCACATACACTATACAAAATAATAAATGGAAAAGCTAAAAATACATCAGTGCATGTAGGAGAATCAAGCAAGAGGCAAGATGAATAGACCCAAAAAAATTACCTCTTCTCACTTCATTCATAAAATACTAGAGTTTGCAACACTGTTTATAATGTCGACAATAATTATTACGAATATAACCTACCCTCCAAATCTTCAAATTCATCTGCATCATCAAAATCGTTGCTAACTTCAAACTCTGGGGCGGAATCCTCTATGCAGTCTGGATCTAACGACGCCATTCTAAACAATGCACAGTACATCAACCCGACAACAAACAGTCACAGGTGCGAGATAAAAATAGCACATGAGTCACCTAGCGGTCGGAATTTCAACAGAGGGGCTTGAATGAACACGCACATGAGACGAAGTACGTGCATAGCCCGTTGTTCAATCGGCAAAGCGATTGCATACCGCAGGACAGGCTATGCCCGTCGTTCGTCCACATTGACTTTAAGTGCACTGTGGGCTATGCCCATCGTGATACCCCAATGTGTTAACAAATAAGAACAAATGATAGAAGGCACATTGTTAAAGACAACCAAAAATGGCATGGAGCCATGGCTGATATGTGTGTGAAATCATCAAATGGAACAATTGTGATTTCTAAATATAAAAGCTTGTGGTTTCTTGGATTGAACTACCAAAGGTTAATATGAAACCCTGTAGACAGGGATTTGAATTTTCAGTGTCTAACTAATTTGATATAGCAAAATACCTAGAGAATAATTTATACTGTTTTTTCCAGGTGGATGACATAAACACACGACATCTAATATTCTTAACTGATGCCCTGTTCAATATATTTGATGATGATGTTGATGTTTATTGGATATCTAAAGGGTTTTACAGTTGTGTAGAAAAGTTTAAGGGTGGTTTGTCAAAATTGGTTGACTTCACACGAATTGCCCTTGAAAGGGAGGATTCTGCACTGTACAGGTATGTGGCGAAGAGTAAATATAATTTTAATGTGTTCTTTTTGTTGTTTGTCTTGTCTATTCAATTCAATATCACATTATGATCTTTCGAATAGAGGGGTAGAATGATTTTGTTGGCATGTTCTGTGTTGCAAACCATTTTGAACCATATGATGTTCTGTGTATCAGTGGCAAATGTATGCAAAATGCCACTAGACAATTTGAACACTTTCCAGAAGTTCAAATATCCTCAGAATTGTGTAAAATTGCACATTCACCAGGTACTCTTAACCGACTGTACCCCTCAAGAATTATGTTGAATTCTTTTTTAGTTGAGATTTTAACTTTTATTTAATATAAAATGCGTTTCAGGGTGCGGAAATCACAATTGACTGAGATTATATAATGTACAGTGTGTCCGTAAAATAATGGTGGGGTTTTAAACAGTCATAGTTTTGGAACAAAGCATGGTAGAGAGAAGAACGATACGACAAAGCAAAGAGAAACTGCCCTGACACCTACAGGGGCGAAGGGTAGTGCATGCACATTATGTTTCAATGACGCACAAGCTGCACGATCTTGTTAGTCATTCTTGCTACTGAGTCGTCATGTTTGCGGTGCAGAGGAAGGCTCAATGTGTTTTGTGGCTTGCTAAGTTTGAGTCACAAGGGTTTTCCTGTCAAGTTCGAAATCTGGACCATTTAAAAGCAAGGATCACTGAAGCTGTTTCGTCTCTCATGCCAGATGTTCTCTGCCGTGTATGGGAAGAGACTGAGTATTGTCTTGATATCTGCAGGGCAACTACGGGTTCACACATCGAAGTCTACTGAACAGGAACTTGGAGGAGTCTCTCTTTGCTTTGACGTATCGTTCATCTCTCTACCATGCTTTGTTCCAATACTATTACTGTTTAACCTTTACTGGCCCGATGATACCATATGGTATCATCAAAAGTAAGGTCGTACTGGCCCGATGGTGCTGATTACGAAATGGATGTGCTTTTTGGACCTTTATACTCTTATGTTGGGTGGAAACTCTGACACAGGTCTGGAGCAAGCCTGGGAAATTCACATTGATGACCCCCTCTCCGCAACATATCCATGCCACATTTCCAAACAGAGTTTCACATTTTGGCTCATTATTCAACTTGTATGGCACCCAGGAACATGAAACATCTTTCATTCTCTTTGGAAACGTTCATTTTTTGAAGAGAATACTAAGGTTTGCACCTTCTCCCCAAAATAGTGGGAGAAGAGGGGGCAAACTCCAGATTTTTATGGTTTTTTCCATTGATATTTGGTGGTCGTGCTTCCCAAACTCCTCCTTCCTCGGTTTGGCATTCTGAATTGTACACGGTTGCATGCTCTGATGTTTTAGCTGAAAAACGAAACTTATCCGAAGTACAATGCTCCCATAGTGCCAGAGTTATAACAATTTTCTGAGCAATATGCAAATTACCTATTTTTCGTAAAAAACAGAGTTTCACATTTTGGCTTATTATTCAACTTGTATGGCACCCAGGAACATGAAACATGTTTCATACTCTTTGGAAACGTCCATTCTTTGAAACTACTAAAGTTTGCACCATCTCCCCAAAATATCAAGAGAAGAGGGGACAAACTCCAGATTTTTATGTTTTTTCCCATTGAAATTTGAGGGTCGTGCCCCCCTTCCTCGTTCTGGCATTCTGAATTGCACACGGTTTGATGTTTTAACTGCAAAACAAAAGTTATCCAAAGTAGATTTCTCCCATAGTGCCAGAGTTATAATAATTATCCTCCAAAGAGTGTTCGAATTTAAAATTCTCGCTGAGAAGCCTGGGCGAGAAGGGGGTTACTTTCGTAAACCTGCTCAGTCATCTAAAGGTTAAAACCCCACCATTATTTTACGGACACACTGTATAATAATAACTTGATCCCAACATACATGTAAATGTAAACCTCCCATCTCTGAGTACTTCCCCATTTTTTATTCATAAAAGCCATTTGTAAGTATACTCAAATTGAATATCTAATACTGTCCGTTTTACCAAAGCATCATCTAGATAACTGCCATAGTTACATTTTATGGCTTGTTGCTTCAATCTGATGAAGTAATCAGAAGCTGTTTTTTCTTCCTCTTGTGCACAACGTCGGAATTTAAAACATTCAACAAACTTGTTACTTACAGATTTGTAGTGTGATAATATTTTAAATGAGAAAGTGAAATATTATGCACAAGATCTGGTGCAACATCTGTCAAGACTTTAAAAGCCCTTGCACCTATGAAACTATGAGTATAGGAAGTCTCTGTTCATCAGTGAACTTTTGAACAATGCAGAAATGTTCAAAACACATCAAGTAATCTTCGATGTCTTCTTAATCTTCATCAAAAACAGTAAATGTCATGATTGTAAACATATTTACAGCAGTATAAAAATTGGAACATAATACGTAAAGAAAGTAAGTTTTCAGCTCCTAATTACATTTGTCTGATCTGTACTAGATCAAAATTTATTCATGAACATAACAAAGCAGTTGTGTGTTCTATGACCATAACTTGCTTCCATGTAAAAAAAATCTTGATATTTATGTGTACACCACACTATTTTGTAACATGAAAGAAAGTTGATTGTTAATCCTTGCCATTTTATAGCAAATTGTGTTAAGCCAGCATGTTTATGATCATTACAACAGCCCTTTGTGCAATAGAGGTAGTCAGTCTGACTTGAATAATCTTACAGATCATCATGTGAGAACCAGATGGACATAACTCCAATTTATTAAATTCACAGGTAAGAAAAAATAATGTATTCTTGGAAATATATCAGACTAAAAAAGAAATCAGCACATTGGAGATAGGTAACTTTACATCTACGGAGAAGAGATATAGAGCTCTTCAGAAGGGACACATTAAACAAAACCGAAAACTGTATTTTTGGAGTTACATTCCCCTGGTTCTCACACAATGAGCTATGTACGATTCTTGCAAATCCTGCAATCAGTGGTGCAAGGAGTTTTTTTGTATTGACTGCACCATAATGTATGACATTACTGAGATAAACTGCATTTATTTATTTCAGACACCTGGTGAACGTGAGAGCAATAGATGATATACCCCTAGATACCTGGTTCTGTCGATGTTTTTCAGGAGTTATTCAAGAGTCAGCATTAGAAAGGTTAGTGTGCTTTAACTTGATAATTTACATCTATTAGTGGGACTTGAATGTAAATTCCAATTTTTAATTGTGTATGTTTGGTATATTGATTGATTGATAGTAATTATCTTGCAACTTTAATCTAATCAGCTTTAGAAACAATGTTCCTCACTGAGAAGTAGAGTTGCAAAAAGGCAGTTTTTTTATGAATGGGATTTTTTCTCCAATAAAAAACCAGCTTTCTTGGGGGGGGGGAAACCTGAAATTTTTGCCTTTTTACTAATTGTGGCTAACCTATTTCACTTGTAGTGCGAGTTAAGGGTTTAGAGGTTCAAAATGTCATGTTTTGGAACTAGCTAGATAATTTTGCATGATGCAGCAGCTAGAAGACATATTAGCCATTTCTTCTGCAGGTGGTTCAAAAAGTCATGCAACCAAGACTTAGAACATACATAACTTTTATACAAAAGGCGATAGAGACTTGAACCTTACATTGGATATTAACTTTGTTTATGTGGATATTTTTAAAACATTAAAAAAGAAAATGATTCTCTGCATGAACATTCAGTATGGAGAAAAAGTTAATAAGGTGTAAATAAAAAAGTATTTGTATGAAGCAAAGAAAAACATAGATGAAAGACAGATATGGAGTTGCTGGCAAACATTTTTGATGTGTGTGGATGCTCTCTTTGGGTATTTATGCATTACAGATGGTTTATGGCATATTCAAAAAAGTATGTTTTTTCTTCTTTTTTTTTGAAATTACAAAGTGTACTGGCAACATTGGTCATGTCAGAGGGCAGTGCCAGGTTTGCTTGACATCTGGCTATGTTATGTCCAGATAAAATAAAATTATCGCAGTAAGTTTGAAAAGCATGTGCATGAAAATATCCCATCTGGATAGGCTAACATGCAGGAGAAGCTCCCATTCGATCAAGCATTGGATGATATGCTTGCTTTACTTTGCTCTTCTTGTTCGAATGTTAAGCCACATTTATTTCAGACTTGTATTAATATGTAGCCATTATTTCATGTTTATTTTAGTAAGAAGTTAACTTGAAGAGTGCAAGTGTGAAACTTGGTACATGCATAATAACTGTTATATTCTGAAAATTCAGGATTCATTGATTTGCACAATTATGAATAATTTAGATGTATTTACTGTGATTACTGCTAAAATATAGTATAGTAAGATGCCCATCATTATGGCTAACTATGAATGATAGCCATATGCAGGAAAATGTATTAAGCTTACCTGCGAATGCTGAAACAGTATAGTTTAATGAGATGAAATTTTACTACACTGCAACACAACTTTTCAAAAGTTACTAATAATGCACATGGATATTGTAATTTATAGTTAGCAAGATCAATGATCATTAGTCTTTCCTGGATCTCACTGCAGTATACTCTTTTCCTCATTCACAGATAAAACTAGTACTTCCATTGCACATGGATATCATTAATAGTTATAGAGAGAATGATAATTTTCAGTTTTTGCCCATCTTACCACGTTATACTTTTTAGCATCCTTGTGTAAGCCAGGTACTGTTTACAGTGCATATTTATCATTCATAACTAGAACGGACATTGGGTTTTCCATGGAACGACATTGTAACATTAATTTCAACAGTCAAATGGGCCTTGTTGTTGTCCAACAAAGCATACCTCAATCATATCCTGGAGCATGTGGTGGCTGTTGCATATGGTGTGATTTCTTAATTCCTCCTCATGCACAACAATACCTAGTTGTATGTTGCACCTCTGTTCCTGTGCAATCATCAAATTCAAGTCATAGAATGGCCAGAATTGGTACTCATTTATACAATGCTGGGTGGGCCTTAGAGCTGCGCAGAAACCAGGAAATGACTGGAAAATTTCCTGGTCTAGATAATCTGCCCTGGGATTCGAACCTGGGTCTTCCATGTGGTATTCAGATGCTCTACCAACTGAGCTACGACAGCTCATTCAAGACGTTAGTACGAAGAAATGGAACAGATACCTCAGTGTAACCTCCAGAGGCTTGTGTGAAGCATTCCACTTAGTAGTTCAGGATGCCATTTTTCCCATGTAGGGCACACATGGTATTAGACCCACATAACCCTGATGTCTATGGACTGAATAAATATATAAGCAACATCTTTTTGTTTTTTTGTAGTTCTGTTACATTTGACTTTCGTAGGGAAAAAAAGAATTGCAAAAAGCATCAAGATTTGTGTTTGTATTCTGCAAATACATAATTAAAGTTACATCTAGCAATTTTTAATTTTACATTTGCTCTCTAACTTCTCAAGCTAGGATTTCAGTATCTTATCTGTCATACCCAAGCAGTATTTGCATTGCTGAGTTCTTTGTGTTTTCTTGTTTTATCAAGACATTACTACATTTTAAAAACTATAGAATGGAATCAAATTAACCTTTAGCATACTGGGGCTTTCCTTGTGTAAGCCTCTATGGATGGGAACATTTCAAGCATGTGGTTTTCAAACTTGCCACAAAGTACAAAAAAATCATAGCTCGAGAACTGATTGTCGTATAGAGATGAAATCAGTTTTGTTTTCTTTCTTAAAGACTGGGCTTTTAGCGAAGGTAACATTGATACATTGTTCCTCCCAATTATGAGTGCTAAAGGAAGAAGAAAATGGAAAGTTTTTCAAATAATTTGCCCCTGTGGCCCCCACAATAAACTGAAGGGAATGGAGAAATTTAGTATGCAGCAGTGGTACATTTCTGCAACCACACAAAGTTTAGTTGAAAACAGGCTGATAGTTATTGTGGAAAAATAATAAGAATGTATAAGAGTGGCAGCTTTGCCAGCTTACAGAAACAGTTTCCAGAATTTTATTAGTAACAATGGATATATTTTTTTGTAATTTGCATGTATATTAATCAACTAAAAAGACAGAACTCAAATATCATGTCTAGTTTTCAAGAAACAGCATGTGGTCTGACCAAATTTCAATTTTGGATCTTTGCCCCCCCTCCCTCCCCTGGACCCTTAATTGTCACATGTTGAAGTGTTGCTTTTTACTCATTGTTACATGTGTAATTGAAATTTTCCAGAAAAAAGGGTGGTTTAGGAGTTATAGCCATTTTTATAAATCTATCTCATAAAGTTTTGAGGGGTTCAACTGTTTTGTTTTCTTGATTACATTTTTTTCTAATTTAGACATGACATTTTACTGTTGCTTTGAATGTATTAACCTGAGTCGGCTTGCGAGCTCTGGGTTTATAGTAACAGACCGACCAGTCACTCGCATGTCTTTGGTTAGTTAAGTAGTGAACAATTAACAAGATTGACAAAGAAGGAAATGAGCTGCAAATAACAACTATTTTTTTTATCTTATATTTGAAAAATTAATCTTCGTATCCAATATCACTACATCACTATAGGTTTTACAGTATAATTGATGGTCTTTTCACTAACCAATATCTACTTTTCTTCTTACACTGCGCTGTTTTCTTCTTTGTGTCTTGGAGAGTATGGTGTGGTATTATAGCAGTAGAAATCACTTTGAATAACCATTATTCGCAAGTGTACTTTTACTTGCGATTTACGCTACCGTCTAACGTATTCAAAAGTAATTACACGATGCCCGGATAATCTTTGGTAAACCACGAGAATCTCGCAACACGACATCTGATGGCACTACAGCCAACCGAGGAAGTCATAGCTAACTGAGGAAGTCAATGTTAAGCTTTCTGTGTCCCGCACTGAACTGTCCTCGTCCTTTTTTCACCACTCACCCCATTACAACTCCACGACTGTGATTGGTATTAACACAATCATGCCATGCTATGTTCTCCAATGGCATTCAGGCTCCTACCTGCCTGTCTACAGCTCCTATTTTGACACTGTGCAATCTATTGTCCTAGTTGTATTGCTTTGCTATGATCATGGCTCAGCACATGTAACTAAACACGTTCACTGAAATCAAACTCTTCCTACGCACAATTTCTGTTCCTCGATATCAAATTCTTATCGACACAAACATCCTTTCGTCGTATGTGCAACTTGTTATAAGTGACCCACAGTAATCTGTCAAAGGGGTAACATAGAACTTTCTTAATCTCTGGCTGTTAATAATCTGGCTAAATATGTTGTTTTGTAATTCAAATATGTCATACTGTTATATGTGTACTAATAAACAAATGATATAGAACTGAAATATCATGTGTAGTTTTTAAGAAATGGCATATTAATTGCTACCCGATAGTTATGTAGATATATATCTGCTGCTTGTCCGTAGTGCAATACTCTCAACCATATACGTGTGTGTGTGTGTGTGTGTGTGTGTGTATATATATATATATATAATTACCTGTCAGGCGCATAGAGGTTAAATTTTCAGTCACCCCCCCCCCCCTCTCCCCCCACAGTGTCCTCTTGTCTTCGACTGGTGTGAATATTGAATATTACATTTTGCATGTCACTCTTAATGTTTCATCAAGACAGCCATTGTTCATGTTTGATGCACAGAACCATTAATGAACAAATACAGTGAAACCCCAATTTTACGTTACCATATTTTACATTTTCCTGCATTATACATTCAATCTTTATGGTCCAAATACATGCAAAATGTTATAAAATTTCCCTCATTTTAAGTTTTTTGAGTTAGGTCCCCTGAAAAACGTAAAATTGAGGTTTCACTGTAGTTTTTTCTTTCCCTGTAGATGGCAGTAAAGGTAAAGGCTCTTATGGTCAACTGGTTACAAGAGAAGCCTCTCCAATGGCATAGTGCTGACATTGTTGTCTCATAATCAAGGTGTCCCAGGTTTGATACCCAGTGGAGGCACATAGTGGTTCAGATCCCACTTTAAACTGTAGGTCCAGTACCAATTAGCCTATCGCTGTGTAAAAACAGTCAAACTGGTTCCAACAGTTTCTCTCTTCCATCAACTAATGACATCTGACCAGTTTTGTGTGAACTGTGGATTGCACATATGCGTGTACATTGAGCTGCCATAAACAAGATTCCATGTGTATGTCATCCCAGCTCTCTGGTATAAAATAGCTTAGCTTGTCTTTATGTGCCTTGCAAGAACATGTTTCCTAAATTTGAAATATTACATGGCCAGAAACATAATAAGCTATGCTAACATTTGTTGGGAATTTATCAATAAAGAAATCAGAAAATAACATTGGGAAGGAAAAGCACTTGGAGAATGGTATTGAGGCAGAGGGAAGTTTTGCAATGAGGAATACCAAATTCGAAACAAAAAGGGGATATTTTCACATTTCTTCTCAACATAAGTTGATGTTCCTCAAGGTCACTTCCACCACATTTTCTGCATATATATTCGCCTTCTTTCATCTTGCAGACAGTATTTTGTCAAATAAGATTTATTTATGAGTGTATGATGCCACAGGTCCCAGGTTCGAATCCTAGCCTGGGTATGGGTGTTCTTTGTGAATGCCCCTTCATCAATTTCATCATATCATCACTCATCCTCGGGATTAGCCAAAAATGGCAGAATATATTTATGAGCATATGCTCACATTTTCTTCTCCCTCCTTCCCTCTGCAGGTATTTGTAATAAATGTGTAAATCTTGTGTAACAGTTTTTTTAGTATGAGAAATGCACATTATTATATATTATAATGTTATACAGACATGTAAAACAACAAATGTTCTTAATCTATTATTACCTTTTCAGAATATGGGACAAACTGATTGGAGGTTCATGCATGATTCTTGCATTTGTAGCAATTGTTTTGTTGACAACATTAAGGAGACTGCTATTAGCTTGCAGTTCCACAACAAATGTTCTGAAGTGCCTCAATAATGTAAGTATTTTCTTTAATTGTTATCCTGCAAGTATAAATAATATATATTATGTATATTTACAAATATTTTGTCACTTATAGATCAGGTAAAACTGATTAAAGCATGGCTTATTGCACGTGCCAACATTGCCATATTAAAAAAAGGTACACTTGCCGTTGCAAGTTGAATGGTTATATTCCAATATTTCACCAAGGTAACTTGACTTCTTCAGAGATAATAAAGCAGTAGCCTGTGGAGGGAGTGGAGTTAAAAATATATAAATACAGATATCAATAGGAAGTTAAATGGTTGTAGTATTACATCTAAAAGGATTAAGGATGAAAACATGATGATTCCCATGCGAGGGAATCATGTACTTGTAACAACCTGCATCCTTTTCACTAAAACCTTTCAAATTGCTATGGCTACCTGTTTTTGTACTTTTTAACTCTTGCCACCTCCACATAAAAGTACTCCTGTTTTCAAGATCCCTTTAGGAAACAAGTGACCTTGGTGAAATATTGGTATGTAACTATTTAACGTGCCAAGGTGTTCATCTTTAACCCTCTGTTTGGCACAAGGGGTATGGGTGTCCCATTGATATTCATTGCAAGATTGCAACACTGTGAACTGTACTGCACATGGGTGCTTTTTGTGTAGCTGAACATTTTTTCTTTATCTTTGTTCTAAGCTCAACTGTGTTGTTCTGTTGCACTTCTAAGTAACTTTATGAAGTTAACTTAAGTTGCATCTACAGTTTTCATCCTCATCACCGTAATTAGCCAAAAGTATCAGATAAGTGGTAAAAACTATGGTAAATACAAATATACTTTGCCACAACTTGCAACGTTGGTTGTAACCACATATGATGGAATTTAAAATTGAAATAATTACTGAAATATTTATCATAGACTCATTCTTGATGTTCAGTAAAAATCTGTTTTCTCAAAACCTGTGTAATCGGGGTCCCAGATTGGAATCCTGGCCTGGGAATGAGTGTCACTTCATCAATTTCATCATATCATCACTCACTCTCATCTTCAAGATTAGCCAAAAGTGGCAGAAAAGCAAAGTAAAGTAAGAAACCAAATCAATCAATACATATGAGGTGTGTTCAAAAAAAGACCGAACTTTTGCTGTTCTTGATTTATTGCTCATGATACACACTTTCAACCACTATCTCCTTCAAAGTACTCCCTCCCAGCATCAATACACCGTTACCATCGTTTCTTCCAATTTTGGAACACCTGCTGGAATGCACTTTCTTCAATGGCGCGCAGTACTCTCGTCTCATTTTCCTGAATTTCCTCGATGGTCTCAAATGCCATCCTTTCAAAGTGGTTTTCAGTTTGGAAAAGAGAAAAAAGTCTGCAGGGGCCAAGTCCGGAGAATAGGGTGTGTGGGGCACAATAGAACTGCGATTTTTTACCAGATAACTTGTGACAAGGAGCGATGTGTGAGGTGGAGCATTGTCATGATGCAACATCCACGACTGATTCCCCCACAGTTCAGGCCTCTTCCTACGCACAGCATCTCTCAATCATGTTAGAATTCTCTGGTAGACTTCCTTGTTTACCGTCTGACCAGGTGGTACAAATTCATGGCGCACAATGCCTTTCCAAACAAAAAACACAACCATCACCACCTTGAATTTTGACTGACTCATCCATGCTTTCTTTGATCGAAAACACCCTTTCCCCACCCATTGTGAAGACTGCCTCTTCATTTCCACATCGTATCTCCTGTATCATCTCCTGTTACAATGTTCTTGACAAAGTTTTCATCAGCATTTGCATTTGCAAGCAGTTCCTGACAGATGTGAACTCGATTCTGCTTCTGGTCATCTGTCAACAAACGCGGAACGAATTTTGCACTGTCGCGATGCATGTCATTTTTCAGTCAGGATTTTATGGTAGGATCCTACACTTATGCCAACTTCTTCAGCAACCTCACGGACAGCTGAACGACGATTTTCACGAATCACAGCGCGAACAATCTCAACATTTTGGTCGTCTGTTGATGTGGAGTTTGTCTAGCCCTTGGATCTTCAGGAATCAAACTTTTGCCCTTCTTAAAGCACTTAAACCAATCATAGAACTTCGTTTGGCTCATGCAATCATCCCAGTATGCTTGGTTAAGCATTTGGAATGTTTCCGTAAAAGTTTTCCCAAGTTTTACGCAACATTCCACACACACGCATTGTTCCCCCAACTTTTTCATTGTTGCTTTGTCACTAATCCGACAAGCCACTTGTGCATGACCTCACTCAATCGGCTGCTACTCGACAACTACTACTACGGTTTATATCGGAACCCAGTAAAAGGTGATCTCTTACCAAGATATGCCGCTAGGTGCGCACGGTAGCTGGATCACACCATCTGCAACCATTGGCGGGCTATTAAAAAAGTTTGGTCATTTTTTTAACAAACCTCATATAGAATATCCAATTTCAATTTTTTGCATTTGACCCCTTAAGTGTGGATGGTGTATATATACGCCCTTTGCATTGCATTATGCTGCTGTTAGCCCAGTCAATAAAGGTTTCATGTCGGGAATAATTCTGTAAAAGCTGAATTTTGGTCAGTTGTTAGAACAGCACTAGTAGTGCAAAATCCCCTCCCCCTCCTCACGGTGCTTCCCCCCAGCACCCCCCCCCAAACATAAATTTTGCAGACTCTCAGTTATTGAACTATATCTTCGTAACCAATCATTGTAGGCAGGTAATATTTCTTTAGTCTTAATTCTCATTAGATGTGCTACAAAAAAGATTCTTTTTAATTTTTTGATAATGTCTGTGGTTTTGCCGTAATTTTAAAAATAATCTTCAAAAAGTGAAATTTTTCTATCACTTTTTAAAGTTTTTGCTTATTTTATAAGCTTTAAAACAATATAAGTTTTAAATGAAGGGTACACCATAAAATGTGTCTCGAAATGGAGAATAGTACCAAAAAGTCGTCTCTTTATCACAATTCGGTGGTTAAGTCCGGAATCATTGACTTTTTAATAAAAAAGAGACTTTGTAGAATTAATTGTTGTACCACCTATGATATGTTCAGTCGAATAGCCAATTGCCATCTGCGTTCTGATGGCCGCCATCTTGAAAAAAGTCCGCCATATTGGATATTTTTGATTTGATATATCGAGAACTGTGACACCTATCAACTTCCGTTTTCTTTTCAGAAATGTTCCAAATAGTGCTAACTTCAATAATATATTAATAAATCTAGTTTTGAAAAATAAAAAGAAATAGAAAAACTCACTATTTATATATACCTTATGTGAATAACGGCAAGTCAAAAGTGTTAATAATTCTCGAACTAAACAATAGTATTTTATATCTTGTAAGGTTACGAGATGTTCGTTTGAAGACTTTTGGCAAACTGAACCCTTAATATACGATTTTTTATATTCATAAATTTACCGTAAATAATATTTTATAGGAAATACAATTTATATACAACCTAATTTGACGTATATTTTGTCCAATTTTTCTTAACGAATAACCTCTAAGGGCCAATTTATAATAGCATCCTTCAGATCGGAACTAAGTTCCTTCACCTTGCCCATTTCGAACACGCTAATAGATAGACGATAGGCCTACAACAATACCTACGCCAGCATTCTGCTTGATGGGGAGTGCACCTGCGTGTTCAAACTTGTTATGAAGTTGTAAACTGCATGAAATCGCGCGAATAGCAGTGGTGCTGTATGCAAGGAAGATTGAAACTCTTGCCTGTACGAATAACAATGTTGCATGAAACAGTGTGTTTTTCTCTTTTCACACAAATTATATGCTCTGTTTATACAGTTTGAACATACAATTTTATTGACATTTGTTGGTGAAATCTTCATTAGCATTAATTTCCAGGTACATATGATAATGATTATATTTACTAGTAGATATGACATTTTTTCCTCGGAAATTCTATGTGTACGAATAACAATGTTACATACTGTATATAGAATTCTATGCTGCATATCAAAATAACTGCTTGTGGCAAAAGACTGCCGGAATAGTTTCAAGAAGTTAGGGGTTTCCTCAATCTAATGCTGTCAAAAGGTTAACAGACTTGTTTCTTCAATTTAGGGCATGCATTGTTTATCCCATATACAGAGGTTGTTTCCGATCTATGGTGACGATTTCAAACTGCTCCTACCTTAAGAGAAACCATGTCACCACCATCGAGAGTGCTCTATTTGGTGGCCCTGCATCTTGGCAATTGCCCGACAGTGAAGTTTCCACTGTAGGAGACTGGCACATAGTGTAGTCATGTCCAGCCTCAACCACTCCTCCTGACAGGCTTTCCATAGCCCTTCAATGGTACGGGGTCTTCTCTGAGACAAGGCTCGTTTCAGTAGGCCGAAGGTGCAAAAGTTCATCGGTGAGGCATCAGGTGACTTCACTGGAATGTCTGTGAAAGGAATGACCCGAATTCTAGTTTCTTCTGCCATTTGTTGGAGGAAGAGGCAGGTTGAGCGAGATGTGTGACTTGATGCCTTGTCTTGATGCACCCACACACGATTCTGATCCCTCCCATAGAGATGGGGAATGTCATGGCGATAAACTGGTGTCAGGATGTTAGCCTGATAATAATCGGAATTAACCTTCGTATTTTTGGCAACACAATGTATGGTCAGTTTGCCATTGTACGAGTATCCAGCAATGATCATGAAACCTGTGCCAAAACTTTCCTTACATTCAGTGAACTATCTTTGAAAGTCCCTCGAACCTGTTGATCGATAAAAAATTGCACATCTCTTGTCACAGTCATCAAGATAAACATATGCCTCGTCCAATGTAACAAGGAACTTCCATTTTTCACCTGACAGGTGCCGCTCATAAAGCTTTCGACAGTTGGTGCGATGTTCCTGGATGTGTTTTGGCAAGAGCTTATGAACACGCCCCTTGCGTTGCTTTTCCAAACCCAAATCGTGTTCAATGATGGTGTGCACTCTTCAGTGATGTTTGTAGGCTGTTTGCGATACTTCTCTGTGTGGCTGGTGTGCGGCTAGTAGCAGGCCAGGAGTTGGCCTGTTTCTACCCCATAGGAATCATCCCACGCCTCATCTTACCTGCCCCTTTCAACACCTGTGATATGCCATTTCTGGACAGAGTGAATCCACACTCCTTGCACAGTTTTATAATGGCACTATAACTGTAGTTTACATCGGAAAGTGCAGTTATGTAACCCTCCCAATATGCACTGATTTTCGGCGGCATTCTTCCCGATACGCAATGACCACACATGTCACGCACAGTCAACGGTCTAACGTGCCCACACAACTGGCAGCTTCATTCTCTTCAGGCTTGGTGGTGCTGCAAAAGATGTGCAATTTCGTCACCATAGATTGGAAACAACCTCTGTATTGGGTAATTTCCCAAGTATGCATTCTTATTTCACCATTATTGCACATGTGCCTCTCTGAACCTGCAAGTATTCTAATAAGATTGTCTGTCATTTGTTTGACAAAGTAGACAACCATCAAATGTTCAATAATGGCCGGGAGGAAAGGGGATATGTGTGGTTGTTATTTACTTGTACTCAAACATCAAGTGGAATGGGATATTGAACACAATACTATCAGTTGCCATGTTTGTTTAGAGCTTAATGATAATGACAGTATTTGCAGTTTAATATGATTAATATTTTGTGTATTATTCAACACAAAATATGGTCTCCCCGATGGCGCTGTGGTAGCGTCATTGCCTTGTAATGAAGGAGTCCCGGGTTCGATACCCAGTGGAGGCATGTAGTGGTTTGGATCCCACTTTAAAATGTAGGTCCAGTCCCGATTGGCCTTAATGTGCATAAAGTGGACTTAAAACACCAACTCGATCAATTAATCAATCTACCCAAAATATTTGCTATTTTTGCCTACGAAAATTATCGAGTTTTAAAGGAACAGAAATTTAGTGTGTTTACAGTTTGTATATTACATTATCCTTTTGTATGAGCTTCACCCCATCCATTCATATATTTTGTTCCCATGCCTTTCCTTTGAAAATGTTAGAGTATCTGAAAGCATAATAAACACCACTGAATGTTTATGAATGTACCTTCACCAAAAATGATTCTGATTCTACAAATTACGTGAGTGCATTATTCCATAAATTATTTCCTTAGTTTTTTTAATTATTTTTTTTAAAAAAATCACACGATTTAAGTCATTATTTAAATAAAAACAACCTTGCATTGGCACTAGTTAACAATAACTTGTGAAAGGTAAAACTTTTTGTTGTTTAACTGAGAAGACAACTGCTTGATGTTGATGAATAAATTGCTTGTAAAATTTAGTTTCCTTAATGAACCTACCAAAAGGAAAATTTACATTAGATGATATTTCTCTCTAGATCACTGAAGAAACAGCAGATGTAATAGCTACCAAAGCAATAGAACTGTGGCAGCACTATGGGAGCCCACTTGTACCTGGCACAGGACCAGACTCTATGAAATGTCCATCTCGTACAAAGCTGTCAATGCACTGAAAGTTTTTGTGGATGAAATTTCTTGAGATTCCTGTAGAAATTGGCAATTTGGTTTCTGGCACAGAAGATGGAGAAATCTATGGTGTGAGTTAGAATACAGCAGTTATTGGTTTTATTGTTCATATAAGCCAGGAATCCTCAAGTAATTTAAGCATAATTTTGTGCACACTATAAAATAAGTTGTGCATACCAGTACCTGAACTCTCCTAATATGTCAGTCTCAATATATATATATTTTTTTTGAAAAGTTAACTTTTGGTAAGTACAAAATACATTTAAGTGATATCTCTTAAAGCAGTGAATTTGATTGGTAAGCCATGAAGAATTAATATTTTTATCAACATGGCCATTGTTATGAGAAACAAATGAAAAGTGAGAACTAATATTTGTATAGCAATTTAAATTTGTATGTGCACGTGTTAACTAAATATGTGTGATTGCTGTATCTTATTCTGTAGATACGACTTGCTATGGAATTCAACAGTTTCTCATTAAGAAGTTGAATCTAATCACCTCACTGCAACTTCAGATATTCTTGGATGTAATTTTCTGTTCTATTGATATTAATGTTTGATGTGTACTTTTTTCTTTAATTCTGTTTGTTTTTTATTATTGTTTCTTAAGAGAGTTGCTATGATGTGCATTTCTTCCACAGATATGGTACGTAACCTTCAGTTCACTTCCTATCAGTATCTGTCTAAATACAAAGTGCCCAGCATCAAGTTAGGAAAATAAAAAAAGCTTATGAAATTAGTTTGAAAATTTATGACTAGGGTAAAGTTGATATAGCGTAATCTCATTAAAATGCTCATAACCAGTTTTTATTTGCTTCATTTTTCCAGTGATTGACTAGCTTCATTTTGTTTTTGTTTTATGTTTGACAATGGAAGCTTTCTTTAATAATTGACAATGGAAGTTTTTTTTTGACAATAACTGACTAATTTAATTTTGTTTTTTATGACATGGAACTTCTTTGTTTAGTTCTGAAAACATGTTTTTTTTCTTCTTTTGTTATATACAAAACCTCTCTTAGAGTTCATGAAATTCTACTACAGTCCAGTTATAATGTTGCCAAACATTTAAAATATAATATAAACAGGTATTTACACATTATATATATATGCTACAAATTATGATCACATAATGTAGTCATAATGTAAGCAAGCAAAACTTAAAATACAAGCATTCAATTGAAGTACCACTAAGGCACTTTAAGTCACAATTGGAAGTGCCACTAATACACAGAATGTTTCCCTCTGAAATGTGGTGAGGTTACCATACTTTCTGATTCGATTCATTTTTTTAACGCCAGGTGCATTAGTTTTGTGGTAGTATTACAAAATAGAAAAGTGAGTTATGTATGAGCAGCACACTTTGAAATGTGTGTGTATCATACTTGAAAAGAAGCAAAAGTTATAACCCAGTGTGTATTTCTGCAGTTGTTGCTCTAATTTGAGCCATCGTTAAAAATTAATATAAGGACTTTTTGTACTAAATTAAATGTTCATTCTTTGTTTATGAAACAAAATATATTCTTTTTTGTTGTATGATGTTACAGTTACTATGTAAATTTATAAAAATAAATGGTTGCAAAAACATTAATACAAATTGGTTTAATTTTGCTGTAAATGTTCAATTTTTTGTTAGCATTTAAGAGTGTATCAAGTGATATGCAATATTTAATGTTTATGTGTGCATAATTGACTGAGTAATGAAGCAAAATTGTATCATGCTGTATCTACCAAATGGATTTATAACATTTACTTGAAGACATACACAGTTCACTCTTGGGTGGGAAAGAGGAAAGAAGTAAAATGCAGAATAATGGTCATTCTATCATTGACATTGGTAAAAATATTATGGGTGTTCACTTTACTTTGCCCAGTTCCCATAAACAGCGAGTACAAGAAATGTTATAGGTCTTTTTCATGATGATGGTTCCCCACAACATAGTAACAGTGGAAAACACTGATATAATTATGTAATGTTATTGTGGCATACTAGTAGAGAGGTATGAAACTTAGAGAGGCACAGTGGCAGTGGTGCAGTATAGAAAACTTTTCAGAAGTTTTAGAATTGATACAGAATAGTGGACTCTTTGCAACACCTTATTTGTCCACCCTGAATTTCTAAATTTGGCAACATAGTACTTCAGAGTCAAAATATACAGTAGTAGCCAACTTTGCAAAAGATTTTCTTTCTAAATGAAAATGCTCTTGTGATTTTTTTTTCATTCTCACACATTCCATGCCAAGGTACTAACACACACTAGCCAGCTATTTCCAAGAAAAATTGCTTCAAAGTTTTGAAGCTTTCCAAGTTTATCTCAAGAGGTAAATATATTGTCCAATTACCAAGTGATCTGATGGCATGGTGGTAACATATCAGTTTCACACACTGAATGTTCCGGGTTTGATTCCTGTTTGATTGTGTGTACTTTTTTATTAACTTTAGCAACTATTTATTACTTTTATTTCACAATTTATTGAAATAATTTTTTTTTAAATATATTTGAGGGAAAATACTAGTTTTTAATGTTTTTTCACGATAAGTTTTTTTTTCTCATCATTTTACAAACATTTGCACATTAAATTATCACATGTTGTATTTGACAAAATATTATGTATAGCAAAGGATAAGTATACATTTTCTTTTTTGAATGATCAAGAAGCAAAACACAAGAATAATACTTACAATTAAGGCTTATATTTACATTTTTCTGCACTATCCAAAGAGGTAATTATTGTAAAACAGGATAACAAAATATTTCTCGACAATTCGCACAACAAATAAAAGACAAAATTTTGCAATAAATAAAATACAATAAATAGTTTCTCAAGTTAAATGAACAAAAAAGTAGATGCAAACAAACGGAAATGGAACCCAGAACCTTTGGGGTGTGAAACGGCATTACCACCATGCCATCAGACCACTTACGTCGGAATAAATCTTTACCTCTTGAGGCACCCTTGGAAAGCTTCGAGATTTTAAAGTGTTTTTTCTCTGAAATAGTATCTTGGCATATCAATACCCAAGCTGTGCCCTCTACTTGTTAGTTGGGATTTGTGAACTGTGAATTAGAACAGCCTAAAATGTCAACATTTATGAAAGTGCCATGCAGGCGCGATGCGTCCATGTAAGCCGGGCTTACACTTTATTAGTTCTAGTAAAATGTATGTATATAAAATGGCAAAATTCGTAAAATCTTCAAAGTTCAACTCGGCCGATACCAGTCTTCCGAGATCCTGTTTGTTAGATTGCAACACTTCAGCACCAGGGGGCAAATGGGAACTCCCGCCTTCTGCTTGCGCCGTCTGAATGTTGCCTTACAAATTTCTGACCACGAAGGAAGCAGTGCCTACTGTATCTGGAAGGAGAAGAGCAAGGAATATAGGGAGAAGAGTGGGCCAAACACTAGGTTTGTAAACCTACGGCCACAGGCTTACAGCAGCGTTGCAAACCTCATGTTTAGAAAAAGTGTTGTTCATGGACGTCCGCAGTATTTCTTTCCACCAGGGAGGATTAAGCAAAGTATTTTTTTTTTCAGGGGTTGGGGTAAACTAGGTATATTTCTCTTCTCAAAATATCTGCAACACCCTTACAATAATTAACAATTTGATGTGACTGAAATGAAATTGTATGTGTGAAAATGGTTGACATTCATTTTTCAGGAAGTGTCTCCTTGCCTTGCTCCTGCTGGACATCCATGGTGTTGTTTAAACTCCAAAATTATGCTACATACTACTAAATTGTTCTGTGATTTTCATATTATTGATATTAATTTATAACAAAAACAAATATAAATTCGAATGGTTCAACCAACAGCATGGGTTTGACGTTATACGTGAAAAGTTTTAGAAAATTCAACCACAACGAAAAGTGGCCCTCTTGTTTTATTTATATCCCCAACTTACAAACGACTTTTTAAACTTGTGCGAGATTTAGCACCATTATGCTTGGGTTGGCTTCACTGAATACGCGCCAGCGAGACACAGGTCCTGCAAGAGGAGGGGCTCCAGCGTTGTCGGGTATGAATGGTTGACTGCAAAGGAAATTTGAGCCGGTGGTGCTTCAAGTTTTCTTTTTTCCAGGAACAGGGAATTCTGAAGCAAAAATCTAACAGGAAGGGGAAAAAGGAGAAACTTAAAAATGAGCGGGATACGGGAAAACTAGATACACATTGATGTGCTAAATTCTTGTTTCTGTTGTTAGCTTGTAGGAGAGCATAAACATCAGAAATATTAGGATCTCTGTTTTCTGTTTATGTATAAACTCAGCTGGTAATAATTGAGCTAAAAAGTGCAAAAATAAATAAATGTTAATGAAAGCTGAAGATTAAACCAATTTTACAAATCTCATGTCAAATATGAACCAAATATTATTAATTACGTAGTCTGTGATTCAAACACACTCCGAACAGCGTTCGAAAGCATGTTTATGATCTTTTAGCTAGATTTGCTTTTACAGTATCCTAAGAAAGCACTTACATGTCCTTTGATAGAAATTTCTGGATATGTCCCTACAATTAGTGAGCATTTCCCTTATAATTAATATTGTATTATTTTTTTTTACTAAATATAGGGAATTTTAAGGCAAGAGAGGGAATTTATTTATATCCGAGAGGGATATTCCCCTCACAGTACGAAAGATCACTGCTTTCAGCAGTGACCAATTTTGGATCTGGTTTCTTTTTGTTTCCCCGTTCTTGTTGTCGAGGTATTGCTTTTGCGAATTCCATCTATTGAAAGCGGACTGTCGGCCCTGTGCTGTGGTGTGATAGTGAAGTGCATTATGGAATAAAATAAGTATGATTGTGCGGTGGGATGGATGACTTGTTGAAGACGCCGTTATCCAGCAAGGATTTTGCTGCCAAGAAGAAACTTGTGGATGTAGGTAGGCCCACCCCTTCCTTCTCTAACAGGCATAGTAACAGAAACGAAAAATAAAGTGCGCCGATTTTGTGATTCAGGGTATGAAGCTGACTTGGTTATGCGGTTGTAAAAAGTATTCAGCATTTTTCTGTTTCCTTCTATTTTCGTTTCTTTATTATTATTATTATTATTATTATTATTATTATTATTATTATTATTATTCATTTTATCTAACTTTGCATATTTTTTATCGTTTCGTTAGCCATTGTGATAGGAATAAGACTGACTAAATTATCAGTTGAAATGTAGGAGATACACAGCCTAGCAAAGAAAACACAGGGATTTATCCAGAATTTTTAATTTGGTGAAAAATTCTAGGGAAGTTTTCTGAAAAAATGGGGGGGGGGGATCGATGTTTGTGGATAAATCACTAACCATGTCAGCCCAAAAATAAGCACAACGGGAAATAACTTTCATCATGATAGGCTTACACTGTTGGAAAGGTCACGCTTCGCCACTGGTGCCATGTCCACACATTCTATGTCTATGTGTGGTACAAACAGGGAGCGATGAATCCAGTGGCTGGCTTGGTAGCTTAGTCTGCAGAGCAATGGCACTGTATGCCAGGAATGAGGACAAGTCCTGGTTGAGCCTGCATTTTAAACTTAAATTTATATCTGTCTGCATTTGTATCACGGTTGGCCAAGTTACAAAAGCAGATACGGTACACCCATGATTCACTTGGAGTTGGTGTTTTCACTGAAACAACAATGAGGATACATGATAGGAATATGCTCAATGTGGATGCTACCCAGATCTGATACAGTTCTTTCCCTGCCAGCAAGTGACAGGAAGGAGAGGAGGTGGTGGTTAGCCACTTGGTTTTTCATGTTGCTTTATGCCTGCTGCTGCCATGCGATCATATTCTTTTTCAAGGGATAAAGAAAAATGTAGCTGACAGCAACAAACTGTACAGAGTCCCATGGGTTGGGGGAACTACAAGACAATTACGTATGTGAAGTTTTCGTATTTTCGCATTGCAGAATTGCATAGTTTTTTATCCTGATTGATTTCCAAGAACAAACAAAAAAGTGACACGGTACCATCTCCACTCCAGCTGCCAAACCCTTAGTGAATGAAGCCTTCAAAATTAATTGAAAAAAACAAACAAAAACAACCTATCCAATTCTGCAACATGAAAACACAAAACTTCACTTAGTAATACTTAAACAGTGTTTACCACATTCACCATGAATACAAGACAATTGTTTTGAACACACTCTCTCATTTGTGGAATGGTTGAAATACCATATTTCACCACACAATCATTGCAGATTTTATGCCAATGTCAGCAAACACACTCACTTTTGGCTTGAAGTTTGCTGAATAGTTTTTATATTTACCCAGAATCAGAAAGAAATGCTTCACACATGTGTGTCACTGGCAGGCGAACTGTACAGTTTTGCTAGCACACCAATATTACCATATCAATGATGATGCTGAGTGTCCTGGATAAAAATGCATACTTTTTTGCATTATTTTTCCAAGAATTTTCATGTTTCTGTCATTGCTGTAGACAACTCAACAAAGCCATATGTTTTTATAGATGCTAGTTGTCTGCAGATTGGAAAAACAATATGGAACTTCAAATTTCCTACTGAAGATGCACTTGTTAGCACAAATGCCAGGAGAATCATCCTCTGTGTTTAAGAGTTAGCCTTTGCAGTAACCAAGGGAGCTCACTCTGTGCAATTGAGAGCTTCTGAGGTAAATTTCCACTGTTGCTTTACACGTGTGTCCAACCTATATATAATATGTATATACAAAAAAAAAAAAAACACCATGTTACAACACACAATTTTTGTTAGTATGGGGTTAGCAGGCACCCGGTCATTGAAAGCAAAGCAAAATTATAAAAATATTGCATTTTGAATATTTTAGAGAAGAAGTAAAAAAAAAAGTCATAATATTTGCATGTTTGTGGCACCATGAAACAGAAATACGCAAGAGATGCGTTAAGTTTGAGCATCGAAATGAGAGCTCAAGTTCTACCCCCTGTGCCCAACCTCCTCCTACATTTCCTGTTTAGTGCAATGGTATCAGGCAGCACAGTTCATCACAGAAAATGTGGGAATCCAAGGTCCTTCGACTGCTAGTTTCCCCTGCTCTTGAGGGTCTTGAGAGACTTTTTTTTCAGCCCCCATGTTTACAACTACTGCAGGGTTTCTGTGACATCAAGATGAAGCTTCTCAGAGTGTCTGCTATTTCCAGCACTGTAAAACATGCAATGCTCTTGTTTTTAAGAGAAAAACACTGAAAAAAATCAGTTCCGGATCCATTGAATTTCCTTTATAGCATTTTTCCTTTTAATTCTTTGGATCCTACAGTTCAAATATCTATTTCATAAAAAAAAGTCCTTGCTTTACAAAACGCAAAGTACTTCCTGTTGTTTTGTGTTTACTATGCTTTCAAACAAGACTGATCAAGATTTTTATTCTCGGGGTGGCAGACATACTTATTCAGGCAAAACCTTTTTCCTAGCACATCTTACCTTCACACTAGGGATGGCCAAAAATATCAGGATTCAGAAAAATTTAAAATATCTATTCAGAAATATTACTACCTGGATTTTGGAGGCAATAGGAATTTTGGGGGGAGAGGTATCAATTTTTCGGGTTACCTGAAATTTTGTATTTTCGATAGGATTTCCTCTCCCTATTTTTCTGAATTTCTCATCGGATGGAAATGTATGGTAAACAAACTCAGAATCAGTGATCAGAACGCTACATTTTAAAAGTAGCTTCGCTACAGCTACAGCTATTCTTCCAATATGTAGCTTCACTACAGCTACAGCTACATTTACCAAAAAGTAGCTCGCTACGCTACTCCTGTTCACTACTCGCTACTTCGCTACTTTTTGCGCTACTTCTGTATAAAAAAACTTAAAAATAACCATGTGGATATTAAAAAAATCCCCTACTACTGGTAAATAGATTATGTTATTTATAAAGCCCGGATTTTTATGTAATATCAACCCCTAAAATATGTACATAAATATGTAATAAAAATGTCTGAAATATGTAAAAAATATGTAAATTCATAATGAAATCTGTACTATAAATATTTATTCCAAACGTTACTTCCTATTTTTGTTACATTTTTTCCTCACAAAGGGATATGTTTATTTCAAAAAGACTTACAAAAATTGAAGTTACAATATTACAATGCTTACATTAAGTATTTTTTATGTTCTTATAGAGCAAAAATATTAACCACAATTTGAATATATTCAATATTTAATATACAATGTCACCAGGTACCATTCAAAATGTTCAGTAGTAAATTTTTGTTGCCCAAATTTTTCACTCAAAAAGCACTTACAAAAATTCAGGTTACCTTTGATCTTGAGGCAGGCACTGTATTTAATTATTTAACTTACAATATGTTACCAGGTACATTTCCAAATGTTCAGAAGTAAATGTTTGTCGCCGATCAGATAATATGTTCTTGTACGTAGAGAAACTTCTCTCCACGTCACAAGAAGTAACCGGAGCGTACTTCAGGAGGTGAATGTGGTCGGGAGAAATATCATTGGGAGGGTTAACTGTTTCACCATTGAGAATGCGGCTCACTGTAAATAAGCTGACGTAACCTGGGTTTCTTTCAGTCACTGCGTCAAATTTTCTTCGAGCTTTCTCTCCCACATCTCCTCCAACAGCAGACAGTTTCTTTCTTGCATCCTCATATATATCCATGGCTTCCAGGAGAGGAAGCCCAACAGTTTCAAGTTTTTTTATGCTTGTATCAATCCAACCAAAATTGCTGTTTATGTATGCCATATCGCAAGCAAGTTTGGTGTCCTTGAAGAGATTTTGAGCAGTGCGTACCGATACAGCTGAGTCCGCCGAAAATGAGTCAAGCACAGATTTCACTTCTTCAAAATGTTCGTTGTAAAACTTACTTGCCCGGATCCAAGTGCCCCATCTAGTAAGAATAGGTTCCGGAGGAAGTGGTACACCTGGCAATTGTTCCTTGTAAACTTGCACACGTTGTGGTGCCTTCAGAAACACCTTTTTCGTGGAAGAAATAAGTTGGTTGACTTCCGGGAAATTGCCTCTCACCTCCTCAGCAATGCGTTGGAGAGCATGTGCCAAGCAAGTAAAGTGGATCAAGTTAGGATAAAACACTTTAAATGCTGTATCATCTTTTAACATGTATGACGCACTGTCTGTGAACATGAGAAGAACTCTCTCTTCTTGTACGCCATCCGGATACAACAATTTAAGACTGTCATTCACAAATCGTGCTATGGTGGAATGATTAGTACGCTCTAGAACAAGTTTACAGCCACAATATTTTTCCAGAAAATCCCGGAACTTCGGTACTTGAATTTTATACCAAGGGATGTTTGCTGCAATCATTGCTTCACACATTTCCTTGTAAAACACACTGAATGAAGAATCCTCTTGCATCTGGGTTAGTAAAACTTGCTTCTTTTCACTCCGTAGTTGTTTGTTTTTCACATGAAGTGAAGTGCGAACATGTTGATCTAATTGAGACTTCATAGTGCACCCAACTTTTTTATCGCACACTCGACAAAAAATAACTTTACCATCCGTAGTAAATGCATCATCGACTGCTATCCAAGATCGCAACTTTTGAGATAACGAGGAGGTAGGCGGAGCCATTCCAGCTTTCTACAGCTAAAACACTGTTTAAATACTGAGGCAAGCTCTTCTTAAAACTCAAATGGTTAAAATGAAAAGGCGACGAAATATATATACAAAATTCTACGGTTGAGTTAACAATACTTCATTCAAGATTTGTCGCCGCCGGCTGCAAAAATCAAAACGATCACAACAATGTACGGATGAAAGGTAAGTGCCTCTCAGCGTTGTACTTGCCGCCTTCCATTGTTGGTTCTCTTCGTTCGCTGTGTGTTGCTTGCCACTCCATGTTACAAACTGGAAACTGAAACACTGTCGAATCTTGATGTAATTGTTACGATGCGGCGAATCAACGAAATGCTATGTACGTACAACGAAGGCAAATCGCACTTTTAAGTTACTATATTTTTTTAGACCTGGAAATGGGGAGGGGAAGTGAGAAGATATTTTTTTAACTAGTAAGCCAAAAGTTCGTTGGATTTTCCTCTTAAGGACTGTTTTATGTAAAAAATATTTCATATCTTAGGAATATGTAACATTTAGTAAAATATGTAAAAATATGTAATATAAAACTTCACTGTAACATCTCTACTGACGTAATTCGTCAATATATTTTAATTCCACGCTTGTACATTTAAAGGAAAAAATATGTAATTACATAGAAATCCGGGCTTCAGTTATTTATTATCATGATTCCCGTCATTCTATAATTTTGATAGCTGTGTTACTTCAGTTACTTATTTTTACTATAGTTTTTGAGAATAACATACCTATGCAAGTGGCATTTCAATTCAAATTTGATATATGAATATTGCAATTAGGGTGTTACCCAAATTAATGATTACAATTATACACAAATGAAATTTGGTAGGATTACGTATTTATGTTCACATCAACATATTTTTCTTGAGAATAAATATTTCATTTTTTAATAGACTGATATGATGGCAGCATTTTGAATGAACCTTTGTTTACAAAAGGGCTCCAGGTTCGATACCCAGCGGAGGCACATAGTGGCTCGGATCCAGTCTCGATCAGCTTATCTATGCATAAAATGGACTCAAAACAAAAACTAGGAAAGACGCCAAGTTGGGAGGATGGGATCCTCCTGCTCCTCCATTCCCCACACTGCTCATCATTCATCATTCTTCCTCATGCTCACAATTAGCCGAAACTGGCAGAAAGCGACTAGTATAGATAAGAGAATAATTAAATAAACCATTCATCCTCATTATCATGATTGAGAAGAGTTGAAGAACAGATGAGGAGGTAAACAGAAGAGGACAAATGGGTGGTGGACTATATCAAAGCGTTCGAAGATTAATATGGAACAGGGATGTACTACCTATGAAATGCAAAAAGGTAACATATAACACATACTATGCGCCAATAATTACATGACATAGAGAGACAAGAAAAAGATGCAGACAGAGGAGATGAAATTTTTAAGGAGTCTATGGGAGAAGACTAGAAGGGATAGAATAAGGAATGAGGAGATCCGACAGACAGTGGGTGTAGTGAAGCTTCAGGACAGAATAGATAAGGCACAGATGAGGTGGTTCGGACACATGAAGAGGATGGATGCAGAAAGACTACCAGTAAGAGCGTACAATGCACAAGGAGTGGGAATAAGGCCAAGGGGGAGACCAAGATGTCGGTGGAAAGAGCAGATAGTGGAGAGTGTTAGGAGAAGAGGACAAGATTGTAACACTGTGAAAAGAGAGGAGTGGTGGAAGACCAGGAAATAATGGAGAGGCTTCACTTCTATGCCGACCCAGTCAGAGGCAGGAAACGGTGAAGGATAATGATGATGATGTCATGATTAGCAAAAGTTACAGAAAAGTGACGCAAAAGTAGGAAAAATACATAAATTTGAAAACTATGTATATTAACTAAAGAAAATTGTCATTTCTGCAGGAAAGTCAATAACTCGTACGTACTTTTTACAATATGATACAATATATTGAGGAAACTGTCATTTAAACCAGAGTGTTCTAAACGTACTGTAATTTTAAAATTTGTGAACAAATATTTTCGCGAAAATAATTGTAATTCCAGAAACTCTATCATTCTTGAAACAATAATTTCTTGCTGGTGAGATCCTATATACTGACAATGATCAATGCTGTTTACGTATAGAACCATTTATTGCTGGCACTATTCCTTTGTCAGTGCAGTGGAAAATCCATCGCTCATTTTTGCACTGCAAGTTGTGTTTTACACAGCAATTAATGACATTTTGGTGCCTCTTACACCATGGATATCCACAGGATTTGTTCCGGGGGTGATGCAAACGAGGCACTTTTTTCCAGCGGTGCAGCAAACGAGGCATGTTTCTCCCCAAAATAGTGATGCAGCTCAAAAAAACGTAGCTGTTAGCTGGAATATATTCATATACGTCAGTTAGTTATATATCCAGATACTAATTAAATAACATGCAGATATCTATAATCTACAATCTAGATAATCTGTATTTCCATGTAACAGACTTTGTCTTTATGAACCTCCTGCAAAATTAAATGTTATTGTCGATTTTTTCTGATGCTGTTGCCACATTCAAAATTCACCTCAAAATGCTGAGAGAAAATGTAGCTGTAGCGAAATTTTCGCTACAACTACAGAAATTTTGTAGCTTCGCCACCGCTACAACTACAATTCTCAAAATGTAGCGTCACTACGGCTACAGCTACAAATTTTGTAGCTAGCTACTGTAGCGACGCTACAAGTAGCACGCTACTTCTGACCACTGCTCAGAATTTATCACTTTCTTGAGATAGTGTGGACATGCGCTTATAGCACCTGGAGAAATATCTCCCCCCAGTTGAAAGATTGACCCTGACATTTGACAAGTCTTGCGATGACTAAGTAAAAATGTCATGCTTTGCCACTGTCCACCCTTGACCTGAATTACAGCCTGCATCCAATGTGGTATGGTCAAATACAGGTCAAGCATTCATTCCTCATGCAAAGTGGTCTCGAGTTCAGAAAGTGTGGCTGGAGGTAGAAACCTAGCATGCACTTTGGCCTCCAAAATACTCCACAAATGTTCAAATCAAGAGGCCAAATGAGATGTGCTGCTTCGTCATCATGTTCTCAAACCATGCTTTGGCACACCAAGGTGTAGGATAGACATCTTTGAATACATGTTGTTCGCCAGGGAAAACAGTCGAAATTGAGGATCATAGTATAGAGATGATTGCCCAGAATGCTGCAATATGTTCTGCTGTGGCCTTCCTATGAAGGACTATAAGTGGTTCAACACCATGCCAAGATTCCAGCCTTTGATCACCCACTCTGTGAATTGAACCAGAGTCTCCCACGTGGCAGTTAGATGCCCTACTGACTAGACCACCACAAGAAGTCAGCCCTAATTTTGCCATTTTTTGCTTGCCTTTGACATTCTCTTTTTAGGAATACGGGACCAAAGGGGGGGGGGGGGAGGTATGACCACAGCTTGAAATGGGAATTTTCACAAAACAGAATGCTTTACTTTCATTAACATGCTGTTGTCTGTTTTTCTGTCTCTGATTATGACAGTGACAAGATGGAACAGGAAGGTTTCAGATATTCATGTACCGGAACACCGTTCTGGACCGCTCTGATCCATTTTGTTCCCTGGGTAGGACCCCACCAACCCCCTCTTGGGCATGCTGCTGTTTCCAGCATAGGCTTCTGGTTGATCGAAAGCACATTATTCTGCCCCTTTCTTTGGTAACCAAAGAGCTGGAAATTATGTTGAGCTTGTATACAACCTTCTATAAAAGTATCATCAGTTAGGTTCAGACATGCCCCTTAAAATCCACTTTCTCTTCTCATCTAGATTTATTCCCAGAAAACTGTAGTGCAGTGAGGGATGGACACTTGTTGCACCAAGATTTTTTAGCTATGGAATGCTGCTATGCCTGCTGACTACTGTTGGACAGTGACAACAAATGCCCCAGAACAGGAGTACAAATAACAAGCTAAGACACAAGACTACTATTTCGGGTAAAGGTAAAAAAAAAAGGTAAAGTGCTCCCCTGTGCTATGTACCATGCCATGAAGACGTATAGGGGTGGTGGGGTTAGGGCCCCACACTTTCTTGATCACGGCCAAAGGTGGGGGTAATGTGATCACCACCACCCCCTGGCCACCTTTATTCCCCAGAGCTTCCCACTTTATACAACGCTGGGTGGGTGACGGAGCAGCTTGAACAGGTGGAAAAAATCTGTGTTCTTAGGGTGACCAGACATCCTCTTTTATCCGGACATGTCCTCCTTTTTAGGTGTCTGTGCGGCATCTGGGCAGATTTCTTAGGAATTGGTAAATGTCCTCCTTTTTTGGGAAGAGTATAGCATCGACCGTAGCATATAGAGAATGCTACCACACATAAGGATCATCATATCAAGTTGAGTATTCAAGCAATGTTAACCTAGCATCTGGGAACTGAACAAGATCACTTTCCCGACTGAGTCATCAGTAGGTAGGGATGTGCGGGACATTTTTTTTTTTTTTTGGTAGGGATGGGATCTGGGCTGGAAATTTTTCAAATCTCGACATTTGGGACGGGATAAACTTGCAATTTTCCGGAAATTTTCGGGACTGGAAATATTCGAAATTTCCCGAAGCTCTGGAAATCTCGAATTCTACACGTCATTTTCACCTTAAGTGATTGTTTTTTCATTTCTGGAATAAGAACTAACATTTTCCGAGAAGTTCCAGACACTTACAATGCAGAAACTTCGAGAATTAACGACTTTTTAAAATGACCATTTGGTATTTTCTGAGTGCTCGGGATCCCAAAAAGTCGGGAACTTCCAAATGGTCATTTTTGAAAGTGGTTAAATCTTGATGTTTTTTGCATTGTAAGCATCTTGACACTTCTAAGAAATTGTTAGCTTTTGTTTAAGAAATTTCAGAAAAAAAGCTTAAGGGAAAATGACGTGTAAAATTCGTGATTTCCCCAAACATCGGGAAATTTTTAACATTTCCTGGCTTGGTCAGAAAATTGTGAATTTTTCCCGTCCCGAAGGTCTGGATTTAAAAAAAAATTCCCGTCCCAACCAAAAAATGTTCTGTCCCGCACACCCGTAGTCATTTGTAAGTATTATTCCACCTCGTTGCTTAGCAATCTGAGACTTGCAAAACACATGTAGTCTGAACAGTTCTTTTCGATTGATTGATATGGTTTATTTTAATTCACTTTTCTGCCACTTTTGGCTAATCGCGAAGATGAGGATGAGTGATGATATGATGATTTTGATGAAGGGATACTCACAAAGAACATCCATGCCCCAGTCTGGGATTAGAACTCGGGACCTCTGGCTCGGTGTGCTAACCACTGCATCACAGATGTCGGCCAGTTCAATTTCGAGTCATGCATAGGCGATAGAGAAACGCATAGTGAGAATTTCGAGTATTAAGTTTACTTTTATGAAATAACGAAGCAAAAGCGTAAATTCATCAATGCTCTTGCAAGAAAATATCCAGTTTTTAAAGGATTGAAGAAAAGAATTTGAGGTAAATTGCAAGAGCGCTGTCACTTTCTCCTGCTGTTGAAAGAGTGATAGAAATTTTCATGGCATTAAAATCAGATTTCTTGAACCACTCTAAACTACCTAAACTTTAAATTCAGTTTTGGAAATAAGTTAAAGTGAAGATTACTCTTACATTTGCTTTCACTTATGGGGATATCTAATATCCAAGAATTGGAAAAATATTAAAATTCTGTGCTTCAAAATATAGATATTCTTAGTTATGATTGTCATGTGTTAATTAGTAGATTGCTTTCGTTGCTTAAAGGTAAGAAGAAATTATTGAAAAAAATCATCAGAATTATATGTGAGCAAAGTGTTGGTAGTTTTTTTTTTTTACATTATTATGAGTAGAGCCTGGAAGTTTGGCAAAATGCCTCTTTTTATCTACTGCATATATTGATAAAATTTTTCCGGATATACGTTTCTTATGTTGTTTTGAATGTTTTGGAAGCCTTTTCATTTTGCCTATTTTGCCTATTTGGGACCCCACTGCCTATTTTTAATTATAATGCCTTTTTTGTCTTTTTCAATGAAATTTGACCTTTTTTTTAAAAAAAAATGTGTATATAAATTATTTTTCTCCAAAAAAACGTTCTTGGCAGTTTTTTTCCTCCGTTTATTATGTGAGTAATTTTCGTCTTATTTAAGTAATATTGAACTCATGCATGTTTCAACATTGCTGAAGGAGAAAAGTGTGAGAAAATGTATTTCATGCTCAGTTAGGATATTGCCTTTCGGTTAACATTTCCTTGTGCACGATTGACTGCTGAAGTGGACAGGTTGATTTCGAACACAAAGAAGATATTTCTGAAATCTCCCTCTCGAACCCGAAAATTTAAGGAAGTTGCATCTGAGCTTAGTTTACCTTCGCAACCAGTCTTGACCAGATGGGGAAGCTGGATATCAGCAGCTATAAATTGCTAACGACCTTGAAAAAATCAGTGAGGTGATAGATGCTCTTCCAGAAAATGAAGCGGCTTCAGTGGAAAAACTCCTGTGCTATTCAAGTTTATTTTTGCACATTATGGTGCATTGCCAGAGACAATTACAATTATATAATCCATGAAAATCTACGAGGAATTTATGCAGCATATGATGGAAGTGCCAGGTGAAAAGGGGTCAGCTGTTGCGGAAAAGTGCTAACGGGTAGTGAGTGCAAATGAGGACTTGAAACAATTGAAAACAATTTGTGATATTCTAAAAGGTGAAAATGCTGTTACCGAAATGAGTCCAGCTACATTAGCTTGTTTTATGTAAGCTCCAATAACTTCTGTCGAAGTAGAAAGATCATTTTCTATTATGAAAAACATTCTCTCTGACAGATGACTATCAATGAATGTTGAGAACTTAAAAAAAACACCTTGTAGTTATGTGCAATCAAGACGGAGAAAATTGAAATGCTCTTCCCAATGTAGATTTTAACATTTTGCCAGAAATTATAGATAAAAGTAAGTGACTTCCAAATGTGCCTTTTTTCGGTTTATTTTGCCTTTTTTCATTTTTAGTGCCTATTTTCCACATTATAAATGCCTTTTTGCCTGCCTATTTTAACGAAAATAAATGCCTGAACTTCCGGGCTCTAATTATGAGTAATGGCAAAATGAGTTGCCATTTTTTTTTGGTGTCCTCTTTTTTATGACTTTGTCCTTCTTTTTCACCATGCTCTATCCTCTTTTTTTGAATGTACAGGTCTGGTCACCTTATGTGTTCTTCCCTGCCGGGGATTGAACCCAGGTCTCTTTCATGGTAGTCAGATGCCCTAACGACTTTTTTTTTTTTTTTTTTTTTTTTTTTTTTAAAGGAAAGCCCCTATGCGGAAGCTTCCCCCATCACACTTCATTCACTCATATCATTTCATTCATATTTCAATTTCAAGACTTTTCAGGACAGACAATCACAAACATCCATGGCCGAGCCGGGAATCGAACCCGGGACCCATGGCGTCGTAGCGCGATGTGCTAACCACTCCGCCACAGGGGTCGCCCACAACGACTGAGCTACCACAGACCACTATTTCAGGCATGTTGAAATATCTATTTTTCCATTGCAAATTGTTTTTCTTCACATACGGCAACTGTGTCTGTAACAGGTGTTACAATTTCAAAACATAGGATTTGAAGATAATAAAGAACGAAAAATGTTTTTTACTCCACTGCCCAGGGTTGGCATTTTGCTTTTTTTTTTTAAAAAAAAAAACCAACCTAGGTGGGGTTTTTGGGTTTTTCAGATTAAACCCAATAAAACCTGGGCAAAACTGGATTTTATTGGTTTTATCAGGTTATGTTTATAAATATATATATTTTAAAAATGAAATATTTTTTCCCTGATAGTAATATATTGTAACATTCAACTTGTATTGTTTTAGTTCACTGAATCAAAAACTATTTAATATTTTCTGTTAACATAGTTAATAATTGACAATCAAGGTCTCACACCTTGAATTGATTAAAACTAAAAACATACATAACCCGTGCCACAACAAACCATTCAGGGCCCAGGCTTACCTACTGACTGCCCGCTGCACTCCCACCTGATCCTACTCTTACAGGGTGACGTGTGGTCAGCATGACAAACCCTTAGTCGTCGTCGTAGGTTTTCATAAGCAGGTTATGCTACTCATTCGTAGCTCCCCAATTTTATTATGATGGTGAGTGTTCACCAGTCTCATACACAGGCTGAAATCTCAGGAGAAAAGCTGTTGCATTTCCCCAAGGAGACTCAAACCTGCACACATCCCATAGCCGGAGGCCAAAGCATGACCTCACAGCCACAGTGCGGGACAAATGATTAAATTATCTAAAATACTATGTTCTGAAAAATTTGACCAACAGTTTGATTCTACTCTTGCTGGATGGCGTAATAGTTAATATATCTATGATCATTCCGAGGGTTATGTTTAAAAATATATATTTTAAAAATTAAATAGATTTTTCCCCTAGTAGTAATGTATCATAACATTCAATTTGTATTGCTTTATACCCTGTCCCAGTATCTCTGGAGCAGGCAAACAAGAACAAGTCTTTGCACATGTAGTGACGCGAGAGAGCTCCATCAATGAACACGTGAGAGGGAAATGGATTGCGTGAAGGGGGGATAAGCGACTTCAGTTACCAGCCTTTGCAGCAGCGTGTACTGCTTCCCTCTGCCCACTCGATTTCCTCCCCTTCTCTGACACTAGCATTGCCTTGCTCCAGAGATAACTGAGAGAGGGAATACTTGACTGAATCAAAAGCTATTTAACATATTCTGTTCTAAAATATATGTCCAACAGTTTGATTCTATTCTTCCTGAAGGGTGTAATAGTTAATGCTGTTGCTTTGTGATCCGTTTTCAGGGTTTCATTCCCTGAGAAGGCACATACTTTGGTGTATCCAACAATTAGACTAAAGGGGGGGGGGGTACAATATATGTTATAACCAGTGCTTTTTTTCTGGCAGTCGACAACAGTACTCCATAGTGGCACCTTATTATAGGTGAGGACTAATAACAATTTATTCTAACAAGAGAAATGCCTACGGTGCCAGAGGTCCCAGGTTCGAATCCTGGCCGGGGCACAGGCATTCTTTGTGTGTCCCTTCATCAATTTCATCACATCATCACTCATTCTCATCTTCGCAATTAGCCAAATTTGGCAGAAAAGAGAAGTAAAATAAACCAAATCAATCAATGAGACAAACAAGAGAAATGCATACATATGTGAGTCTGTGTATATGTATATACTTGGATGCATCATCGTTTATGAACATAAAACAATTTTGAGTAGTTGTTATGATGAACAAGCTACACAGAAGTTGCATTACATTTAGTAAATACTAGTGAATATTCCATTCTCAACTTCAGTTTATGAAACAAATTATTTTATGAATGCAGTGTTGTGCCTATGTTGGAATGAATTATGGTACAAACACATTTTTTATCTCATTTATTTCATATGGCATAAACCATTAAGTAATCCAAAAATACTATGCAACACAAGGTTTTAAATCTGCTTTAATACAGTTTGTTCACAGTTTATCATAGTTGTGTTTTTCCATTATTTTTCTGGACGTTTTAAGCATAAATACCTCCTCCGTGTATTAACCATGCTAAACTATATACCTTATCTTATAAGGAATACCTTATACATCCTCCAAAATATCTGACTGCTATGAAAATGGCGATTTCCACGGTCAAAACATTGGTGACCTTCAATTTTGTCCCCAAAGCTCCCCAGACATGCACTACAATTCAAAACATTTTATTCTTAACTAAGTAACTAACTCCCTAGCCTTCTTAAACCCGAAGGTTCATGGCTGCAGCAACACAGGCCTTCCATCTTTCCCTATCTTGAGCAAGTTCTATATACTCTTTTCCATCCCTACCGATTTCCCTTAGGTCCATCTCGACGTTGTCCCTCCATCTTCGTCTTGGCCTTCCTACTGGTCTCTTACCATCAGGTTTCCCAACAAGAATCCTGTAAACTCATCTTTCCTCTCCCATTCGTCCCACATGGCCTGCCCACCTAAGTCTTCTTGATTTAATTATTTTAATAATATCTGGACATGAATACAAATTATGTAGTTCTAAATTATGTAACCTTCTCCACTCACCTGTCTCCTCATCCCTTTTAGGTCCAAAGATTTTCCTAAGGATCTTATTTTCAAATACTCTCAATTTATGTTCTTCTTTCAATGTAAGGGACCAAGTTTCACATCCATATAATACTACAGGCAAAATTAATCTTCAAAAATGTAGCTTAGGCATTTCAAAGTGTCATCAGAATTTGGAATCTACCTCAGCATATGAAAAATTATTTTTTTATCTACAATCTTGAAATACTTTGAACAAATGCAAATTAAAAATAGAATCATTCCCGAGGTGTATCTAGTTGTGAGTAATTTCAGCTAAAAAACCTCTCCATTTGCTGTAGTTATCAAGGTCTTAAAATTGGTGACTTATAGCCTTCCTAAAACAGACACTATAGTACAGAGTTTTTATTAAAATCTTAAAACTCAAGTGATGCCATAACATTGCTGAGACTTGTGTTTCTTCTACAAAAATATAACCTAGTCATATATGAGCATAATTTAAAGTTCTCGCAAGACATGTTAAACCGGTCTGTAGTCTACTACTTTAAACACGACCATTTTTTCTCAATTACAATGTGAGACCAATCCTTCAAGTTGTCTTGCAACTATATAAATTGCAACTCAAATGCTTTGCATTTATGGCAGATATCATAACTATAAAAGTAAAGTGTTCCCCTGTGCTTAGCACCACGCCATGAAGGCGTATAGGGGGTATGGGGGTAACGCCCCACACTTTCATAACTATAATGTTTTGATTTTACCACTACTCCTTTCCTAAGCTATGAAATATTATTTTAAAAGTTTTACTGCAAATTTGCGAACCAATGAAATCTCTAAAATGACTGTTTAATTCCTTATACTCTGAAAATGTATTCTAGATTGTTTTGAAAGAAGTAAAAAACATTGTAGAGCATAGCATAGAGACATGGGGAAAATCAGTATTTCATCCACTATCTTGAAACAAATTGTCCAATTTTTCTCAAGATTTCTAGCTTCAGAAATAATTTTACCTATATGATTCTAAATTTACAGTAGTTATCATGGTCAGTAAATATGACTCATTCCTCTCTGCCCATCCACCTTAACTCATGCTCCTCCTAAATTATGTACCATATTTTGATAATTTTATTGTCAAATTATAGTGCAAGTACATGATACTCCTGTAAGTTTCATTCATTAATCTGGCATTGTGGTAATTATAAAGATGTATGACTTACATGGGTACAGAGCTCCTAACCATTGAGAAATGAGAAAAATCATTTAAAGAGAGTTCCGATTTAATTATGCCACAATTAACGACATTTCAATAAAATGTACTCAATTCCCCCTTGTAATGCTTAAACATGGAAAAATGTATTGTATCAATTGATCATCATAACAGTTGAAACTGTGTGCCACTATGGTTTCTCCCCCATAAGGAAGTGACTGATAACCAGTGCTCGAAAAATTTTCTTCAGAGCTAGGCACCAGGTCTGAAAATCAGGCACCAGGAAACCACCTACTAGTAATTGTGGATACTATAAGAAGCTGAGCCAACCCCTGTGGTGGAGTGGTTACCACATTGCACTACGACGCCAGGGGTCCCGGTTTCGAATCCCGGACTGGGCTTGGATGTTTGTACGTATCCATTTAACAATTCATCATATCATCATTCATCACCCTCTTTGGAAATTAGACAAAAGTGGCACAAAAAGCAGAGTAAAATAAAACAAATCAATCAGTCTATAAGCTAAGCATCACTGTACATCGCTAAATTATGTGAGAAAGCTGGAACTGGGGGGTTGGGGGACAAAGAGTAAGAAATTGATACTGATTCTATAATGTCCACAACGTTGATAAAAAAATCATTTGCTAACTTACGCTGTACTGCAATTTGAACTTAAAATCTTGAAAGTTTCGTACACTAAAACTAAAAAAATGGCAATATTACAGCATAAGATCACAGTTGCCAAGCTGAAATTTTTAGTCGCCATGGCGACCTGGCGACTGGGATTTTTTGAGCCCTGCTGATAACCAAAGTCCTACCACATTTCAAAATTATAAGCTTTGTTCAAGTATGCTGCATCAATTAATGTAAATGTATTATCTTAAAATTTCTGATGCACTTTTTTTTGTTTCTAGGTCTACTCTTTTTATTTCTGTTAAAAGTCCATTTCTAGCATGATTTGAGGAAAATAGCCTGAAAAACCCACTGGCTTGTACTACATTCATTATTTTTAGTATTATAAGCTCTGCTAAGACTTTCCTTTACAAGTTTTCCAAAACTTTTTGACAATTGTAGAACCTCACAAGTATTTAAAGCAATAATTTACATTTTCTGAAATATTCCCCACCCGGGCCAACCCTGATACTAATACTTGATAGCTGAGGTGGAACAGTCAACCTCCATGGCAGAGTGGTTAGCATATTGTGCTACAATGGCAGGGGTCCCGGGATCGAATCCTGGCCTGGGCATGGATGTTTCTGAGTATTCATTCATCAATGTCATGAAATTATCACTCATCCCCATCTTCGCAAATTAGCCAAAAGTGCTACAAGAAGCGAAGTAAAATAAAGCAAATCAATCAATCAATCAATTGATAATACAGAGAAAATAGAGAAAATTGTGTATGAAAATTGAGAAAATAGAGAGAAGGGGGATACTACTGCTTAAACTCCTTGTCATGGCTACTTTACAGTGACGTATTTTCAGCATTGCAACCCTGCAACTTTTGTTTGTCACTGCATGCCTTCCGAGAGAGTCGTTAAAGAGTTTAATTAGGTTAGGACATTCCAGAAGTATGTTTTTGTGAGAGAAATATTATTTCTGATATTAATATTTGTTGAGATTCAAGAAGTATATTAGGGTTTTAAATTTAATGTATTAAAAAATCGAACCTGTTAATACTGAGGGGTTGGCAACGAGCCCAGCCTAGCCGCGTTTCCGAATCTTGTGCACAAGAATATAGTTCCTTAGAATAAAACAAACAAGGACATATGAAGTAAAAAAATATAGATTGAAAATAGTAAATATTGAACATTCTTTAAAATTAAAAGTATTTATTACCTCTTTTATGGTAAATGTAAGATAGAGAATGTCAAATACATTTGTTCGCTGGCCAAGCCAGCAACAAAGTTGGAGTTCACAAAGAGTCTAAGAGCAAGCTTATATTTGTCTGCTTCATTATTCAGTAGAGAAACATGGTGTCCTCTGCTAGCAGTTTGGTTGTTTCACCGGCTTGTTATTTCAAAGCACACTGGAAAGGGAAACCTTTGAATAGTCAGGCGAAACAAATTGTTTTAAATGTTTATTCGTATTTGCGGCATGCTTGTCCGGGTGAGTCTGTATGTACAAGCTATGGTGCAAGTGTTGAAAAAGCTTCATGCATGACAGGTGTTTGCGAGAGCGCTATTTTTAAAATGAAGAAGGAATTTTGGCAAACAGGAAGGGTGACAACGCCTGGGAAGAAAAGACCTCGTGCGAATGGGAAGTTAACTCGGATGGCCACAATGAATGACTTCATGAAGAGTGCAATTCGTAGGAAAGTTCACATGTTCTGGGCAATCACGAGTGATCCTGATTTACCGTCCGTATCTCCCCGAACAATGAATCATGTGCTACATGACCTGGGTTTCGTGTTTATGAAAAGAAAGCGATCTTCAGCTCCGATTGAACGAGATGAATTGTTGTCTGGCGACACCAATATCTGCGTTCAATAAAGGAGATACTGCCAAGAAAACAGAGCCATTTATTATTTGGATGAAACATGGGTTAATGCTGGACATACAGTAAACAAAACTTGAGAAGACACAACAGTGGTTTCGCACCAACAGGATTTCCTTCATGGACTCAGTGTTGGATCAAAGCAGCCATCAGGGAAAGGGAGGAGGCTCATTGTCGTTCACATCGGAAGTGACAAAGGTTTCGTGGATGGCGGTTGTTTGTTGTTTTGTGCCAAGAAAGGTGTCGGCAGGCAACTATCACCAGGAAATGAATGGACAACGTTTCAAGGAGTAGTTCGCCAGTATTTTACTGAAATTACAGCCAAACAGCATCATTGTTATGGATAATGCTCCCTACCATTCCGTTCGCCTCGAGAATCTGCTGACCAATGCATGGCGGAAAAAGGTGATATCCAGCAGTGGCTTTCGCAGAAGGCTCGCGAGCAAACAGAGCAAAACCAACACAAGTTCGCATGGACAGATTGCATGATTAAAGCTGAACTCCTGCAAGTTGTGGATGGTGTGAAAGGAATGTACCATGTACCATGTACATCTATTGCATTGTACAATGTCTAACGATGAATAAATATATTGTATTGTATTGTATTGTATTGTATAGTGGACCGAGCAGCTAGAGAAGCAGGACATTCAGTTCTTAGGTTTCCTCCATATCACTTCGAATTCAATCCCATTGAATTAGTGTGGAGTGAGGTGAAGCATTACGTTGCTTCCAACAAAAAACATTTCAAGTTGAACGAAGTGGAGTCGTTATTTCATGAGGGATTACAGCTAGTGACACCTGATAAGTGGAAAAGCTACGTTAGGCACGCAATCAATGAGGAACAAAAATTTTGGGACCTGGATAATTTGATTAACAAGATTTGGACCCACTCATAATTGAAATTGAATCAGGAACATTACGTGATGCCACTTCCTATGATGAAATTATAAGTGGAGTAGAGGAGTTACAGTCATTATAATGGTAAGTTTGCTGTTTTTATTTATTTATTTATTTATTAAAACACCATTAGGTTTATATTTATAAATGAAAGATTTCCTATGAACAAGTACGATTCAGTTGAAATGTTTTTTTCCCCCAAGTTTGTGAATTAATTCAATAACTTTCCATTACACGATATTTGTTTCACTTCCTGCTGTAAGATTCCCCTCCACATCCCCTCTCCGGATCACCTGTTAGGAGGAGCGTTTCGCAATGCTTCATCCGCCACTTCAACAACGCGAATGTGACGGAGAACATTTCCGAGCGTCTCGCGGAGTGATACAAAAGTGTAGTTCATGTGAAAGCATACGTCACTATAGTAAGCATGACAAAGAGTTTAGGTGTATTAGTTTTATTACAAATGTAAAAAAAGTAGACAGGCTGGCTGACTGTCATGCACAAGACCCAGGTTCGAATCTTGGGGGTGGGTGATCTAAGGTTTTTCCAGTCTTGTCCCTGGATAAAGCAGCTCTGAAACTCACCCAACCTCAAATCAATGGGTCCTGGGGGGGTAAAGGCAGACGGGGTCCTACATACGCTTATCTCTGACCACACGTCTCAAAAAATTACAATACAAGGGAAAAGGTTAGAATATTCAAAAAGTTACACAATAGAATGTAGGGATACATGCAGGGGCGGCTGCTCATAAGGACGATATGGATGCTGCACTGCCGTGTCTAACCACAAGTGAACAAACATTACATTAACATTTATATATTAGCTTTTACATTGTCTGAATTGCAAATATTCCATTGCTTAAAGATCGTTGGTTAGTCGGTTCTGTATTCAATCTTCCGCGACAATTGCGAAGTTTGTACGCCAACGTGCGGGGGAATAAGGAACTTCGAGAGAAATGTGGCGGGGCGCCGTCCTCCCACTTTACGAGACTTTGAGCATTCTCAGGCGCGGCCGCGAGGGGTAAGAGGCGATGGAACTGGCTGAATAACACGCGCGGGATCTGTGGCTGGGAGGACGGAGGGTTTGTCATCCGAAACCCACCCCTAGGCCCTCTCTCCGGAGGAAGAGCACTCACAAAGAACACACATACCCATGCCGGGATTCGAACCCAGGAGCTGTGGCTTTGTAATGTGGTATGCTAGCCACGGAAGTCGGCTATAGATTCTTGTTACACGCAAAATTATCATATATATGCGGTGTATTTTTTCTGAGTTTAGTGAAAAGTACATTTGGATTACAATGATGTGGAGTACATCATGTAGATTTAATTAGATGTTTTGATTAGCACGTTTGAAAAAAATCCTGATAATGTGACAAGACGGACGTTAAATAAATTAGAAACTCGTCATCTAAACTCACCAAGAGCCGCTACAGGAACCTGTGAACTAAAAAATTCTTCAAATTTGGCAAAATTGTCTGGCAACCCCGAAGCAATAAAACGACCGGATTGGAAAAGTATTGACACTTGTTGTTTCTTAGTTTTCGATGGAAAAGTGAAGCTTTTTCGGTATTTGTGTGCTGTAGTTGTGAGTTTGTTGCCGTCGCGATGAACAGTGTGGAGAAATTGTTGGTGCGAAGTTTTTCTACCAGAAGTCTGTAGAAGTCTGGATGAAAAAATAAACACAAAAAAACCTAGGCCGAATTTGACTCTAGAACAAGTGTCAAAGAAGGGAGGCCGTGAGTTCACTCGCAAATTTCGCGTTGAAGGACAAAAACATTAATTACAAACATGTCTGAAGAAGATTTCTGGTAAGTTTGAAGTTTTTACTGTAGAGCTTCTGGTAACGCAGATATCACCTATCCAGTGAGATATTTATTTTGGTGCCCTATTTCACATATCAATTAGTCATGTTGGACAGGAAACTTTTTCTGTGTAACTTTTTTACTAGAAATTTTCACGATCAATGCACGTAAATTTTCATCATTGTGCTTATCAAGTTGTGTAAAAATTAATATCCTTTCTTCTGAATTTTCCCCTCTGTTAAATGACTAAATCTGTTAGAATTCTATTTCTTCATATTACTGTTAAATAATTATTAATTTATTATAATATGTGCATACGTGTAAAACATGATATTCGGTAAACACGAATTTATCAATTTCTTATCCCGTTGGCTGTTATACGAAATTCATCTAAATACTGGAAGCATGACTAAAAATAACCAATTGCACAACCACAATACAAGGTGGAAAGATAATTATTACCAGAACCAACACAGACTCAATATCTCAAAACAATCACCAATGAATGCCGGAAAAATATTCTACAACCAGCTGCCTCATGACATAAAACTGATATCTCCAAAAGATAAACAAATACAAACAATAAAAAAATATTTGACAGAGAGAGCTCTCTACAGTATCAGAGAATTTATGGAACAAGACAATACAAGGCCAAAGTACTAAAAAATATGTATTTTAATTGTATTCTTATTTCAATCATGCAACAATGATAATGTGTTTTTATTTTTATTGTAGTGTAATGAAGTGTATTTTTTAATTTTTACTTTGGTGTAGTGATGTAATGTACTACACAATGTTTCTTCTTTTTTGTTATGATGTAGTTAACTAATTAATATTTCATTATGTATCTTGACATTTTCCATGCCCTTTTAATCAAGGGTCAACGGAAGAAAAATAAAATTCAAATTCAAATTCAAATTCACACCACCTCCAAAATCGCTGAGATCAAGAATATGTCGGCCCTATCCCATATTCCCTGAATGTGTCATCATGGTGCGGCACTATATGCATGGGTAACTTTACCTTTACCTACTATACATCATACGGTAGCTGCACACACACTTTTAAATCTGCTTCAATACAGTTTGTTCACAATTGTGTTTCCCATTACTTTTGTGGATGTTTCAAATTTAAATATCTCCTCCGTGTATTAACCATGCCAAAATTATAAGGCTGACATATTTAATACACTGCAGTTTTTCGGGGCTTGACCAAAATGCGTTGCTTAAGACTTTAAGAGCTCTATACCTAACCTACAACGAGAAATTTCTTTGTGACCACCCAGTAGCGTACGCAGGATTTCATCAAGGGGGGTGTTATCTCGAAAACTTTCTACAAATTCACATTACCATTGTTTTATTATACTTTAATTAATTAATAATAATAAATTAATTAATAATTCTTATAATTAATTAATTAGTTTAATTACTACTAATGCAGCTGCTATTTATGAAAGAAATAGAACAAAATTACAATTCTTTTGTTTCAAAATAATTGTCTAGTCAACGGTTATTTGTATATGATAAGTGAGACATTTTAAGTGTGAAGAAAATCCATAAAAACAAGCAAATATATTAAATTTATTGAAATAATCGAAATATGAAACTCATTCAAGGAGCCGCGCTTGTCTAGTCTGACAACTTCGTGGGATATCCGGGTTCGATTCCCGGAATTGGTTGGAATTTATCCAGCCTTGTCTCCGCACCCAGCCTATGGGTATCTGAGAGCAACCTTGGGGGATGAAGGCTGCCGGAGCATGGTGCTGATCACATCACCTGCAAAATAGTTCGAGATCAAGAATCTTTGGGGCCCACCACACCACTATGTGTGACTTCATGGCACGGTGCTATATACACGGGGGAATTTACATTACCTTTACCTATGGAACTCACCCAGGGTGATGATGAAGCGCGAGAATACATGTTGCTAAATTCCACTGAGTCTATGTTTTCGTTGTAAAGTAAGTTTATAGACATTCCAACACATTTATCCCTTCTAGGTGATTCACAAAAGACTTCTTCGACATTATTTAATGATGTGGATGTAGACTCAGCATCACTTGAGAGTTCACAAGGGGATGTGAAATCAGTACCGGGAAGAACGTTTGCAATAAGGACGAAGCAAGGAATTTTTACAATTCTCGCAAGAGTCACTGCGCGACTTTTTGCAAAAGAAAATTGCAAAATTGAACTTTGCGGCCACTTAGATTGTGTTTGGAATGTTGTGTTTTTCTTCATGCTGCATGGGAATAATAATCCAAATTATTATTATTATTATTATTATTATTATTATTATTATTACTGTCGCAGATCTTTGACTGTGATAAATTAGCCATTTTTAATTTTTTCTACAGCATTTTCCATAATATTTCAAGAGCTCAAGGGGGGGTTTAAACCCGGTAACCCCCCCCTTGCGTACGCCACTGTGACCACCACAGTTGACGACGATGTTCAACACGGTGTCCGATGGCATGGCATGGCATGGCATGGCACAAATCTGACGTTTTGAAGTTGAGTGTCAAGCTGTTTTAGCCCTTGACTCTATGAAAATTGTATAAATGAAGTGTGTGTGGAATTAATGAAAAGTGCCTGTGGCTATACGTGGATCTTGTGTGTGCAACTGTCGCAACACAAGGAATGCTTCATATGGAAATTGTGTTTCATGGCCGTGGCATTGCATATGTGTGTCTGAAGAGATTCGCTGTTCCCATAAGTTTTATTTCCGGATTTGTATGTCTCGGCAGTGTTTGCCAGAATTTTTGGTGAGCGGCTCGAAGCTGCTGGATCACTCGAGTTAATTCCAGATCCTCTAAAACTTGGGTGCTGCGTGTATACATGTCGTTGCCTGAGATGATCCGAGCTGCTTTGCTTTGCACCCGTTCCAGTCGTTTAAGATGTGAATAGGCGGCATGCTGCCAGGCTGGGCCCGCGTAAGTCAAAGTTGGAATGATGTACATCTGGAGTAGATGCAGCCTTGTCTGTAGTGTGAATTCCGGACATGTAAACATAACGAAAAGTGTGAAGACTTTTCGTAGTCCTCTGTTGGCCACATGTGAGAGGCAAACGTGAGTCCTCGATCTAGGGTGACCCCCAGATACTTGACTTTGTCTTCATGTGGCACTGCTTGTCCGTGGTATGAAAGTTGTCTGAGTTCATACTTTCTTCTTTTTGTGTGGATGACACATACACTTTTCGCGGCGTTCACCTTCAGACAACATTTGCGAGCCCACGCTTGGAACTCATCGAGTTTTTGTTGGAGATAGCGGTAGCATAAGGCTATTCGACGACTGGCTGAAAAGAATGTGGTATCGTCAGCGTACGTGGCTTGGAAACATCTCTCTGATGTTGGGACATCTGCTGTATATAGCGTGTACAAAAGTGGAGAAAGTACTGCTCCCTGAGGTACACCTGCTAATATGAGCCGGGTTTGGGACGTTGCCCCTGAGAAGGAGACAAAGAAACTGCGTTTGCTCAGGTAAGATTGGAGGAGTCGGACATAGCAATCCGGGAAACCCTGCCGTAATAGTTTATATATGAGACCAGAGTGCCAGACTCGGTCAAAAGCCTTGCTTATATCTAGGTAAAGCCGTATTGCGAACTGTTTTCTATTGAATGCCATTGTGATGTAGTCTACCACACGGACCAGCTGAGAGGTGGTACTGTGGTAGGCTCTAAAACCAAATTGGTGGTGTGGTAGGAGCGAGGAAGTTTCTACGTGTGTCATGAGTCTTGAGAGAAATACTCTTTCGAAGAGTTTCCCAAGGTGTGAAAGGAGACTTATTGGCCTATAATTTTACGGTTTGAGAGTACTCTTTCCAGGTTTGAGCAACCTTTGCCTTCTTCCATGCAGTGGGAAAGTAGCCTAGTTGTAGGATGGCATTGAATATGTATGTAATGTATACAAGTAATTTGCGAGTGGGATGTCGCAGCAGTTCGGGTCATATACCATCTGGCCCGGGAGCCTTGTTTTTAGGCAATCTTCGGATTTGGCGTTCTACCTCTGCAGGTGACGTCAACTTTGGCATGTGCTCCATTTGTCTGGTAGTGAAAGTGCGTATTGCCCTGTTTACATGTGCGATTGTATGCTCATCTGATGGATCTTCATTTGAAGTGAATTGTTCCTCGAGAGCATTTGCAAAGACTTCAACCTGATCTTGTGGTTCATGTAACAGTCCGGTTGATCCTTCTATGACTCTGATGTGTGATGAGTCCTTGGGACGAAGAAATGCCCTGGTATATTTCCATATACGCTGAACATTCATTGAGAGGCCACTGAGTGTGTCATTCCAGTGATGTGCAGTTTCTTTTTGGATGAGGGTTTTGACCTTGGAGCAGAGAGAGTTCCAAAGAGTTTTAAATGTGGGACTCCTTGTGTGTTGCCACCTTCGTCTCGCCCACCGCTTTAACTGAAAGTACATTTGGAGACGAAGACTGCCTGTCTTTTGTGACGATCGGTGTAGCTGTGTTACTTTTGTGCTTTCTGCCTCAGCTTTGAGCAGAGAGTGGGTGAGATGTGATACTGACTGATCGATTTGCTGGGGTGTCTGAGGCCTGCCATGAAGATAGAGAAGAGAGTTCACATTCCCTCTGAATTTATCCCAATTTGTCTCGTACCTTAGAAGGGGTCTTACTCCTTGTGTAAGAGTACGGTGGAAGCAGGGTTGGCATGTTTAAAACAAAAGTGTTTAAAACACTTTGTTTTAAACGTTTAAAACACACGGCTTTGTTTTTTTTACAAATGTTTTAAACGTTTAAAACAATCTGTTTTAAACATGTTTTTTTTACAAGTGTTTAAAACACATTTTGGTGGTAGATATTTTATAGTCTGTGATAATTTTTTTGTTTGGCAACCCTGTTTTTCATTGAATCTGTGTCAATTAATCCGTTCTTTACAGGTCTCACTTATCGCACAACACTTGAGCAACCTTATGTTCTGACGTCACGGGAGAAAGCGTTATAATTTTAGGCTAAATGCCTATGTTGTTAGGTTAGGCAGGCTAGCAATGTATGCACAAGGTAGCAAGATTGTTGTGCGACAAGAAAGACCCGTGCTTTACTGTAGAAATCGAAACCTCTCAGTTCCTTGTTTCGTATCGTCCTGTAAGTTTGAGACTGGTGGAAGCTTGAAATGGAAACTAATATCTAAATACACAATGCGTGATTTTGATCGTGACGTGATTTTTTTTCTTTTGCGATACGATTCATTGGTTTGTATAACTGAATGAAGCGCAGATGCTTACTTTTGGAAACATAATTTTGTACTTTGAAAAAAATCATCTGGAGAATCTATTATGACACTGCAGGTTGTTTTCTGCTATATAAACTGTTCAGGCAGCAGGAAATATTTCACCGTGATTTTTTCAGGACGAGGATAGGAATTCTATAATATTTAGTTTCTTGAAATTTAGATGAATATAAATCCTAACCTACTTCAGTAGTGGCGGAAAAAGGGGGGCTATTACCCACAACTTTTGTCCCTGCAGTCACGGCCGCCGACTTGTCAAAATTATTGGGGGGGGCTCTGATCACTGAAATAAATTATTGAATGACTCACTCTCTCCCTTTTTTAAGTTTTGGCCACAGTGTTCGGAATCTCATAAAAGTCCGATCCGGACTTCGGGAAATGATTTCCCGAATTTTCGGGATCCCGTGCAGTCGGGAAATAACGAATGCTCATTTGAAAATGTCGTTATTTCTCGACGTTTTCTGCATTGTCAATTTCTGGAACTTACCGTAAATTGTTAGTTTTTAATCCAGAAATCACTTAAAGTGAAAATGACGTGTATAATTCGAGATTTTCAGAGCTTCGGGAAATTTTGAACATTTCCCGACTCAGTAGGGAAATTGAAAATTTTTCCCGTCCCGCACACCCCTAATAAAAGCCCATGAATTCCTCAAAAATGTCATTTTTTTATTCACAGTTCGAATGCAGAATATTAATTGTCCACGGTTGGATATGTCACAAGTTTCGTGAACCATAATAGCAAAATATTCCCGACTTTTATTATCTGCTACCACGGAGCGCAAAACAGATCTCCCTAATATATCAATGATCTCGTTCTGAATGTCATGCGAGAGCCATTTGTAGCCCGAACGTCCCATCCACTACCCTAGTTCATGCACATCGTCTTTTAAAACTCATGTTTAGTAAAAATTTTAACAATACTCATAATTACATACTTAGTATATACTAGTAATAAATCATGCGTTTTGCTGTCTCTGGTCATAGCCTCCCCAAAGTTGATGGTTTAGCGGTTTTAGTCCACCAAAGTTGATGGTGTAGAAAATTTTAAATGTGTATTAAAAGTTAAGTTCATGTGGCACAGTTCAGATTAAACTTTACAAGAGAAGCAAAATAATACATTAGATCCTCTTAAGCAAAATTATTTGGGTGGCTCTGCCCCCACATTGTTAATATTGGGGGGCTCGACCCCCCCCCCTTAAGCCCCATGGAGTCGGCGCCTATACCTGCAGTAGAGGTGTGCGAGATCCCGAAAAGTCGGGACCGGGATCGGGAAAGAAAATTTCCGTCCCGATCCTGACTTTCCGACGTTTTGGGATCCCAAGCAGTCTGGAAATTCCGAATGGTCATTTTAAAACGTCGTCAATTCTAGACATTCTCTGCATTGTGGTTTTGTACCAGAAGTGCAAAAACAAGCACTTAAGATGGAAATTACATGTAGAATTCGAGATTTCAAGAGCTTTGGGAAATTTCGAACACATCCCGTCCCGAAAATTTTCCGACTTTTTCGGGAAATTGAGAATTATCCCCGTCCCGACCAAAAAAATTCTGTACCCCACACCCCTACCCTGCAGTATGGTAAACCTTATCTCCAAAGGTAAATAAACTGTCCTTGTCGCCATTGTACTCATAAAAATGAGTATTTTTTCTCTTTAACGACTTTAACTATAATTTACTGGGAAAAGGTTGAATTTGTTTTGTTTAAAACATGTTTTTTTAACTCATGTTTAAAACTATGTTTAAAACAAAAAAACATGTTTTAAACAAAAAAAACAGTTTGTTTTGTTCTTTTTTAAAAAAACACAAATTTTGCCAACCCTGGAACTTGGAACATAACAGGAACATAACAGTATCATGGTCTGAATCCAAAGCAGAGATTATGTACGGGTCTGTGAAGAGTGGCACCCCTTTACTCATGACTATGTCTAGCACGTCAGGCCTGCCACCCATCTTCGGATAGTGAATGGTTTCCCGGGGTGCTTGTATAGTTAATGTGGATCGATGTATGTAGTCATGCAGTAGGTCACCTGCATTATTAGGATACCGTGAATGCCAGGATGAATGCTTGGCATTGAGATCTCTGGCAAGACCACTTTATTGCCTAGTTTACTTATGTTGTCATAATCATCTGGTACAAGTCCCGCAGCAGGAGATCTGTATCCAGCCACGAGAATGAGTGAATCTCCGGGAGTTAGAATGCGCACAGCTAGCGCTTCTAGACTGTACAAAGGTGGTACACGTACTTGCTGAGATGGAAAGTCCCTTTTTACTACTACTAATCATCCGCCTCTCGGCCTTCCAATTCTATCCAGTCGGTATATGAGATAGTTGGGCAGTTTCCAGTCTTTGACTGTGTGGGAGAAGTGTCTTTCACTGATCAGTGCTACATCTACTTTGTTATGTTGAAGAAAGTGGGTGAGGGTATGTCTCTGCCCTCTTAACCCATCTGCGTTCCACGCCATGATGGTAAGTGAGTGGTGAATTTTCGACTGACTAGAAACAGCCATCTTAAATCATTTCTACAATGGTATCGATATATGTGGCTGCTTTTGTGGCTGTGTCTGTAGCAGAGGTAAGACGAGCAATACCTCTTTTAACATGTGGTATTATTTTGCTTAGATTCATTCCTTTGAAGAACTCAAAAATGAGTTTAATGTCTGAGGCTGATGTGTCATCCCGAGTGGATTTTGATATATTTGTTGTGGAGGGGGTCTCTTTGGTGATGATTTTGGTTGGGGTGTGTCTGGACGGAGAGGCTGCGCCTGCGTATGTTGGCGAGGTTTGTTGTGAAGAAGTGGTTTCTGCAGAAGTTGCAGGTGTTTGTTGAGAAGTGATGATTTGGGGAGATTTTTGGGTCTTCTTGATGGTGGAAGTTTGAGCGTCCGTGTAGGCTTTGAACACTGGACATCCTCTGAAGTTTGCGGGGTGATCACCCTGGCAGTTGGCACATTTGGGTGGGGTAGTGTTGTCTGTTTTGAGACAAGCCCTTGTCAAGGGTCCTTGTCCGCATTTGAGGCAGCGGGGCAGTGCTTTACATTGGGTTTGACCATCTCCCATTCGCTGACAGCGATAACACTGTAGTGTGGTGGGTGGTTTGTATACCTGTACTTTAATTCTGTAGTCAAGAAGATATTCTTCTTTGTATATTTCATGAGTGGTGGAGTTTCTTGAAAGCGACACCAGAAAGAGTGGCATCAACACTCGTTCATTTGAGTCCTTCTTTCTGCGAGACATTTGGTGAACTGATAATGGTTTATAGTTCTTGACTTTCAGGTCCTGCTCCATGTCGGCCAGACACGTATCGATGGGTAATTTTCGTATTACCACCTTCACAGGCCGTTCACTGCGAATGATGCCGGTGGCATATTCTCGTTTAGTCTGGTCGCAAAATGCAATTATTTTATCATAATCTGCCTTGGTTGATACTTGGAAGGTGACCTTCTCTCTATTGTGCTGTATGTGAGGAGGTTGACTAAGCGTCTTGCTTAAAGTAGAGGTGAAGGCGTAAGTTTCCTTAATTCCGAACACGGAAATAGGTGGAGGCCTTGGGACTTTCTTAGGTTGAGTTGTTTGAGGTGGTTCCCTTACCTCTTCTTGGGGGATCTCCATGTCACCTGAGGGATCTTGTGCCAGGGGCGCAAATGTATTTGAAGTTGGGACGTCAGTTGATAACTGCATGTTTTTTTTTTTTGTAGTTTTGTTGGATGTCTCCCTCTGATTGACACTGAATGCCCTGAGCCGTCAAAGCCTCCTGATGCGTGTGCTACACCGTTCACAGTAATGCACGCCGATAAAGCATAGCAGAGTTAGAATAATCTGTATCTCAAAAGTTGGTGCCCGATAAGTGAGACCCAATATTTATGCAACTACTTTGTAGTTTATACAGCGTCATTTCCAATCATTTATTTTTTCATTTTCACACGTTTGTACATACGTACACTACTTAGTACACCGGCAGTCTGTTTTTTTTTATACAGCATATTTGCAGAAGATAACAATTAACCTTTATTTGAAATTTGGCCCAGATATGGGATGAAAAAGTAAGTGCCTTGTCGTAATTTGGTGCAGATATGCACCATGCAGCTTTAGATACAATTATCGAGGGTTTGCCACACTTATATTTGTATATTGAGGTGGGAACACTGACAGTTCTTTCCGGAACATATTTTGCAATCGTGTTTTCCAAATTCCCCCTTCCAACATGCCCATGTCACGTGTTCGAGTCCTGGGTTGACAGAGAAGCAATAAATGCTTGGTATTTATGACGCTGTTTTCGTTCAAGCTTAGATGCTGTGACTCACCAGAGATAAGGCACACGGTCGTCTTTGTTCTTGAATTTTTGGAGCTTGCTTGCAACAGGGGGTCCTGCTAAAGTGGGTGGGGGTGGGAGGGGGCGGGGTCAGATTTCTGTCACCTCTATGCTATAAATGGAATGCAGCTGGAAGCTAGGAAGAAGCATGGGCAAAACAAAGCCGGATTGAAAAGGCTCCCCCCTGAACTTTTAGGAGAGGCCTCACCAGAATCGGTCTGAGCAGTGAATGTGGAAGACTGTGTTTGGTGTTTTTCTCATTTTGTGCTTCCTGGGCTGTATTGAACTTGTGTTCCATGTGATTGTTTTTCATATGTGCTTCTGATTTTTTCGTCCTCACTTGCATCTTGTGTACTGCGAATCCATTTCTTTCCTGTTGACTCGGCTCTTTGTAGAAATATGCCCGGAAGGAAACGATTGTGCGTTAGGGAGATCGGTGAGCTATTATATGATACGGACAATAAATGTGAGAGCATGGGATCAGATGTTTATGAAGATGATGACTGATGACGATGTTGATTTGGAGGCTGTATCTGATTCTTCTTAGGATGAAAATGACGCTCCTCTCCCAACAGCATCATCATCAACTTCGTCAACCTAGGGCCCGCGCACCGCTCATGTTCAGGGTCCAACCCCTTTACCCTTTACTGGCCGGACCGGACCCAAGACATCAGATTTGACACCTGAATCTTCACCTTTTGATCCCTTCCGCCTATTCTGGATGGATACTCTTTTCGACATTCTTCTGGTAGAATTTAACAGATACTACCAGCAGTTTGTGGATAAGAATAATACGTCCAAGGTAGAGCCTCTCCCCCATCACCCTTGGAGAATTATTCCTTTTCCTTGCCCTGTGGATCTATTTTGTACACAACATGCACGACTACATGGACTCTTACTGGCAAACAAATTCCTTTCACACACCTTGGTTCAAGCATGTTATGTCACGCAACCGTTTCCGACACATCCTTACTTTCCTTCACTTCACCGACAATTCTTCTCCTCCTCAAGACAACACCGATCGACTTTGGTTGTGGAACATCTAAGACAACGTTACTTCGACTTGTATCATCCGACGGAACACGTAGCCATTCACGAGGCTATTGTTCTTTAAAAGGGAAAGGTGCTCTTCAAGCAATATATCCCAAAGAAGCACAAGCGATTTGGCATAAAGCTGTACTTGCTTTGTAATGCTTTGGTATATACTGTTCATATGTTAGTTTACCTTGGAAAGGACAGAGCTAGAGAGACTCCAACTGTGACAGCCACCCATGCCCTGGTCATGGAGCTAAGTAAGAGAGTACAAGGAATTCGTCATAAAATTTTATGGACAATTAATTTACCTCTCCCGAACTTTTTGATGATCTCGCAACAAAGGACACCCAATGTTGCGGGACTGTCAATAAGAATCGGCGTTCCATGAAGACGGGCAAGACCAAACGTGGTGACCTGGACGTACATACAAAAGGGGACCTGACAGCTATACGTTGGCGCGACAAACGTGACGTCCTTGTGTTGACAAATTTCCACACACCCCCCGCACAAGGAAACTTCACTGACGACCACGGCATCCAGTTGAAGCCCCAGATCATAATAGACTACAACAAACATATGGGTTACGTGGATAAGGCAGACAGAATCACGTGTACATACCTGATTGACAGATGGACGATAAAGTGGACCAACAAACTGTTTTTCTATCTCCAGAACCAAAGTATCCTCAATGCATATATCCTCCTCAACAAGGTCTCCCGGAGTCGCAGACTTCGAGACTTCCGGATAGCTTTGTACGAAGAGCTTGTTCAGCGGGAATTTTTGTAGCATGCTGGTCGTTCTTGACCTTTGCTTGCTGATTATCCACCTCCCCAGATGGTAAGATTGGAAGCTTCTGCTAACAAGCATTGGCCTAGAAAGACTAGTAACCGCATGAGATGCAAAGTGTGTTATAAGAAAAAAGTTCACCGCCAGTCATACATTCAGTGCGAGGAGTATAGAGTCCACCTGTGCCTTGATCCCTGTTTCAAGGAGTTCCACACGACACAATAGATGGTGAGTACCTATTTATATAACCCTATTTTTTTTCCTGTTATATCTTACTAACTACCCCTCGCTCATATCTCTTTTTCGAACGGTTTGCCAAATAATGGGCCCGTTCCGAAAGTCGCACGAGTTTAACGCGTTAAACGAGTTATGGCAACTGGCAGTTCCATAAGTGCATCCGTGCGTTTCGTGAGGTTCAAATTTACCAAACGCACGAGCCAGGAGGTTGGTTTGTTCAGTGAGAATCGTCTGCTGCCTGCAGACAACGCGGGTGCATGATGGCTTCAAACTGCACCAGTTCGGAAATTATATTATAATTTTAACAGAGAGCGTTATGAAGCAACATGCACAAGATGAGTGTGCCTCAACTGTTCTTACAATGTGATTGAAATGAGTAACAGTATCCGCAGTAGAGTTTATTTCTGTCAGAAGGAAATGCCTTCCGCTGGACGCCATGTGGAAATATTTTATAAACAAAACTCTGCGCCTGCGCTTTCGTCTAGAGCGCCCCATAAGTCTGTAAAATAACTGGTTTCACCAGATTCACGAGCCCAGTTACTTTCGTTCGATTCGTTCGTTTCGTTATGACTTTCGGAACGCACCCATTGTAACCCAACATATTATTTTAGTCATTGCATTGTTCCACATATTGCGACTTATTTCACTTTGTATGGTAGCTAGGAACATGAAACAAGTTTCATTCTGTTGCGACATGTGAATTCGTTGAAAAAAAGGCAAAAGTTCAGGTTTTCTTCCCAAAATAGCAGGAAAAGAGGGAGCAAACTCCACATTTTTATGTTTTTTCATTGACATTCGGGGGATGCGGCCCCCGCCCGTAACCCCCCTCCCCCGTTGGGGCTTCCAAATTTTACAGTTGCATAACGGTTGCATGCGCTGATGTTCTAGCTGCAAAACAAAAGTTATCCGAAGTAGATTGGTCCCATAGTGTCCGAGTGATAACAATTTTATGAGTAATATGCAAATTGGCCATTTTTTGTAAAAAAACAGAGATTTACATTTTGGCTCATTATTCAAATTGTATTGCACCCACAAACATGAAACAAGTTTCATTCTGTTCCGAAAGGTCCATTCGTTGAAAAAAAGGCAAAAGTTCGGGTTTTCTTCCCAAAATAAGGTGCGTTGCAAAATGATGAGAACGCTGTGGGAAAGTGTACAAAGTAACGAAAATAACAGTACGAACATATAATCAATGGTTATATTATTACAGAAAGAGCACACAAATCGTTCTGAAAAGTATCAGGCATGTGACAACAAGGGCAATATGTACAGTTTAGAAAAAAAGACAAAACAGGCCACTCCGACCTTTGCAAAATGATACGAACACTATCACTTATTAGCCAATAAAGGAACCTTGTCGGTGCACAATACGGAAAACTCTATCACACATGTTATCCACGAGTGTTTGCAACAGAGTAACATCGAGATCGTTCCATGCAGCAACAATTCGCGATTAAAATTACCACCTGAGCGCTAGTGTTGCTTCCAATATGGTCGCTCTAAGTAGGATAAATATTTGTTTACATTTAGCAGTAGTACAAAATAGCAGCGTGTTGTCATGATGGTATGGTAGAAAACGTTTAAATTACGCATTAATTTTAATTATTGCGAATGCGATGTGAATTCCAGGTACTTTAACAAACGTGAAGCTGTACTAAGAACGAAGCATTTAATTATAATAGGCAACAATAACACGGAAAATGCAGACGAAACTATGTATACGCACTGGTTGTCTAAAGCAGTGCTGTATCATCTGCACGTCATGTTGTAACTGGGGTTCTCGGAAATTTGAAAATAAAGAAATTGAAATTGACCTGTACTTGAAGAGCTGGGACAGGAGAAAATTGCGAACATATCGTTGCAGTTTTTTCGCGAAAGAGAAAGGCTGGTTTAATAATAATATTCAGGATTTCATGACCAGGCTATACTCACTGAAAAGGACATCGTACTGAATGAAACAGTTTCTGGTTACATTTGACATTAATTCATTCTCATACTATTTTCATCTTCTCTTTTAATCGACTTGCACCTGTTCCAAATTTCACACATACGTAATACCGGTAATACATGGATGCATTGGGTAAGACGCTTCATGATTTTTCGGGGGGAAAAAGCAGCTCTATTTATAAAGTACAATTTAGAACTTTATTTTCATGGTAATATATATTTATCTCTCGAAAAATAAAGTAAGCAGACTCGTGCAATCTTCGTAATTTTCTTTGCCGAATTACAGTGTTATATCCCCCATACCAATCCTCTGTCAATTGCGTTTTCCCTGATTTAGTAACAAATTTCATTTTGTTGATTCCACGGGGTGGAAACACACGAAAACGTTTAATTTGTTCTGACCCATAATTTAGAGCAAAAAGAAAAAAAACTGAACAGTAGACCTTACTCTCTCGCATATTCCCCATGCTTTAAATGACTTCAACACAACGTATCCTACTTAGAGTACTTCCTGGAAATCCCACCAGATGGCATATCGGTTAATTTTAATCGCGAAGAGCATGTCGTAGATCGTGGATGTTGTCATACTGGGTACCATTGGCGTATACAGCTCGGCAAAGAATACCCCAAAGGTTCTCCATAGGATTAACGTCTGGAGAATTAGCAGGCCAAGCCATTGCAAAGACGTTCTTCTCCAGAAACCACATTACAGTGGATTCAGCAGTGTGTATTGTGGCGTTGTCTTGTTGGAACACCCATGGGGTGTCAGCTATGTGTGCAGCAAAAGGCAATAGGTTGTCCTCCAGTATGGTTTGGTATGCTGGTGCATTCAGACGATCCGTAGGAAATGCTAGGTTGGTGGTTCCATGATATCCGAAGCCACCCCACACCATTAGAGACTGCCCTCCTTGCTGTCGCTTGGAGAAGATCCGTTCCTCTTTGCGTAGATAATACCGCCAGCCATCTGGACCGTCTAAATTGAATTTTTTTCTCGTCGCTGAAGATGACACGCCGCCATTCCTCCTTCCACGTCACGTAAGTCCTGGCCCAGTCGACTCGCCGATCTTTATGTTGTGCAGTGAGTCGCGGCTGTACCTTGGCTTTGCGATAGAGAAGACCGTTTGACAGTCCTGCAGAGCGTGGATTTATGTACACGCATATTCGGATCGCGAGACAACTGTCCAAGTGATGTGTTCCCAGCTGCCAACTTCCTCACAACAGAACGTTCCTGCCGCGGCGTTAATTTTCGCGGCCTTCCCGGCGCTTTCTTTATACCATATTGTTCCCTTAATCGCAGATAATTGTTCACCACACACGCACTCCGCCCAAGCCGACGTGCGATCACATTCGCAGCCACTCCCTCTTCTTTATAAGCCAATATCTGGCCTTTTCCACGGCCCATTCAACTACACTTGTCCGCACGACTTCCTCGTCACCTTTCCTGGGCAAATCACTGTTAACAACTGTCTGCCGTTGGTGTGTTCTGAGACGTGTTCATTCGCTGCCTCTGGTGTCACGGGAAAGACGTTAACTGGCTCCGTTCTTATCATTTTGCAACACTCGGCCGACCTCATGTGTCATGTTTTCGTACTTGCTCGTACATACACCCGTCTGCGCGAACAGTAACTGCTTTCGTATAATACACACGTCTATCTGTGTCCGTGGCCATCGTTTTTATTTTCCGTTTGCTTTTTGTTTTCCCCATTTCGCTATCTGCGGTACCGTTCTTATCATTTTGCAACGCGCCTTAGCTGGAGAAGAGGGGCAAACTAAACATTTTTATGTTTTTTTCATTGACATTCGATGGATGCGACCCCCGCCCGTAACCCCCCCCCCCCGCGGTTGGGGCTTCCAAATTTTACAAGGTTGCATGCTGGTGTTCTAGCTGCAAAACAAAAGTTATCCGAAGTAGATGGGTCCCATAGTGCCAGAGTTATTACGATTTTTCTCTATGAAGTATACAAATTTAAATTTCGCGCTAAAAAGGCTCTGCGACACTGGGCTTACTTTCGTCAGACCCGCGCGGCGTACTAAAGGTCAATGATAAGAGAACTAAACATAACGTAGAAAAAACCAAACAACGAAGAAAACCCGCATTGACGTCGACGACGGTGTTCAATACCATGTGCAATAAGTGCAACCCATAAATATTAGCTACAAAGTGCTACAAATAGTCCGGTACCAGGTTTGTTCACTTTGCACAATGCAAAGTTCAAGAATTGAAACAAAACGAAGCAGGTGAAAAATTTCCGTACGAGCATTAGCAATTAAATCCTATTCCTTAAAAAGACGAAGGATGCAAGAAGAAGAAAAATAATGATTTACTTTACACATTCTATTGTACTCCATTACAAGAGACGTATCCTCGACTAGAAGAAACACAATGAAAATATAACAGATTTTCCTCGGTATACCTGATATGAACTGTTAAGCATTTAAAAATGAATGTATACTGATGATTAAGGTTTTGACTTTGCATCGTTACTTGATATCTTATTATAATTGATTAATCATGATCTGGGTGTGGTTTTTTCATGAAGGACAATTTGCTTGACAATCACCGGCTCGCTACATGTTTATGCTATGAATCGTGGAAGCGGAATTTACCCGAATACGCGCGAAAAGAAATGAAACAAATGCAAATGTTTGTAGAGGTGGCTTCTGTGCTGAAGTAGTTGGTTGAGTGTTGAGAGAACGTAAAGGGATAATAATTCAGAGATTCTGTTGCTGAATTTGGTTTGTAACCTCTATCTTTAGGTTTTTGGAGACTGGAAATTTGCAGAATGGAAGACAATTGTAACAAAAATGAAAACCAGACCCCTTCAGAAAAGAGTTCACCTTCCAAGAAAGAAGTGTAAGCATCTTACGTATGATTTCTTTCGAGTATATCTGTGGGAAACAGATTGTTACAGTTAGTGTATTTATGAAGTTTATTTTGTTTGATGTATGTCTAAAAATTTCATTACTTATGCCATAATGAAACTTTGGTTTCCTCGATATTGGGTTGGAATGACATTTTTACTTTTTTTTTTTTTAGTGTATTGTTGTTTAACCTTGTAGCAAAACTTTCATTGCTGGATATTAGGCGCCGAACCATCATATATTATGGTACCAGTTTCATAGATCGGAGACACATTAAAATCGCATAATTTGTATTTGGCATGGTTCGTACTTAGCAATTGTGTATTGCGGAACATAGTTCAAGGTGCCATTATGCTTTTTACACGAAAACAAAAGCAATTTTTCTCATTCTGAGTGCTTTTTTTTATTCCTTTCTTCGCTTCCGGAACACGCAATGTGGCGGGCACATCTTGACTCAAGTTGTGGGTGTGCAGTGTTTCAAACTTCTTCACCAAAAAATACCTACTATCGTGTTCGTCACCGGTTGAAATTATATATTATGCACGGATTGCCCGGGTAGTTGATGGATAGCCTCACGAACCATATGCAGATAGCCCCACAAACCATTCATGGATAGCCCCATGAATCATTATGCACGGTAGCTGACCGATAGCCACACGAACCATTTCCGATAAGGTTAGGTTTGGTTACGTTAGGCAAGCATAGCAAAAAAAGGGGGGTTTGAAATACTGACAGGGGACGAAATTAGTATCTATTGTCGACATATCTACTAATTATTGTTTGTTCTTTTCTCGCTTCCTGAACACGCAAAATGGCAGGCAAATCTTGACTAGCATTGTGTTTCAAATGGCAAAGCAGTGTTTCAACCTTCTTAACAGAAAAATTCCCACATAGCCCCAAATACCATTCCGGATAATATGAACATCCACGAATTGCCCCAAAAAACATTCCAGCATAGCCCGAAAAACCATTCATGCATAGCCCCCAAAACCATTCACGCATAGCCCCAAAAACCATTCTGGATCATATAACCATCCACAAATAACCCCCAAAACCATTCACGATAGCCCCACGCACCATCACATTAAGGTTAGGTTAGGTTGCTTTAGGTTGGACAAAATAGTTATAAAACTGTGTGTTTGGAAATATTTACCGGGGGATTACGCCATCAGATGCTCGCAACATCCAGTTCAAGTACATGGATGGAATGCAAGAACAGCTTTCGTGCATCGGACGGACATTATTATAGAAAAATACATGAATTAGCGGGTCAAATACATTGAAAAATGCGAGAAAACGCTTCTACAACCTTCCAAAATTACACAGAAACTCAATTCCGCAAGTACTTTCTCCTGTACATTTGAAGAAATCTGATTCCCGGCTTTGATAGTTTTACCGTAGTTTCTTGTGTAAAATTGAAGAAATGTGTCTCCGATGTATGAAACTGTTACCGAACTATTGTTATTGTGCTGTTAAAACTTAGGACTCAAGTTTTATCTATTTCAATTTGCGAGGATACGGAAAAGGAATAGATTTTTTATTGCTGGCCCCCATGGTGGAGTGGTTATCACATCGTGCTATGAAGCCAGGGGTCCCACGTTCGAATCCCAGCCCACTCATGGGTGTTTGTGAGTGTCCGATCATCATATCATCTTTCATCCCCATCTTCACAATTAGCCAAAAGTGGCAGGAAAGCAAATTAGGTAAATTTCTCGTATCGGACAAACGGATTTCTTCAAATTTACAGGAGAAATTACTTACTGAATGCAGTTTCTTTAGACTTGTGGAAGTTCGGGGAAGTGTTTTCTCGCATCGTTCATTGAATTTTGCAGGTAAATAATCTATTTTTCCATATAAATGTGTGACCGATGCACGAAAGCTCTTGCATCCATTTACTTCCAGGTGGATGTAGCCTGTGTGTGATGACGTAATCCCAGTCAGTGTTTCCAAACACGTGTTTTTGTAACTGAAGAAGATACGTTTCCGCAAATGGTTCGTGGGGCTATGTGTCAATGGTTCATGGGGCTATGTGTCAATGGCTCGTGGGGCTATGCGTCAATGGTTCGTGGGGCTATGCGAGAATGGTGTGTGGGGCTACGCATATTTTTTTCGAAACCAATTTTTAACTATTGTAACCTATAGTGACCCTACCTAACCTAACCTTACCGGGAATGGTTCTTGGGGCTATGTATGAATGGTTCGTGGGGCTATGTGTCAATGGTTCGTGGGACTACGTAGGTATTTTTGGGTGCAGTGGGGTGGAAACACTGCATGCCGAGTACGGTAGTGAAACTGTGACCGCCATTTTGCGTGTTACCGAAGGCAAAAAGAAACGAAGTAAACTGACTCGATATGTCGCAAATAGAGCTTATTTCCATGAAATAAGTCAAATGCCACCTTCAGCAATGTTTCTCAATGCAGAATACGTAAGTACGAATATTCAAATTAAATGAACTAGCAAATTTCAGCCGTTTGTCCGATACGAGAAATTTACCGCAAATTAAAATAAACAAAATTAATAAATAACTATATTTTTTATTGCAGATTATTATAACAACAATGCAACAAAGGCTCTTCTTTACCATCATTTATGAAATAATCTCTCATATTTGATAGGCTCACTAGTACTTAAATTTCATTTTACCTCATCATCCAAATGTGGGAATATTGTCTATAATTGTGTGTGTACTTTGCCATGTTCAAAATTTTTGACAGTGCTACTCTTTGTAGACTAGAGATGCATCGAGTATCTGAGCAAGGTTTTAATTTGTTGAGTACACAGATCATTTACTTGACGGTGTGAGCTCATTGATTAAAATCTCAGTGCCTTTGAGTACCCGATTTTTGATGTAACGGTATAGTTGCACATAAGACAAGAGTACAGCACCTTGAATAACGTAGTGTGGAAAACGACCCAAGAAACAAGTTCCCGAGACGGATGAAAACATAGATGCAGTGCGATCAGTACGAGTGCTAATTTTCTTATGAAAGTAATGCGGCTTAGTTAGTTTTTGGAATATATTGTGTAGATTTGTTGGTCTTGAAATGCGGTACGTGAATTGATGGAAACAGTTATATTTGTGGAGTGATTTGCAGTCAAAAAACTGCATTAATTTGGAAAGAAAAGTAAAATAAAATTAATAAATAAATAGCATCCATAACACAAGAAGAAACATCGCAAAGTGATTCCAGACGTCAGGTGTTGGATTGTGTACTAGAGTTTTATTTTTCTATGTTATTAGCATATAAATAGTATCCTGAGAGATTTTTCATACCGAGGCGAGAAACCACAAGTGTCGCTTGGAAGTGAGCAGTCCGTAATCAATGCAGCCTTTCGAACCGTAGGGACAAAAGCTCTGACTGCACCGTTTCTTCAAGGAGATTTTACACCAAAGCGACACGCGATGAGGATTTCACACCAAAGTGACACGGGTTCTTCGGTCCAAGGCAACTTTCATACCTAAGTGACACATGTTGCTTGGAAACGAGCCAATGAAGAGCAACATTTCACATCGTAGCGGCATGACGGGAAGCACAGGCCAGCGTTCGGTTGGTGAAATCCTCAAGCGATAAGTGTCGCGTGCCGCTTGTCGCTTTGGTGCGCAATCTCCCTAAAGCAAGACACTCATTGCATCGCGCATGCGTGAACAACAAACCACGGCAACATGTTGCAAGCTATTGAGGAAATGGCCCAGTTTGAGCAACGCACAAGCGACAAAGAGACACGTGTGGCTTATCATGTCGCCTATATCTGTTGTTGTAATGTGCGGTTTATCATGTCGCCTATCTGTTGTTCGCACGCTTGCTAATAGACTGAAGGCACCATGTCGCTTGTCACTTAGTTGGGAACTACTCCTGTAGCACGTCACTTCAGTCTGAGCACCCTTCCTTTAAGGAGCTTTCCGACCGAAGTAACAAGTAGCATGCGAATACGCCATATGAACGTATCATTTGCTGTTTGGACCCTAATGTGCAATGAATGCTATTTTACAGTTTGGAAGTGTGTGTCACTAGTGTGACAGTGTAAACATCCCATGTCGCTTTTCCCATTGGTTTGAAAGTTTCCTTACACTCATGTCGATGGCACTAAGAAAGTTTTGTGGGGTTTCCCTTGTTGTTTCATGCAATCATCATTATCATCATCGCCGCGATTAGTTTAAAGCGGAAGAAAAGAGACAGTAAATATCCAAAATACAAATGCTTCAGTGTGTATATCTTTAAAAGAAATGATGATGATGATAATAATGATGAACCTAATTCGTACACAAAAACAGGACGTGGTTGACTGTCTAGAATGCTCGTTAATATCTTCGCGACCACTGTACCAACTATCATAGCAATTATCACATTCATAGAAATGCTTCATTTAAAAGAATCAGACGTTGCAGCGAAAACTCCATTTACTTCCATTATAAGCAGACAAATGCCATGCACGTGTACCGACACCAATACCTATCATATTCGAGTGGAACCAGCCAGAGATACCAGAACAGTGCCGTTTTCCACAGTACGTTATTGAAGGTGTTGTAACAAGAGTATGGTTCTAGTGTAGTGCAAAACTAATATTATAATTATTACTTCTGAAAACAATGTCCGGGTGCTTACGAATGAGAACAAAACCAAAGTTGATTTCAAATTTTGTTTTTTACACACTTGCAAAACTTTCTAAAGTTTTGGTGTATATTTGGAATAAACAACACAATTATAAAAAGTGCAAAATTATGTTACCTTCTGTTACTTGAACTTTGTAATTACGCTGTATACAAGCCAGTAATCACAAATGTTTCTTGAATAGCCACCATGTTCACACAATTTTTATCGTCGTTAAAGGCCTCACAAGATAGAAACACAAAAATGATGTATTTTTTGGCTTAAATGTGTGGCAAGCAAGGTTCAAGTTTGCTCAGCGATCAAGTGAGCAGCACTTGTCAAGCAACAATTATTTGGCCAATTAGTAGCTGAGTGATCACATTGCTCGCTGAGCACTCAGATTCTCAACATGCCGCAGATGTCATTTATGTGTCATCTGTCATTCAGAAGTTGCCATATTGGTAGTGATTCCAAATGTTGAATGATCGTTGCAAGTTTTAGAGGAGTATTAGGAAATGTTTTACAATACTGGGTGTTGGAAGCACTTAGGGACCTTATTTTAATGATACGACCTGTAAACCTGATCTGCCTAACCTAACATACTGGTAATGTGCTAATTGCTCACAATCGAATATCAACTAAAGGTTAAAAGATTAAAAATCAATAAATTACATGTGTGAGCATGAGATTTGTCTAACTATGTTTCGAAGGTTATACTACCTCCTTCTTCAGGTTGAAGCAATGTTTTCAGACACCTGACATGGTGCCTCGTCGAGAAAGTGTTGGTTGAGGATTTAGGTCAAAAGGTATAGGAAAAGACACTTACTAAAAAGATGATGTAAAATACACATACTAAAACCGCGTAATACTCTTATAAAACAAAAGAACGTTCAAAGCTGCTGAAGGCAAACTGCCGAGCAGTGCTCTGGGTAGGCGAATGCACGGTGTCAGCTCATGCTTGGAGAAGGAAAACTCCTCCCCTCCTGCCTTTCCCCAACTGGGGCGCGTGAGTCACCAATCCAAGGTGAATTCAACTTCCACCTCGGTGGCTTTCCTAACCTTAGGGGTAACATGGAAGCCCATCTTGGCTCTATTCACTGTGACTTTATCCCATTTTTTAAAAAAGTTTATCCAGTTTAGTTGATATGCCTAACCTAACAATGAAAGGGATGTAATACCCCTTTGTAACTTATGTCAAGTGACATAATATCAGCACCAGTATGTATCCAAGATGGCAGTAAATATATTATATAACTGCTAGCAAATAAAAATTAATGTTGAAGGGAAGAACCTTCTCCAGAAAATGACGTGCAGCAAGTAATCACAAAGCCGATGCAGTAGTGTTAACAGCCATAAATAGAAACTAAACCATGTAAGAAATACATGTATACCACTGTTAGTTGGGAATTGAACATTTGGTACTTGGGCTACAATTTTCATGATTTTTTATCATATGGAGTTTGTGAAAACAACCAAGGAACATTTGTTACAAATTATTTGCAAATGTTATGCTACTTGGTGGTGCAAGTTCATGCCTACACACTGCGTGAATGTGATGGACGAAGCTCCATGCCTTGCTCTTTCCCTCCTTCTGGCCCTCTTATGATGCTCTCGTTCTGTTGCCCACAGAAAAGGTCTCGAAAGCCAGAAAACTAAACATATATACACCGGGTTGATGCTCAGCACTGCACTTACCGTTAGCATATACTGCGTTCAAAATTTGGGCCATCTCATTATATTATAGTATTTGAATGGACAAATATTTGCCAGGGGAGGGGGGGGGGCTCTTTTTCCAATCATTTTTGTTATTTTGAAGTGATTTGACATTGTGACTATAAATAAGTCAAGGATAGTTATTGAAGTCTTTCATGCTTATTTATAAATAATAGGGGCCCTAATTGTGAAATATTTATTTAGGTCTACGTGGAAGGAAAATATATAATAAATATTTTACCTTTAAAACTTCATTTGAACAGGAATTCCATTCTTCTGGGTAAATTTCAGTGTCACACTTTCAAAATATCTATAATTCACAGCCAGCCCCCATGGCAGAGTGGTTAGCACATCCCTCTATGATGCCAGGGGTCCTGGGTTCGAATCCCGGCCTGGGCATGGATGTTTGTGAGTGTCCATTCATCAATTTCATCACTCAACCTCATCTTCGCAAATTAGCCAAAAGTGGCACAAAAAGCAAAGTAAAATAAAATAATCAATCTATAATTCACTTACTAACTCACCACGATACACACATACACACACACCGTCCACGATACATGCATGATCCACCTTGAAAAATACCTGTGCACTAAGGAAACAAACTTTCTTGAACATTCCCGGACGTGACTTCCCCTCAATGTACCGTACTTAGTTTTTTTTAGGTGCAGTCACAAACCATTTCTGGTCAGCTAACAAATCTCCAGAACTTCTCGTCCTCGTCATGTACTCTGGTTGTTTCAAAGGTAAACGGCCTCTTGTTGCACTGTGTGCAAGTGTTCATTGGAAAGTGATGTTTTTGGCTCAGAGGGGAATTTCTCTGTCATTAAAGCAACTCTCTTTTCCCCTTTCCTCTAATAGTTTCACTCCAAAATTCCCCATGGTAAGATGCCATGCTGGTAACAATGAGTTCGCAACACTAACGGCATCATAGAAGGAAGACTGCCAAGCTCAACTCACGCAGTCCCCTGCGGATTTCATAGAAAGCGAGCAAGATTGCCATCTCCTAAGGAATTAGTGTAACAACTTGTAAGAAATAAGTGTGCCAACTCCTGAAATGCCATCATCATCTTATTGAAATGATCAATTTTATGCACATTTTCCGACTGATTTTTTTCTTCTCTTCTGAGCCTGGGCTTCGCAGGTAGCCTAGATAGCCTCCGACTTCTACCCTGAAGATGAGAGTGGTGTTAGCTCTTGGAATCTTTTCCACAACTCACCTGGTTGATAGCCCAAGAGAATCTTTTCAATGATAACTTTATTGTCATTCATTACCTAAACCACAAATTGCAGCTCGCTGTTCATGATATCATTGATGTTCAATTAAAACCTTTTAAGCCATTCATTATACAAGTAGTCCCAGAAAATAAAAGAATTTGGAAGCATCTGCTTTCAACTTGAACGTAGAACTCAGAAAAATCATACGTGGCTTTAACATTCGATGGGTTGCATCTTTTTCAACAGTATCCACTATGGCGTCAGACTTTTCTGCTGTTGTAGAATTTTTGCATGCATGAAGCAATGACAAACCTTGTGCATCTAGAGATCGAGCTAAATTCCGCTGATTACGGAACTCAATGGTGAAGTGGTTATTTGGTATGCAACTCTCTCTCTTTCGAAATAATTTAAAAGTTTTGAAACAGTTGTTTGAAACCAGTGTTTTGAGGGACAATCAAGACAATCAATTAGTTTACTCACTGGAACATATGCAAATTTTAATGCCCAAAAGAATTTACATCTGGAAATGAAATGACAAATACACCACTGAGTGGGCATCCCTCCAATACAAAAAGGCTTATTTCGCTCAGTACACTTACAACACAATAGTGCTTACACACAAGGTTTAACCTTGAGTGGCCGGATGGGAAATGGTTTTCCCAGCACCCAGTGGCAACAATTAATGTGCCATTTCTTGAAAACTACTTGTGATGTTTCAGTTCTGTATACATTATTATTATTCGTTAGTATACATATGAAGGTTTGATGTACTGGAATTACAAAACAATATATCCATTGTTACTATTATTAAAAAGCAGAGTTTGAAAACAGTCCTTTGTTTCCCTGTGAGTATTATAGGATAGATCTTATAAAATCGTGTATAACTTTTCAGCCGCTGCTTTTTTCTGATATATTTCACTTTTACATGTAATAATGAGGACAAATGAACACTTTAACATTGAGCAATAGCAGCAGTCCCATTTTTCATAATTTTCCGAAAATTTTGAATCTCTGAAAAAAATGTTGCATATTTTTTTTTGTGCCATAATTTTTTTGCCTAATTTTGCTGGAAGAGAATTTACTGAAATTGTTTCAGTTAGCTGGCAACACAGTTGCTCTTGTACATTATTATCCCCCTCTCATCAGCTTGTTTTCAATGAAACTTTTCATGGTTGTAGGAATTTACCACTGCTACACACTACATTTTGCATTCAATTTGGTCAATTGTGGTGGGCACATGCCGAACATCATTTTTAAAATATAGATCTTCCATTAACTTTCATCATTGGGAGGTGCAGTGTATATAAATTTACCTTCTGCTAAAACACCTTTCTTTCTGAAAGAAACAAAACCAATCTTATCTCTGAACGACTATTAGTTACTAGTTCCTGAGCTGTGATTTTTTTGTACAAGGTAACCAAAAAAGTTCTTGCCATTCTAGAGCAGTGATAAACAAAGAGCAATACAGTGGATGGTACATACCTTTAGGTTTCGAAGTAATCTCCATCAGCATCCAACACCTTTTGCCAACGTTCCTGCAGCTGCACAATACCCTGGTGATAAAACTCGGCGGGCTTGCATGCAAAGAAGTCCGTGAGTGCGTTCTGCAGGTCTCCCTCATTTGCAAGGGATCTCCCATGGAGGTGGTTGTCGAGGGAATGAAACAGGTGGTAATCTGTTGGTGCAAGGTCCGGTAAATATGGTGGATGGCACAGTGTCTCCCAGCCAAGTTGCTGAAGGGTCTTCCGGGTTCTCTTTGCCACATGTGGCTTGGCATTGTCGTGCAGGAACAGCACACCCTTGCAATTCACCAATGCCAGCTCCTTGTGCCACAATGCACGGTGCACCCTTTGCAACTGCTGAGAGTAGAGGTCAGCAGTGATGGTTTGACCAGGTGGAAGGAGCTCTTAATGCAACACTTGCTAATTTTTCCACCATACAGAGAGCATAACCTTCCGTGGGTGCAGAGGTGGTCTTGAGGTGTGAGGAACAGGGTCACGTGGTGGCAACCAATGTCTGGTATGCTTGGGAGTGTCATAGAGGACCTACTTTTCATCACCAGTGAGCAAGCGATCAGATATGGGTGTGTTCAGGTGTCGAGTGAGCAAGGACAAACAGGCTGTCACTCGTTGTTCCTTGTTGACTGCCGACAATGTGTAGGATATCCACTTGCTTAACTTGTGTGACTTCCCTATCCCATGCAGGTGCAGTCTGACTGTTTCAGCATAAACATGGAACCTTTCTGCAAGTTCATCACACGTTAGACCACTGTCCTCCTCGATGGCTGCTTTCAGGGCCTCATCATGCAACACATGTGGTCGTCCACTGCGAGGTTCATCCGAAAGGCTCACATCTCCAGAACGGAATTTCTGGAACCAATGCCTGGCAGTGCGTCCGTTCACGGCATTCTCCCTAAATGCCTGACAAATGTGGTGACTTGATGTGGCAGCTGACAGGCCCACTATAAAGTCATACAACAAACACACGCAAACAAGCTGCTTCGATACCTCCATTTCTCTTCGACACTGGACGAGCTATGACTGCTGTGTGTGCGCAATGTGCCTGTATTACTGACAGTCGATGGTCAGACTAACTCCCGATCACTTAGCAGGCACATGCGTCATTTCGTTTCCTCTCTGTGAGCGCATGATTAATGGGACGTCAAACGGCAAGAACATTTTTGGTTACCTTGTACATGTTTGACAAGTGCATGCTTGAAAAGTTCCCATCCGAAGAGGCTACACACACGCACCAGCCTCCGTCCTCTAAAGCATTGTTTCTCAGCCAATGGGCTGCAAGAGGTTCTCCTAAAGTTTTGTGATGTGCAGCCTGAGCTAGCAACCACCTGGAAAGATGACCCTTCATTTCCTGTTCACTAGTGATAAGAGGAAATCCCTCTTACTAGTGTTGGTGAGAAATCAAAGATGCTGAGAAGGGGATTTCTCCTGTGCAGCCTCCAAATATGAATTACAACTGTGGGACCTTTCTCCAGTAGGGCTGGAAGACACAAATGATTTGCAGCCTGAGCTGACAACCACCTGGGAATATGGACTTTTGTTCTGGTTTTGACTTCGATAACCAGAAATCCTTTTGCGACAAATGGTAAACGATCTAACCAGATGGTGTGTTGCTTCGTGCCTCCAAATTTGGAGGTTGATGTTGACCAGACAAATTAAAAGATTCCATTAATTCCAGTCGTTTAGAACTAATTTAAACTAAATTGTATATTTTGTCGGTATGATTATGCCATAATTTATTGATTAAGATTAAACTAGAAGAATAATGAATTAACGTGCAAAGTTTATAAGAAATTTACAAATAGAATTTTTGTACTTTTAAATAACAAATTTATCAGGCTATGGGCTCAAAAAGGTTAAGAACCACGGCTCTAAAGGTTAACAATGTACACTATGTAGACTTACACAATTATTCATGTGAACAATCTTTGGTATTCCCTCTTTGGAACCTTGCTGGGATCTTGCACAAAAATATAATAAACTTTAATTAATTTTGAAACCCATAAACATGTCTCTGAAATGACCACTTATACATGACTGAGGATATTTTAACAAATTTTTGGTCATATTCAGCATATTTTCACTTCTTCAAGGTATAAAGAACTGTATGCATAGGTTTCAAAAGTCAGCTAAGTTGTCAGCCCAGTCATCTGTGTTTAAACTTTCTTCTTGTGCCTATTTTTTTCTCAAAGATAAATTGATTAGAGATAAGATAGAATTATTTTTTTTCCATGCCATATCCAAACATTTTGCTATTAAAGCACCTTTGATTGTCCATTTGAAGGAGCTGGAACAAAGAGATTTCTGTTCTGGATTTAAATTGTTCCTTGTGTATTGAGTGATAAAATCAAACTCTTTTTTTGTATATCATAGAGATACTGCACAGCAAGCATTGAATCATCTAGTCCAAGGTAAACGTCACCTGATAGTATGTGATTATGGATCTGCAGTTACTTCATTGGCCGAAGCCTGTAAACTTCTTGCAGAACAGTATGGTGAAACTGCTAATGAGTGTGGAGATGCTTACTATGACTATGGAAGAGCACTTTTGGAAATGGCAAGAGAAGAAACTGGAGTTATAGGAAATATTTCTGGAGGTATGTTTTCCAGATGATATTCATTTTTCTGTTATGAGAAACATAATGCTTTAACCAAGTATTTTTAATTTGGTGATGTTTGTGTTGTATGCTAATCTCCTAATCTTCTCAACGTAGATAATTTAAATAACCCATGGTGCAACAGCCTGTGAGAGCCAACTGCCAGCCTCACACACACACATTCCTCATCCAACCAGTTACGGGGTGATGTATGGTCAGCATGATGAACCCCCAGTCATTGTTGTACGTTTCCATGGCCAGGTTACACTACTCATTTGTAGCTCTGGCCACTGGTCCCATACACTGGCTGAAATCTCGGGAGAAAAGTTGTTACTTTTCTCCCCAGAAGACTTGAACCAGCATGCGTCTCATAGTACAAGCCCAAAGTCTGGTGCCTTAGACTGCATGGCCACAATGCGCGACACACAAATCATTTACAGAAAGTTCTTCAGGATATATCCAAATGACTTCCAAGGTGTATTGATCTCATGAAATGCCATGCCGCCACAACTGGATATGTTCAATCGGACCACCAGCATTGTGGACTATCACCCTACATTGGAGTTTACATTGTAACAAACTACGTTGGGAGAACCGGCATGGGAATCCTATTCCATTCCTTTCTGCAGGGTTTCCAAAGACCGGGGAGGGTGTGTGGACTGCGATGTTTCAGACATTGTTTCAAGAGTTCAAATGCACAGAAATTCATAGGAGTGCCATCAGGGCCAGGGTGGGTACTCACCTTGAATTGCAGGAATTATGCATGAATTATTTTCTCTGGGAATTATGCATGAATTATGCTTGAATTGTTCTCCTTAGACGTGAAAAATTGCAACTCTCGTTAATCCAAATCCCACTGAATTTATTATGTATTTATTAATGCTCTGAGGCAAGTTTTTCACAGTTTAGCTTTTATTTTAGCGAGGAAGGAAAAGAAAGCTGGGTGGAAAATATAAAAAAAATTCTCTCAACCGTTTACTTGCTTAGTGTCCTTTGCAGACAGGTGAAAGATTATTGCAAGATAAGATATCTTGAAGTTGATTAGGTAAATTTGAAATTCTTATACAAAACAGTTTTTCGTAGATTACTACTTATGTGTCCCATAACATTTGTGACTTTGTGTTTCTAGATGTATTTCTAGTCTGATTGTGAAATTGCAAATGTAAAAAACTTCCTGAATTAGAATTTTTGAATACACAGACACAGAATCGCACAGACCCTTTATATTGTTAATATATTTGTGTGGGGGGAGGGGAGAGAGGTTGAGAGGAGGTTGAAATAGAAAAAGCATCTGCTTGTGCCATTGAATTTTTGGAAAGTTCGTCTTGAAAACCGGGAATTATACTTCAATTTTATCATGGTCCTAGAGTGGCCACACTGCAGGGCTTTTCACCGGAATGTCCTGAAATGGGATAACATGGATCCCTGTTTCCTGCTCCATCTCCTGATGTTCGGAGAGTATGGCTTGATGCCTCATCCTTATGAATGCACATTTGTTGAGTGACCCCTCCATACAAACAAGGGATGTCTGTACGGAAGATGGAGGTGATAATGAATGACCAAAAGTAGGCAGCATTCATTCACCTTCACATTTCTGTCCACATTATGTATCAACAACTTCCCCACATAACCGAATCCGGTGACAACTGTGAAGTCTCTTGGAAAAGTGTCCCGGCAGTAGCAAAGTTGCTGCACTCCTTGCCATCTGTATTATGGTACGTAATTGACCGAATGTGACCACTGCCAGGTATCTTTCATTGAGTTTTCTGCAGTTGATCCTGTGTTTGACAATGTGGCACGGGAGGAGGTGGTGCATGTGGGCATTACGAATGCACCGCAGCTTGAGGCAGTTATGGATGATCATGTTCACAGTGGAAGGAGCCACATGCACCCTCCTGGGCATCTCACGTTGGGTTGGTGGATTTTCCTGGCATGCCATTCGTCGAATCTCTTGGAGCACAGCAGGCAATACTTTCACTGGTGTCTTTTGTGAGTAAATGTTTACCAATGGGCCCCAGTTGTATGTACCAGGATACTCTCTCTTTCACAGTTCTTTTCCTGACAGTCAAACAATTCTCCCGACACTGTTTTACTATTCAGTCATACGAGAAATGTGCATGGAAAGGGCCATGACATACCTTCCCAATAACGGTTCACTTTTGGCACCATTTGACAGCTACGTGCATGACACTCCGGCACCTGGAAGCTACGATACACGACTGATAACAACAGCTGCACCATCATCCCAGCTCAATCCCACAGATGGCAATGGTGTCGCAAGGTCATTTGGACATATCCCAAACAACCTTCTGCATTCTACAGGGTGGGCCAAAAGTCCCTTACCACCCCTTGTAAAAATCGTTTTAGTGGAAATTGATGAATAACAACCATGTGTGACCACATTAGGCCTAGGGGGAAGTCATAAGGTGGGGGTGCCCTTGACGGCGGTCATCTTGAAAGCTGCCATCTTGGATACAAGTCCAGTTTTGTAAATGGGAAGGTAGGCATGCGATACATGATTTTAGGCTAGAATTTGATAAGGAAAACAATGGTGAAGTCGTAATGTTGAAATCTTCATTTGTTAAAAAGTTACAGGCATTCAAATGTTGGAATCACACTTTTACATATGGTGCTCTACATGCTCTATGTGAGCACCCTCCAGCGCCACGCATGTGTGTAGTCGTTCACCCCAATTGTCCATGACCCTGCTAAGTGTGTCAGGTAAAATATCAGCACAGGCTGCAAAGATCCTTCCTTCCAGGTGAGCAACATTCCTGATCTTCTCAGCGTATACCTTGGCCTTTAAATGACCCCACAAATAAAAATCCAATGGAGTCAGATCGGTTGAAAGTGCTGGCCACTCAATGGGACCACGACACCCGATCCACCGTCCAGGAAATTGTTCATGCAGATAATCACGGACGTTTAATCCGTAATGGGGAGGTGCACCATCCTGTTGGAAAATTAAGGGAAATGTGCCATCCTCAGACAACACGGATGGCAGGATGAGATCACGCAACATTGCCAAATAATGATCAGCATTAAGGTTACCAGGAATGACGAATGGACCAATTAGTTTGGTACCCCATAGGCCGCACCACACCATACTTTACCAGCTCCTACCAATTTACAGGGGTCAACCCAGTGAGGATTGGTAGCGGACCAATAGCGACAGTTTTGTTTGTTGACCTCTCCTTGCACATAAAAATTTGCTTCGTTGGAAAACAGGATTTTTGAGGCGAATGTGGGATCTGCTTCAAGTTGGGCAACTGCCCAGTCACAGAATTCCAGGCATCGATCTGGGTCGTCTTCTGATAAATAATGTTGAAGTTGCAATTTGTACGGATGCCAATTGTTTTTCTTTAGGATGCGTCTGATGGATGTATGGCTGACACCACATGCCGCTGAGAGGCGACGAGTACTGTGTGGTGTGGTGATGTTGCAACCGATGCCAACACTGCTATGGTTGTGCCTTCTTCTGTCGCAGTAGTGGGTCTTCCAGACCTGGGTTTGTCCGCTACTGAACCAGTATCCATGAATTTATGGAAGAGGTTGGCAACACTCACATGAGACACAGGATGTCGATCTGGGTGTCGTTCATTAAATTCAGCTGCTACAACCCTTGCACTCCTTCCACCCCATGCCCTTATTAACTCTTTCCTCTCCTCTGTGGTTAGTGGCATGATTTAGGCACCTGCAACAAATAAAAAATGAAGGTGTGATTCCAACATTTGAATGCCTGTAACTTTTTAACAAATGAAGATTTCAACATTACAACTTCACCTTCACTTTACAACTTATCAAATTCTAGCCTAAAATCATGTATCGCATGCCTACCTTCCCATTTACAAAACTGGACTTGTATCCAAGATGGCGGCTTTCAAGATGGCCGTCAAGGGCACCCCCACCTTATGACTTCCCCCTAGGCCTAATGTGGTCACACATGGTTGTTATTCATCAATTTCCACTAAAACGATTTTTACAAGGGGTGGTAAGGGACTTTTGGCCCACCCTGTACATTATATTGCTTGGTTCTCAATGTTGATGATTAGGCAAACATTACTGAACATCATGTGTTTTGACAATGCCAACAAAAGATTAACAAGTCTGTGTGTTACTTCACAACATTACACAGTGGTCCAGATTGCCTCTAAACCTGACTAAAAGTAGAAAAATGTATGTAATAACTGAGGCTCATTTTCTTGTGCAAATGGTAAAGGATGGTAATTCATGATCAAGAACGATGATGGAGATGTTGACCATTACAAAAGCATAGAATGACAAATTTCAACAGGAGGGACCAATTTGGTGAACAAAATGTTGCATTAGTGCTTCTTCTATCATAGTGTGTGTAGAGAGGTTAACACATTGCGCATTGTGCTGGATGTCCTCATCTTCATGATTAGCCAACAGTGGTGGCAGAAAAGTGAAGTAAAATAAACCAAAACAAACAATCAATCTATATAAGTGTGTGATTTTTTTTATGTATTGAAGTTTGTATACTTGTCACAAGGATTTATTGCACATAAGGCAATTTTTGTAAATGAAATGAAATTTGACTGAAACCTACAAAAAAAAAAGTTCATCAGTCTGCATCTCATTCCCTTATTGGTTCTGCAGTGGAGTGGAGAATTAAATCTGGGTCCATTATTACAGCCTGGAGTCCAGTGAACTGGAAGCACTAACAATTGTTGAATAGGATGGATTGGTGGAAACTGACATCACCATCTTTTGTTCAGGCAAATTGATTTTGTTTCTGCAGAAAATCTTCTTTTCAATTATGACAAAAATAAATTAAAGATGATAGGAAGTTTATTGAATTGAATTGAATTGACTTTATTGCTGGGCGAGGTTCAGCTGTTGCAGGTCTACCACCTAACCCCAAAAAGTACATATTAAAATAAAAATAAAATAAAATTCAAGATTACAAAGAAAATGAACAAGAAAGTACAATAAAATACAAATGGAATAAAATCTCATACAATAGAACAGATAAAAACTAAAAATTAAAATGAAATTCAGATTACAAAGAAATTGATCAAGAAAGTACAATAAAATACAATAGGAATAAAATCATATACATTGGAACAATATTAGCAGTGAATTAGATAATAAAGTAACTGAAGTCGAGAAAGTTGATAGTAAGAAAAAAATAAATTCTGGCAACTCACTGTATTTATCATTATTCATAAGTTGATTTATGCTGCTTCTGATCGTTTATCAGTGATTCACGGAGCATATCACGAAAACGTCTGAAGTTTTGATTTTTGGTTATATTTGGTAGTGCATTCCAGGCTTTGGGTGCTGTGTAGCTGAAAGAGGCCTGATAAGCTGAAGTTCTGCAACGAGGTAAGCTGAAACTGGCAGCGTTTCTGGTTAAATGCGAGTGAATTTTGCTTCTGAAGTTTAATTTCGAAAAGAGGTAGTTTGGGCTTTTGCTATTAATTATGTTGTGCAGTGTACAAAACAAGTGCAGTTTTCTCCGTCGTGCCATGGAGACGATTCTGTGCTCATTAAGCACAGGGAGAATATGTTCACACTTTTTTGTTCTATATACATATCTAATGCATGCGTTTTGAACTTTCTGTATTTTTATTGCAAGCTTTTTTGTTATTCTTAGCCCGTAAACGACATCACAATAGTCAAATAGGGGGAAGATAAGAGACTGCACTAGGTTTAATTTTATCTTAGGAGAGAGAAAGTCTACCAGAAGATAGAGGCTTTTTAATATCGAATACACCTTGCCACATTGTTGTATCACCTGCTCAGACCAATCGAGCCGCTGGTTCATGATCAGTCCTAGGTTTTTTACTGTTTCAGAAAATTTAATATGCAGTGTGTGAAGAATTATTTCACATTCATTGATGTTAATATGTTTCAAGAGACTGCCTGTTCCGATAATTGTAAATATTGATTTGTTTGAATTTATTAATAACCCATTTGAAGCACACCAATCGCTTATGTTCTTCAAATCTTGGTTTAAAAGTGCGACCGCATCCTGCAATTTTGATATGCGTGTGGATATATACAATTGAGTGTCGTCAGCATAACAGTTAACGTTGCATATTTTCACAGACTTGACTAAATCAGCGGCCGAGAGCGTGAATAGCAGCATATTGTAATAAAAGTGATCTGCATTCATTTTTTTGATAGAAAATGATATTTTCAAACTGTAGTTTCACTCTTGATTAGCCTTTGTGTAATACAACTACCATTTTATGAAGTTCTCTTCCAAAAAACATTATTTTTCAAGGTAGTCAGAAACAATTACTTTATTCCTGTTAAGTCAGTTTTGAGTTTTGTTCACATTACTGGCAATTATCCGACTGTGAGCCATATCTAAGTAAATACGTAAATGGTGTTCTTTTTAGGATATCATACACATTGTACCCTTCATAGTAAGTTTTGCACATAACTAACACTTCAAGTTTTCAGATCCTCTCACTGCCTAAAGTTATTGTATGTGTGTGTACAGTGGCACCTGGATTTTCCATTTTTCAGCACACCAAGATGAATATTTTGCTCTGTTGGAAAAATGGAGACTGAATGCAGGATAATGTAAAATGAGGCTTCCGCTGAGTATTTGTATGTTATGGATGGCTACTGATCTCATATAAAATTCCAAATTGCAAATGTTTTGTGAATGATCGATTAACCTCCTTAGTTAAGGTATGTAACCCAGTCGGGTTTCATCGTGCTGACCACACATCACTCCATAATTGTTGGATGATCTCCCACCTCGGCATGTGGAGTGAGGCTGGCAGTTGGTAGGTAGGTCTTCACGAGCTGTTGCACCACAGGTTATTATTATGTAACCAGATGACTGCATATTTTAGACATTTACTTTACGGAACTAGGTTATATGAATTATATGATTATAACAACAGAATGGCAGAATTTTGCACTAAATTACGGACTATTTATAGATATGTCAGATCGGTATAATGTCTGTAATATTGCAGATATCGGCTGATACTGAAAGAGCACCAATTAATGTCCCATTCCAATTATAAAGTTCTTGTAAATGCATTTTGCTTTCCCCAAATTAATGTCAATATTGGTTATGCAAATATATTTTGTTATGTTGTTACTTCAAAACCTGAAATAATGATTATTTACAGTACAAAAGTCATTAGAGCTTCTCTGTAGTCGAATGGAATATGTTCATTATCTCTAAATGAATTTATTTTTAAAGAAATCAAAGCATGATCTGCTTAGAAATTTTCCTGTCCCAATTAGTCGATTTGTATCAAGCGAAATTTAAAATATATATATTTTTTTAGATTTTAAACTTAGTCCTGTTTGTTTTCTGTGAAGAATAGTTTGATAAAATATTAAGTTTAGGGAAAATTAATTTTTACATTGAAACTGCAAATACCTATTTGCAAATCTGATGTATGCATTTTTCTCATAAATTTCTGTATGATGATCTATTTAATAGATGAGAAGGGGAATGATGAAGATGGTGAAGATGGAGAAGGAGAGGGTGAAGGAGAAGAAGAGTCACAAGGGGAGGATAATGAAGAAAGTAAAGCTGAAGAGGAGGAACCAGCAAAAGATAGTACAAATAATGGTAAGCAAAAATATATGTATTTTCCTTTCCTCTACTCTAGCAATGTACACTATCAAAGTTTTCCCGTGGCGGTGCCACCCTAGTTGTCTCCTTAATGAATTTGCTTGCCCTATCTTTTACATTGAAGAAGGATTGAGTGGTTATTCAAACATGATTTTCACCGAAGTGAAGAAATTCTTTTCTAAATTGATAATATAAATGTGTTTAGTAAACTTTTTAGATAATGTTGCAGGTCACAAGTTTCTAAAATGGCCTTCTTGTGAAGCAAAGAATTAATATACGTATTAAAGTGCAATGGCAGGGTAGTTCAGTTGGACTAAATATGATACGTTTTTGTACAAAAACATTAAAATTGGAATTATTTGTATTGTTCCCAGGTGCCATGGGTCGACAATACAAAAATTTAGATTCTCCATTACTCCTTGTTTTTTTTCTGGTTGCGAGTATGTGTAATTCAACAGTGGGTGTAGGAATTGGAGAAAACACCCCCAAATAATCCAGAAAAGTATATTGTCGTATGCACATGATATTTATTATTATATATTTGCCCTCTCCAATAATTTAATGTTGACATGTTTTCTTTGTATCAAGCAGACATTTTCAGCTTGTACTTTCATCCTTTTTTTTTACAACACTTTCAAGATTATAATTAATAAGAACTTTTTTGAAGCTGTGATATATGAAAAAAAAAACATTTTTTTTAATAACTATTTGTCTCGGTAAATGTATTCATACAACAGAGGATCATTTTTACTAATCATGTCGAAAAGTGTGACATCATTTTTTAAAAAGTCTGCTATTAACAAGAACTATGAAAATAGAAGTAAAATCACAAGTAATTATTATGTGTTAAAGGCCATTAACACATATTTGACAAGTGACATGAAATACCATTGAAATTTTAACATATTTTAAGTTATATCTTTTCTGTCACAGGCGATCATCTGAAGATCCTGATTTTACAGTACTGATTATTCATCTATTGTGTTCTGATATAATTTTCAGGTTAAAATTATATTAATCTATCAATATTATGTAATAACATCATGGCCAGCATTGAATTCCTCATGTAATTAAATGAGAGAATAGTTGTCTGTCTGAAGCGCAAGGACACAATAATCATGCTGCCGCCTACAATTAATTTTGCCTGTCAGGCACTATTTGTGTTTGATTATGATAACCATTAGGTAGACAAAGTTTTCATTAACTGAGAAAGCAACATCATCATTCTTCGCCATTTCCTGCCTCTGGCTGGGTCGGCATAGAAGTCAAGCCTCTCCATTTTCTTCTGGGCTTCCACCACTCCTCACTTTCCACAGTGTTCCAATATTGTCCTCTTCTCCTAACACTCTCCACTATCTGCTCTTTCCACCGACATCTTGGTCTTCCCTTTGGCCTTGTTCCCACTCCTTGTGCATTTGTAAGCTCTTACTGGTAGTCTTTCTGCATCCATCCTCTTCATGTGTCCAGAGCATCTCATTTGTGCCTGATCTATTCTGTCCTGTAGCTTCACCACTCATGCTGTCTGTCGGATCTACTCATTCTGTCTTCTATCCCTCCTAGTCTTCCCCAATATACTCCTTAAAAATTTCATCTCTACTGCCTGCATCTTTCATTTGTCTCTCTCTGTCATTGTCCAAGTCCAATCTTCGAATGCTTTGATATAGTCCACCACCCATTTGTCCTCTTCTGTTTACCTCCTCATCTATTCTTCCACTTTTCTCAATTATGCTTCCTAGATATTTGAAGCTCTCCACTACCGTCAACTCTTCTGTGTCCATCTTTATTCTTGATACATTTCTGACTCTGTATCTTGTTGTTATTAGCACCTCACTCTCTTCTGCACTGAATTTCATTCTTGTTCTTCTAATTTCCTTATTTCAACTATCAAGCTGTCTCCGTACTACTTCTTCCCTGTTTCCCCATATTACTAAGTCATCAGCAAACAGGGCTTTCATCTCTTTCTCCCCACCTCTTCGTTAATTGCATCCATTGTAATTACGAAGAGCAGTGGGGAAAGAGCACTTCCCTGTTTTATTCCATTACTTATAATGAACCACTCCGTTCTTTCCACTGGTGTCTTCACACAGCTCTGGTTGGCCTTGTATGGGCTCTTCACTCTACACACTATATCTTCCTCGACTCCTTTCTCCCTTAAGCCTTCCAAATCTTTGTTCTGTCCATGCTATCGTGTGCCTTTTCTATATCTAGGAATGCCATAATCAAATCATTTCCATACTCGTAGTGCCTTTCCTGCATTTGCCTTATGGTGAATATCAGATCTACTGTTGATCTGCCTCTTCTAAATCCATACTGTTCCTCTCTCATGTTCAGCTCTGTTACTTCCCTTATTCTTTTCTCTAATATTTTCTCATACACCTTTGCTGAGTGGCACATTAGTGTTATTCCTCTGTAGTTTTTACATTCCTTTCTGTCCCCCATCTTAAATATGGGAACTGTTAGTCTCTTTGTCCAATCTCTTGGCACTTCTCTTTCTTGCCACACTGTTTTCAACACACTGTACAGCCACTGTACACCAATCACTCCTGCTCCTAGTATCATTTTCACCGACACTTCATCTATTCCAGGTGCTCTACCTCTCTTCATTCTCTTCAGTGCTTCCTCCACTTCTTTCTATGTGAGATTCATTTTTCCCTTCACTTCTTCATGTACCTTTCATTTTTTCACGTTCAGCAATTTTTCGAAATTATTTCTGCACATTCTCCTTATTTCTTCATCCTCTTCTACAACGTTTCCCCTTCCATCCCCTAGCTTACAGCTGTCTCCTCTTTCTCTTCTCCTTTCTCTCAGTAATTCATACAATACTTTCCTGTTTACATCTACATCTTCTAGCACTTTGGCCCAATCTTCCATCCACTTTCCTCTTTCCTCCTTTACTACTGTTCTTGCTTCTTTTCTTTTCCACGTAATCTTTTCATGCATTTTGTGATTTAAATTTAAACCATTTTCTAAATGCATCATTTTTGTTTTTCACTGCTTCTCGAGTTCTTTCATTCTATCATGGTGTTTCTTTCTTTATTTGCTTGTCCTTCCACATACCTTTTCAGCTGCCTCTACTAATTAGGTTTTAAATCTTATCCATTCTGTTTCTACTCCTTTGGATTCATCCCTTGGCACTTTGGTGCACAATATTTCTTGATACTGTATTTCTCTTTTATCATATTATCCTTCAATTTCCACACTCTTATCCTTGTCTCTTGTTCCTCCCTTCTATCTTTTATTTTCCATCTCCTCACATCTCCTACTAGTAGCCTGTGGTCACTATCTAAGTTCTCACTGGGTATTACTTTAATGTTGTTCATTATCTTCTATACTTCCTTGTTTACCAATATATAATCTATTACAGACTTTTGTTCATTATTCCAACTGTATCTTGTAATTTTATGGCTGTCCTATTTCTTTTTAACCTTTAGTCCCCCGCCGTTCCATATGTGGAACAAAAAAAGTATGTCCCTGTCAGCCGCGGTTGCATATATGGAACAAACAGCTTTAGATACAATTATCGAGTGTTTGCCACACTTATATTTGTATATTGAGGTTGAAACACTGACAGTTTGGTTCGGGAACATGTGTTTACGAAAATTTCAAATCCCCCCCCCCCCTCCTTTCTCGGAATATGTCACGTGTTTGGGCTCACACTTGACAGACACAATGAATGCTTGATATATACGATGTTGTTTTCCTCCAAGCTTCCAACGCTGTGATTTAGTACTGATAAGGCACACATTCTTCTTTGTGTTTAGACCTGGTGATCCAGCCGAAAGTAGTAGCAAGGTGGGGGGGGTCAAGGAGAGGCTGGATTGGAAGAGGTTTAGCGGTGTCAGCTTTCTTTTGCCTCTATGTTAGAAATGCAATGAAGCCTGACGACAGCCCGAGGCCAGAAGCCAGAATCAGGAGTCTATCCAGAAGTATAGACAAAACAAAGGATTGCAAAGGTTCCCTCCCCTCCTCTGTTTAGGAAAGGCTTCGCCATAGACGTTCAGAGCAGTGGCTGTGAAAGACCGTGTTTTGTGCTTTCTGATTGTGTACCCCCTGAGCTGTGTTGAACTTGTGTTGGGTAATTTTTTTGTGATATGTGCTTCTGATTTTTTCATTCGCACTTGCATCTTGTGTAGCTACTGTGAATCCATTTGTTCCCTGTTGACTCAGCTCTTTGTGGAAATATGTCCGGAAGGAAACGATTATGCGTTAGGGAGATCGATGAGCTTTTATATGATACGGACAATGAATGTGAGAGCATGGGATCAGATGTTGATCAAGATGATGAATTTGATTATGATGTATTTGTGGGGGGATATCTGATTCTTCTTCGGATGAAAATGACTCTCCTCTCCCAACAACATCATCATCGATGTCATCAAGTTCGTCAACCTGGGTCCCGTGCACCTCTCATGTTCAGGGTCCAACTCCTTTACCTTTTACTGGCCGGCCCGGACGCAAGACCTCAGATTTGACTCCTGATTCTTCACCTTTCGATTCTTTCCACCTATTCTGGACGGATGCTATTCTCGACATTATTCTGGTAGAATCTAACCGATACTACCAGCAATTTGTCAATGAGAATAATCCGTCCAGGGTAGAACCCCCCATCACCCTTGGAGAATTATTCCTTTTCTTTGCCCTCTGGATCTATTTTGGACATAACAAGCACGACTACATGGACTCTTGCTGGCAGACAAATTCCTTCCACACACCTTGCGTCCTGTCCGACCCTGTGGCCGAGTAGTTAGCACAACCCCCCCACGGTTGGGGCATCCAAATTTTACATGGTTGCATGCACTGATGTTCTACCTGCAAAACAAAAGTTATCCGAAGTAGATTGGTCCCATAGTGTCCGAGTTATAACAATTTTATGAATAATATGCAAATTGGCTAAAATTCGCTGTTTTGAGGAAAAAACAGAGTTTTACGTTTTGCCTTATCATTCAAATTGTATTGCACCCACGAACAATAATCAAGTTTCATTCTGTTGCGAAAGGTCCATTCTTTGAAAAAAAAAAGCAAAAGTTCCGGTTTTTCCCCAAAGTAGCTGGAGAAGAGGGGGCAAACTCCACATTTTATGTTTTTTTCATTGAAATTCGGGGGATGCAGCCCCCGCCCGTAACCCCCCTGCGGTTGGGGCATCCAAATTTTACATGGTTGCATGCACTGATCTTCTACCTGCAAAACAAAAGTTATCCAAAGTAGATTGGTCCCATAGTGTCCGAGTTATAACAATTTTATGAATAATATGCAAATTGGCTAAAATTCGCTGTTTTGAGGGAAAAAACAGATTTTTACGTTTTGCCTTATTATTGAAATTGTATTGCACCCACGAACATGAATCAAGTTTCATTCTGTTGCGAAAGGTCCATTCTTTGGAAAAAAAAAAAGCAAAAGTTCCGGTTTTCTCCCTAAAGTAGTTGGAGAAGAGGGGGCAAACTCCACATTTTATGTTTTTTTTATTGAATTTCGGGGGATGCAGCCCCCGCCCATAACCCCCCCCCCCCCATGGTTGGGGCATCCAAATTTTACATGGTTGCATGCACCGATGTATTACCTGCAAAACAAAAGTTATTCGAAGTAGATTGGTCCCATAGTGCCAGAGTTATTACGATTTTTCTCCATTATGTATACAAATTCAAATTTCGTGCTCAAAGCCTTGGCGACACTGGGCTTACTTTCGTCAGACCGCGCGGCGTACTAAAGGTTAAACCAGCTATTACCTACTAGCAGTTTGTTTCTCTTACAAAAGTCCAGTAGCCTCCTTCCCTCCTCATTCCTCTGTCCCTATTCATCTGCTCCAAGTACTTCCGTATACCCTGTTCTGTCTTTTCCCACTTGTGCATTAGAATCACCCATCACAATTTGCCATTCCTTTCCTACATGTTCTTCCTAGTCTTCTTCAAATTCTTCTTTCTCCTCCCTTGTACATCCTGTTTGTGGGTCATACACTTGAATTATTTCTATTACTTTTCCTCTTACATTCATTTTAATTTTTATTATTCTGTCATTTACCCTCTCTACTTCCTCACTTATTTTGACTACAAATCCAACCCCACTTCTCCCTGCCCTCTTCGGTATCTGCCCAGTACAGTTTATAGCCTTTTCTCAATTTCACTTCTCCTCTTCCTTTCCATTTTGTTTTGCTCATTCCAAGGATGTCGATTCCTCTTCTGTTCATTAGATCCACAATTTTAGTGTAGAAACTAGCTCCATTTTCGTGTGGACTGAAATGTACCCTCATTTTGACTTCAGGGGCTTTTAATAGGTGGTCTTAGTATGTAGAAAAAATTGGTCACATGACTTGAGTTATGATCGCTTAGCTGTCATATTGGATTAAAGATGGTGAAATTCAAAATTTTAAATAACTTGTTTCTCGTCTATTTCTCAACCGATATCAATTTTTCTTTTTTCATTTCAATCCTCTAAATAAGACCTTTAATTTATGTTATCATTTTTTTTTCGTTAAAATGAACAATAATACTAAAAATTTTAAAAAATATAAATTAGATACAAAATTTACAATAATATAGCTAAGTTATGGTTTCTGACAGAAAGTCACCCATTGTGCAAGGTAATCTGGTTTCTTAGATGAGATAAATATACTTGTTGTAAAACTTTATGCTGGGGGAAGCCCATTTATGGTGCAGGGTGCCTCGAAAGTAACACGATCTGATTTCAGACCTTGGCTGTTTCCATAGTAACAAAGACAGAATCGGCTGCTTTCAATTCGTACCAGAAGGATTTGTGGGCACAAATGAGGATGTCAGATTAGGACATTTACTGTATACCAGGACCACCCAAACTATGGCTTGCGGGTCATATCGGGGTCACCGTTACCTCTTACATGGCCCTCCTTAGTACTTAATTTATTTTGCGGCATTATGTTTAGTGTAAATACGATATGTCCCCGATCAATTGCTCAAGTAGCTACTGGCCCTGTATTGACCGATGTTTGACCTTTATATGTAACATACTGTTTTCAGTCTTGTAAGTAGGAAGCAAACAGTTGTCGTAATTGTTCTGACAGGTTGAAACATGCTAGTTGGTTTATGAGTACCTCGTGATTAACCATATCAAATGCTTTGCAAAAATTTGTGTAAATCACATCAACTTGCCCATCCTTATCTAACATTGTGCTAATAAAATCTGTTATGTTGGAAAGATTTGTCTGAACTGACCTGCGTGGAACGAAGCCATGCTGAAACTTAGATATGATGGGTTTTACATGAGCAAATACGTATGTATTTGTGTCAGACTTTATCTTTCTGGAGCTGATTGGTCTATAGTTTTGCACATCATCGGTGTCGTTGCGTTTGGGAATTGGACAGACTGCTGTAACTTTTAATTTTTCCGGAAATTTATGAGTTGACAGTATTATATTATAAATTAGATAGAGTGGGTATTTTAGAATTTCTCCACATCCTTTGATCACATAAGGTGGTAATTTGTCAGGTCCTGCCGATTTCTTGGGTTTTAATTTCTTAATTGCATTTTCTATGTCCAAAATACTGATTTCCATAAGATTAAGAATGTCCAAGGTCTCGTGTGCCATGTTTATTGGTATTGGACCCATGTTATGAGTATTTTTTGGTGGGGAGTTCTTATATACTGATTGAAAGTGCTGTGCAAGAGCTTGGACTACGATTTCACATCTGTCAACTTGTTGTTTTTGAAGTACACCGGATCTTTATTAATATTACACCTTTTGTTTTTAATATATGACCAAAACAGGGAGCTATATTTTTGAATACTTATCTCAAAGTTCACGCCATCTATTCGTTTCCTAATTTCTGCATGTAATTCATTAAATTTATTGTAATGATATTGCCTATTTCCTATCTGTTGTTTCCATTTCTTACGGCGGTAGTGTTTGATATTTTCATTTTGATAATACTTCTATTAAATCAGCATGGGTATTTCCTATTCTTATTTTGCTTTAGAGGAACATATTCATCAAAAATTTTGAAAATAATTTCATAAAACGCATTTACATTTTTATGTGCTTTTAGTACATCCCAGTTTGATTCCTGAAGTTTACAATAAATAGAAATAAAATCTGCCTTGGCAAAGTTATACTGTTCTACATTCGCAATTTTGTGTCATATTTTTTAACGTGATTAATATTCAAAAGCAACAATGGATGATGACTATCTTCGTGAACAAGAGGTATTGTGTTCCTCTTTACTGAAATTCCCTGTTCATTAGTCAGAATCAGATAAAGTGTCTTTCCGTTATTATTATTATTTATGTCATTCAAGCTTTTAAAGTCAGATGAGTTTATGAAATTGTCCAATTCTAAATAAGGTCCAGTAGAAGTAGTTAAGGTGAGGTGTGACAATTTCGCACCAGGCATGCATTTATTTAAATATTGACGGAATGGTCACTGCTACTAAAGAAAATCAACGGATAATTTGAGAGTATGGATTTCTCCCCATGTTGCAAGTGGAAGCGGGTTTTAAAGTTAATTATTAAGCTAGATACCGGGTTTGAAAAAAAATGATGAATAAGTATGTACAGAATCCTATGTATTCCTTATGGAGAGACAACTTCAAATTCAAGTTACGGCTAAACAAATGAGAGTTTTGACTCTTTCTAGTGTAAATACGAGGAGGCACATGTCAAAAAAAAAGGGCCGATATTTTTTAAAAAAACAAGAAAATGATAGGTGAAGAAATTTATTGTGATCGATAAGGAAGTACATACCTTGGCTATTTTTCGACGTAGTCACCATTAACCTCCAGACATTTCTGATAGCGTGGCACAAGCTTCCGTATACCCTCTGCGTAAAATTCTGCCGCCTGAGAGTGCAGCCAGTACAGAACTGATGTCTTGAGCATGTCACTATCATTGAAACACTTCGATGCAAGCCACTTTCTCATGTGAAGAAAAAGAAAGAAAATGCTGGGGGCAAGGTCAGGGCTGTAAGGGGGATGATTGAATAATTCCCATCAAAATCTTTGAATTGTCTCAACAGTATGAGCAGCTGTGTGTAGGTGGGCGTTGTCATGTATCAGAAAAATTCTAGAGCGTAGTATTCTTCTCCACCGATTTTGGATGGCACGTTGCAGATTATTCCCTGTTTCGCAATACACCTCTGCTGTAATTGTTCATCCTGGTTCCAAGAATTCCACAAAAATCACACCCTTTTGGTCCCAAAACACGTTTGCCATGATTTTGTGAACTGATGGTGTTTGTTTGAATATCTTCACTTTAGGAGAACCAGAGTGCATTGCATTGACTGCTGCTTTGACTCCCAAGTGGCGTACGATATCCACATTTCATCCCCCATCACTATGTGCGAAAAGAGGTCATCCCCATCCTCCCCCCAGCTGGCCAAAAAATCACGTGCAGCTGTCCTTCTTTGCTCTTTGTGAGCGTCTGTCAGCATTTTTGGTACCCACCTCGCACACAGTTTGTGACACCCCAGGTTGTCAGTCACAATTCAATGCACTGTTTTCGCAGACACTTGTTTAAACTCTTTGGGGAGTTCAGATATTGTGAACCGGCGAATGGAACGCACTTTGTTGTCAACGCGTTCCACCAGATCGTCCGTCTGAACACTAGGCCTTCCGCTACGCTCATCATCATGGACATTTGAACGCCCTTCCCGAAACTCTCTGCACCATTGCCTGACCTTCCCTCATCATTGTCTGTCCATAAATGGCACACAATTCCCGATGGATGTCAGCTGCATTCTGTCCTTTGGCGTTCAGAAATCGTATGACAGATCTCACTTCACATTTGGCGAGATTTTGTATTACGGCAGCCATTTCACCTTACTGCTACTCACACGTACGCAATCCCACTCTGACGATTCTATCTCTGTTGCAAGCACAGAATACTAGGGCATGCTCTTGCCCATGCTCAACTTCATGAGTGTAGCCAACCCCGCATAAAAAATTATCGACCCCTTTTTTTTGACATCTTCCATCTTCAATGGATCCTCTACCCGATCATATGTTTTTTTCCGCCATCGGAAGTTTGATATCCCCAAGAAAACTAATAAAGTAATTCTCCCATAAGCGTAATGCATTTCTTCTTGCCTCTTAAGGCCATCCTGGCACTGTTGCCAAACCTGATGCACACAAGAGAGCTAAATTTCATCTTAAATTGAGCTACAGTTGACTTTCAAGGAGCTAGATTTACGAAGGCTGGATAAAGTGCTTCCCATGGTAATTTTAGTTGTCAAGGGGGTAGGGGATGCTGCTATTACCAGTAACTTTAAAGTGATGACAATCTATTCTTAGTTTTCACTGTCTACATCTGACTGCATCACCCATCACAATAATCCACCGATGGTTGTATGAATTGAAAATAAGGTATTACTGGATAACAATATTGTCATCTTCACCTCAGTCAAGGCATTATAAAAGTAGCTGGGGAGGTAAGAGGGGGTGGCACGATGCAGCCAATATAATAATATCACATCACGTGCAAAAGTTGGTCTATGTGGACCGGGGCTAGTGATGGCATCATAGTGGGCCAGGGGGCGGGTGCCACAGTTCACAGCCAAACGAGTGCACGAGAAAGCCAGATCTGGCCCCAAAAGAGCTAAGTTTGCAACAGTGCTCCCAGCTGCCTCAGAGAGAAGGACCTAGGGGAAATTGTCTCTCTCTCCCTTAAGTCAGAATTGGAGTCTCTTATGTCAGGGAGATTAAAGTCCCCAGCCAAGAGGAGTTTAACTTTACCAGGTTGACAGTGCATTTCTATGAACCTAAAGAATCACAGTAAGTATTACAGTTGCTACCGGGTGCTATGTACACTACACAAATATACAATATCCCATTGCCTTGAATTAACACTTTAATGAGGATGCAGTCTATGTTCAGATGTAGTCGCGGAGAGTCGACTAACACACTCTTGAATTTACATTTTATCGCTAAAGCTACCCCTCTGCCCTTTTCTTTTCCTGTTATTATTGTGTTTCGATCGGACCTATAAACCACATAACGATAATCAAAAATTTCATTGTCCATATGCAATTTGGTTAACCAGCTTTCTGTTATCAATATTGCACTATAATTGTTCGATAGCACGCTCTTGTAAAATTCATATGTTTAAGTTTTATGCCCTGAGGCAAATTTTTCAGTTAGCTTATATTTTTATCAAGGAATTAAAAGAAAGCAGCATGGAAAATAAAACAGAATTCTCTCAATCTGTTTACTCTGTTAGTGTCCTTTGCAGAACAATCTATCTGACAGACTGAAGATTATTGCAAGATAAGACATCTTGAAATTGATTAGTAAATTTGAGTTTGAAATTCTTATTCATTTAACATATTTTTGTAGATTACTATAACCCATAATATTTTTGACTTGTGTTTAAAGATATATTTTGAGTGAGTATGTGAAATGGCAAATGTAAACTCCGCAATTTAAATTCAGTATTTTAAAAATATAAACTTATATATACCATTTAATTTAATTAGGATTTTTAGATATATTGGAATCACACAGACCCTTTAAGTTCGCCTTGAAAACTGGTAATTAAAATTGAATTTTAGAATGGTCCTAGAGTGGCTACCCTGTGCCAGTTGACTAAGGTATCCGCCACTACTTAACAACAGTACATTTTGACACCAGCAAATGTGACCAAATGGGATTACTAGATTTTACCATTTGCCGACCTCCATGGTGGAGTGGTTATTGGAGGAGGCTATGATGCCAGGGCCCCAGGTTTGAATCCTGGCCTGAGCATGGGTATTCTTTGTTCCTTCATCAATTTTATCATATCATCACACATCCTCATCTTTGGGATTAGTGAAAAGTGGCAGAAAAGCAAAGTAAAATAAACCAAACCAAATGCACTGTCATTTAAGAATATACTGCAGAATTTTTCAGTAGCTCTTATGATATGTTTACATTAACTTTGAATCAGTATTGTTTGTTACAATGGCAAACTGGAAAAGAAAAACTTTCTACCATTCAGTCACATCTGTTGTGCAACCTATCTTCTTGGAGTGACCAACACACATGTTTCACTTCACCACTTCTCATCAATCTGTGAACCTCAGTGCAGTGGCATATTCTTTCGTGTCCTGTAAACCAACTTTTTTCACATATATAGAAATTGCCTCAAACTTTGAAGTTTACCTCCATTAGTGTTTTATTTCTCTTATATCTAATCAGTGTATAATAAATACACAATAAATAAGAATTGTTGTGGTAAACCAGGCTAAATTTTCAGAATACGCCACTGCTATCAGTTGGTCTTTAAAGTTCATGCCTTACAATGTAAAGTGTTTTTTTTTTTTGTCTGGTGAGCTTTTTTGTTACATAAATATAATATGTTTAATTTATTATGCAGATCAGACTGAAGAGGAAGAGGGAGAAGAAGTTACAAATCTGCAGCTTGCATGGGAAGTGCTGGAGCTAGCTAAAGCCATATTTCAAAGGTGAGACTTAAGCTGAATATTTTACTTTCTGTTACAATTAAAGGATCTAGGCCATGAACATAAATATTGACAGTTCTTTTATGTTTGTTTTAATTTGATTTCATCATATCTTCATCAGGTATGATTCAGAAATTTAAAAGGATAAAAGGAATTTGGAATCGCATTGTATACGTCAGTAATCATAACCTCTTCTGTGGGCATTAATCCAAACTGAATTCTTCATTTGTTAACACATGTCATTAGAGGTATATTTTATTAAAGAACAAGCTTACTCATGACAAAGTGTCATTCACAAAGTTGCTCGGAAAAAATTGTACCCAATATTACCATTTCGCTTATTATGGAGAAAGAGGTGGTTTTTGCAAATTAACAAAACAATAGCAAATTGTATTATTTTCCGGGGAAAAAACAGTGAATCTTTTAAACAGTGTTCTCACCTTAGAAATAGAAGTGTTGCATACGCAATACATGTACATAAATATATCAGGGGTCTAACAAACCTTGAAAGGTCTGGTAAGTTGCCATGTCACAATGTTTACCCTCCATGCTTGGCTGGCATCTGATCACAAACCTTTATCCAACTTTGCCATTTTAAATTTCTTACCTTTTAATATGTTTTAAAGTTCCATGTTCATCTCCACACTTTTAATGAAGCCATTTAATGAAAGCTGAAGGTAAATATTTATGAGGTGCTAACCCGGCAGAGCAATTTGAAATTTGCTAAGAAATTTGGCAATCATGTTCACTTTCGCTGTTTTCATTCACTTTAATTTAATGTTTAACATATGTTTTCTGGCTTTTTCAATAATAATGGCCTCCCAGATGGCATCAAGGGGTCTCAGGTTCGATACCTGGTGGAGGCACATAGTGGATCGGATCCCACTTTAAACTGTAGGTCCAGTCCCGATTAGCCTTTCTGTGCATAATGTGGACTTAAAACAACAATTCTAATTCCTCCTTGTGTTTCAGGAAAAATGCTTATTTATGTGTCATTTGAATTGTAAGGGAGATGAGTAGGAATAGAATTAGTTAATGACTCATGGTCTCTCAATTGAAGATTTTGGGATGTATTTCACTTAGGTTTTTTTTTTGGTCATCATCCATCTGCATTGTTATCACCGGGAATTCCTTGAATTCAGGAAATTATGCATCTCTGGGAATTCTGGTCGACTTTTCCTCCATACACGTGAAAAATTGCAACTTGTATTAATCCAAATCCCTTTGAATTTATGCACATTTATGAATGCCCCGAGGCCAGTATTTCACAGTTTAGCTTTTTATATTTATTGAGGAAGGAAGAGAAAGCTGCGTAGAGAATGAAACTGGATTCTCTCAATCCTTTTACTTTGTAAGTGTCTTTTACAGAACAATCTATCTGACAGGTGGAAGATTATTGTATGATTGATAAGATACCTTGAAGTTGATTAAGTAAATTTGAGTTTAAAATTCTTATACAATTAACAATTTTTTGTAACATTGGTGACTTGTGTTTGTAGATGTATTTCGAGTCTGAGTATGTGAAGTGGCAGTGTAAACTCCACACCTTAAATTAAATATATATACCATTTAATTAAATTAGAATATTTGTATACATTGGAATCGCACAGACCCTTTATATGGTTTATTTATTTGTGTATGTGTGCGAGTGGTGATAGGCAGTAATATGTAAGGTTGAAACAGAAAATATCGGCCAGCACCCTTGAATTTTTGGAAAGTTCACCTTGAAAATCTGGAATTATACTTGTATTTTTTATCATGGTCCTAAAGTGGCCACTAGTGTTGGACGATATATCGCAATATTGAAAAAATATCATCCAGGCGATATCAACTAGATGATATATCGTCATGATATTTTGGCGATATATATTGTGTTGGAGATATACGTATTGTCATGATAGTTGGCAATATATATTGTCACGATATTTGGCAATATACCTAGGTTACAGCGCCTTGAATAACGTAGTGTGGAAAACGACCCAAGAAACTGCTTCCCCAGATGGATGACAAACATAGATGGCAGTGCGCTCAATGTCGGTGCTAATTTTCTTATGAAAGTAATGCGGCTTTGTTAGTTTTTGGAATATATTATGTAGATTTGTTTGTCTTGAAAGGTGGTACATGAATTGATGGAAACAGTTATATTTGTGGAGTGATTTGCAGTCACGAAATGACATTAATTTGGAAAGAAAAGTAAAATAAAATTAATAAATAAATAGCATGTGTAACACAAGAAGAAACATCGCAAAGTGATTCCGGACGTCAGGTGTTGGATTGTGTACTAGAGTTTTATTTTTCTATGTTATTAGAATATAAATAGTATCCTGAGAGATATTTCATATCGAGGCGACAAACCACAAGTGTCACTTGGAAGCGAGCAGTCCGTAATCAATGCAGCCTTTCGAACCGTAGGGACACAAGCTCTGACTGCACCGTTTCCTCAAGGAGATTTTACACCAAAGCGACACGCAACAAACGATACGAGGATTTCACTCCAAAGCGACACAGGTCATTCGGTCCAAGGCAGCTTTCACACCTAAGTGACACGTGTTGCTTGGAAAGGAGCCAATGAAGAGCAACATTTCACATTGTAGCGGCATGACGGGAATCACAGGCCAGCGTTCGTTTGGTGAAATCCTCAAGCGACAAGTGTCGTGTGCCCCTTGTCGCTTTGGTGCGCAATCTCCCTAAAGCAAGACACTCATTGCATCGCGCATGCGCGAACAACAAACCACGGCAACATGTTGCAAGCTATTGAGGAAATGGTCCAGTTTGAGCGATGCACAAGCGACACGTGTGACTTATCGTGTCGCCTAGATCTGTTGTAATGTGCGGTTTTTCATGTCGCCTATCTTTTGTTCGCACAATTAGCAGCGAAAGCGTGCCAATAGACTGAAGGCACCATGTCGCTTGTCACTTAGTTGGGAACTCCCCCTGTAGCTCGTTGCTTCGGTCTGAGCACCCTTCCTTTAAGGAGCTTTCCGACCGAAGTAACAAGTAGCACGCGAATATGCCATATGAACGTGTCATTTGCTGTTTGGACCCTCATGTGCAATGAATGCTATTTTACAGTCTGGAAGTGTGTGTCACTAGTGTGACAATGTGAACATCCCGTGTCGCTTGTCCCATTGGTTTGAAAGTTTCCATACACTCATGTCGATGGCACTAAGAAAGTTTTGTGGGGTTCCCCTTGTCGTTTCATGCAATCATCATTATCATCATCACCGCAATTAGTTTAAAGCGGAAGAAAAGAGACAGTAAATATCCAAAATACAAATGCTTCAGTGTGTATATCTTTAAAAGAAATGATGATGATGATAATAATAATAAACCTAATTCATACACAAAAATTTAGTTGCCAAGAGCATTCCACGCGTATTTTTTCTCCCGTATTATTAACGAAAGTATGACGATAACAGGACGTGGTCGACTGTCTAGAATGTTCGTTAATATCTTCGTGACCACTGTACCAAATATCATAGCAATTATCACATTCATAGAAATGCTTCATGTAAGAATCAGACGTTGCAGCGAAAACTCCATTTACTTCCATTATAAGCAGACGAATACCAAGTACCGGGTTCAACACCAGCGCCTCTAGCGGATCATTTTCGAGTGGAACCAGCCAGAGGCCGCAGAACTGTGCCATTTTCCACACTACGTTATTCAAGGTGCTGTACCTAGGTATATTGTGTTGGCAATATATCATCACAGGATTTGGTGATATATATCGTGTTGGCAATATATCATCACTTTATTTGGTGATATATATCGTGGAGATGATATATCACCGATATCATGATATGGAAAAAATATCATATCATATATATAGTCTGAGACAATATTTTCTTAACGATATATATCGCAGTATCAAATTTCCGATATCGTCCATCCCTACTGTCCACCCTGTATTAATCCAAAGAAGTGGAGAAATGGCTAAATAACCAAATACAAATAAAAAAAAATTCTGGATGTAAATATGCCATAACTTTTAATTATAATAATAATTTCTTTATGGTTCTCTTACAGGCAATCCGAAACAAATCCAAAATTACTGACAAAACTTGCTGACACTTACATGAAGTTGGGAGAGATCAGCATGGAATCGGAAAATTACAAGCAGGCCATTGATGACATACAGGAGTGCCTCAAAATACAACAAACATGTGCGGAGGAAGATAGTCGATACCTTGCCCAAACTTATTATCAGTTGGGTACAGCTTATGTGTTGGAGAATCAATTTAGTGAAGCAATGAAACATTACAATGAAGCTGTGAATGTACTTCAGAAGAGAATTGATAATTTTGAAAGTAAAAGCACGGAAGAAACAGGTAAAATTGAATTTTAATTTAAATAATTATCACACATTTACTTATGTATATCAGGGTGTCTACCAGCCAAGAATGGTCGCGTTCGGCAGAGTGAGCCACTCTACAGCAGCTCAGTGATTCGGTGTTCTGAACAGCCTGCTCAGTACTGAAGGCTCAGTGATCGGGTGCCATTGTTTTGATCGCCTGGGAAGTACGCTCGCTGCAGTGAACCCGTTCAGTAGACATGGAGGAGCAGAGAACGTGGAATCCACGATATGTTACAAATTTGAGAATATAGTTTACACCGTCACAACTAGTGCAGAAATTCATAGGTGCCTACAAGTATATAAGTGGCCCTATATTTATATATATCATTTAATTAAAAATAAAACATTATTCGCAAGCTTTTCTGTATCTAAGTAGCCGCGACTTGAAACTAATGTTTATACGAGAGACTCATAGCACGGTCAGTGTGTACACATCTCAAGGGTTTTGGCAGGCCCATGTCCAGGAATAATTTGAGAGTGTGTTTGTGGATGTGTTTGTGTGTGTATATATATATAGAGAGAGAGGCTATAGTTTAAATGTTTTTATTAAGTGTTAGATTGTAATTCTATTAATAATGATCAATCAAATTTCATACTTATATTAGTCTTACATTTGTGTTTTATCTTTATTTTGTTTATGTTGCTATACCCAGGATTTATTAAAGGAGGAGGAGGTAGATCCAAAAATGTTTAACAAAGAGAAGATCAGAAATCCTGTAAAGTTCATTGAATTGGGTTATTTTTTTTATTTGCTTTTCTTCCAAGTTTGTCTAATCGCGATGATGAGGATGAGCGATGATATGAAATTGATGTGAAGGAACACACAGAAAACCTATGCCCAAGCTCGGAATCGAACCCAGAACCCCTTTTCATCGTAGCGCGCTGTGCTAACCACCGAACAAACACGATAAATCTATGTTTAGAAAAATATGTGTTTGTGAATTAAATTATATGTGTTAGCAATGATTATCGGAGGTGGCTCAAGATAATATTTTTACCCCGGCAAGGTTAATTTCTTGCACCCTCTACTTTCAATCCTGCCACCCCCCTCCCAACTTTCTACCCTCCACTTTACTCCAATTTATGGTTTTATTTTGAAATATTATGTCTTTAGGCATGTGGTACTTGATTTTCCAATGTTATTTTCATAATTTTTTTATAGGTTATAATAATGATAGTAATAACCCGTGGCTCGACAGCCCTTGAAGGGTCTTGGCCTCTGTCCCGACTGCCAGTCTCCCTTCCACAATCCTACCTAGAGGTGTGGAGATCTTCAACCAGTAATGGGGTGACGTGGGGTCAGCACGTCAAACCCCCAGTTGTTATAGGAGATTTATATGACCAGGTTATGCTACTCATTCGTAGCTCCTTATGGTGGTGGATTACCACCGGTCCCATTCACAGGCCGAATACTCGGAGACTAAACCCAGGCAGACTCGAACCCATGCCGTCCCGCAGTCGGAGTCAGATTGTTGAAAATTTTAACATTTAAATATTTTATAGTTCGAGGATGGGCATGGCCCCTTCCCTGGGTATGGGCCTGGGCCTCGGGCAGTACTTAAAGTTGTCAATTTTGGCTTTTGGTCAATTATTTTTGCTATTTTTCACAGTGCAGTGAATTTACTTTGTTATATACCTGTACTGGGATTTGATAAAATTGAATATTTGGAAATCTAAAATTGTATTTAGTTGGGGTTAAGATTTGTTCACTTTGTTTCTTAAGAATTACATTCTTGTGTGTGTGAAGTTTTGTAAAAAATATTAAATAAAGTAATGTAGCCATTTCCCAACCAAGATGAAGTCTGAAGCATTAATTTTTACATGCATTAATAATTAAAGCAAGTGTAAATCTCTTGTTAAAGTACAGCATCAGTTTTTTTTAAATTTTGGCCAATACCGATATAAAATTTAGTGATAATTAATATTCTACCGATTTGATAAAAAAAAATTCAAATGGTCCTTGAAGAACCTGAATGGTTTGTTGACCTTCCTTAATAAATATATGTTAGCAGATGACTGCAGTGCAAAAGAAGCTCCATATTTAGACATTTACTTTTAAGAGAAGTAGAGAACGGAAGTTATATATTCGTATCCATTATAAGAAAATGGCTGAATATTGCACTAAATTATAAAATATTTTTAGATATATCAGATTGGTAATTTTATTGATAAGTCAGTATGCAGATCCATCCATAATACAGTATAAACTTTTGTACACAAGGTGTATCAAGAAGAAACTAGACTCAGCTATATTTAAATAGGTCCCCCACCCTTTTTTTTTTGCCATGCTTCAAAATCTTAGGTGATGTCTCACTTTATCTCACCTATATTAAACTCTATATTACAGCTTGCCTAAATTCTAGGTGAATCTAAGGACAAATTTCGAGTAGGAAAAAGCCATGTAAACATGTAACAAAGATTGGTCTCAGTTTTTACATGCTCATTAATTTTGGAAATTGTTTATTTTGGATGTAGCATTAAGAGAAACAATAAAATGAAGTTAAAATATGTATTGGTTTTTTGCACAATCCAATTTGGTTTTCTGATGCAAATGTTGCTACAAATTACAACAGAATTACACACAGAATTGGCCAGCTTTTGCCTGAGCTAATGTTGTCAAATTCAACATTGTAGCTGAGCCTTACTTTTTGTTTATTAAAATTAAATGGGTTACCACTAAGCTCAGCCTTAGTAATCCATACATAAAAGATGTTTACTTTAGCTTGCAATAATGCTGTCTGTGATTCATTTTTATTGACCCTTCTCTTTTTAGAGGCAGCAAATAAGGAACAGTATTCAAAGGATCCATTCTACACTGTGGAAGGTGAAGTAACAGAGTTGAAGAAGTTGGTTTCTGAAATAAAAGAAAAAGTAGCTGAGACAGCCGACTTGAAAGAAAGAATGGTATGTATTATTTTTAATGCACATGTTTATCTTTTGTTAAGTACTTTTTTTTTTAATAAAAGGTACACACCAGGGTGCCCCATAAAATTTATTATCCTATATATTTCACCAATGTCACTACTCCATCAGGTATAATTCAAATTGAAATGTTCTTTATCAAAGGGCAAGGTTCAACCAGTGGCTGTTCTCCCACCTAACCCAGTTTATACATGTTACTCGTGTATGTGAACCAAAGAAAAATGGTACAAAGATGCAGTGGTAGCATCGTTGCTTTGTAGTCAAGGAGTCCCGGATTCAATACCCGGTGGAGGCACATAGTGGTTTGGATCCCACTTTAAACTGTAGGTCCAGTCTTGATTAGCCTTACTGTGCACAAAGTGGACTTAAAACACCAAATCAATGAATCCATCAATCATTTTAGTACTTGTTCTGAAGGTTCAAGGAAAATACACTGTCAGTTATTAAATAAACCTATTTAAAAAATTTAAAATTTTCACAGCTTGCTAGAGGTAATGTTTTTAAATGTTTTTATTAATATTAGAGATGGTTTACAACACAAATTTCTAAATATAAAATTCCTATTTCCTGTTCAAGCAAAAATCCCTTCTGAATTTGTGGGCTTGCTTGCAAGAAGGCTTTCAAAAATTGTTATAGAGGGCTCTGATGGTATTGGTGCCTTTCAATGACATACTTACAGTGCCGTGCAACAGTTTAGCAACGTTGCGTATTTTTGCAATTTACAAAATTTTTAACAATCTTTATTCGATTTTTCAACCTGGCAAAAAATGACACCATTATTATTAGGGATGGGCCGATATGAAATTTTGGCCAATACCGATAAAGTACCGATATAAAATTTGCCAATACCGATAACCAATATTCTACCGCTCCGATATAAAATTAGAAATGATCCTTGAAGGACCTGAAATGATCATTGATCTCCTTAATAAATGTGTGTTTCAAGGTGACTGCAGTGCAAAATAAGTTGAATACTGTATTTACGCGTGTATAATGCGCACTTTTTTCCAAAATTTTTGCCCTTCAAAACTGTGGTGCGTATTATGCACGGAATAATTTGGACAGCCAAAATGAAATCATGCATTTTTTTTTCACTATGTCACTGCGTATAACATGTATATATCTACAGATTGCCTTTCTTTAGCAATAATAATTTTAAAAAATAACTTTTTAATGTGAAATGGCCGTTTTCCATGAGTTGTCACTTAGTAATGGAAAGTTTTGTGACATCGAGAAAAGCAGCACCCGTTCTGGCGGCATTCAAGCACGTGCCTCCCGTCACACGGGAGACGTATCAAGCGGTATTTTTCGTGGGAGAAATAACTTCCACAAAAATTGTTTTCGCCTTAGACGTGGTCATGAACAGAGATCGGGCGAAAAATACGTTTTTTGCACTTGTTCCCTTCAGAAGCACTCTACCGCTCGCAAGTGGGTCTGATCTAAAAATAAACACCAGACCACGCTTCAATTATATCCAATAGCACTTGACCTCTGCCCTCCCCTCCCCCAAGCGTACCAATGTTACCCGCAGCTGACGGCTGCTACCCAACATGCCAGGCTTGTTTTGCCATTGTGATTTCGTTTGCTCTTGGATACATGAGAAGAGATCGAATATGCTTGGATGTTATTTTAAATCGACTTTGTAGCGTACAACTTCCGGTAATCGCTTTCATTCAAAACGTATTCTTTGTTCCCTGTAACACTTCATAAAGAAGTGAAACTGTTATAGATAATCAAAGCCACATAGGCCAACTAAAGATCGTCAACACTCTTAATGCATTTTCATCCAGGTTTCCGCAAAAGTTCACTTTGATCTTACTTGCATCATAACTCCCGTTTACCACTTTCTACATTTTCATGACTGTGCCAATGTCCTAATATTTGCCAAAAGTGTTCTGTTGGCATGGTGACTTCTCCCTCTTTTCTTCTCAGCAAACGTTTACGGGGGGGGGGGGGGCAATGCCGATTGTCTTCTTGCTCGACTGTGCACACAGGCTGATTACAGGCAAGGGTGGAAGTGGACCGCTCTTTCTTTCCTTTTACTTCTAAAATGGTCAACCAGTTCTGGATGCATTCTTGAAAACGAACAAAAACCATAGGACAAGTATAAAAAAAATTATAAAAAAAATGCCCCCCTACCCAGCTTTCTCCGCCACTGGTCTGCACGGAAATGTAATAATTGCAGAATTCAGGTCCTATTTTTTTCTTTTTTTAATGCTATTGTATTGAAATATTGCCCGTATTATTGTCTGTTGCAAGGTAAAACGTAAAGAAAGGGTTTATTCTTTCTTCTTCACACAGCTGATAAAAGTTCAGCCTTCGACAGTTGCGTTATCTTTGAAATACGGAGGATTTTCCCTGACCACCTGTTGCTCGAACTTCCAGCCGGTCGCCTTGTTTTTACACTGCAACTGGCGCCAGTGTTTTGTCTAGCATCTGGGAAGTTGTCGCTTGTGGATAACAGCAATGAATCATCCAGCGCGAAGGCAAGTCATTGTTTTGTATCTCGCAAAGCTGTTTTGATTTGATGATAACGAAATTCGATCTTCAGAAAGAAAAAGAAGAGTTAAAACAACTTCATGTTCTGCACCTTTATCTTCTGAACCTCAATGTGTAAGCTGCGAACGATTTTTTAAAAAATGCTCAATGTATAAGCTGACACCGATTATCGTCGATTAACGTGAGAGTAAATAGAGATCTCCCATTTTGATATCTGAAAATGCGTAGGTTTCATAAAGCTTGTTTTGAGTTCATTTTATGCTTTTGGGTTAATCGGGACTAAATATACAGTTTCACTTTAGTGAAATCTAATTCCAAACCAAAATGATTATCGAGTACGACACTGTTCAATGTGTCTTAGAATACCCATTGGGTGCAAATAGATCGCAAATTGCCAGTTTCCTTTTTCAAGCTGGCTTACAATGCAAGTCAAGGAAGAGGAAGGACTGCTCCCTGGAATGGGGAAGGGGATGTATTAGAAGTTTGTCGAAGGAAGGAAAACGTGACATTTTTACGACGTATTTTACACAGCCGAACCAAAACGAAATTTACAGCCCCTTTTTTCTGTGCCTAGAAAGGTGAGATCTTCCGAGAGATCTTATCTTACCAGTTCATCTTGTAACAGACAATGATCTAGTAGACCCATATTAAATCCAACATTAATTCTGCCTGATTATCTCCTAATAATCGTTTTTGGTGCAAATTCCAATAACAACCCCTTCGAAATAACTACCTTTTTCCTGGGAACTATGAAAGGTCGTTGTATCGAGAGTTGACTGTAACAAATATGAAGGTAAAATAATTACGTCAACACTTACCAAATAGAAATAATTACTGTATATTTACTGCGCTATTGCGGCTTGACTCACGTAAATAAATAAATAACGTTTACACTTAATTTTGTCATTCATTCCCAGTTACTAATACAAGTAGTCTGAAATGTCCTCACTTCCTTCCATCTTGTTCGATATTCCCGTTACCTTAAAACTTTTGATAATCATTTCAAGGGAGATGGAGTTCCATGCCTCACGAACCCATTCACAAACAATCGGCAGCGACGCACGTTTCACCCTCCCGCTTGATGAGAGTTCATGCTGCCTTGATGTCATCCATCTATTGTAAGCATCACGCACTGCAACCTTGAACGGGTGGTTGATAACTATGCTCCCCCCTCTCCTATGAAAAGCCCAACATCTGGAAGTTCAAGGTCGCGTGGTGAATGCATCAGCTACGAAAGCAAGGAAAAGATCGTTTTCATGATCTACTGATTAATTTTAAATGAAATACGTAAATGTTAGTCGGATGCTAAGAAAGCCATTTCTGGAACCTGAATTGTACTGCGCATTATATACGAGATATATTTTTTTGTTGCTTTTCCCCATCAAAAACGAGGGTGCGTATTATACACGCACCCGCATTATACACGCGTAAATACGGTATTTACACATTTACTTTTTTAGAAAGAAGGGCATGGAGATTATCCATGAAAATTACAACAAAATGGCAGAATTTTGCACTATATATTGGATCGGTAAAATAATCGGTAATTTTACCGATAAACCGATACACCGATATGCCTATATCGGCCAATAGCGATAGAGTACCGATTAATCGGTCCCATCCCTAATTATTATTATCATCACCATAATGTATGAATGCAACAATCCCCAAACTAGTCACTGGTATCAAGTACAGCCGGCAGCCGACGAGAAGATCGCTGAATGAAGGGAGACGGGGCACAGAGGGAAAGGGAGGGTCAGGTTCATTTGCAGAATTTAGGGGTGGTCGGGGAGAAGGAAGTCTTGTTTTCTTGTTGGCGGGTCATTGTCAAGCTGACGAGAAGAGTTCTGGCGGAAGAGCACCTCCCCCACGCGAAAGAGTGGAGTCGCCTGGCAGTACGTCACACCTCTTCTGCCAGCGCTCTTCTCGTCGGCTGCCAGCTGTACTCACTCTAGTACTTGGTTTCAAAGACCTTAACATTGATCACACCCTGGCACCTGCATAGCATGGGGTTGATCAGTGGGCCGATCACAGACTGAGAGATCTTGCCCCATTCTTCCTTCAGCTTGGCAATTTCTCTTCGGCATTCTTGGCTGCCTTGTGTTTGAAGTGTCGCTTCAGCTCATCCCATATGAAGTGTTTCGGATCGTTGTCCTCCTGCAGGATGGAACCATGTCTGAAGTGATGACGAGCAAACAGGTACATGAGAAATTTTAAAAGTTCTTCACTAGCGTCAACCAAATGTCCAGCCAAGCCTCAACCCTTAAAGGACGGGCCATGACACATGTGTCGCAGTATCACAGTAGGTATTTCCCTGAAGGATGGCTTGTGACACCGGTGTCACAAGCAGCTTTTTCTCATAGTATGTTACTTTTCTAACATACTGTAACTTTGATAATGATCGGAGATACATGTTTTGAGTTCTGCATGAGTCTAGAGGTATGTAATTAACAATTAGTAAAGTTTAATTTCATTGTCACTATTTGGGGGGGGGGGCAATGTCTGAAAACTTGTGAATTTTTTTTGCGATGTATTTTCATTGGTTTCAATTTTGGTGTTTCAGAACACACTTTTGGCAATAGAAGTAGGACCTTCCAACATTCCTGGTGCCCATTATGTGGGTACCTTTTGGAGATTCACGTCCTGGCATAGCCTGCATAGGGGTCTGATGAATTTCAAATTTCGTGTAAAAAATTAGTTACTTTCCCTTTTTTTTCTTCATCTTCCTGATTACAGATTATTTTTTTTCCATCAGGATTATAGCCCAAAGTATACTGAACAAAACGAGGTATCATTTGTTCGTCTAACATTCTTAGTTCCAGAAACATAAAATTTCATTTAGAAGCATGCAGAATTTCAAATTTCCTGCTGAAAACACACTCGGCGTTAGTTCATGAAAAAAAAAATCTCCTAAAGTATTATCAATAAGTGTGCCAATTTTTCCACATCAATGGCAAACATACCAGGCACCTTTTGGAAATTCACGTCCTGGCGTAACCTTAGTCAAGATCCAATGAATTTCAAATTTCGTGTAAAAAAAATAGTTTTCTTTTTTTTCATCTTCTAACTGATTACAGATTTTTTTCATCAGGATTATAGCACAAAGTATACTGAACAAAAGGAGGTATCATTTGTACCTCTAACTAAAATAAATATAAAATTTCATTTAGAAGCATGCAGAATTTCAAATTTCCTGCTCGGCGTTAGTGCAAATACCTGGAAAATCAGCCTCGGCATCTAAGGGTTAATTTGCCCCAACCCTAATTTACTCACTTCCATGACTAGCTAATGTACATTAGTGAACCAGTCTTCTCTCCAAGATTTGATCATCTGAGAGCTGCTGTGTACCTGCAGAAGTGGATGGATATTCTTTTGACTCCCATCCCTCTCTTCTTTCAACTGAGTGTCATTTAAAATAAAAACTTTATAATATTTTTACCTGATCTGTATTTTTTCTTTGTAGCATGCAAAGTTTTAACTTGAAGGAAGCAAATTAATTTACTAATTTACAATGTACGATAATGTTGGTGTGTAAATATTTTTTTCTTCTTTCTTTCACTTCAGGAGCAAGGTTATTTAAGATGCTTTAATGAAGCATTGTCAAAGCAAGAAGCAACTTCAAATAGTAACGAGGCCAAAACAGACCAACCTGGTGCTTCAACATCACATGTAAAGAGTTCATCATCATCAGGAGAGTCTTCCAGCATTCCAGTGAAACCTGCCTGTGATATTTCACACTTGGTGAAGCGAAAGGTTAGTTTATTTACAGTAAAAGCTCTCTTTAACACAGGGACGTAGCTAGGTTGATCAGTTTTGGGGGGCCAAAACGTAAGAATGACTTCTATCATACCCTTAAAAATTAACAACCTATTTATATATCTACCACATAGGTGTGTGTGTATGAATTATCCTGTTGGAAAGGAAGATTACTTTCTCCTGTGGACCCCCAACAATGGCAATTTTCTTGATTTGGTAGAAACGACTACAAAATTTGACCCAGTTTTACAGGAATGGCTGAGATGGATTTGGACTCGCCAAATCCATGACTTATTTGGGGATCTAAATGCAGAATGAGCTCATTAACTTAATGACGTCCAGAGTAGCAAAAACAGTTCTATGTTTAAAAATCCATGTACAGTCAACTCTCAATTCTACGACCCCGGATGTAATGACACTCTTGAAGTAACGACCCTTTTCCCAGGAACCATGAAAAATTTGGAAAAAAATTGCAAAAATGAAGGAAATCGGCCCAAAAATATGTTTTTTCCACTCTTTTTATTCACACTCATTCCCTTCATGAGCGCTCTACTGCTCGCAAGTGGGTCTGATCTAAAAATAGACACCACCACACCAAGCTTGAGTGATATCCAATAGCACTTGACCTCTACCCTCCCTTCCGCCAAGCGTGCCAATGTTACCCCGCCCCCGACGGCTGCTACCCATCGCGCTAGGCTTGTTTTGCCATTGTGATTTCGCTTGCTCTTGGATACGCGAGAAGAGAAGATCGAATGTGCTTGAATGTTATTTTAAATTGACTTTGACTTGTCTCCTTGTCCTAAGAGCTGCTGACAACTGGATGGGAGGGGGTGGGGGAGCAGCCCGAAATGACTGTGCTGGACTTGCAGTCCTTGTCTGTGTGTATGGTGGCCACGGTGGCTCAGTCGGTAACGCGTCTGACTACCATGCTCAAGATCCCGGGTTCGATCCCCGGCCGGTTCAAATCCGGGAACTTTTCTAACGTTGGAAGCGGTCTCGGCAGCCACCGAGCGTCGAATGACATGGGTACCTGGGGGAAACCCTGGGGAGGTAAAGGCAGTCAGGGGCGTGATGCTGATCACATCACACCCACTTATGACCGGATCAAGAAAGTGTGGGGTGTTACCCCCACACCCCCTATATGCCTTCATGGCGTGGTGCTAAGCACAGGGGAACACTATGCTTTTACACTTTTACTGTGTATATGGCAGATCAAGCTCTTTCATCGATAAATACACCACCTTGAGAAATTAGAGGTAAGATAGCAGCAATGTTCCAAAATATAGATGTGTGGTGCCTGGAAGTCTGGACTATCTGTCCAGCTCTGACTTAGAGTTCAGTAGGTTCCCGTGAGTGAGCAACTCTTGGCCTTGTAGCCGACAACTTCCGGTAACCGCTTTCATTCTTTGTTCTCTGTAACACTTCATAAAAAGCGAAACTGTTAGAGATAATCAAAGCCACATAAGCCAACTAAAGATTGTCAATCCGCTTAATGATTTGTCATCCAAGCATCCGCAAAAGTTTACTTCAATCTTATGTGCATCATAACTCCCGTCTCCCACTTCATACGTTTTCCTAACTGTGCCAATGTCGTAATATTTGCCAAAAAAGTGTTCCGTTGGCTAAGTAACTTCTCTCTCTTTTTCCTCTCAGCAAACGTGTAGGGGGGGGGGAGGGGGCAATGCCGATTGTTTCAGCCACAATATTTTCTTACTCGTGCGTGCACACGGAGTGATTACAGGCGAGGGTGGAAGTGGACTCCTCTACCTTTCCTTTGACGTCTAAAATGGGGCAACCAGTTCTGGATACATTCTTGAAAATGAACAAAAACCATAGGACAAGTAAAAAAAAAAAAGTGATCCCCCTCTTCCCAGCTCATTTTACTTCAGCCTGAAACTGTGGATTGACATAGAGATACATAAGTCGAAGCAATAAAACCCCGACGCTCAAGTGAATTGCACAGTAGCAACCTACGTCTTCGATGTTTCTCTGAATTTTCAAGGACTGGCCTTTCCCTCCTTTGCAGGTTATTAACACTAGGATTGAGTGCATGTGCATACTTGAAAGAACCACCTGGAATAGGGTGTATCGAAAAAAACTTTTTTTCGAAATGTTAAGATGGCTAGTGCGGAAAAGTGGCCATTTGTGACCAAAAACACGTCTGATTTTTTTTCAGATTTTTTGGAGGTCGTTTAGGTGGCGCGCATCGACCTTGAAGTTTTGATAGTGATTTGGTTATGCAACACGCACAACAATTTCACAAAAATGTCATTATTTGGCTATTTCATGTGTTTTTTTCTGCATTATGGTCGTTTATTGTTTTGTTTATGGCAAATATGTTACATTCGTGCCTTAGGGGTGGTTTCCTATGCTGTTTACGTATCCTTTTGGTCAAAAATTGTCAATTTCAGGCTAAAAACTCCATATTTTTCTATTGATGGTTTCCAATTGGTTTTGACTGTGTTTTATTCGAAGGTTTTCCGATATAAAAGACTAAATAAAATATTTTGGCTTTCTAATTGCTAACAGTTAATCAATTACTGTCCAGTGCTTCGCTTATTTTCATAGCTTATTATGCTTTGAAAATAACCCAGAGCTCACCACGACGAGGTGGCTGGACTGCGAGCTCCACCCACCCAAATGATGTTGGCAAACATAATTTTACTAAGGGGCAGGCCAAGATTTTCTTCTAGTTTTCTCTTTGAACTTTATAGTCACTTTTTGTTCGAAATGTCAGCATATGTTCTCTAGATTCCAATTTCGCTTTGATGTAGCCATCACGTGCGCTGGCGTCGAAAACGGAAGAAGCAGCCTCTGTGATAATTTTCACAAATCGCTCCACTCCTTGTGTGTGGCAGGGGAAGTCTTGAATTTCCGCTATATTTTTGTTTTTATTGTAGTCATCTACTTCTTCATTTGTAATATTATTGGCCAACGTAGGTTCGTGGAGGGAGCATGAAGTCCAATCAACCATGTCATAGTATTGGTCTGCATTAAAATTGATTGTTGGTAAAACAAAAGTGCGAATTCTTTTGCCTTTTTTTCAATCCTCTTGCTTTCTTAATTCTTTGCCAACCAAAACTTCTTATTTCTGGGATTTTGTCGGTTATTAAAGCCAGCAGGAGATTTTCAGGATGGGCCAAGAATGCGTTTTGTTGAATGACCCTATTAATCAGATCTCTCCAGTGGTGTGGGAGAAATCGGGACAAGTAGATCAAATTCCACATATTACATAATGAAGGTCTACGCACCGGTGTGGTTTGGGATCAAGAAGAAACCATCAATAACTGACGGAGCCCGACACCTCTGGAATTTGATCCACTTGTCCCGGGCGAGCGTTATCGTGAACCAACACCACACCAGAAGTCAGCATGCCCCGACGCTTGTTCTGGATGGCTCGTCTGAGTTGTCGTAATGTTTCACAGTAGACTTCTGAAGTGATGGTCGATCCACGCTCCATGAACTTCACTAACAGTACACCTTTCACATCCCAGAAGACTGTTGCCATAACCTTTCTGGCAGACAATGTTCGCCGAGCCTTTTTGGGTTTCTTTGGTGAGTGCGTATGTCCCCACTCCATTGATTGCTGTTTGGTTTCAGAGTTCACGTACGACACCCAGGTCTCATCGCCAGTCACAATTCTGTTAAGGAATTGTTCTCCTTCTTCGGCATAACGCGACAGAAAGTCCAAAGCAGAGCCCATTCTGTTTTTTTGTGCTCCTCCGAAAGGAGTTTTGGAACCCAACGAGCACAGAACTTGTGGTACCCCAACTTTTCTGTCACCACCTCGTACAAAACAGTCCGAGAAAGTTGGGGAAAGCGCAGAGAAAGTTCCGATATCGTGAACAGACGGGTTTCACGGACAGTTTTGTCAATTTCCTTCATGAGTTCGTTGCTGACTACAGATGGGCGCCCACTTCTTGCCGCATCGTGCACGTCGGTTCGTCCATCTTTAAACATGCGACACCATTCACGTACGACACTGTCACTCATCACGTTTGGTCCGTAAACATCACACAGTTCGCGATGAATCGCAGCCGCCGAAAGATTTTTCGCACACAGAAATCGAATTACGGCACGCACTTCACATTTGGCGGGCTTTGCTATTGGAACGTTCATTTTCAATTGTTGTAATGGACGAGTGAACTGCAACACAAACTTCTCCTTCCACTGCTCACTGTCTACTGGACTACTGCACATACTGCCACAGGACTGACGTCGCTCTTCCCGGACATTTCTCGCGCATGTGCAAACGGAGGTTTTTTTCCGAATTGCCCTCGTATATACTCATTTTCAAGGCGTGTGTGACTTACTCACATTATGTATATTAAAAGTATAATATAAAATATATCATAAAATACTTATGTTTCGTGAGTATCTATTTTATGAAAGAACAACATTTTGGGATCCTACTGTTCCCATCTTCAGATTCTCACTCTAGGCCAGTATGATCACTACATAGCCACGTCAATCAAGACAAGGATATAGGAAATAGGTAACGCTGGATAAAAATGGATAAAAAGTTAATTCCATACCAACTGGCTTCATACACGTAAAACTTCATGATCTATTCCCTTCCTTAAAAACTCCCAACTACTAAAAAAGTCCGTAAGAAACGTTCACACACTAAACATGTTAAAAAACCCTCACACTACCATGCTTGCCTAGTCTACACCAGTCGTTGAAGAATTTATGTTCTTGCTTGAGAATAGTGATGATATCCCTGATGATTACATCTACTAAAATTACAATTTTTTAATCCATTTGTATGCGGAAGATATTTTTGCATTGTGTGAAAACTTGTATAAAAGTAAATAATCAGCATATACCATTGTTTTTTATATTTTATTTATTATATTTTTTTTAATTTGGGAGAGCTCATGTAGAAATCCTGGAATTACTTTTGAATTTTATTTTTATGTTTGAAATGTCCACCTGTATTGATTTGAAGCTTGGTACTAGGTTGTCAAGAATGAGGAAAACAGAGGAAGAATTGTCCATGCTAATTGCAAGATCAACAACTAATGGAGAAAGAAGTGACATTAGGACTTTATTTGCAGGATAATGTAACTGCTGGCAAATGAAAGATAACTGCAGATTGAAATAATTGGCGTTGTTAAATATGAAAAATCTCCAACTGATTTGTTAAGCATTTCAAATATATAGACCATTAATTGAGTAAATTTTTACTGTGTGTGATTTTTTGCTGGATGGTTTTTTGCATGACATGAGTACTTGATAATATTTTTTTGTCATCGAGTATTCACAAAGATGTTTTTTTTTTCCAACTACATGCCAAATTATATTCATATCTTAATTTATTCATGAAATATATCCACACATTTCTGTACATGATTACTGCATGTGTAGTGGTCAGGGGAACATAATGTCCTGGGTTTGAGTTCATAGTCTGTAATTTAAAATAACTTGAATACAATGACTCACAGGTAACTACAGAAATACAGTAAATTTTCTAGTAATTTTTCTTTCCACAGCCAAAGCCAGAAGATCCGGTTGGAGAGAGTGATGCGAAACGAATGAAAAAGTGTGAGTGACTTCACTTTTTGGTTGGTTCTCTTTTGATAATTACGAGAGATATTGAACTGCATTTGTGACTATTTATATTACATTTTTTGTACAGATACTACAGTGATGCTTTTGTTGTGTCCAACTGGCATTTTTAATACATGGTTATTTCCCCCCTCACCAAAATGTTTGATTTAATGCAATATTTTCATATTTACATAACCAGTGGCGAAACCTGATGTCCTTAGAAGAGTGGACGCAGGTATGTTGACATGGTTATTACTGTGATTTGTTCTAGTTATATGTTAAAATATGAAAAGTGAATTCACAAGGTATTCTATGAATAGTTGCAATATTAAATTCCTCAAATCTTGAAATATATATTTGGATATATGGTATTTTATTTTGAAATTGAATAAAATTTACCAATAATGTTAGCTGATATTCAATCAGTCTGATTTATATCAATATATTTTTTATTGCAAAATTTTTCTCTAAATACATGTCAGATCAGCAAAATTACTGGTAATTTTACCGATATGTCAATATGCCTATATCAGATGATACATGTAGAGTACCGATTAATCTGCCCAAGACATCATTCTTTTGTCTTTTCATTTATATTGGGTTCCTAAGTTAAAATTCCCAAGCTATATTGTAAATTCAATAACGAGAATATTGTAGATGGTTGTATATTTTTCATTTTCTAATACCCAGTGATAACATCTCATTTAGAAATGTTTGTATACATGTGACATAACTTTTGCAAGGAAAATTGTGGATTACCCAAGAGTTATTTGAAATGGTGGTCTAACGTGCTGGTAAATTTATCACTTATCAAGCACCAAGGAAGTGTTCATGCATTCTCTCTACCTCATTTTTGTGTTTTTGCTGTCTGAAGCTATTATTGTTACCTGTTGATGTGACTTGTTTGAGAAACCTTTCTATTTTTTTGGAACAGGAAAGGTATAGCATTTTTTAGTTACACCAGTGAGTTACTTTCAGAACTAGGTATAATATTTTTAGTTTTGTTTTAGTGTGTGGTCACTATTCACATGCATATACTTGAACACTGAAAAGTTATTTGAATGGTTATTGGTGTGTGTGAGCTGGTACCAGTTGTGATGTCAATACTCTTACTGATTCTTAGAGAAAGAAAGATACTGATTGATACCTGAACATTGAAGGAAATTGAAGTTCTGAATATTTATAAACATTAATATATAAGTTATAATGAGATTACTATGTTCCATTGCTTTTTTTGCTTCTTTGATTGTTTCTTTGAACTTTTTAAACATTTTAACATTGCTGTAATTTTCCTGTAATGTGATCATAGCTCTGCTATAATTTTAATATACTCCTGATGGTGGGTAAAGTTTATTTGTTGAAAGTTAGAGATAGCTGCAAAAACAATGCCACAATAAGATATGTAGTAATTTTATTATAACTTAATGCAGAATGTGGCAACATGGACAGAATTTTAATGTTAGTATGCAAGTATTCCATTGCAACTATACAGTATAATTCTGTCTATTTCTTGTTTAAAATATTTCACAGAATCAGATTAATAGAATTATCATAAATTTTACCACAAAATATTGGCATAGAATCAGTGAAAAATTATGCATATTGCTTACTTACCTTAAATTTGGGCCATGCAAAAGTGTCTGTTGCATATTTCTGTATTACTTTACTTCATTATTAAACAGCATAAAAATTATATAAGACGTAAGCGAGTTACTTAAGATATATCCGCGAAACGTACTTGTAAATGTTCTATTAATTTCAGTGGCCTCTGCCACCATCCACTTGGGAACTCTATGCTCTACTGTTAGGTTGACTTCCAGTTCCTGTTGTTTCCTCTACTACTGATAGGGGCGCTGGTGTAGCCATTTTGTCTGCTGCACGTGATTTGTTTGAGATGATGTAATAGCGGGAGCCAAACATGATGAGCCTGACCACTGTCTATGTTCAGCAAGTGCATAATTGCATGCATCTCTTTGATTTTGGTGTCGATTAGGGTGTGCAATGTATGCCTAACAGAATTTTTTTGGATCCTGTGTTTGTTGAACTTGAGGTGCCTTGCTAGTCCGGTACCCACTACCAGCAACACCAGCGCCCCAAGCCGTAGTCGAGGAAACAACAGGAACCGGAAGTCAACCTAACAGTAAAGCATTGAGTTCCCAAGTGGATGGTGGCAGAGGCCACCGAAATTAATAGAACATTTACAAGTAAGTTTCGTGGATATATCTTTAGTAACTCGCTTACGTCTTATATTATCAACTGCATTGTTTATTCCCCTTAACATGAATAAAAATTATTTTCATGAAAATGTCAGCACTTACTGCTTCAGTCTTTCTGATCATGTTCATCTAAAGACTGAAGTGTTTATTTTCTGAATCATATCGGACTGTTTTCCAGTAAGGTTTCAGTGAAACTGTAAAAATACATGCCTTTAAAGTTGATGCCATAATTCCCCACATTAGGCACTGAAAAATGTAAAATTGGTATTCCATTGTAATTACAGTTTGACAAAAATAGTAATTTTTTAATGCTGTATTTGAAGCACAATAGCATACAGTCACAATGCTATTGAAGTTCCTCCCTGATGGTGAGTCACCTTGTAATCAAGGGATACCAGGTTGGAACCCCAGTGAAGGCACAGTAGTGTTCTCCACTCTAAACTGCAGGCCCAGTCCCAATTTGCATATTTGAGAATAAATTTGACTTAAACAAAAAGAAACAATTCTGTTGAACTGAAGAAAGCAGGTAGGGAAGAGGAGAATTACTTTATTCATAATACCTTGAAGCTTTATTTTTTCCCACTATCATTCTAGAGTAAAAAAAACAAAACAATAGCAACAAACAAAGTGAATGCATAAGCAAGTACCCTGTTTCCATCTGAATAGCATTTGAAAATCCACACCAATATTAAAGATATAGAAAATGTAACTTTAGTTTCTTCAAATATAGAGTTCTCAAAATATACTTTAAACATTCTTAAAGTTGAAAAAAGCAAACTAAATCTTCACTTGAATATGTTGTAGTTGTTTAGAAATAAGTTGTTTTTGCTGTTGCATTTTTTAGTAGTGTATGATTTATGTACAAAAGCATTGATCAAGGTTCACTTTGCAATATTACACAAGGAACAGTGTGAGGATTAGATGCTAGTAATGTGGAAAGTACATTCTAGTTGCAGGAAAAGTAAGAGATTCAGTTGAAAACATTATTTTGTTTGAAATTGTTAACAGCAAAATCATGCAAAAGTAATAGGAAGCTTATGTTGAGGCAGATTAAAAGGGAAAGATTTCTTGTGTGTAGGTATTTACTACTGTTATGCTTTTGAAAACTTTTCGGAATTAGGTAGGCGAAGTTCTGAAGGAACTTTTTTCACAATGTAACAAATTGTACCTGATATTTTTGGTTTTCCAGAATAAATGTACTACCATCAGTTAAAATGGGCAGGCACAGAAAAGGTGTAATCTGTGCCTTAAGGTAATCACTTCTCATTGTAAACACTGGAGGAATATAACATACAGTGTTCCATATAGGTTCAGTGTTGTTTCTTTAGGGTGTTAATCATGAATCTTGACAACCGTGTCCTTTTATTATTTCCATAGAGAGTTTGTGTATGACATTCCATAGTATGTTTGATACCATCTATACATGAATGAAGAGAGTTTGAACAAAGACATTGAAAACCCTATTGAATTGAAGAGATCATTTGTAACATTTTTGTTCAAGACTTGTTATTTTGAAATTGTTTTAAATTATGTCATTCAAACCATACTTGTCTTCCAATTAGAGCTTCTAATCATGTAGAATAGAAATAACTGTGAAACAAAATATTTATTCTGTGGCCAAGAAAAAAGGATTTTGTAAATTCATTTTGGTGGGAAATGTATACTGTAAATAAATGAATGCACAAAATGTCCTTATTCACAAAATTACAATTATACCAGAAGAAGCAAAGCAAAAGTTTTGTAAAAAGGAAATTGTATGGAAATTTTATTAAAAATAAAAACTGTATATCTAAGACTTCACATTTCTGTATTTCCTCTATTAAAGTAATGCAATTTCAAACATATTTCATATGGCCAGTAATTTTAAATCAGAATGAAGTACATACATACATTTTGCTGCATAACAATTGCTGTAGTATTTGAAATCAGAAAAAGAATTTCTTTCCTTAGATGCTATGTACAATCATGGACACTTCTGGGTTGTAACAACTCCTTTGACTTGAATGGAATCATTACAACCCAGAAGTGTCTGTGACTGTACTGTCAATTTGCTCCCCTTATAAATAAGTATCCATGAGCTTTGTATCCAGTAAGGCATGTCCAAAAAATTCTCAACTGATATCACAAACACACACCCAGTGACTTAAATCAGGTCTACTGCATAGCAATCAACAAAAAATAAATTGCGTAATTAAAGGTGTTTTAAATTATTTATTACAATCTCTCTTGAATCGTGTATGGATGGTTTGAGAGGGTAATTTTCATATAAACAGGTGTATGTTGTTAAGCATGTATGTAAAAATGTAGTTTAAACTAGTGAGTGAACTATCTTTTTTCAGAATATTGTGTGTGATGAAATAAATTGTGGATAATTCATTACTGAGTAATATGTCAGTGTTTAAAAATATTTGTTTAACAAAATAAACCACAAGATTTGAATTTGTGGGCATTTTATGCATTTCTTTCTGAAATCAGCTACGAAATTTTATTTTTTGTTGTGAACTTGTTACAGCCTTCATGATCTGAAAATGTCATAAGAAATAAGACAATAATTTGACATTCGTGAAGAGACTTATTAAGGCTATATACAAAAACTTGTCAACAATTCAACGTACAAAGTGAATATTTTGTACTTCAGTAATTTGTTCTCTTTCATGTTTACCTTTTTGGATGTGTAATTGTTATTAAAGAGAATTGTAATACATACAGCATTTTTCTTTGTTCTGAAATATCATTAAAGTTGACAGTGTGTAAACAGCTTATAAGTGGTAAGCACCTGAGTACTCTTTTTGAGAAGAAAATATGCTCATGAGTAAGGAACAAATTTTTTCTTATTTTTCATTTATATTCCTTTGTAGTAAAATGTAGGCTTTACTGTTTTAATGATTCGATGTTTTGAATTATTTTCATGTTTCAAGCCCAATAATGTATTTCATAATACCTATAAATGTCTATTTTGCATAATCTTGCCTAAAAATGCCTGCTTGAGTATTTCTTGCATTCATAAGTTGCAAAATGCCAGCTCCCATGGTGGAGGGGTTAGCACATCACGCTAAGACACCAGGGGTCCTGGGTTCGAATCCTGGCCTGGGCATGGATGTTTGTGAGTGTCCATTCATCAGTTTCATCATATCATCGCTCATCCACATCTTCACAAATTAGCCAAAAGTGACACAAAAACGAAGTAAAATAAAGCAAATCAATTGGTAAGTAGCAAAATGCGTAAGGCAACTAATGTGAGACAGACATTGTCAAGGCCATCAAGTAAACTTCCATTCCAGCCAGTCAGCAATGACAACACACATTTTTGTAAGATATTTAGGTATATTTTAAATATAACCAACCTCATCCCCGCATCCTGAAAAAAAACATTCCCTTGCAACTGTTTTTTTTTGGTGACGTTGGGAAAGACCATATTTCAAGTTTCCAATGTCTTGGAAGGGACCAGTTCAATGTTACAGAATGGAATGTGTTTTTTTCCCCAGTGAACTTATTACCTTCATGTTTCATTCATAAGCTTAACTAGCTGGTGTCTGCATTCCCTGACTTAACCATTTTAATTTACAGGTTTTGATATTTCATGTTTATTGCTTTGCTTATTTTTGTACTTTTTTCGAAAGTTCCTATTTTCATTATAATTTGTACATTAGAATCAATTAATTTCAACCTGGCAAAAATAAATCATAGTTACACCTGTGATTTTGTCCATTAACTCCCTTTCAAGTAGAAAAATCTTCATCGTAATATAAGAACATTGTATCAGACACTACAACTCCATTTACCGTGGAAAATTTTAGAAAAATTCAATTCAACTCACAATTTCTCTACTGAAGGAACCAGGCTCATTTTCCAGCCTTAGAATTACTTTGAGAGTGTCCCTTCGTAAATTTTATCTAATCACCATTCATCATCGTAGTCGCAATTAACCAAAGGTAACAGAAAAGCAAAGGAAAATAAGAAAAAACAACAGGCTGTAAAAACTCAATAAGTATGCAGTTGACAAAGGAAATCAATACCAAGTTCACATTCATTGTCTATTTCTGTACATTTTTAATTTATAGTGCCTTTTTAAGAACCTACTATCATAAGTTTGAAGTGTATTTGCTTATATGTTTTACAGGTTCTTGTGCCTATAAATACACTCTCTGCTCATGATACATGATAGGAATTTCCTGTGTGGCACATTTGCTGTATTTCAGATATTTTTACCTGTCCGGGACTGCGCTTAAATGAACTTTTGACCACATAAACAGAGATGTTAATAGATGTGATAATAAAATACATCCAGGCACAAGGTTGTCATTAAATGAGAACTTTTTATCTATGAAATAATTCTTGAAGCTTTCTTGTTGGCAAATGATCGCTGCAGAAACGTGTGATTTTGAACGAACAGATTCTCTTCAGATATCAACCAGGTACATTCTGGAATTGGGGGACCTCGTCAATAATGTAGTGTTAATGTTGCCTTCTAATCAAGGGATCCCAAGTTTGATACTCAGTGGAGGCACATTGTACAGTGGTTTACTTTAAACTGTAGGTCCAGTCCTGATTACCTTAATCTGTGCATGAAGTGGACTTAAAACAACAACAATTCAATTCCATTCTGGAATTGACCTGATTGACATCCGACAGAATCTCTCTGAATTTTATCTTTCTTTTATCCAATTAGAAGATATTATTTCGCTTTGAAGAAATAAATAAAACTCCAAAACAAGCATGAAAGGGATTACCATACCAACATAATCGTCCATCATATTTGCCTCTTTCTTGGAGCGATCAGACCAGATTTAACTTTTCAATGGATGATAAAGTTTGTCCCCACTGTGCAGTGGCTCTGGCTGACCCCATAGAAGAAGATATCCATTGATTGGAATGGCCAGCATGTTCCCCTGATATCAATCCAGTATTGAATGCTTGGGATTCTTTAACCAGACGTTTAGCTGTTAAAAAAGTGCCACCAGCAATGATTCTCGAGAATACGAGAGATATAAAAATCTTCCACAGTCACTGCTCAATAATTTTGTTCAGATTATGCCAAATCTGTGTCCAGTGATATATCCACACACTCCTCAAAAATTCCTCAACACCCCCTAAAATATTCCACAAAGGCCCAATTTATGGTCATTTTTGCTTCACATATACCCTTTCACCCCCTTAAACATGAACTTACACCCCCCAAATAGAAAATTCTGGATAAACCTCTGTCTGTGATGATAGAAATCTATCATAGAAGATGTTGATCACTAGGGGGTGGATTTTTGCATATTTGCATGTTTTTTTTCCTTAAGGAAAATTCATATCTCTCAATGGATTTCACTTGGTGTGGATTACTCTTATAAAGTTTTATAGTGCATATAAATGCATATTTGGGACGTTAGTGCATATTTTAGCTTAACGTGCATATAATTTTCATATATAAGGAGTAATTTCCATGAAATTGTTCGTTTCAAGTTTGTCTGCTTCATTTTCCCCGTTCTTTGTGTCAGCATTAAAAAATAGCCTACTTCTATCTCGTCATGAGCACTAGTTGGGTCAAGAACATTCCAAAACTCATCTTATAGCATTGCAGATGGTATGGTTGCAAAGATAGAGAAAACACAAGTTTTCATCAACCAACGACCTTTCAGAGATGAGTCACATTTCCAAATTCCAGCAACAACACTGGGGTCACTATAATTGAGGATTATCTGTTCATTTCAGATATTTAGAGTAGTTTTTGGCAGAATAAATGGAAATTTGCCGAAATGCAAATTTAACATGCTCAAACAGAGCTTTCATTTTTGTTAATAGAAAACATTTGTTGCCTGAGTAGGCCTGGACACTGTGATTTTTATAAACTTACAAGGGAGGTTATCTAAGTGTCCCCCTCCGATTTCCATGAAACTTGGCAGGTGTATAGAGGGGCCAAAAGGAAGAAATACGTGTTTTTTTGTTTCGGCTAAAAAACTCTTTTAGGGGGCAAAACCTCCCCTCTAATGTCAAGATGAGGACAAATTGAAGTAGGGATCTGACCCCTGTGTCCCCCTCCGATTTCCATCTGTCCTCATCTTGACATTTGAGGGCGGTTTTTAACCCCTAAAATATTTTTTTAGCTGAAACAAAAAAACAGATATTTCTTCCTCTGGGCCCCTCTATACACCTGCCAAGTTTCATGGAAATCGGAGTTGGACACCGAGGTCAGATCTCCACTTCAATTTGTCCTCATCTTGACATTTGAGGGGGTTTTGCCCCCTAAAACCTTTTTTTATCCAAAACAAAAAAATACGTATTTCTTCCTTTGAGCCCCTCTATACAACTTCCAAGTTTCATGGAAATCGGAGGGGGACACTTAGATAACCTCCCTTGTTAGTTAATTTTTGCGGACAATGCTGCTGTATAACCTAGTGAAGGACCATTCTGTTATTTGAGTACAAAATAAGAAGAAAAGAGATTGGATTAGATGTTCAAAAGAAAATAGTACTGGAGAGGTTGAGATAGCTGAATTGGAGAAGCAGTTAGCAATAGCTTCCAGAAACCCAGGTTTGCAGTTCCTGCAATGGGTGAATTGGGTGTCGCAGGGGAAACCTGTCCAGGATTTGCCTGGATATTACACAACTGAAACTTATTTATTTATTTGAATATTCTGAATACAGAAATATCAGTTTTACATCAAGATATCAACACAGGATATGAAACAAACAAATAATGTCCAGTGACATCTTGTGAAATGGAAACAATATTTTCAAAATACAAAGATTTACTTTCTGACAATCGCAAGAGTCTGCTACCTGAAAACATAGATAAATAACATCTAGTGTATTGAAATGCTAATGTAAAAGAATAATATATTGATTAATGCAATGAAAAGAGCATAGTGTTTCCAACAAGATATATATATTATTATAATCAATATTGCAGTTTTTAGAGCGAGCCTCCAGACAAAGGTATGTGTGTAATACAATCATTCTGTTACATGAAACTAAAAACATTGTAAATTAGTATTCTTTGGTGATCCTAAATAGCACAATTTATCACACTTTCTTTTCTATAATTACATTTAGTGAGTTACTGATACATTTACTTCCCTGTAAGGCATACAGAACCTTAAAATAGGTTGTTTTGAAAATTTTTTGTGCATATTTTGCCCTTTTTAATGCATATTTGCGTGCATATTTTAGCTTTTTTTAATGCATATAAATCCACCCCCTATTGATCACTCTGTATTAGTGTTACGATTAGTAAGTAATTGTGTGATATCTTGTGCTCTTCAATAGCCTACACATGTATGTTTTCACCCTTGACTAAATTACTTGTATACATGCATGTGCAACCCTGGTAGGATTTTTTTATTTCCAGAAAAGAAATGATTGAGAATTCATTTAATTTTCCAAATATTGATAACACACAACTTCTAATTTTTTGCAAAATCACTGATTACTCTTGTTTTTGTTTAAGAAATGTTTAAATTTGAAAAATGCCTGCACCTCAATTTAACATTCCTTTTCATTAACTTATGAGTTTCATGACTATGTAATATATATTAGACAAGAAAATAATGTAATGTAATTTGGTTGGTGATTTACTTTAGACTTTTCCAAATAACTTAACTAAAAATCCCATGTCTGTTGACCGTCTATGGTGAATTCAAAATGCCATATTATAGGTGGTGATGTAATCATTAACAGGTTCTTGCATAGTAGTCCTGGGTTTGTTGATTCTCAGTAGGAGCCTACAGAATTTCAGTATTGACCCAGTGTCGTATGGACAATTGGGAGCTGCTTGAAAAGAAGTAGCAGGTTTTAGTCTCGAAAGCCAGACCCTGGCCCTTAGAAGGCTGGTGCACCATGGAGGTAAGTTTAGATATAATTATTATCAATATGCGCAAAAACTTTACACAATTTTCTTTAGTTTCCATTATAAAACTAGAAATGTTCATCTCCAAGTGAGAATTTGATAAAAATTAGTGATGTATTTTGTAAGATAACATTGTAACCAGGGTGCCTACCAGTCTGGAAAATCTAGAAAAGTCAGGTAATTTATTTTTTCCTGGAAATGTCAGGAAAATTTACTGTGTTTCTAGAAAAAAACCTTTTTTTTTTTGGTGGTGCATTAGAAGTAGGTTTTTAAAAAAAGGGACAAAAGATACATTTTTAATATGTTGTTGGCAAATCATCCTTTAGATTGATATACTGAGTATTACTGGTAGTTACAGTTGAAATTACACATTCAATACTCTAGGAATGTGGGTCATGTCTTGAACTGTTTTCGTGCACCACCCTGTAGAAGTCTACTACAGTAAGTAGCTATTGGCATTTACCACTCTATTGGTGCTATTTTTGGGTTGTGTTTGGTCGATATTAGGATTAATACATATATTATTAAATGTTACTATTTATGTATTATTTGTGCTAGAATTATGATTTTTATATAAAAGGATTTCTTTTTTTTTACCATTAGTCAATATGTGGCTCACCAGTCAATTTTTGTTCAGTTTCCCTTCTCATTATTACTCTTAACATGTGAAGTGAATATTCTAAAAACTCTGTTAAGTGGGATTCTAATTGTGATGTTGAGCTAAAATACAGTGACCTTACATGCATGTTGAAACACATGAATTGCCCTAATGACTTGGCGTGGAAAATTGGGAAAGTTGGAGAATTTTGCTTTAACAAAATTGTAGACACCCTGTTGTAACTATCTACTCTCAAACATGGTCGTTACAAAAGGAAGTTATGTAAAAATGTGAAAAAGCATAAATCTTGTCAATTGCATAGCAACTTTACATATAGGATTGCAATGTCACTGTGGGTGCTGCCTGTTATTGACTTAATCTCACCTCAGGACCACCCTTCTCAATTTACTTGTTCTAGAAAATTGATTTCCTCAAATCTCCAGTGAAGTTTGAATAACATGCAAAATGGAAATATTTAATTCATGAAAATTTCTAAAGGTCAGTCTTGTACTCTTCAGAACAAGTCTTCCAAATTGTACTCATTAAATGTGTACCACTTTACGTACAGTGTCTCATTAACTTGCAGTCTCAAATTTGCTTATTGTATCTTGTGTCTATTTTGAATGGTCTTTCCCTTCTCAATCATTTTCCAAGAATTCTGATCAACTTAATAACCAGCTCTACAATGTAGTATAAAAAAGGTATATATAATAGTCCTCCTCCGTAGCCGAGCGGGTTAAGGCGTTCACTCGTCTTGAGATCGTTCGCTGCGGGACGGCGTAGGTTCGAATCCGGCTCTGGTCGGAATTTATTCGGCCTACGTATAGGGCCGGTGGCGACCCACCATCGTGAGGAAATTGGGGAGCTCCGAGTGAGTGAGCGTAATCCGGTCACGGAGACCTACTATAACGGCTGGGGATACGTCGGGCTGACCCCCCGACTATTCCAATACTGGTTGAAGATCTCCACGCTTAGAGGTGACGAAGGAAAGCGTGGGAGGGAGATCGGCAGTCGGTAGGTATGCCTAGGCCCTTCATGGGCTGTTGCGCACATATCTTTCAAGGGCAGCCTCCTGCACGTGTCAAATGATTAGAAGGGTTTGAAAGGGTAAATTTTGGATTGAAAGTTTTAGGGAGTTATTGCACCCCTGTCGAAAATTTTGTGCTGCACACTGTACTCATGGACCCTTCCCCCCATTCTGGCTCCACTGCACTGGTGGTAGTGTGTTGAGTGCTCAAGGCAAGAGCTAATTACCAAAGGTTACAGGTTTTGCGAGTTCTCTTCATCAGCTTCATCATGAACATCCTTACATTTGAGTTACTGCTGTAAAATATGCCAATTTCTTACACTACATGATACATTTCCTGGATTATTAAAGGATGCATCCCCCATCTACTAATGACGCCCATGTTAATCATCCATCCTCATCGTCGCGATAAGGCAATACTGTCAGAAAAAGCTACACAAAATAAATTTATTTATTTACTTTATCTCGCTTTTCTGCCACTTTTGATGATGATAAGTGGTGAAAAGATGAAATACATGAAGGGACAATCATCAACACACACGGACCACACAATAAAGTCCCACTGATGGTTAATCCCTTCGCCAAAGTACAACGTCCTTCGTTTCCCCAATCCAAGAGGAAACCACAGCCATAAATCTAGGGATGTAGTGCACACCTACAAAGGATGGCTAGTTCGGAGTTGCCAAGCGTCTTGCCACTCCCACCCCTGCCCCTAAAACAGGACGGAGAGGGTGGCGCAGGTGGACGTTCTTCCCTCACTCTCTTGAGCGTTATTCGAGAGTCGCAAAATATTCTGTTCATTCCCTTTGTTTTTAAACCTTCGTGTCTACATCCTTTCCTCCTATACATGCCGCTGGGGGATGCAGTGACCATACCCAGAAAAGGGCTGGCTGCTGATATACTAGAAGGGAGACAAGATGTGGTAACGCTTTCGACTGTCAATCGTGGCACGCGCTGTCGTTTCGGCAAGAAGAGGGATGGGGTCCAGACGCCGGAGCCTCGCTAGTCGGCAAAATGCAGTGCAGGGTGTACTATGTACGTGCAAGAGAGATTGACATTTGGGCGTCTTTTTGAAGGGTCACTCTTACACCCTTACACCCATCCCTTCGACGTGTAAAGCCAACAAATACTGATACAATGATGACAGCTATATACTCTGTCCCATCTGTCTCTGAAGCAGGCGAACAAAAACTGTCTCTGTGCATGTAGTGACGCGAGACGGCTCCACCAATGAACACATGAGAGAGAATGGGATAGCGTCTTCGCAGCAGCGTGTACTGCTCACACACACACACCTCACAAAAAGTTTGGAATATTGTTATATTAGGCACAACAAATTTGTAATATTATTATATTAGGCGATAGGCACCGTGGTATATGTTGGCGAAAAGACGAGAATGTCCGCCAGATAGATACCATTCCAAGGCAGTGTCTATCACTCACCTATTGTCTAACGTAACAATATTCAAACTTTTTGTGAGGAGTGTATATATGAAGCGTTGCGGATACGAAGGGCGAACTCAACAAACGTACGTACATTGTGAGGGAAATGCGGTTCAAGTTGTCAGGCACAGTGCGAACTCCACAAAAACGTGGTAAGAGTAGATCGGAATGTTTCCTGCGTGATTTCAAAGTTTTTTTTTGTTGAGTTTGCCCCGTGCTGCCTCACAACTTGAAACACATTTTCCTCAAAATGTACTTTTGTTGAGTTCGCCCTTCGTATCCGCAACGCCTCATATATATATACAGGGTGTAACATAAACATATGTCAATACTTGGGCACATATTTCTCACATGGAGCCGATGAAATAATGTTATATGAACATGGGTCCGGAAATGCGTCATTGGCGCGTTGGAGCGTATTTTCGAAAACGCTGCACACTGTGTATGAGGCAAAAGTGGTGTAGTGTGGAATGTCGAAAAAGCTGTCAGATGCCACATACCTCACATCTGATCTGGCGGGAAACATGGAGGGAGACATTGGCGTTGACCCCGGGTGAAATGGGGGGGGGGGGATCGAGATAAATATCGTAGTCAGGAAACGCTGGAACGCATCGCTTCACGACGGGATATGATGTCACAAATGCAATCAAATGTTGTGTCTGGTTGCCAGCATTCAGGTGGCAAAGCAGGCTTTTTTTGAACTACTGTAGCGCAAAACGACGCACCAACGAGAAAAATGTTACTGAGAAAAGTTAATTGTTTTGATGTCCTCTACACGTTTCCGTGGTCCGTGGGCGCCATTAAAATGACACCCTGTGTATATATAATATATGTATAACGGGCCATGTGCCCTCGCGGGAGACCGTTAGGCTGCCACTGTTCGACAATCGAGGACCTCTCTCACTCTTGTCATGCTACATTGCGATATTCACGATGTCTTTGGACTATCCATTGACACGCTCGAATAGCTGAAGGGTCGTTTGCCATACTTCTCTATTCGGAACAACGTGAGTAGTTTGGGCGTGGTTGGCGTGTCACGTGACTTTAAATATACCCAGCAAGGTCTCGTTGAGTTCTTAATTATGGATTTCACGTTCCAACCCGCTCGCTGTCCACAAGTGGTGCCAGAAGGGCGGTACCTGAAGCGAAGCATTCAAGGAATTGTTAAGGATTATGAAGTAGTCCTCTAAAGTGAAGCTGAAATTTCAAGCTTGTGAATCTCTGTTAGCACGTAAATGCCGCAAGGGGGGGGGGGGTGTTTGTTTAAAACACATCTATTTTTCAAAATTTCGGAGAGAAAAAATATATAAATATGTACATTGTGCGTTCAATGTTTTCTTTTCTAGGGGTACCCAACGGTACCCCGTCGGCACCATTTTATAGGTGGGAATAAAACTATTTAGCAATTTATTTTAATCAAAGAAGTGGGTATGTGTGTAGATACATGAATGTACGATCAATTATGAACATAACCGCAACATTTTGAGTAGTTAAGTTATGATGAACACACTAACAAACCAACTTGAAGAGTACTGGAACATTTCTTCCCACAAAAACCACTCGCCATGCATGGCGAGAAACTAACTTCCGGTTTGACCAAGTTCCCCATATAAACAAATGGAATACACATTGCCTTCGAACTTATTCTTACAAAAGATGGAATACAAACTGGATCACTTGAAATTTTTAAAGTAATATGGAGAAACAAAGGTACCTCAAAGAAATTGGCAAGTTACCGGAGCTTTTGGATGAAGATTTATGGAAGAATAGTAATGTTTTCCGAGACATTGCTGATCTTCTACCAGCGGTTTCGTCAGGAGCTTACTTTTCGTCAACTGGATCTAAAATTCTTCTTTTGTTATTCAATAAATATTCAATTGTTTATTAATTTCCTTAATTATGGAAATTATGCAGGCACGTATCCAGGAATTCCTTTCTGGGGGGGGGGGGGGGCTGAACACCATTTTTAAGGGGTATAGATAGAACCTTACAATTGTATGTTTAAGGCCAGTGGTGGCAATTGGGTTCCAAAACGGGTGGAGCGGAGGGTGCAGGGAAAGTTTACTTTCTATTTGTATAGAAGGTCATGGTGTGATAGTGTGGAGGCAAAAGAATGGGGAGCAACTATCCCCTAAATCGTCGCCACTGTTTAAGGCTGTCATTTTAATCAGAACGACTCCTCTGTTTCCATGCATTAACATTGTGTGCCGGGACCATTTCAGTATATGTGTTTGTCCATTTCTTCTCATCAGGCATCAAAACATCTATGGTGTTTACGAAGCTCTTATACATGCATGGGATGGACAATCAACTAGACAACGCGAGGTTCAAAGTGTGTGCTGCGAAGTGGACGCAGAAGCTTTTTGCATATTTCTCTCCGATTCTAGCCTGAACACCGCTAATGTTTCTTGTCCCCCCATGTTTGCAGCTCTTATAAAAGCCGAAATTTCATATTGTTCATATTCAGGCTTAAGCAATCGCAAGTGTTCAAAGTTGTCTGTCATAGCTTCCGCAGTCTTGTCATGTATCGGCACGAAACAAAGGAAGTCTCTCGAATACAGCTGGATCCCGAAACAATTAATGCACAGTGAAAAAATACCTTTCGTTCCCAATCTAATGTTTCGTCTCCCAATATGATCAAATGCTTACCTACTCATTTATCTTCAGTGACGTGTCCAAGGGAGGGTTGGTGGAACTCAATTTGACCGAGTATTCCTAAAAAAAAAAAAAAAAAAAAAAAAAAAAAAAAAAAAAAAAAAAAAAGAGAGAGAGAGAGAGAGAGAATGTCAAAGACAGGAAAAGATGGCAAAATGAGGACTGACACCAAAATTAGTATGCATAACCCCTCTCCCCTCCGAAAATCCTGGGCACGCCACTCTTTATCTCGGACACATTTCTTAAAATCAACTCACCAGAAGATTTTATAATTTCGTATTGGAGAGTGAAGTAAAATGCGTTCTTTCTGCAGGTTTGGATATTATCTTTTAAGGTGCTGTCGCCTGCGTTCGCACCTAACCTTAACAAAGCCACAATTTCCCATCGTAGTGACCTGGATCTTCAAGAATTCACATTTCAGACCGAAAGAACACGCGATACATGTTTGGAACGAGCTAATTAACAGCAGCGTTTCACACTGTAGCGACACAAAATGCCGCACAAACCTACGTTCGACTTGTGAGATCCTCAGGCGACACTGTGTGAAATCTCCCTTAGTAGGCCACTGTCATCGTCACCTCGAAGTGGTAGCTCCTGTTGACCACAGAAAAATGTCTCCTCAACCGGTGGGAATGCCCCTCAGTTTTCTTCTTTCTCCTTTATTTTCTGTGCTTGTTCACTATACAGGCAACATCTTACGATTTGACATACACACGTGTACTATGTAGACATTTTAACAAAAAATCAGTAGATGTCAAAGGTGGCTCGGTGGCACAGTTGGTAGAGCCCTGATTCGGGTCCTGGTAGAGCCTGCAATTTTCGCTAAGATGTCTACATATGCAACATTTTCTTGCTTTCTCTTCTCTGTCTCTAGACATTCATAAAATTTTAGGCTGTCCCTTCATGATAGTTAAGTGTTTTAGTGTGTGTCGAACCCAGTAGACTTAAACAAAAGTATTTTTTAACCTTTTACACGCCGAATTGTCTTTGGATTTGAAATTAATGAGTTTATCAGTAATTTTTGTCTCTCTGGTGTACATTAAAGAGAATTATTAAAAAAATGTTATTTTTTATTTTCTCTATATGTAAACTGGAGTGTTCCCAATTGGGAACATTGGCGTTTTATGTGAAGTATTATTAGAGAGTTTTCTAATTATAATTCTAGTGGACTAGCATCTTTTCCGTTTATATATTAGCATAGTAATGTACAGAAATATTACATATAAGCTTACAGAGAGTGAGACAACATTACAACCTTCAAAAAACAAAATACTAATACAAATACATAATAGGATAACATAATTGTATAAAAATGAGAAAACATCATTGTGCAATTTTACTCAAGGAGAAATGGATTTGTTTTATTGAAAATGTAGCAATACCAAATTTTAAATATATGTAGCTTACACATTTGAAAATAAAACAAATAGACACACACAGAATATCCTAAACTGGTGATAAACCATGGAAAGCTGGGAAGCAGTGTAAATGCATATTTCTTGCACACTCGCGACATTGTAGGCGAGCATTTTTTTGGCCAAATGCACACCTTCCTTGTCCTGCTTCAATCAGAAAACGACCATCTGTTTTCCTCATAGACCCTGGATTTCAAATCGTGGTCCTGACCTCGAAGATGTTCGTGGATTTTTGCGAATGAGGACGGTAGCTACTTCTCTTCGAAAATCCAAGTGATTCTTGGAATTCTTCCCATGAAGTTCTTGGTGAATTTTCCAGGCTGCAACAACTGCCACATTCAAAGCATTGGAAAATAAATTCCACGTTGTTCGTACAAATGTTGTTGAAAGACTGAATTTTATAACAAGGAGACAGCATGAATCAACGGAAGCAGCTAACAGAACGTGGCACAAAACACGACGGGATCTTTGTTATACAATGTAAAAACAATTATTTCAAATGTACTTGTAGCCAACAATAAGCATGATTTTATTTCCATTGTTGACCAAGTTACAAAACAATCTTGCCTCACTAGTGTGAGAAAGGAAAATTTCTCTTCAGTTTTTTGTGCGAGTTAGTATTTGTTGTCTGTATCCATTGTTCATGCAAAACGCCAATGTTCCCATTTTTGGGAACATGATAATATGCTTACGTCCAGACTAATAGAAATCAATGAAAAACCCATTCTAATGCATTTCATGTAATACTAGCATTATGTTCTGCCCGATTATGTATAAAGAAGAAAAAAGTAATTGATTTGGGTGTAAATAAAAGATATGTAATACTATGAATGCAATTTTAACCATTTTGCTGTAATTTCATAGTATACTATCCAGACGATAATAATGAAAATATTCATTAAATGTTGTTAATAGTAAATATACACCCTAAATTAATAGATCAAACTAGAAAACTATGAAAAATTTTGTTTCACTATAGTTGAAATTGAAAATTAGTTGATGTTCCCAATTGGGAACATTGGCAGGTTTAATGCCATGACATTCTCGGACTGCATACACGAAATTTGGTTCTGGCACAACTAAATCACCACTCAAAACTTTGATCTTCAGTTGATCTGTGCAGATTATTTCTTTTTTAATAAACCGCTCCAATACCTGGTACTGCTGAAATATTCACTTTGGAGAGAGACATTCGATTTCTTCGGCCCTCGACCCGAACTAACACTACACTGAGGTTCCAGAAGTTCCGCTGTCGTCAATGTCTTCAGCTTTGGACCCGAACTGGAACTAGTAGTAGACTTCGTTACTTTACGGTATTTAGTCCTTTTCATTTTCGAATCGCTAGATGTCAATGGACACTGACTGATGACTAATCGACTGTATGAGTTGTCACACTTACCTCTGAAATCTCATTAACCGGTTCTGTTGTACAAATCAACCGGGAAATTGAAAACGCGTATTTATATCCTCATTGTATTCTAGAACGTTCCGCAGATAAAACGGTTCGTAAATATTGCCAGTAGTTCGACTCCTTCTCTTATTCAAGAACGTTCCCTCTCGCACCTTCCAGAGATTAAAAATTACAACGACTCGCCCTACATGTGGTGGTACTGCCGGACCCTGTGGCCGAGTGGTTGTCGACCTCCGTGGCGAAGTGGTTAGCAGAGCGCGCTACAACGCCAGGGGTTCCGGGTTCGAGTCCCGGGTAAGGCATGGGTATTTGTGATTGTCTGTCCTGAAAAGTCCTGTAATAGAAATGTAAATGATATGAGTGAATGAAGTGTGATGGGGAAAGCTTCCGCCTAGGAGCTTTCCTTTAAAAAAAAAAAAAAGTGGTTAGAACATAGCGCTGCGACGCCAACGGTCCCGGGTTCGAATCCCGCTCGGGCTTGGTTGTTTGTGAATGTCCATTCATCAATTTCATCACTCATCCCCATCTTCGCAAATTAGCCAAGAGGCACAAAACGCGAAGTAAAATAAACTAAATCAATCAATCAAAAAATACATGTGGCGGTACTGTTGTTGTGAAGCTTCCAAAGACGCCTATAGATTATCAGTATAAAATAAATAATGTTAACCTTTAGAAAGCGGAAAAGGCAAGAGATCTAGGAATACTTTTTGATTCTAAATTAACGTTCACCTATCATCTGGACAAAGTAATAAGCGAAGCGTACAAGCTTGTTGGATTTATTATTCGCACGGGCAGGGGCTTCAGAAGTACACAAACACTAAAAATATTATATTATTCTCTAGTGCGTACAAAACTCGAATTTGGCTCTGTCATATGGAACACAGAAGTTCAAAAACATACAGCAAATTTAGAACGTGTACAGTCAACATTATTGCGATACATGAAATTCAAACTGGAAGGCGAATACCCCAGGTTCGAATCGTATACCAACTTAATAGAGCAATTCCATATGGACAGACTTGACCACAGAAGGACAGCCCGAGACCTTATGCTACTTTGGAAAATTTTTAACGGCAAGCTTCGATCTCCTCTGTGGCTTTCACAATTTAAAATACGCATTCCAAACATAAAAACGCGACCTAAGCATGGAACCTTCCATGTGAGCAAAGCGCGAACAAATATCATGAAAAGGTCACCTATTTGGAGAATGAGTGCGGTCTACAATGATATTGAGAAAGAGAATAAAAGTGTCGATTTGTTCACAATGTCATGTTCACAATTCAAGAAAACAGTTATGAATACATTGGCTAGAAAAATAGATGGAAATATGTTATGAAACACTACAATATTGTTATTCTATGTATTGTATAAGAAATTGTACTATTCTATTACAATGTGAACTCTGTAAATTGGTGTAAACCTGTTGAGTTCAATATAATAAATAAATAAATAAATAAATAATACAAAGAAAAAAAAAGGTGGAAAAGTCTCTACATAGTACTCAAGTTTGCTGCCATAACACCGAAAGCGCAAAAAAAGTTTCCGTGTAATATTATCAACAACAGTGTTATAGAACATTCTCCGTCTTGGCTTGTTAATTATGTATCTCCCTAAATCATAGTCGCATTATTCAAGAAGCCTAATATTATCTAGTGTAAGTTCCGCCACTGGTTCTATCAGGCAGAGTGTTATGTTCGTGATAATACTAGTCAGAGTATTGCGTTTCTACCACGGTTAATAACTTTCCTGACATAATAACAATTATATCTTTTAAATTTGTTACATCAACACATTCGCGTTAATTTTAAAACACGTAAAATATTTCATTGGGTTTATTTACCGGCGATGAAGTGCCGACTCCCTCGTGTTGGTTCCCAGTTTTTTTTTTCTCGTCACTGCCTGAATCCACTGATTTTTCCGTATCGGGTCTATCGGTAAACTACGTATAGATACTGGAGAAGAAATATTCGTTCCCGACCTCATGTTGCAATCAACAGCCACGCAATGATTGTGGCCCTTTCTGTAATACCTTACCCTTACAACTCTGAAATCCATGTTATTTTTTCAAAACCGGAAGCAGCGTCCCCGCCTGCATCGAACACGGACGAAAATGTAAACATCCGGTGAATAGCCCCTTTGTTACGTGACTCCATTTTACTACTGGTGATCGCAGGAGACACGGAGAATGTACCAATTTCCATGATATTTAGGACAGCCGATGCCGATGTATCGATATCGGAAATTATCGGTTGGATCTTTTACCGATAGCTTCCGATACTTGTCCGGCATTTGGATCATTCGCTGAGTATAATTATCCTGGAAGTGGAAGTTATGCAGAATTCGAGGTTTGCATTGATTTTGCACAAAAATTATGTGAAAAGAAGTGCATTTGAGGTAATTTTTGAATGTTTTAATGGAAAATACTTCTAAATTTATGCTTATAATATTAATCATTACTTTGAACAACTTTTGTTACTTTCTTCAAGCATCAGAATGGGTAAGAGTATCGGCTCATGCCGTAACACACACACACATACATAATATTATATTAACGGGCCTCCCGAATGGATTAATGGATACGCAGTCGCCTTGTAATCAAAGGATCCTGGGTTCGATCCTCGGTGCAGACACATTTTGTTGGTACGGGTCCCCCTTTAAACTGTGAGTCAAACTGTGCATAAAATAGACTTAAAACAAGCTTTCCAATATATTAATGCTTATTTAAATAATATTCTTTTCTATCACTCCACGTTTATCCTTAATACAAATTTTGACTACATACGTGCATGTATTCATAAATAATTAAAGCAATTAAAATACAATTAGAGTCGTTCCTGTAAAGTGCAAGAATAACTTAATAAGTTTCTTAAATACCGTGAAAATTATATTATTTATATATAAAAAAACAACAAAGTAGTCTGGGGTCAATTAATGATGCTACGACTGCTGATAATTCGTTGTTCTCTGTCAGTGAACACAAAATCTAACACTTATCTTATAATCTAAGATATCAAAGAAATATATGAAAGTAAACTTAGTACAATGTAAACAAATGACCTCCTCGCCATTGTCTCCTGGGTTTATCCAGAAGAAATATCTATCTGAAGGGCTGTAACCAAACCAAAATTAACCATATATCGCATTGTTTCGGAAATTTTGGGGTGTGTGGATAAATCTCATTGTTTCTCCTATGTACGTAATACCAGTGACAAAATCTAAGGAATTTATGATAGTATGGCGTGCCTTACCTATTGTGGTAATAAAGCCACAAATAAGGGCTGCAACAGCACAAGGGTTAAATTTACGTCAGCGCTATTCTTGGGAAATTTCAGCCCATGTTATTGTGTCATTAAATTACCTTTTCTTTTGGAAGTACTGACTTCAAGATGACTCCCATATCCTAACAAGCCCTACCTCCTCTTTCGTTTAATTTTTATTTGATTTTTGTTATTTAATCGTCGTTTTTTTGCCACTTTGGGCTAATCGCGACGATGAGAATGAGTGATAACATTATGAAATTGATGAAGGAATGCTCACAAGGAACACCCATGCCCAGGCGGGATTCGAATCCGGGACCCCTGGGGTCGTGGGGCGTTGTACTAACCACTCAGCCACGGAGGTATGTTCTTCGTGTGTTTGCAATATTTCCACTTGCAACTGTTTCTTTCTTTTCCTTTCTCATAACAATTACTTCTTTCTCGCTCAACTACCAACTTCCAAACAAATGTAGCAATTCACCCAAAATACTGAAGTCTTCGCTCGCATATGGAAATGACGAATTGCAATAAAGCGTGCATGTATTAAATTTATAATGCACGAAGCCTAGCTTCCTTGCCTTAGGCGATTCGACGAAAATTCTTTCACCTTAGCATCCAGAGATATCACATAGTTGCTCTTTCCGCACTTTACAAATTTTCAAGTTAACAATTTAATGTCGTAAAATAACTCTTGATAACGTTACTTCTATTGCAGAAAAGTAACTCTCTTACAGCTGCAACTACTTACTTTTAAAAATAGCTAGTTACCGTTAGAACATTAAAAGAAGTAACTGTTACTTGTAACCGTGTTACTTCCAAATAGTAATGCTACAATTCTAAGTGAAGCGAGTGTACATCCTGGAAAGTACCCTCTTTTAGGCAATGAACTCACAGCCAATGCTCTGTCTTGTCTCTTGCGCTTCTGTGGGCTGAGTGCCGTTTTACATCCTGTTTATATCAATGGGGCAGTGATTTTAGTGAAAGTTTATGCTCAGATAGGCTAATCGGGACCTTGCCCACATTTTCCTTCAGCGGGAATGGAACACCGAACCCTTTGATTGCAAGGCTAGTGCCAGTAGTTCCATGTATTCTTGATAAAGAGTTTACCACCATAATATTTATTGTAATCAAGATACTTGATCGTCTTTATTTTTGTTATTTAACGTCGCTTTCCTGCCACTTTTGATTAATCACGACAATGAAGATGAGTGCTGATGAAATTGATGAAGGGAGCTCTGGTGTTGTAACGCGCTGCGCTAATTGCTCTGCCACAGAGGTCGGCGCATGTTCTTTTAACTCGCTGACTTAAATTAGTTTTGTTTTTGTAAAGAGGCTTATGTTCCCATGTTAGGAGCCTCATTGTTAATGCATCTATATAATTTGCAATAATCAATCTCTGGGAGCACGTTGCATGCTATTCCTTTTGAAACTTTCATATGTCACTAGTCTCCTGTGTAAAGTATTCTCCTGCATGGAGAGCATTTCGCTCGAGTGCCAAATAGTTCGCACGGATGACGTTAGATGGCTGACAAGTTTACTTGGTTAACTTCCAAGATCTGAAGAGAGCTGCCGTCACGAACGTGGGTGGGGATAAACAGCGAGCGAGTTGTTTTCGTCCAATCACACTCAACCTTGAGCAAATGGGCGCAGCTGTCATTCTGCTCGTCTACTCCACGTGGAGTCTCAGTCACATGACTGCGGATACGCTGTTGCCGTACTTTGCAACTTCAATGTGGAGACCGTGGGAAGGCGGAGAGACAAGGTGGCGTAGAGTAGATGTAGAGAGTAGATGTGTGGCAACACTGTAGGTTGAATGTGATTGTTGTAACTGGTAGGCGCGCTCTGTGGACTTCAAAGCCAGACGGTCGTTAACGTAGCTAGCGCTATACGGAATTGAGAGCTGTTTGCTCGAGCCAATAACGTTCGAATGGGGATTATTCCTGAATAAACAAACAACTAATCGATCAGACAATTCGGATATAGATGGCGAGGAAAGAACTTCCGGTTTGGGCAATTTTCCAACGTAAACAAGTGGAATACAGATCATCTCCGAGCTTATTTCCGTATAAAAGATCGGATACAAAATGGAGTGATTGATTGATTTTATTTTACTTCGCGTTTATTTTAACCCTGGCTTCGCAGCGCGGTGTGCTAACCACTTTTTTTTTATAATTTTTTTTAAAGGAAATACCCCCTACACAGGGGGTATCCCCAAACATTCACACATTTTTCTCACATTTACACTTTTGTCAATCGTTACATTTTTCTTCGTTACTTATCAAACTGGACAAACACAAACATCCAAACCCTAGCGTTGCAGCGCGATGAGCTAACCACTTTTTTTTTTATGCGGAAGCTTCCCCCATTACACTTCATTCACTCATATCATTTCATTCATAATTTAATTTCAGGACTTTTCAGGACAGACAATCACAAACATCCATGTCCGAGCCAGGATTCGAACCCGGGACCCCTGGCGCCGCAGAGCGATGTGCTAACCACTCAGCCACAGGGTCCGGCGGATACAAAATGGATCACTTGAACTTTTTGAGTGATATAGAGAAACAAAGGTACCTAGAAAAGATTGGCAATTTCCCGGATCCTTTGGATGAAGATTTACGGCGAAATAGTAGTATTTTCCAAGACAATGTTGATCTTCTACCAACAGTTTCGTGTTAAGACTTCTGCAGGTTGAAATAAAGCTTACATAAATTATAAACATTGAACCACTTCGATTTTACAACAGTAAAATGTATAATTTTCGACACTGTGTAGTCAACACATCCATTTAATTTTATCATTTGGCTTAGAGAGAGCGTCGTCAGAAATTTTTGTAAGGGGTAAAGGCCAGTAATAAAAGTAGAATAGTAGAAATAATAATAATAATTACAACTGTTATAAATGTTATACAATTAATAATTGCTAAGGTAATGAAATAAACAAATTTTATTTTAAATTTATTATTATTTATTTATTAATGCTATTCGAGTGCATATGCAGCACAACAGTTACAATACTGAAATGCGCAGTTATTGTATTTTATTATTAACTTTTGCAAGTGTCGTTCAAGAAAAGACAATTATGATTTTCGAAACACGAAAAATCAGTGGCGTGCCCAGGATTTTAGAAAGGGAGGGGTTATGTGTACATTTTTTAAGTAGTCAGTCCTCATTTCGCCATATTTTCCAGCCTTTGACATTCTTTTTATTAGATATACTGGACCAAAAAGGGGGGTTATAACCCCCACCAAACCCCCCTTGAGCACACCACTGCGTAAAATATTTTCATTTGAATTACTCCGGTGATGTAGTGTTTTGACTATAGAGCCTACTAGCTGATTGCCCGGGTATTTATTTATCCCAATCTTCTATTAGACAGGAATATAATGAATTCTAACTATAGTGTAAAAATGAACTTGGAGTTGAACGGCATTGGGAGTGTCACTATTCATCTTAACGACCCCGAAAACTATGGAATCCACAATAATATCGGCCGTTTTCGATTATTTTTACATGTCACCCCCTCCCCACCCCTACCCCTAGGGGTGTCGTAGAGTTGAACGGCATTGGGAGTGTCACTATTCATCTTAGCGACCCCGACAACTATGGATTTCACACTAATATTGGTCGTTTTCGATTATTTTTACATGTCACCCCCTTCCCACCCCCATCCCTAGGGGTGCCAAGGGTGTCTTGGAGTTGAGCGGCATTGGGAGAGTTACTATTCATCTTAGCGACCCTGAAAACTATGGATTCCACACAAATATCTGTCGTTTTACATGTCACCCCCTTCCCACCCACACCCCTAGGAGTGCCATGGGTGTCTTGGAGTTGAACGGCATTGGGAGTGTCATTATTCATCTTAGCGACCCCGACAACTATGAATTCCACACTAATATCAGTCGTTTTCGATTATTTTTACATGTCACCCCCTTCCCACCCCCACCTCTTTGTGTGCCAGGGGTGTCTTATCCCCACAGTATTTCATTCCAGATTGTAAGTCATATGTGTACCAAGTTTGGTCATCGTGAATGTCACCAGTTAGCTTAGAGACTCCGAAAACTATGGATTCGACACTAATATAGATCATTTTTGACATTTTATTTTTCACCCCCTCTCACCCTCCATCCCAATAGGTGATGAACTTAGAGATGAGCGGCATTGGGAGTGTCACTATTCATCTTAGCGACCCCGAAAACTATGGATTCCACACCACTATCGGTCGTTTTCGATTATCTTCACATGCCACCCCCTTCCCACCCCCATCCCTAGAGTTCCAGGGGTGTCTTACCCCCACAGTATTTCTTTCGAGATTGCAAGTGATACGCGTTGCAAAGTTTGGTTGAAATCGCTCCAGACGTTCGAGAGTTATGCCGGAACAAACACACACACATACATCCATTTTTATATATATAGATTCCCTCGTGTTTGTATCCAGTCTTTTCACATTACTGCCTGAATTCACTGATTTTTCCGTAACGAATCTGTCTGAAGACTATGCATCGATATCCGAGAAAAAATATTTGTTCCCAACCTCGTGTTGTAACCAAAAGCCACACAATGATTGTCGCCTTTTCTTAAAGACACTGCCTTTACACCTTTGAACTCCATGTTATTCTATTGAAGACCGGAAGTAAAGTTCCCGCCCGCGCCAAGGAAACACAGAAATGTAAACATCCGGTGAATAGCCCCCATAGGCAAAACGAGCTGTATACACTGGAAGCACAGTTACTTACATGTGTAGCCATTTTGTCTGTGGCAGTTTGCCCTGAAATATGGATCGTGAAGGGAAGAACGCTGTGAAATTGAAACTTAAGTGAACATAGTCATCATTTCCATGTTAAAATGTAGAGCCCTTAATATTATTATTATTTTTTATTTATATTATTTTGTTTTCAGTAAGGGGCTTGCTCCCGTATTATGTGACGGACTCGATTAGAAATTACGCTACATTGCAAGGTATAATTTCCAAATAAATTGTTACAGTCTACATGTTCGTTCGTCGATTTCATCAACATCTGTCGCAAGCCTCTCTTGCCATTATTGATATTGCATGGCAGTCGAAACACCATGGATACTTTTTAGAATGAACACTCTTGAATTTCAGTCCTCATTTATGAAATCCTTTGTCTTGCTCGGTTTGCCAGTACTGTAAATACTTCTTACAACATCGCAAGTATCATTATTCTTTTGTATTTTACTCAGGTAAGACCGCCAAGTGACGCTAGTGGCAACCCTGCCGCGCGCCCCTGGAAGTTATGTCAGAGCGGTCGATCGCTGTGTTGGGTTGCATACATTCAGGTTAGATTTTAAGCGATTATAGCGTAGAAACTAAGTACTTTAGAGGTAATGTTTATGAGGGAAAGTTAATTGTTTTTATGATATCTACCAGCACCAAAGCGTTGTTGAAGTTGTTTTGTGACACCCTGTATATACATATATAACATGGCGGCATGAGTAACTTAAGTAACTTCCACTTTAGAATGGAAAGTTTACGTAAATGTTATTTCTTTATTTTTTAGAATTTATGGTTATTTCAGAAACAGGTTCTAAAACACATAACAATTCCGAAAGATAAAAGGCTCTAGACCTTGTTCTCGGCTCGTTTAGAGTGTTATTGAACAGAAAATCAGAAGTTTGTCATGTGAAAGAGGCGAACAAACATGCATCTATTCATTTTAATACACGGCGATTTGAAGGGGGGATTCCTCCCCTCGTCTTGAACCATCAAACCTCTGGTTATGAATGACACATCTCAACCAGGGATGATTATTTCCAACCAACTGGATATGTAAACAATATTATTAAATATATCATGTTTACAGTGTCCCAGTTTAGCTCAATTAAGTTTACAGCCCCATAGTTATGTACAAAAATTTCGTTACGTAATTTATGGCCGCTGTATACAGTGGCGTCAACTTATATGGACCTATATCTAGTCTTTTGTCTTTAAACAATTAAGTCGAGATGGTCCCCGATCGACTCGTGAGAGGCCCAAGTTTGAAAGATTGGTAAAACATGTGACAAAGTTAGACCTACTTCTCATGAAATTTGCTATACTTTACGACGCTCTACAAGTACTGAAAGTACTATAATTGTATGTGCAAAACCGAAATCCTTCAATTCTTAGAGCAAAGTAATAAATTGACATGGCTACTCTTGAAACATTGAAAACGATTGATTCAAAGTACACGAGGACGGTAGTTCAGGAGTTAGAAGAAAACCACATGTTGAAAGCATTTTTTTTCAATCTTTGGTGGACAATATAAATAGCCGGTTTGAAGACTTAGGTTTCACATAAAATGGCATTCAGATGATTGTGAACGTGTGTTTTATGGTGACATGCAAAGTGAACTTTAATGTTAGCAAAAGCATGTGTGCGTCACTAGTTAAACATGTTTACATCTACAAAGTAAATCCAAGACACATTTCCATCTCACTCAAAGGTAAAGTTCCACGTGCATATAGCACCGTGCCTTGTAGGCACATTTAGGGGATGTGGGGGCAGGGCTCCACACTTCTCGATCTAGGCCATCTTGGAACCCACCAGCACCACGCTCCGGCCGCCTTTATCCTCCAGGGTTGCCCCCAGGTACCCATTGATTTGAGGCTGGGTGAGCTCCAGAGCCGCTTTCATGCGGGGACAAGGCCGGAAAAATTCCGACCTTATAGCTCACCCACCCCTGAAATCGAACCCGGGTCTCCTGCGTGCAAGTCAGACGCCCTACCGACTATACTATCTCACTCAAAGATTATGTGAATTCAATCGAAATTGTACTAATATCTGCAGCTGATTTTGAAAGCAGGTTCAGTGACATGAATCTAACCTTTACTGGTCAGAGGAATCCTTTAGAAATGGCAACACTTTTAGAATGCACTGGACCTCCAAAACTTCAGGTTTATTAAATTTTTCAAAGTAATGGTACTTTTGATAACTTCTAGTGAGATTAAATCTTTGCTTGGATCATAGAATATATCGCCGTAAATCAATTTCGGTGATACACCTTTGTTGTTTTTCTCATGGGATATGAGCTCCAATTACCATTTCAAACCTTCGTTTTAAAAGTTATTCGAAGACAAAAATAATTATTATCGGTGGACGTTTTAAGTAGGGTATGCACTTACTACTTTGGGTTTCCTCAACTTCTTCACTGATTCATTTGGTGTTTGTAATGTTCTTCTTCAGCCCCCATTCTGGGTACGCCAGTGGGTCCAGTTGAAGAAAAGTAAATCCCCTGGTCATTATTTGTCTGCGTATTATTAGTAGTACTGGCAAGCTTAAATTTTCGCATGCATTCTCAACGTAAAGCTGTGTAATCATAATGTAATCCTTACCTTTAGGTAAGTTCTGAGGAAATAAATCAATTTCATATTTTACAACAGCAAACAAGTATTTTGCTTATTTAATTTTAGCCTCCCCGGTGGCGTAGTGGTAACGTCGTCGCCTTATAATCAAGGGTCCCGGGTTCGATAGCCGGCGTAGTCACTTAGTGGTTAGGATCCCACTTTAAAATGTAGGTGTAGTCTCAATTTAGCATTTCAGTGTATACAGTGGACTTAAAAATAAACTCAAAGTTACTTAATTTTGAACTTGTTAAGTCTTTCGGGACTCCGGATACCATGGGCCCTCCCTCTAAATAACGTCCTTGGAAATAACGGTAAAAATCAAAGGGTAATGTATCACGCAAACTTGCCTTGTGTGTTCAAGGTGTGATTCAATAATTCTGACTGCACAAGTTATTGAACACCCTCTGTTATTTCATGGAAGAAGGAAATTGTTCGATTCAGGAAAGAATGTCGCAGGAAATTGGCTTGGCAACCACTCCTCAGATCATCCACGCCCTCTTAACAATCCACCGAATCTCACTACCCTGCTGATGACCTTTGTAAGTATGTGGCCAGTTCCGTTATTTCAAGTTGATGGCCTTGGCAAGGTGATCCGGCGCGCCCAAGTAACAGCCTTGAATTGAATTCCCCCAGACATTTCAACGACCTGACCTTGGCGAGTTTCAATATTGCAGCTATTATTCTTTTTTCCAACGAAAAATATTTGAGTTGTTTTGCATTTTATTTAACTTCTTTTTCTGATATTTTCTAGAAGTTCTCGCCAGAGTCTGATCGTAATTCTGCGTCAAAATGTATATTTTGTCCATATTTGCATGTTGCCTCTCCGAGTTCAGTAATTAATTGTAAATTGGAAAATTTGTCTAGTGCTTTTCAGAAAAGCCAAGAAATGTGTATTTAGAGTTACAGAAGTCTGATAAGGTAATTAATTAAGATTATTTTTCAACTTCTTTCAGGGCCCTCCCCTATGGCTCAGTGGTAGCGTCGTTGCCTTGTAATCAAAGGGTCCCGGGTTCGACACCCGGTGGAGGCACATAGTGGTTCGGATCCCACTTTAAACTGTAGGTCCAGTCCCGATTAGCCATACTGTGCATAAAGTGGACTTAAAACACCAACTCAACTTCTTTCACTTGTTATAAAACAAAAGTCACACCACACTTTCACAATGTTTGTTTCACTTTCCCATTGGCATGTATTATCTACAATCCCCCTGGATTTTTCGCAATACTGACCATTTTTTACTATATGTAAATATAAACTCTGGACGTGAGTTGACCTTTACACCTTCGACCTCCCTAAAAATATACTTACATTACACGCACCTCACTAGATCGAACATTCTTGGTAAATCCCTTTTAATTAAGATGATTATGATGGATAGATACAATTCTCGAAGTGGGGGGGGGGGGGCGGACGAGACGCGGGGGATGCTATCCCCAGTTAAGGAAACAAAATCATGATGTATTCCCCCAATTAGGATAATTTGCATTGTCTCCATGTTGATCCATACAAGCATCATCCATTCTATTCTCAAACTCGACCAATAATTCACAGTCTGGACTTTAGTTTTCCAACACCGTACGTTTTTAGCGACGGAGTCTGGCAAATAAGTAATATTGATTTCTCTGGAGTTGCTATTTCTCGGAAGAGTAATCCAGAATCCTCGAATCCCTGAATTCTGCCCTAAATGCCTATTTGTTCATGTGGACGTATAGCCTTCAACGCAGAAGTATGCTTCATAGTTCAACCATTATGTAACCTCTATTGTGCCCAAATGGCACATCATGACGACTGTTAGTTATTTTGATTGTCAGCACTTACATGTGCCTAAAACATTTTAAAAGAAGCGCGAAATAGTGTTTGAACTGTGTTTTGGTGTCCTCCAGTTGAAGTTTTCCCACAAGAAGAATAGAGCGGAAGGAAGGGATGATCTCTGTCCCCTTGTGTATCTCCATTAGCATAAGAGTTAATGGCGGGGATCGTCTTCTTGACGTCATCTTCAATGTTCGTGGTAAGTGACAGCTAGGAAAAAAGTACAAGTGATAGAGGAAGTCCGTCCGCCACCTCCTGACAGTTATCTTTCCTCGGAGGACACCAACTCACCCACTATTCATTGCAGTTTTATTGGTGTAGACGTCTCAAAGGGGGGGAGGGGTCGCTTAATTTTAGATTTTACAAAGGAAGGAAACTAGTAGACGAGTAGGGAAGGGGGGTTATGGTCGTTCCCTTTTTAGTTTTAGACTACTAGGAAAGAAGGAGCGATGAGGGTCCTTCCTTTAATTACCCATTTTTATTGTGAATGCTTGTACGCGGAATTTATGTTGGAACAAAGGAATTGATCTTTTCCTTAGTAAGGAGAAGATTGTCAGATAACTAAAGAAGTTCCATCAAATATTTCTAGGAATTCTATTAAATACCGCGGATTCACCCTGATCATGTTTCCAACTCTCAAGTTTTTGGACATATTATTATGCCAAATATTTTTGAAGACTCAATTGTTCTGACTTTTGTCAGCAAGTTTAACAGGCTCAACAAGAATGTTTTTTTTAAAGATTGATTTAAGCCCACTTTTTAGGTTAAAGCCCCGACTACGGGGCGGCATGGATTCGAGTCCGCCTGAGTTCAGTCTCTGGGTTCTCGGCCTGTGTATAGGACCGGTGGCAACCCACATGCGTGAAGAAATTGGGGAGGTACGAGTGAGTAGCGTAATCCGGTCACGGATATATATCCTATTACGGCTGGGGTTCGACGTGCTGACCAAACGTCACCCCATTACCGGTTGAAGATCTCCACACCTCTAAGGTAGGATTGTGGGAGGGAGACTGGCAGTCGGGAGATAGGCTAAGTCCCTTCTAGAGCTATAGAGCCACGGGTTATGTTATAGGCAAACTGAACCTACAGCTTAAATTTTGATCCGAACCGCTGTGTAATGTGCCTCAAAAGGGAATCAGTCCCTGGATCCTTTGGAAAATGTTTTTTTCCTTTGTTTATTCAATTTACTCCTGATAACTGATCATTCAGTTTACTGTGCCAATGTGAGGAATTATGATAATAACGGGATAAAATATTAACCATCTATTTCGGCCCTGGACCCCTATTTTATAAAAAAAGAAAAATACGCTAATCTCTCGAATATAGTTGGCTCCTGTTAACAGAACCATATATTGTTTACATAAAATAGTGCAAGTGTAGATTAGAATTTATTCTCGGTGAAGTGAGGTACTCGACTGAAATTCGCTCCTCCCAACTGTAACTTCTGAATCCGCCACTGCTTGCAGGTGTGTGTGTGTATCCCTATTAGCTTCAATGCATGAATGGACTAAACGTTATTTGAAACTAGTGTTGCCCACGAGACGAGACTTTGGCCTGTCTCGTCTCGTGGAAATGCTGTCTCGTCTCGAAAATATTCGTTTGTCTCATGACACATGGTCAATCTCGTCTCGTCTCGAATTTTTAAAAGCCTGTCCCGTCTCGTCCCGTGGACAACACTATTTGAAACACACAAAAACACTTTACAGCTCTTCAGAAATTGCTACATTGAAATGTGCCACCAAAGCTTCTGGCGAAGTTCAGATGACTTTTTCTGAATATAACGAGTAATGTCTGCAGAGTAGATGGGTTCAGTTGTTGATATGGGCTTCCCGGATTGGCTTAGTGGTAACGGTGTTGTCTTGTAATCAAATGGTCCCAGATTTCATCCCACTTTAAACTCTACACTCTTTCTCGGGAAACTATGGACCATGGTAGTGCATAACTGTGCAGAAGGGGAGAAGGCGAGTGGGAGGAGCAAAGCCGTGCGCGCTGCTACAAACGGCTGGTAGCTGCAGCTGCGTTTTCCCCTTCCATGAACTCACGCCTTAATTGGTCGAGCCCTCTCGAGTCACTACTTGCGCAGAGACTTGTTTTCGTTGGCTTGCTCCATAGATTCCCGGGACAGAGTGTAGGCTGAGCCTGATTAGCCTAAAGTCGACTTAAAACAAACTGCGACAAACTCACTGACAATTCTTGATATACAATATAACTCTTCTATTATTTGAGATGGTTATGACCGAGACTGTTTTCTAAAGAACATACAAATGTTTCTGAAAGATATTCTACGGTCGTAAATGTGATAATTATTGAATATGGATAAGTTTATCATTAATGGTAATATCAGAAGTTAATGCCTATTATAACTTTTCAGTTTTAGTGTCCTTCTTAATATTTTAGTGCCTTTTTGCCTGCTTATTTGGACAACTGTTAGTGCCTAGATTTTCGGACTCTATTTTTTGACGTAATGGCGTTGATGAGAATACGCAACACGTCGTGTCGGGTGCAAATAACCTACCAGCTGATTTGTTCACCTACATTTTAAACAGTGATAAAAAAGAGCTGTTGTTTTGTTTAGAGTTACTAACTCTTTGTTCTTTCGTGCTTTACTATTTTGTGCATCTTTAATTGAGATCTTTACAGCTTAAAAGTTGCATCTGTTTCTTCAGATTATGTAAGGTAATATCCTCAAGAACATTTGGTCAACCGATGACCTAAGTTTCAGAAGCACTTCCAAAGTGTTTTTGGATTTTTTTTTTGACTCGAATCACTTAATTTATATCCTACTTGTTTCAGTTTTTATAATCTACTTTATGCACAGATAGACTAATCGGGGCTGGATCTACAGTTTGAAGTTGAAAACGAACCACTAAGTGCCTCTAGCGGGTATCGAACCCGGGACCTGTTAATTATAAGGCGACGACGACATCCTTCTAACGCTGCAGGATCTCCTTGCATTTGTATTTTCTTATTTTGCGTCGCTTTCCAGATCTTTTGGCTAATAGCGGCGATGATGGCGAATGGGGTCGAGAAAATATCAATGCAAGGACACTCTGTCCAGGCCTGGACTCGAACACGGAACCTTCGGTGGCAAGATGGTGATTTACAGTCTCCTGAAGTTCTCATATTTACTAGTGATGGGGCAGAATAACCGTCTACACTATCGGTTAAATTAGCAATACACACACACACACACAAATATACATATACATATTCCTTGAAAAACAACTAAGTGTTTACATATTTACTTTACAAAAACATGACATTTATATGTAAATTAGTACAAAATTCTGTCATTTTGTTAGTTTAACGACATAAACATGTAGTTCAAGTTACTGTTCTGTTTTGTAAAGTAAATATCAAAATACCCATTGGTATTGGAAAGGCCAAAATCCATTTCAGTGCCCTGTTTGCATACATTAATTAAGAGCCATTAACCATTCATGTTCTTTGAAGAACATTTGCAATTTTGTATCGGATCAGTAGAATATTGGCATCGGTAATATTTTTTATCCACATTTACCTAACTAAAATATAAATACCGAACACACGCAAGCTTCATATTTCAAAGCTCAGGAATGCTTTTGGAATGCATTTACATTCTTCTTCTTGGTCAATATCTCTCGAGGTTTGTTTTCGAGGCAACGCACAGGTGTTGAGCTAAGAAAGAAAAATATTTTGCTTTCTGTTGGCTTTTGTTGTAATCTCCGGGATCGCTTGCACATTGCCATTAGCTGGCACCTCGCAAAAACATTACCAAGTGCTTGATCACTTCTCCAGCCTAGACATTGCTCCACTCTCGAAAACCCGTATTGAATTGCTGCAACTTAATTGTCGGTTGAAAACAGCTTTAAAAGCACAACAAAGGGGTTTGATGCGATTGTATTGAACAACGTTGTTCAAGAATTCCAGAAAGACCGTTCTTTATAAGTCTAAAGCCTCGTTCACACGCACAGGGCGACCAGGATGCGGCTGCCAAATGGACGTTGCTTCATATACGTTCTTTGCTGCCAATGTTCACGAGGTCGATAAATAGATCTTCAAGCTTTCCTGGCGACGAGTGATAATGATTTTTTTAGGATATCGATCAAGCTGTTATAATTTACCGTAAAATCTATAAAATTCTACCGTTACAATTTAAGTCACTTTACGTCAAAAAGTATTTTTCAAATTATATTTATCGCGGTAAAGTATGTAATTGCTATTCATTCTCTTAGAAACAGTCACACTCATATTCTTCGACAGTTGTATGGCAGCGGAAATTGACATATTTGACCGTCATTTCTCGAGTCAATGTTTTACAATGTAGTTCTGGAGATTTTCCCGTAATCTCTTCAACTGAGAGCTGCAAAGATTGGAAACATTCCGAGAACTTACCTGATCTTGATCCGACAAAATTCCTTCGGACAACAGGCTTATTTGGCGCCTCTTTTCTGCCACTTTTGACTAATCGCAACGATGACGATGAGGATGACACCTATGCCCACGCCATAATTCAAACTTTTGACCCCTGGAGTCTCAGCGCTCTGTGCTAACCACTTCGCGACGGAGGTCGGCTTTGGGCCACATTCAAATGGACAAGTCTACATCCACATCGATTTTATCTCGGTACAAAAAGTTCAAATTTTCTATTTCAATGACTATAAATTCACTACAACTCCACAATGCACATTTATAAGAACATCCTAGGCGACTTTTTCCTCCTTGTGTGGAGGTGCCTTCAGCTGTTGCTTTGGTTACACAAGGCAATCAACTTTATATAGGAAGCTGGAATTTACAAGGACATTATTCATGATAATTACGAATTCACGATGAGAAGTGCTAGATAAAGAGACAAGATAATTTGTCGGAAATTATCTGTGAATACATCTTTGGGATCACCTATACGAGCCGCAGTTCTGATGCCGTGTTAAAGCCAATTTAACACATCAATGAGCATCTCGTAATTGACACGGGCGCTTCCAAAGCCTCCACTGATGATTTTCTCGTTTTGACGTTGACGTGGCGTCATAATTACCGCGTTTAAAATGCTCAGCGTACAAGAGTCCTCAGGCTCATTGCTGTTGAGCAGTTGCGCATAAACTTTTCAATATGTAGGACCAGTAATTCCTTGAGAGATTGAATGCAAACCAAATTGATTTTTGCTTACACAAAAAATAATGGCACAAAATAAAATTAGAGGTTATACAAGTATTAAAGCGGGCCATATTAGAAACCAAGAAAGACAGGTGTGTTCCTTGGGCCGTAGTTTGGGTGCCTCTGGAGCAACTGGCTTCTTCTAATTCCATGATGAGACCGTAGATGTTTGTGTATTTGCGTTCATTTTTATATCTCTGCATAGTTCAGAAAAACACATAAGTAGGTAAATAAACCTTTACTTTTCATATTTTGTTGCTTCTAGGTATGCTTCTATTTAACAAAGTAAACATTCTACTAACGGACACCTCTGTAATTGACATTTCTTAATTTCCCGGTAGGACTAGAAAAATACAGGACACCTAGTCGCCATGGCCCTTGAAAATTTTCACCTGGCGCCTGAATTTTCAAATTCCCTAATGTACCTAATTTTCCATTAACTTTTTGAAAAAATAATGCACACAGTATATGTTTTTGTTTGTGTGTTTTCTGTATCATTGTATCATTCAACACATGTCTTGATAAATTTTTGCACTGTTGCTACCCGAATATCGAAATTTGCAGCGATCTGGTAGAGTCGGCATTAGAATGTATTGAATAGTTATTCATGGTGTTACCAGTAGAGCCGCGTAATGAGTTCTTGACGAAGGCCACTCAGGCACAAGAATTTATTACTTTTAATCCAATCTTGTATTAATTAATAAATTAGATGTTTTAAGGTCTCATTTAAAAATGTGTAGCATTCTTTTAGTTGGATTCACGGCTTTCTTAGCCCATATTTGAACCAAAAAAATGCTGGATCCTGAGAAAAACGGGCTGGAGCCTGAATTATTATTATTATTGTCTATCACTGCATGGGGAATGTGGAGAAATTACTTCTTAATAACGGACATTCTCGATAACGGACGCTCCCGGGTTCGGATCCTGGCCTGGGCATGGATGTTTGTGAGTGTTCATTCATTAATTTCATCATATCATCACTCATCCCCATCTTCGCAAATTAGCCAAAAGTGGCACCAAAAGCGAAGTAAAATAAAGCAAATCGATCAATCGATAACGGACGCAGGCACTGAAAACTACCCTTCCGCCGTATGTACAATAGAAATACATATTGAAAATTTGCATGCATGATAAGTTTAGTTCGTTAATATTAAAATAAATTCAAAACATTTTAAACATTTTAACATAAAAAAATGTTGCGCAAATCCAGTTTTTTTAGCATTGTTTATTTCCGAATAGTGAGACACATTTCAATAACGGACATTTTTACGTTCCCCATTGGTGTCCGTTATAAAGTTTCACTGTGTGTGTGTGTGTGTGTGTGTGTGTGTGTGTGTGTGTGTGTACATTGCATACTTAAAAGCCCATTAGAGACAGTTTTTAAAGCAAGAAGTTAGTCATAGTGACAGCTTCCGTTACCCTGTTGATAATAATATGTCCAAATCACAATGAATTAGTGTTGAAGTAGGTTCCATTGGAAAAAAATATAAGTGTAGTCAGAAATTTTGGTACAAAATGGCTCCTCAGTTGTAAATAAAAAGGGTACGAAGATTTTGACGTTCCTTTTTGCCTGATATTTTAAGCATGCTGTTGATTGATTAATGCATAATTACATTCACGTACTTGAAATTAAATGTATAGAATTCACAAGAATAAGGAAGTGTTTGAAAAGAAATGGTGGAACAGGAGTGTAAGGGGTCTCCCTTTCTCAAGACCCAAATGTTACTTACACGTAGTACACCCTGAACTGCATTTTGCAGACTAACGAGGCTCTGGCAGTATAATCCTCTATGGTATTTGTGTTGTGTGCTGTCTATATATGTGTGTGATTGTCCCTTCATCCACTTTGAATTTGAATTTAAAATTTTGGGTGCATCAGCACTTAGGCTATTTTGCACCCGCCACATTATACGGGGTATAGCCCCTTACCATAACTAAAATAGCATAATTGCAGTGTCGTATTTCTAAAATATTAAAATATTCTGACCTTCGTTGAAAGCTGAGGCTGTAAAGATGCACTCAGCACACACATGGACAAAAAACAGGACAACACACACAACATTATACTGGCCATAGTGCCAGTCGCCAGAGTCTCGTTCGTGTGCAAAATGCAGTCCAGGGTGTACTACGTGGAAGTGAGATTGACAATTGGGTGTCCTACATGGAAGGTCACCCCTTACACCCTCCTGATCTTCGCATTTAGCCAAAGAGGCAGAAGCGCGAATAAAATAAATCAAATCATTCATTCAATGGTGGAACAACGAAGGTTTATTTATTAATTCTCTTTTTTCAATATAACATATTTCCAAACGACATCCTTTCAGTAGTACAATGGTGGTTATTACAAAATAAAAACGTGCTTGTCTTTATCCAGAATTTTCAATCTGAGATGTATGGACGTTTTTGAGAGGATGCAAATGTAAATTTAGCGCCAACATTACCATAAATTAGTAAAGTAAAGTAAAGTGCTCCCCTGTGCTTTGCACCACGCCATGAAGGCGTATAGGGTGTGTGGGGTTAGGGCCCCACACTTTCTTGATCTCGGCCAAGATGGGGGTGATGTGATCAGCACCACGCCCCTGTCCGCCTTTACCCCCAAGAGTTTCCTCCAGGTACCTACTTTATACGACGCTGGGTGGGCGCAGGAGCCGCTTGAACAGGTTGAAAAATCCCGGTTCTCCCTCGCCGGGGATCGAACTCAGGTCTCTCGCATTAGATAAATTAAATACCATAAATTAGGCCTTTGTGAAACATTTTAGGGGAAGGGACTGTCGGGGAGGATTGAGGTGTATGTGGATAAGCCCGCATGTCCGTCGCGTTCATTAACACCTGGATATTAACAAAAAGTCTAAATTTGACCCGGAAATACCCATTTAGCGTTTTCTTTCCGGTCGCAGCTTATTGCATGACGTCCGACATTGTTTAGGAAGATATGTAAACAAGTGGAACGCAGGATATCCGGAAGGTTAAAACATAGCTATTGCTCTTTTGTTGCAAGCGTGTTGAACCCGATGCATTTGACTTTTATGATAGTAAAGGGAGTTTCTAGTTTGAATTCTATTCTTCATTGTCTCGTAGACTTTTCATCAGTGCATAGTAAAAAGTGCTATTTATCAATTCTTCAGTGTTTCAAATATATAAACGCCACTGTTCCTTCCGCCATTCAATAGCCATTATCTGGTTCATTTTGCATCTAACATGCGACACGATGTCAAAATCCGATGGCCGTCCTATTCGCGATTAAAATTACCACCTGAGCGCTAGTTTCGCTTCCAATATGGCCGCTCTAAGTAGGATAGATCTTTGTTTACATTCAGCAGTAGTACAAAAGAGCAGCGTGTTGTCATGACTGGCATGGTAGAAAACGTTTAAATTATGCATTATTTTTAAATATTGCGAATGCGATGTGAATTCCAGGTACTCTAACAAACGTGAAGCTGTACTGAGAACGAAGCATTTAATTATGATAGGCAAAAATAACACGGAAAATGCAGACGAAACTATGTATACGCACTGGTTGTCCAAAGCAGTGCTGTATCATCTGCACGTCATGTAACTGGGGTTTTCGGAAATTATTTGAAAATAAAGGAATTGAAATTGACCTGTACTTGAAAAGCTGGGACAGGAGAAAATTGCGAACATATCGTTGCAGTTCTTTCTCGAAAGAGAAAGGCTGGTTTAATAATAATATTCACGATTTCATGACCAGGCTATACTCACTGAAAAAGGACATCGTACTGAATGAAACAGTAACATTAGCATCTCCACTTTTTTTCTGGTTACATTTGACATTAATTCATTCTCAAACTATTTTCATCTTCCCTCTTAATCGACTTGCACCTGTTCCAAATTTCACACATACGTAACACCGGTAATACATGGACGCATTGGTTAAGACGCTTCATGATTTTTCGAAAATAAAAGCTTTATTTATAAAGTACAATTTAAAACTTTACTTTCATGGAAATATGTATTTATCTCTCGATAAATGATGTAAGCAGACTCGTGCATTCTTCGTAATTTCCTTGCCGAATTACAGTGTTATATCCCCCATACCAATCTTCTGTCAATTACGTTTTTCCCTGATTTATTAACAAATTTCATTTTGTTGATTCCACGGGGTGGAAACACATGAAAACTTTTAATTTGTTCTGACCCATAAAACTATTTAGAGCAAAAAAAAAAAAAAACCTGAACAGTAGACCTTACTTTCTCGCATATTCACCATGCTTTAAACGACTTCAACACAACGTATCCTACTTAGAGTACTTCCTGAAAATCCCGGTTAATTTTAATCGCGAATTCAGTAGGGTTGTGCGGGATCTCGACATGTCTGTACTGGGACCAGGTAAAAATGTTACTGATTTTGGAGGATCCTGAACAGTAGTGAATTTTC